>NC_034193.2:24612522-25310022 GCF_002021735.2 Oncorhynchus kisutch
TCCACAGGTCGAACACGTCATGGAAAGTCAAGGAAAATGCAAGTTCAGAAAGACAGCGTAGTGAAGAAATGGAACATTAAAGCATCGCCCCAACAGGGACTTGAACCCTGGACCCTCAGATTAAAAGTCTGATGCTCTACCGACTGAGCTATCCGGGCTCTGCTTTTTCTTATTTTCATACACCTAACCTGCCGGGCAGAGGCACGTGCTGACGAGGGGGCATTGTCAGATGGTACAGTTCCCCAGAGAACCAGGTCTTCATTCCAAATGATACAGTCAACAAATCTGAACTAGGCATCACCTCCAAACAACACATTGTACAAGACCTCGTGGCGCAAAGGTAGCGCGTCTGACTCCAGATCAGAAGGTTGCGTGTTCAAATCACGTCGTGGTCATTGATTTTATGTGTGCAATATCTGCCTTCTTTACACAGCGAAGCAATGAATCAGCACAAGAACCAATGTGGCTTTACAAAAACCACCAAACCAATGCTGCTTAAGATGATAATTGTCTCTCACAGAAGCATGGCACACTGCAAATTCCTAAATCAGATGATGCTGTGTGATTGACAGTCTTAAATCAGTCTACGAACAAGGAGTTTAACTTATTTTGGCTTGGAGGCAGTATTTCGGCATATGGATGAGAAGCGTGCCGTGTTACTCAGACCCAGAAGCTCAGATATGCATATAATTGGTAGATGTGGATATTAAACACTCTAGTTTCCAAAACTGTTAAAATCGCGTCTGTGCGTATAACAGAACTGATACGGCAGGCAAAAACCTGAGGAAATCAATCCAGGAAGTGGGATTTTTTTGATGTGGGTAGTTTTCAATTGAATGCCTATTGAGTTTCTAACGGGTTCGGACCCAGATTGCAGTTCCTATGGCTTCCACTAGATGTCAACAGTCTTTAGAAATTTTTTAAGGCTTCTTTTAAGAAGAACGAGACCTTTCTGTCAGTGCTTAGGAAGCATGCAGTGCTGGATTGCGAGCGTGACCGAGTGCGCAACCTTCGTTGTTTTTCCTTTCTATTGAATACGCTATTGTCCGGTTGAAATATGATCGATTATTAAGACAATCGACAAGCTGAGGATTCATTTTAACATGGTTTGACAAACTTTATCGGTACTATGAGGATGTCTTCAGACTAAGCTGTTTTGGCTCTGGGAGTGTTTTGTCCACAGGTCGAACATGTCATGGAAAGTCAAGGAAAATGCAAGTTCAGAAAGACAGCGTAGTGAAGAAATGTGAACATTAAAGCATCGCCCGAACAGGGACTTGAACCCTGGACCCTCAGATTAAAAGTCTGATGCTCTACCGACTGAGCTATCCGGGCTCTGCTTTTTCTTATTTTCATACACCTAACCTGCCGGGCAGAGGCACGTGCTGACGAGGGGGCATTGTCAGATGGTACAGTTCCCCAGATAACCAGGTCTTCATTCCAAATGATACAGTCAACAAAATCTGAACTAGGCATCCCCTCCAAACAACACATTGTACAAGACCTCGTGGCGCAAAGGTAATGCGTCTGACTCCAGATCAGAAGGTTGCGTGTTCAAATGGTCATTGATTTTATGTGTGCAATATCTGCCTTCTTTACACAGCGAAGCAATGAATCAGCACAAGAACCAATGTGGCTTTACAAAAACCACCAAACCAATGCTGCTTAAGATGATAATTGTCTCTCACAGAAGCATGGCACACTGCAAATTCCTAAATCAGATGATGCTGTGTGATTGACAGTCTTAAATCAGTCTACGAACAAGGAGTTTAACTTATTTTGGCTTGGAGGCAGTATTTCGGCATATGGATGAGAAGCGTGCCGTGTTACTCAGACCCAGAAGCTCAGATATGCATATAATTGGTAGATGTGGATATTAAACACTCTAGTCTCCAAAACTGTTAAAATCGCGTCTGTGCGTATAACAGAACTGATACGGCAGGCAAAAACCTGAGGAAAATCAAACCAGGAAGTGGGATTTTTTTTGATGTGGGTAGTTTTCAATTGAATGCCTATTGAGTTTCTAATGGGTTCGGACCCAGATTGCAGTTCCTATGGCTTCCACTAGATGTCAACAGTCTTTAGAAATTTTTTAAGGCTTCTTTTAAGAAGAACGAGACCTTTCTGTCAGTGCTTAGGAAGCATGCAGTGCTGGTTTGCGAGCGTGACCAAGTGCGCATCCTTCGTTGTTTTTCCTTTCTATTGAATACGCTATTGTCCGGTTGAATATTATCGATTATTAAGACAATCGACAACCTGAGGATTCATTTTAACATGGTTTGACAAACTTTATCGGTACTATGAGGATGTCTTCAGACTAAGCTGTTTTGGCTCTGGGAGTGTTTTGTCCACAGGTCGAACATGTCATGGAAAGTCAAGGAAAATGCAAGTTCAGAAAGACAGCGTAGTGAAGAAATGTGAACATTAAAGTATCGCCTGAACAGGGACTTGAACCCTGGACCCTCAGATTAAAAGTCTGATGCTCTACCGACTGAGCTATCCGGGGTCTGCTTTTTCTTGTTTTCATACACCTAACCTGCCGGGCAGAGGCACGTGCTGACGAGGGGGCATTGTCAGATGGTACAGTTCCCCAGAGAACCAGGTCTTCATTCCAAATGATACAGTCAACAAAATCTGAACTAGGCATCCCCTCCAAAAAACACATTGTACAAGACCTCGGGGCGGAAAGGTAGCGCGTCTGACTCGAGATCAGAAGGTTGCGTGTTCAAATCACGTCGTGGTCAGCGATTTTATGTGTGCAATATCTGACTTCTTTACACAGCGAAGTCAATGAATCAGCATAAGAACCAATGTGGCTTTACATAAACCACCAAACCAATGCTGCTTAAGATGACAAGCGTCTCTCACAGAAGCACACTGCAAATTCCTAAATCAGATGATGCTGTGTGATTGACAGATTTAAATCAGTCTTCGAACAAGGAGTTTAACTTATTTTGGCTTGGAGGCAGTATTTCGGCATATGGATGAGAAGCGTGCCCTGTTACTCAGACCCAGAAGCTCAGATATGCATATAATTGGTAGATGTGGATATTAAACACTCTAGTTTCCAAAACTGTTAAAATCACGTCTGTGCGTATAACAGAACTGATCCGGCAGGCAAAAACCTGAGGAAAATCAATCCAGGAAGTGGGATTTTTTTTGATGTGGGTAGTTTTCAATTGAATGCCTATTGAGTTTCTAATGGGTTCGGACCCAGATTGCAGTTCCTATGGCTTCCACTAGATGTCAACAGTCTTTAGACATTCTTTCAGGCTTCTTTTCTGAAAAATTAAGAAGAACGAGACCTTTCTGTCAGTGCTTAGGAAGCATGCAGTGCTGGTTTGCGAGCGTGACCGAGTGCGCACCCTTCGTTGTTTTTCCTTTCTATTGAATACGCTATTGTCCGGTTGAAATATTATCGATTATTAAGACAATCGACAACCTGACGATTCATTTTAACATGGTTTGACATGTTTTGACAAACTTTATCGGTACTATGAGGATGTCTTCAGACTAAGCTGTTTTGGCTCTGGGAGTGTTTTGTCCACAGGTCGAACATGTCATGGAAAGTCAAGGAAAATGCAAGTTCAGAAAGACAGCGTAGTGAAGAAATGTGAACATTAAAGCATCACCCAAACAGGGACTTGAACACTGGACCCTCAGATTAAAAGTCTGATGCTCTACCGACTGAGCTATCATGGCTCTGCTTTTTCTTATTTTCATACACCTAACCTGCCGGGCAGAGGCACGTGCTGACGAGGGGGCATTGTCAGATGGTACAGTTCCCCAGAGAACCAGGTCTTCATTCCAAATGATACAGTCAACAAAATCTGAACTAGGCATCCCCTCCAAAAAACACATTGTACAAGACCTCGTGGCGCAAAGGTAGTGTGTCTGACTCCAGATCAGAAGGTTGCGTGTTCAAATCAAGTCGTGGTCAGGGATTTTATGTGTGCAATATCTGCCTTCTTTGCACAGCGAAGTCAATCAATCAGCACAAGAACCAATGTGGCTTTGCATAAACCACCAAACCAATGCTGCTTAAGATGACAATTGTCTCTCACAGAAGCATGGCACACTGCAAATTCCTAAATCAGATGATGCTGTGTGATTGACAGACTTAAATCAGTCTTCGAACAAGGAGTTTAACTTATTTTGGCTTGGAGGCAGTATTTCGGCATATGGATGAGAAGCGTGCCCTGTTACTCAGATCCAGAAGCTCAGATATGCATATAATTGGTAGATGTGGATATTAAACACTCTAGTTTCCAAAACTGTTAAAATCACGTCTGTGCGTATAACAGAACTGATCCGGCAGGCAAAAACCTGAGGAAAATCAATCCAGGAAGTGGGATTTCTTTTGATGTGGGTAGTTTTCAATTGAATGCCTATTGAGTTTCTAATGGGTTCGGACCCAGATTGCAGTTCCTATGGCTTCCACTAGATGTCAACAGTCTTTAGACATTCTTTCAGGCTTCTTTTCTGAAAAATTAAGAAGAACGAGACCTTTCTGTCAGTGCTTAGGAAGCATGCAGTGCTGGTTTGCGAGCGTGACCGAGTGCGCACCCTTCGTTGTTTTTCCTTTCTATTGAATACGCTATTGTCCGGTTGAAATATTATCGATTATTAAGACAATCGACAACCTGACGATTCATTTTAACATGGTTTGACATGTTTTGACAAACTTTATCGGTACTATGAGGATGTCTTCAGACTAAGCTGTTTTGGCTCTGGGAGTGTTTTGTCCACAGGTCGAACATGTCATGGAAAGTCAAGGAAAATGCAAGTTCAGAAAGACAGCGTAGTGAAGAAATGTGAACATTAAAGCATCACCCAAACAGGGACTTGAACACTGGACCCTCAGATTAAAAGTCTGATGCTCTACCGACTGAGCTATCATGGCTCTGCTTTTTCTTATTTTCATACACCTAACCTGCCGGGCAGAGGCACGTGCTGACGAGGGGGCATTGTCAGATGGTACAGTTCCCCAGAGAACCAGGTCTTCATTCCAAATGATACAGTCAACAAAATCTGAACTAGGCATCCCCTCCAAAAAACACATTGTACAAGACCTCGTGGCGCAAAGGTAGCTCGTCTGACTCCAGATCAGAAGGTTGCGTCTTCAAATCACGTCGTGGTCATTGATTTTATGTGTGCAATATCTGCCTTCTTTACACAGCGAAGTCAATGAATCAGCACAAGAACGAATGTGGCTTTACAAAAACCAACAAACCAATGCTGCTTAAAATGATAATTGTCTCTCACAGAAGCATGGCACACTGCAAATTCCTAAATCAGATGATGCTGTGTGATTGACAAACTTAAATCAGTCTTCGAACAAGGAGTTTAACTTCTTTTGGCTTGGAGGCAGTATTTCGGCATATGGATGAGAAGCGTGCCCTGTTACTCAGACCCAGAAGCTCAGATATGCATATAATTGGTAGATGTGGATATTAAACACTCTAGTTTCCAAAACTGTTAAAATCGCGTCTGTACGTATAACATAACTGATACGGCAGGCAAAAACCTGAGGAAAATCAATCCAGGAAGTGGGATTGCTTTTGATGTGGGTAGTTTTCAATTGAATGCCTATTGAGTTTCTAATGGGTTCGGACCCAGATTGCAGTTCCTATGGCTTCCACTAGATGTCAACAGTCTTTAGACATTCTTTCAGGCTTCTTTTCTGAAAAATTAAGAAGAACGAGACCTTTCTGTCAGTGCTTAGGAAGCATGCAGTGCTGGATTGCGAGCGTGACCGAGTGCGCACCCTTCGTTGTTTTTCCTTTCTATTGAATGCGCTATTGTCCGGTTGAAATATGATCGATTATTAAGACAATCGACAACCTGAGGATTCATTTTAACATGGTTTGACATGTTTTGACAAACTTTATCGGTACTATGAGGATGTCTTCAGACTAAGCTGTTTTGGCTCTGGGAGTGTTTTGTCCACAGGTCGAACATGTCATGGAAAGTCAAGGAAAATGAAAGTTCAGAAAGACAGCGTAGTGAAGAAATGTGAACATTAAAGCATCGCCCCAACAGGGACTTGAACACTGGACCCTCAGATTAAAAGTCTGATGCTCTACCGACTGAGCTATCCGGGCTCTGCTTTTTCTTATTTTCATACACCTAACCTGCCGGGGAGAGGCACGTGCTGACGAGGGGGCATTGTCAGATGGTACAGTTCCCCAGAGAACCAGGTCTTCATTCCAAATGATACAGTCAACAAAATCTGAACTAGGCATCCCCTCCAAAAAACACATTGTACAAGACCTCGTGGCGCAAAGGTAGCGTGTCTGACTCCAGATCAGAAGGTTTCGTGTTCAAATCACGTCGTGGTCAGGGATTTTATGTGTGCAATATCTGCCTTCTTTACACAGTGAAGTCAATCAATCAGCACAAGAACCAATGTGGCTTTACATAAACCACCAAACCAATGCTGCTTAAGATGACAATTGTCTCTCACAGAAGCATGGCACACTGCAAATTCCTAAATCAGATGATGCTGTGTGATTGAAAGACTTAAATCAGTCTTCGAAAAAGGAGTTTAACTTCTTTTGGCTTGGAGGCAGTATTTCGGCATATGGATGAGAGCGTGCCCTGTTACTCAGACCCAGAAGCTCAGAGATGCATATAATTGGTAGATGTGGATATTAAACACTCTAGTTTCCAAAACTGTTAAAATCGCGTCTGTACGTATAACATAACTGATACGGCAGGCAAAAACCTGAGGAAAATCAATCCAGGAAGTGGGATTGCTTTTGATGTGGCTAGTTTTCAATTGAATGCCTATTGAGTTTCTAATGGGTTCGGACCCAGATTGCAGTTCCTATGGCTTCCACTAGATGTCAACAGTCTTTAGACATTCTTTCAGGCTTCTTTTCTGAAAAATTAAGAAGAACGAGACCTTTCTGTCAGTGCTTAGGAAGCATGCAGTGCTGGTTTGCGAGCGTGACCGAGTGCGCACCCTTCGTTGTTTTTCCTTTCTATTGAATGCGCTATTGTCCGGTTGAAATATGATCGATTACTAAGACAATCGACAACCTGAGGATTCATTTTAACATGGTTTGACATGTTTTGACAAACTTTATCGGTATTATGAGGATGTCTTCAGACTAAGCTGTTTTGGCTCTGGGAGTGTTTTGTCCACAGGTCGAACATGTCATGGAAAGTCAAGGAAAATGCAAGTTCAGAAAGACAGCGTAGTGAAGAAATGTGAACATTAAAGCAACACCCAAACAGGGACTTGAACCCTAGATCCTCAGATTAAAAGTCTGATGCTCTACCGACTGAGCTATCATGGCTCTGCTTTTTCTTATTTTCATACACCTAACCTGCCGGGCAGAGGCACGTGCTGACGAGGGGGCATTGTCAGATGGTACAGTTCCCCAGAGAACTAGGTCTTCATTCCAAATGATACAGTCAACAAAATCTGAACTAGGCATCCCCTCCAAAAAACACATTGTACAAGACCTCGTGGCGCAAAGGTAGCTCGTCTGACTCCAGATCAGAAGGTTGCGTGTTCAAATCACGTCGTGGTCATTGATTTTATGTGTGCAATATCTGCCTTCTTTACACAGCGAAGTCAATGAATCAGCACAAGAACCAATGTGGCTTTACAAAAACCAACAAACCAATGCTGCTTAAAATGATAATTGTCTCTCACAGAAGCATGGCACACTGCAAATTCCTAAATCAGATGATGATGCTGTGTGATTGACAGTCTTAAATCAGTCTTCGAACAAGGAGTTTAACTTCTTTTGGCTTGGAGGCAGTATTTCGGCATATGGATGAGAAGCGTGCCCTGTTACTCAGACCCAGAAGCTCAGATATGCATATAATTGGTAGATGTGGATATTAAACACTCTAGTTTCCAAAACTGTTAAAATCGCATCTGTGCGTATAACAGAACTGATACGGCAGGCAAAAACCTGAGGAAAATCAATCCAGGAAGTGGGATATTTTTTGATGTGGGTAGTTTTCAATTGAATGCCTATTGAGTTTCTAATGGGTTCGGACCCAGATTGCAGTTCCTATGGCTTCCACTAGATGTCAACAGTCTTTAGACATTCTTTCAGGCTTCTTTTCTGAAAAATTAAGAAGAACGAGACCTTTCTGTCAGTGCTTAGGAAGCATGCAGTGCTGGTTTGCGAGCGTGACCGAGTGCGCACCCTTCGTTGTTTTTCCTTTCTATTGAATACGCTATTGTCCGGTTGAAATATTATCGATTATTAAGACAATCGACAACCTGAGGATTCATTTTAAAATGGTTTGACAAACTTTATCAGTACTATGAGGATGTCTTCAGACTAAGCTGTTTTGGCTCTGGGACTGTTTTGTCCACAGGTCGAACATGTCATGGAAAGTCAAGGAAAATGAAAGTTCAGAAAGACAGCGTAGTGAAGAAATGTGAACATTAAACCATCGCCCGAATAGGGACTTGAACCCTGGACCCTCAGATCAAAAGTCTGATGCTCTACCGACTGAGCTATCCGGGCTCTGCTTTTTCTTATTTTCATACACCTAACCTGCCGGGGAGAGGCACGTGCTGACGAGGGGGCATTGTCAGATGGTACAGTTCCCCAGAGAACCAGGTCTTCATTCCAAATGATACAGTCAACAAAATCTGAACTAGGCATCCCCTCCAAAAAACACATTGTACAAGACCTCGTGGCGCAAAGGTAGCGTGTCTGACTCCAGATCAGAAGGTTTCGTGTTCAAATCACGTCGTGGTCAGGGATTTTATGTGTGCAATATCTGCCTTCTTTACACAGTGAAGTCAATCAATCAGCACAAGAACCAATGTGGCTTTACATAAACCACCAAACCAATGCTGCTTAAGATGACAATTGTCTCTCACAGAAGCATGGCACACTGCAAATTCCTAAATCAGATGATGCTGTGTGATTGAAAGACTTAAATCAGTCTTCGAAAAAGGAGTTTAACTTCTTTTGGCTTGGAGGCAGTATTTCGGCATATGGATGAGAGCGTGCCCTGTTACTCAGACCCAGAAGCTCAGAGATGCATATAATTGGTAGATGTGGATATTAAACACTCTAGTTTCCAAAACTGTTAAAATCGCGTCTGTACGTATAACATAACTGATACGGCAGGCAAAAACCTGAGGAAAATCAATCCAGGAAGTGGGATTGCTTTTGATGTGGCTAGTTTTCAATTGAATGCCTATTGAGTTTCTAATGGGTTCGGACCCAGATTGCAGTTCCTATGGCTTCCACTAGATGTCAACAGTCTTTAGACATTCTTTCAGGCTTCTTTTCTGAAAAATTAAGAAGAACGAGACCTTTCTGTCAGTGCTTAGGAAGCATGCAGTGCTGGTTTGCGAGCGTGACCGAGTGCGCACCCTTCGTTGTTTTTCCTTTCTATTGAATGCGCTATTGTCCGGTTGAAATATGATCGATTATTAAGACAATCGACAACCTGAGGATTCATTTTAACATGGTTTGACATGTTTTGACAAACTTTATCGGTATTATGAGGATGTCTTCAGACTAAGCTGTTTTGGCTCTGGGAGTGTTTTGTCCACAGGTCGAACATGTCATGGAAAGTCAAGGAAAATGCAAGTTCAGAAAGACAGCGTAGTGAAGAAATGTGAACATTAAAGCAACACCCAAACAGGGACTTGAACCCTAGATCCTCAGATTAAAAGTCTGATGCTCTACCGACTGAGCTATCATGGCTCTGCTTTTTCTTATTTTCATACACCTAACCTGCCGGGCAGAGGCACGTGCTGACGAGGGGGCATTGTCAGATGGTACAGTTCCCCAGAGAACTAGGTCTTCATTCCAAATGATACAGTCAACAAAATCTGAACTAGGCATCCCCTCCAAAAAACACATTGTACAAGACCTCGTGGCGCAAAGGTAGCTCGTCTGACTCCAGATCAGAAGGTTGCGTGTTCAAATCACGTCGTGGTCATTGATTTTATGTGTGCAATATCTGCCTTCTTTACACAGCGAAGTCAATGAATCAGCACAAGAACCAATGTGGCTTTACAAAAACCAACAAACCAATGCTGCTTAAAATGATAATTGTCTCTCACAGAAGCATGGCACACTGCAAATTCCTAAATCAGATGATGATGCTGTGTGATTGACAGTCTTAAATCAGTCTTCGAACAAGGAGTTTAACTTCTTTTGGCTTGGAGGCAGTATTTCGGCATATGGATGAGAAGCGTGCCCTGTTACTCAGACCCAGAAGCTCAGATATGCATATAATTGGTAGATGTGGATATTAAACACTCTAGTTTCCAAAACTGTTAAAATCGCATCTGTGCGTATAACAGAACTGATACGGCAGGCAAAAACCTGAGGAAAATCAATCCAGGAAGTGGGATATTTTTTGATGTGGGTAGTTTTCAATTGAATGCCTATTGAGTTTCTAATGGGTTCGGACCCAGATTGCAGTTCCTATGGCTTCCACTAGATGTCAACAGTCTTTAGACATTCTTTCAGGCTTCTTTTCTGAAAAATTAAGAAGAACGAGACCTTTCTGTCAGTGCTTAGGAAGCATGCAGTGCTGGTTTGCGAGCGTGACCGAGTGCGCACCCTTCGTTGTTTTTCCTTTCTATTGAATACGCTATTGTCCGGTTGAAATATTATCGATTATTAAGACAATCGACAACCTGAGGATTCATTTTAAAATGGTTTGACAAACTTTATCAGTACTATGAGGATGTCTTCAGACTAAGCTGTTTTGGCTCTGGGACTGTTTTGTCCACAGGTCGAACATGTCATGGAAAGTCAAGGAAAATGAAAGTTCAGAAAGACAGCGTAGTGAAGAAATGTGAACATTAAACCATCGCCCGAATAGGGACTTGAACCCTGGACCCTCAGATTAAAAGTCTGATGCTCTACCGACTGAGCTATCCGGGCTCTGCTTATTCTTATTTTCATACACCTAACCTGCCGGGCAGAGGCACGTGCTGACGAGGGGGCATTGTCAGATGGTACAGTTCCCCAGAGAACCAGGTCTTCATTCCAAATGATACAGTCAACAAAATCTGAACTAGGCATCCCTTCCAAAAAACACATTGTACAAGACCTTGTGGTGCAAAGGTAGCGCGTCTGACTCCAGATCAGAAGGTTGCGTGTTCAAATCACGTCATGGTCAGGGATTTTATGTGTGCAATATCTGCCTTCTTTAGACAGCGAAGTCAATAAATCAGCACAAGAATCAATGTGGCATTACTAAAACCACCAAACCAATGCTGCTTAAGATGATAATTGTCTCTCACAGAAGCAAGGCACACTGCAAATTCCTAAATCAGATGATGCTGTGTGATTGACAGACTTAAATCATTCTTCGAAAAAGGAGTTTAACTTCTTTTGGCTTGGAGGCAGTATTTCGGCATATGGATGAGAAGCGTGCCCTGTTACTCAGACCCAGAAGCTCAGATATGCATATAATTGGTAGATGTGGATATTAAACACTCTAGTTTCCAAAACTGTTAAAATCGCGTCTGTACGTATAACATAACTGATACGGCAGGCAAAAACCTGAGGAAAATCAATCCAGGAAGTGGGATTGCTTTTGATGTGGGTAGTTTTCAATTGAATGCCTATTGAGTTTCTAATGGGTTCGGACCCAGATTGCAGTTCCTATGGCTTCCACTAGATGTCAACAGTCTTTAGACATTCTTTCAGGCTTCTTTTCTGAAAAATTAAGAAGAACGAGACCTTTCTGTCAGTGCTTAGGAAGCATGCAGTGCTGGTTTGTGAGCGTGACCGAGTGCGCACCCTTCATTGTGTTTACTTTCTATTGAATACGCTATTGTCCGGTTGAAATATTATCGATTATTAAGACAATCGACAACCTGAGGATTCATTTTAACATGGTTTGACAAACTTTATCGGTACTATGAGGATGTCTTCAGACTAAGCTGTTTTGGCTCTGGGAGTGTTTTGTCCACAGGTCGAACATGTCATGGAAAGTCAAGGAAAATGCAAGTTCAGAAAGACAGCGTAGTGAAGAAATGTGAACATTAAAGCATCGCCCGAAAAGCGACTTGAACCCTGGACCCTCAGATTAAAAGTCTGATGCTCTACCGACTGTGCTATCCGGGCTCTGCTTTTTCTTTTTTTCATACACCTAACCTGCCGGGCAGAGGCACGT
Organism: Oncorhynchus kisutch; assembly: GCF_002021735.2. Taxonomy (NCBI): domain Eukaryota; kingdom Metazoa; phylum Chordata; class Actinopteri; order Salmoniformes; family Salmonidae; genus Oncorhynchus; species Oncorhynchus kisutch. The sequence goes on from NC_034193.2 coordinate 24,624,655, forward strand.
GCTGACGAGGGGGCATTGTCAGATGGTACAGTTCCCCAGAGAACCAGGTCTTCATTCCAAATGATACAGTCAACAAAATCTGAACTAGGCATCCCCTCCAAAAAACACATTGTACAAGACCTCGTGGCGCAAAGGTAGCGCGTCTGACTCCAGATCAGAAGGTTGAATGTTCAAATCACGTCGTGGTCAAGGAATTTATGTGTGCAATATCTGCCTTCTTTACACAGCGAAGTCAATGAATCAGCACAAGAACCAATGTGGCTTTACATAAACCACCAAACCAATGCTGCTTAAGATGACAATCGTCTCTCACAGAAGCACACTGCAATTTCCTAAATCAGATGATGCTGTGTGATTGACAGACTTAAATCAGTCTTCGAACAAGGAGTTTAACTTATTTTGGCTTGGAGGCAGTATTTCGGAATATGGATGAGAAGCGTGCCCTGTTACTCAGACCCAGAAGCTCAGATATGCATATAATAGGTAGATGTGGATATTAAACACTCTAGTTTCCAAAACTGTTAAAATCGCGTCTGTGCGTATAACAGAACTGATACGGCAGGCAAAAACCTGAGGAAAATCAATCCAGGAAGTGGGATTTTTTTTTGATGTGGGTCGTTTTCAATTGAATGCCTATTGAGTTTCTAATGGGTTCGGACCCAGATTGCAGTTCCTATGGCTTCCACTAGATGTCAACAGTCTTTAGACATTCTTTCAGGCTTCTTTTCTGAAAAATTAAGAAGAACGAGACCTTTCTGTCAGTGCTTAGGAAGCATGCAGTGCTGGTTTGCGAGCGTGACCGAGTGCGCACCCTTCGTTGTTTTTCCTTTCTATTGAATACGCTATTGTCCGGTTGAAATATTATCGATTATTAAGACAATCGACAACCTGAGGATTCATTTTAACATGGTTTGACAAACTTTATCGGTACTATGAGGATGTCTTCAGACTAAGCTGTTTTGGCTCTGGGAGTGTTTTGTCCACAGGTCGAACATGTCATGGAAAGTCAAGGAAAATGCAAGTTCAGAAAGACAGCGTAGAGAAGAAATGTGAACATTAAAGCATCGCCCCAACAGGGACTTGAACCCTGGACCCTCAGATTAAAAGTCTGATGCTCTACCGACAGAGCTATCGGGGCTCTGCTTTTTCTTATTTTCATACACCTAACCTGCCGGGCAGAGGCACGTGCTGACGAGGGGGCATTGTCAGATGATACAGTTCCCCAGAGAACCAGGTCTTCATTCCAAATGATACAGTCAACAAAATCTGAACTAGGCATCCCCTCCAAAAAACAGATTGTACAAGACCTCGTGGCGCAAAGGTAGTGCGTCTGACTCCAGATCAGAAGGTTACGTGTTCAAATCACGTCGTGGTAAGGGATTTTATGTGTGCAATATCTGCCTTCTTTACACAGTGAAGTCAATGAATCAGCACAAGAACCAATGTGCCTTTACATAAACCACCAAACCAATGCTGCTTAAGATGACAAATTGTCTCTCACAGAAGCATGGCACACTGCAATTTCCTAAATCAGATGATGCTGTGTGATTGACAGACTTTTATTTATTTTATTTATTTTTATTTTACCTTTATTTAACCAGGTAGGCAAGTTGAGAACAAGTTCTCATTTACAATTGCGACCTGGCCAAGATAAAGCAAAGCAGTTCGACAGATAAAACGACACAGAGTTACACATGGAGTAAAAACAAACATACAGTCAATAATGCAGTATAAACAAGTCTATATACAATGTGAGCAAATGAGGTGAGAAGGGAGGTAAAGGCAAAAAAGGCCATGATGGCAAAGTAAGTACAATATAGCAAGTAAAATACTGGAATGGTAGTTTTGCAATGGAAGAATGTGCAAAGTAGAAATAAAAAATAATGGGGTGCAAAGCAGCAAAATAAATAAATAAATAAAAATTAAATACAGTTGGGAAAGAGGTAGTTGTTTTGGCTAAATTATAGGTGGGCTATGTACAGGTGCAGTAATCTGTGAGCTGCTCTGACAGTTGGTGCTTAAAGCTAGTGAGGGAGATAAGTGTTTCCAGTTTCAGAGATTTTTGTAGTTCGTTCCAGTCATTGGCAGCAGAGAACTGGAAGGAGAGGCGGCCAAAGAAAGAATTGGTTTTGGGGGTGACTAGAGAGATATACCTGCTGGAGCGTGTGCTACAGGTGGGAGATGCTATGGTGACCAGCGAGCTGAGATAAGGGGGGACTTTACCTAGCAGGGTCTTGTAGATGACATGGAGCCAGTGGGTTTGGCGACGAGTATGAAGCGAGGGCCAGCCAACGAGAGCGTACAGGTCGCAATGGTGGGTAGTATATGGGGCTTTGGTGATAAAATGGATTGCACTGTGATAGACTTAAATCAGTCTTCGAACAAGGAGTTGAACTTCTTTTGGCTTGGAGGCAGTATTTCGGCGTATGGATGAGAAGCGTGCTCTGTTACTCATACCCAGAAGCTCAGATATGCATATAATTGGTAGATGTGGATATTAAACACTCTAGTTTCCAAAACTGTTAAAAATTGAAATATTATCGATTATTAAGACAATTGACAACCTGAGGATTCATTTTAACATGGTTTGACATGTTTCGACAAACTTTATCGGTACTATGAGGATGTCTTCAGACTAAGCTGTTTTGGCTCTGGGAGTGTTTTGTCCACAGGTCGAACATGTCATGGAAAGTCAAGGGAAATGCAAGTTCAGAAAGACAGCGTAGTGAAGAAATGTGAACATTAAAGCATCGCCCAAACAGGGACTTGAACCCTGGACACTGTTGGTGTTCAAATACTGGAGAGTTGAGACCAAATCACGGACGCTGGACAGAGTGGATTTCAGTTGTAACAAAAGGCAGTTTATTTAGTCAAATGATATCTTGTCCTGCAGTTTTTTAGCGTGCACGGACCTATTCACATAACTCAGTAGGGAGTCAGGTGAAAAAGGGGCCTATACATAGGTTACAGTAGTTTTTATACATTGAATAAAGTAGGTAGAGTCTTGTCGTGTCGCCTTCTGAATGGTCCCGAAGGGTTGGAGGCGGACCTGCTCTAGCCAGTTTATTGTTGGGTATATGTGTTCGTTCCTGTTTGGGCAGGGATACATGCAATGACTTGAGTCAGGCGGATTAGTTTGGCGCTGTATAATATATGAGCTATGTGTATGAATATATGTATATATGACAAATACCCCTCTTCACATCTATTAGACGTGAACAATAGAACTAAAATATGAAGCAACCAAACAATTTGGTAGGAACCAAATTTTTGAGTCCCCCTCTTCACGTCTATCAAGACGTGAAAACTATAGGAGAAACGAGAGGAGGAGATAACGAAAAACAAAAAGCCCCCTCAAGTATGCAGCGAAGCGAGGTAAATAAGCAAGGACAAAAAGGAGACCACTCCAAGTGCTACACCTGGAGTGGCCAAGAGGAGTAGACAGGAAGAGGGGGTTCCTGAAAAGGTGGAAACGCCTCATCAAGGTCATCAACCGCCAAAAGCGGGTACATGTGGGTCTGGTTGCTGGGCAATGGGGTAATGGCAGTGGTGATTACTCTAGTGGCTAATGTGCGTGCGCAAGGAATACAGCAACAACCGCACAGGGTTAGGATAGCTAAAAAAACAGCTACGGACACTAGGACAGAGGAGATCAGGGTCTTATAGTTACCAAACGCATCCATCCAGGAGTCCCACATAGAGGTGTCAACTCCGGAGTGGTGCTTCATCTTACCATTAAGTGTGCGAAGACCCTCTAGGGCAACGGTAAGACTACCATCAGTTGCTGTGTTATTGGGAATGAAAGTACAACATTGCTCCCCAAACATGGCACAAACGCCACCGCGTTCTGCCAATAACATGTCAACAGCAATTCTATTTTGAAAAGCCATCAATGATGTTGCTGCCAGTTGTCCATGTACGGCCTCGAATCCTTGCTGAGTCCAATTGCCTAGTTTTTGGACATTGAAATGAATGTAGTTAATACGATCTACATTCTTGTTAACTGTACACCACCAACAAATAGATGATTCAAAGCCTGCAGCCACTTGGTCAATGAGTTTATACTCATCTGGTACCCCCCTGGGGACGCCAATTGCATCAATGTAAGTTGGGTCCCCAGCTGAAGGGCCCACCATGCGCTTGGTCCTGGTAGGCCAAATTTCAGGACCCAGGGCTTGTATGCGGGTGAGCAGATCTTGGACGCCTATGGGGTAAACAGAGATTGGCAGCAGAAGGTTAACAAGCGTACAAACTCCAGTGGTGTTCCGGGGAAGTCCGTCAAACAGCCCAGTCCCCCCACACCACCACCATACGTCAGCTCTGGACACCGGTGTAAAATAACTTGTAATGACATGAGTGTGAGTGCACCAACTGGCAGGGAGTTGTCCCAGAGACCGTCCTCCACCTGTCATGTTGATGCATGTGAAATTAGCCTTAGCCACCTTAGAGGAAAATGTGGGTTTCTTAGCAATATCAGAGACTACTGGATAAACCGTGTCCCATTGTGAGCATTTGGCGGGTGGGTTGTCTTTATTCATAAGGGGCAGTAGGCAGTCATCAGTCAGTACTGCCGGCACTATGCGAAGCAGAGGCCTGGCTCCCATGCACACAACACAGCTTTGCAAGGTTGTGTTGGCTGCTTGTTCAGCCAATAAGAGCCAATTATTGGAAAACCCAGAAATTCCAGTGGTAGTATGTATTGTGTCATCAGGGGAGGTGGGAGTGGAAATCATAGTTACTGGACCCCAGACTCCTGTCCCCTGAACTACAGGGACAGTCTTGCTTATGTCGTCTCCTACAGTAATCGCTGTGGGCTGACCCTTTTCTACAGAGCAGATTTGTACTTCCCAAGATACTTTTATCTCAGTAGAACCTACATATGGAGCGACCCAAAAATCTTGACAGCCCTTACTGGGTTGGGCCCGGATAATTAATTGGAGACCGGTACTGGTCCTGGTCTGAGACAATCTGCTCCTCCATTCAAGAACTGTTTGACCAGAGGAACAGCATGACCAATCATAACCAGTCTCAGCCACCAGATTTTGCAAGGTCCATTCGTCATAGGTTTTCCCTTTTGTCATGTACCAGTCATACCTGGTGTATGAAAGAGCTGTCAGTCCCTTCCTAATTCTCTTGTCTCCCCATGTCCCCCAAGGTAGTGCAATGGTGGTGGTTGCATTCGTGGGTATACATAAGGTGGTGCTTCTAACCTTGTCTGGTGTGCATGGTGGGTCTGTAGGTGTAGTGCTACGTTTGGTGCGTGTGAGATTGAAGGGAGTGGTGCTAGGAATGTTATCAGGGATAGGGGTTGGGGTGAGAGGGGTTAATGCTTTAGTATGTGTTTGTTGTTCTATTAACCATGTGAGAGTGCCTAGGGTTACTCCAAATATCAGTAGGAATATCACAAACAGTGGTTCAGATATTCGTAGCCTTGCCCAGGGAGAGAGAAATATCCCTTTAACTGGGCGAGGTTCCTTTATCAGGGTTAGAGGGGTTTGATGCCCCATCACCCGAGTCAGGAATTTCTTCATTTGGAATCAAATTAGGCTGTTCAAATCAGCTCTGACTTCAGTCAGTGTTCTGGAAGGAGTTGGGGCTGGGGTGCAATGTGTAAGGTGGTGCCAAGGTGCGCCTGATTTACCTTTGACCTGGACTGAGTGTGAAGTAACCTCCTTCACTTCGTACGGTCCAGTCCACCTGGGTTCCAGCCACTTTCTCTTGTGGACTTTAACCCTCACCCAGTCACCAACCTTTACCTTCAGTGTTGGCGTGTCCCCCGGCAGCTCCCCCTCCTGGACCTTGTGTTCCTGGGTAGAGAGTGCTGCAGAGAGAACCGTCAGTTTTTTCACATAATCAGATATTACAATTTGTTGAACATCAAGGGCGGGCATATGACCTCCCTCCCTTGGTGGACCAGGCATGACTCTTCCAGTCATTATCTCACGAGGAGAGAGATGGGTGCCTGCTCCTGGTGAGGCTCTCATGGCCATCAACGCCAGAGGCAGGGCTTCAACCCATGTCAACTTCGAACCTGCACACACTTTTGCTATCTTAGCTTTCAAAGTCTGATTCCCGCGTTCTACCAGACCTTGAGACTGGGGCCTGTACACAGATCCAAATCTGTGTGTTATGCCAAATCTTTCTTCCACCTGTCTCAGGTGTTTGTTACTGAAGTGCGACCCATTGTCGGATCTGATTTGTCGCGGGATGCCATACCTGGGTATAAGTTCTGTTTGTAGCCACTTAATGACTGACTTGGCATCCTCCTTTCCTGTTGGTATTGCCTCTACCCATTTGGAGAACCTATCTACCATGACTAAGAGATAGCGTTTCCCTTTGGATACATTATTGGCGCCCATATCGGTGTAATCTATGCTGATGTCCTGAAAACATGCATTAGGTACTGGGTATGAGCCCATTGGTGTTTGATATGGTTTCTTTGGGTTGTGGCTGCCACAAATGTTGCATTCGTCACGAAATAAATCAGTTATACTTTTCATGTGAGGGTGCCACCAGATGTGCAAGACCTTTTGAAGGGTCCTCAATTTACCTTAATGTGTGGGGCCATGTGCTCCTCGTAAGAGTTCTGGACAAAGGTTTGCTGGGGCTACCAGTCTGCCGTCGTGACATCTCCAGAGTTCATCTGGTCCTTTGGTCGCCCCTTTCTGTGCCCAGACTGAGTGTTCATAGGGTCCTGCTGAGTGTTGTATCACCACTATGTCTTGCTGGGTAAGCTCTGTTTGTGATAGCTGTGGTTGCAGTACCATCTGTTTGGGAGCGTAACCTCCAGCCTTCTTGGCTGCTTTATCGGCTGCATCATTTCCCGCACTGATCCTGGTTTTCAATTGCTGGTGTCCTTTGCACTTCATGATGGCTACCTTTGCCGGTAGTGATACCGCTGCTATTAGTTTCTCCGTCTGTGTCTTGTGTTTGATTGGGAGGTTTCCTGTTGTAGTGAAGTTCCTTCTTACCCACTGTGGTCCATCAGTGTGGACTGCTCCATGAGCATAAGCTGAGTCTGTGTAAATGTTCACAGTCTTTCCTTTTGCTCTGATGAGGGTCTGTGTCAATCCGATGATTTCAGCTAATTGGGCCGATGCTGGTTGAGGGATGATGGCTGATTCAAGGGTGACATGTGAGCCGTCTGGGAGTTGCTGTACCACCGCATAAGCTGCTATGTTTCCTTCTTCTCCTTTGTAGCTGCAGCCATCAGTGTAAAGCCATTTGTCGGGATTAGTCAGTGGTTCATTCTTCAAGTCTGGTCTCAGTTTTAGTTCTTGTGCCGCTCTTTCAGCACACGAGTGGGGCAGTCCTTCTTCTGCGTTGAGTGCATCTGCCATGTTTTTTTCAGTGTTCACAAACGTGATATGTGACTGTGTGCATTTGTTCTGGATCTTGGTTTTTCTTTCAGCACTGAACATGAATTCTTTGCTCATCAGATATGCAGCAACGCCATGGTGGGTGTGGATCTCCAATGGATGACACATCACGAGGTGAGCTGTTTTTCAATAGCTTTTGCTACTGCAGCAACGTATCTGGAGCATGTTGTCTGTCCTACCTCAATGTGGTCAAGTTTGGAAGAGTGGTACATCAATACCCTTCTTTCCCCCTCTTGTTTCTGGAATAGGACGGACGAGGTGAATCCTTCCTTTTCAGAAACATCCAAATGGAACTTGTTCTTGTAGTCAGGTGCAGTCAGAGCTGCTGCCGCTGAAAGATCAGTTTTCAGGAGTGCAAAATCTGTTGATGCTTCAGGCATCCAGGCCAGGGGAGAATGGAGGTTCCTGGGTCCAGCCTCACGCACTATTTCTCTCAGTGGTTCAGTTCTGGCAGTATAGTCAGGGATATGCGTCCGGCCATATCCCGTCAAGCCCAGGAAAGACAACATTCCAGCGACAGTGATTGGGCGCGAGTGATGGAGAATGGAGTCTCTGTGGGACTTGGAGAGTCCCGCCCCATCCCCTGAGATTTCTCTCCCCAGGAAAAGTACTGTTCTCCGACAGGTCTGTACTTTGCTCAGTTTGACCTTGTAGCCCTTGGTGGCTAGGAAGTCTAGCAGAGTTTTCGTCATTTGGAGGCAGAGGTCAGACGTAGGAGCTCCAAGCAGGAGGTCGTCCACGTATTGAATCAGAACCACTCCCTCTGGGATTTCCAGTTCAGACAGGTGAACCTTCAGGATGTGATTGAAAATTCCCGGGGAGCACCTGTAGCCTTGTGGCAAAACGGAGTAAGTGAACTGTTGACCTTCATAGGTGAATGCAAAAAGTGGTTGAGATGCTTCATCCAAAGGAATGCTGAAAAAAGCATTAGCTAGGTCCACCACAGTGAAGTACTGATGCTTGGGTGAGAGATTGCTCAGTGTGATGTGCGGATCAGGGACAGGTAGGTCGATGGGTGCAGTAACGTCATTTACTGCTCGGAAGTCTTGGACCATCCGGTATGTTTCTCCATCAGCCTTCAGTACGGGTAGGATGGGCGTGTTCCATGGTGAGACTGTGGGATAGAGGACACCTGCTCCCAGGAGGCCATCTATGGTTGGCTTAATTCCCATTGTCTGTTCAGGTTTCAAACGATATTGTGTTCGGTAAACAGGTGTCTGATTTGGGTTCAGTAGGGTGATGATGACTGGGGCAACTTGGAGCTGACCCACATCGAAAGGGGATGTGGTCCAGATCTTATCCTCTATAGTGGAGATCAGGGCTTTTGATGAGGGATGGTCAGTGTATGGTTTCCCATGGTGTCTTGGCAGGGGTATACGTTCTGGGAGACATTTTTCTTCAGTGTCTGGTTCAAGGAATCTCCACATATTTTCCGAGGTGGCTTTGTGTATGCCTGGTGTTGAAGTGGGCTCCCAGGTTAGCTCCCGCCTGATCATGGGACCTAGGCTTCGTGCTTCAAAACCATTTCCCACAGCCAGCGTGACGTGAGGTGCTGATTCTTCACTCAACATGTACCAAGTTTTCAGGTGTGGTTGAAGAATGACCGGTGCTGCCACCCCCTCTGGGCCACACACAATGGTACAACACCTGATAGTTGGGGTCAGGTGCATCATGTTCTCGTCCCAGTCTTCAGTGTAGGGGCAGTCATCAGTTTCTGTTACATTGAGTGTGCAATGGATATCAGCTTGGGGAGTCTTATATGGGTGCAGGGTGTAAATTTGAGTTTTCAGTTGGTTGACCTTAAACTGGATGTGAGGGGTGGCAGGCCCTGTGTGGGTAGGCATTTTAGCCAGTACACTTCTTGGGTTTCAGACAGCGTGGGCGTCGGCAGGAGTGGCATCATCATAATTCTTACTGGGCAATCAGGTGTTGAAGAGGGAGGGTTGGTGGATACTTCCACTCCACTTTCAGTAAGATATATGGTGCACCCCATTTTGCATAAGAGGTCCCGTCCTAGTAGGTTGATCGGGCATTTTGGACAGTACAGGAACTGGTGTTTCAACTGAGAGTTTTCCCAGGAGAATGTTAAAGGGATTGTGCGGCTTTGAGCCTCAGGTGATCCCGTGACCCCTACCACCGATATGGAATCAGATGACAGCATTTGAGGGGACCTGATAGCAGAATAGGTGCATCCTGTATCTACCAGGAACTGATGGGGGACACCCTCAACTTCGCACATCATTGTTGGTTCAGTGTGCAGTTGAAAGTGTTGCCTCCCATCTCCTGCCGTGGGTGGGGGGCATCTTCATGGCCAGGGCATGGCGTTATCTGCCATACCTTGGAACTGTGGTTGGTTGTAATCTTGCTGTTCCTGCTGCATGTGGCTAGATCCTGGGTGGTTGTATGCTGGCTGTTGCTGAGGTCCTGGGTGGTTGTAGTGAAGAGGAGGGGGTCCTCCTCTTCCTCTCCCTCTTCCTGGTGCTCCTCCACGTCCACAAGACTTTTAATCTGAAGGTCCAGGGTTCAAGACCCTCTTCAAGCAATGCTTTAATGTTCACATTTCTTCACTACGCTGTGTATCTGAACTTGCATTTTCCATGACATGTTCGACCTGTGGACAAAACACTCCCAGAGCCAAAACAGCTTAGTCTGAAGACATCCTCATCAAACCATGTCAAACCATGTTAAAATGAATCGTCAGGATGTCGATTGTCTTAATAATCGATAATATTTCAACCGGACAATAGCGTATTCAATAGAAAGGAAAAACAACGAAGGGTGCGCACTCGGTCACGCTCGCAAACCAGCACTGCATGCTTCCTAAGCACTGACAGAAAGGTCTCGTTCTTTTTAATTTTTCAGAAAAGAAGCCTGAAACAATGTCTAAAGACTGTTGACATCTAGTGGAAGCCATAGGAACTGCAATCTGGGTCCGAACCCATTAGAAACTCAATAGGCATTCAATTGAAAACTACCCACATCAAAAAAAAATCCCACTTCCTGGGTTGATTTTCCTCAGGTTTTCGCCTGCCGTATCAGTTCTGTTATACTCACAGACAGGATTTTAACAGTTTTGGAAACTTTAGAGTGTTTTATATCCACATCAACCAAATATATGCATATCCGAGCTTCTGGGCCTGAGTAACAGGGCACGCTTCCCATCCATATGCCGAAATACTGCCGCCAAGCCAAAAGAAGTTCAACTCCTTGTTCGAAGACTGATTTAAGTATGTCAATCACACAGCATCATCTGATTTAGGAATTTGCAGTGTGACATGCTTCTGTGAGAGACAATTGTCATCTTTAGCAGCATTAGTTTGGTGGTTTCTGTAAAGCCACATTGGTTCTTGTGCTGATTCATTGACTTCACTGTGTAAAGAAGGCAGATATTGCACACATAAAGTCCCTGACCACGACGTGATTTGAAGACGCAACCTTCTGATCTGGAGTCAGACGCGCTACGAGGTCTTGTACAAAGTGTTTTTTGGAGGGGATGCCTAGTTCAGATTTCGTTGACTGTATCATTTGGAATGAAGACCTGGTTCTCTGGGGAAATGTACCATCTGACAATGCCCCCTCGTCAGCACGTGCCTCTGCCCGGCAGGTTAGGTGTATGAAAATAATCAAAAGCAGAGCACGGATAGCTCAGTCGGTAGAGCATCAGACTTTTAATCTGAGGGTCCAGGCTTCAAGTCCCTGTTCGTGCATTCAATTGAAAACTACCCACATCAAAAAATCCCACTTCCTGGGTTGATTTTCCAAAGGTTTTCGCCTGCCTTATCTGTTCTGTTATACTCACAGACAGGATTTTAACAGTTTTGGAAACTTTAGAGTGTTTTATATCCACATCTACCAATTATATGCATATCCGAGCTTCTGGGCCTGAGTAACAGGGCACGCTTCTCATCGATATGCCGAAATACTGCCTCCAAGCCAAAAGAAGTTCAACTCCTTGTTCGAAGACTGATTTAAGTATGTCAATCACACAGCATCATCTGATTTAGGAATTTGCAGTGTGACATGCTTCTGTGAGAGACAATTGTCATCTTTAGCAGCATTAGTTTGGTGGTTTCTGTAAAGCCACATTGGTTCTTGTGCTGATTCATTGACTTCACTGTGTAAAGAAGGCAGATATTGCACACATAAAGTCCCTGACCACGACGTGATTTGAAGACGCAACCTTCTGATCTGGAGTCAGACGCGCTACGAGGTCTTGTACAAAGTGTTTTTTGGAGGGGATGCCTAGTTCAGATTTCGTTGACTGTATCATTTGGAATGAAGACCTGGTTCTCTGGGGAAATGTACCATCTGACAATGCCCCCTCGTCAGCACGTGCCTCTGCCCGGCAGGTTAGGTGTATGAAAATAATCAAAAGCAGAGCACGGATAGCTCAGTCGGTAGAGCATCAGACTTTTAATCTGAGGGTCCAGGCTTCAAGTCCCTGTTCGTGCATTCAATTGAAAACTACCCACATCAAAAAATCCCACTTCCTGGGTTGATTTTCCAAAGGTTTTCGCCTGCCTTATCTGTTCTGTTATACTCACAGACAGGATTTTAACAGTTTTGGAAACTTTAGAGTGTTTTATATCCACATCTACCAATTATATGCATATCCGAGCTTCTGGGCCTGAGTAACAGGGCACGCTTCTCATCGATATGCCGAAATACTGCCTCCAAGCCAAAAGAAGTTCAACTCCTTGTTCGAAGACTGATTTAAGTATGTCAATCACACAGCATCATCTGATTTAGGAATTTGCAGTGTGACATGCTTCTGTGAGAGACAATTGTCATCTTTAGCAGCATTAGTTTGGTGGTTTCTGTAAAGCCACATTGGTTCTTGTGCTGATTCATTGACTTCACTGTGTAAAGAAGGCAGATATTGCACACATAAAGTCCCTGACCACGACGTGATTTGAAGATGCAACCTTCTGATCTGGAGTCAGACGCACTACCTTTGCGCCACGAGGTCTTGTAGAATGTGTTTTTTGGAGGGGATGCCTAATTCAGATTTTGTTGACTGTATCATTTGGAATGAAGACCTGGTTCTCTGGGGAACTGTACCATCTGACAATGCCCCCTCGTCAGCACGTGCCTCTGCCCGGCAGGATAGCTGTATGAAAATAAGAACATGCAGAGCCCGGATAGCTCAGTCGGTAGAGCATCAGACTTTTGATCTGAGGGTCCAGGGTTCAAGTCCCTGTTTGTGTGATTCTTTAATGTTCACAATTCTTCACTACGCTGTCTTTCTGAACTTGCATTTTCCTTCACTTTCCATGACATGTTCGAACTGTGGACAAAACACTCCCAGAGCCAAAACAGCTTAGTCTGAAGATATCCTCATAGTACCGATAAAGTTTGTCGAAACATGTCAAACGATGTTAAAATGAATCCTCAGGTTGTCGATTGTCTTAATAATCGATAATATTTCAATCGGACAATAGCGTATTCAATAGAAAGGAAAAACAACGAAGGGTACGCACTCGGTCACGCTCGCAAACCAGCACTGCATACTTCCTAAGCACTGACAGAAAGGTCTCGTTCTTCTTAATTTTTCAGAAAAGAAGCATGAAACAATGTGTAAAGACTGTTGACATCTAGTGGAAGCCATAGGAACTGCAATCTGGGTCCGAACCCATTAGAAACTCAATAGGCATTCAATTGAAAACTACCCACATCAAAATAAATCCCACTTCCTGGATTGATTTTTCTCAGGTTTTCGCCTGCCTTATCTGTTCTGTTATACTCACAGACTCTATTTTAAAAGTTTTGGAAACTTTAGAGTGTTTGATATCTACATCTACCAATTATATGCATATCCGAGCTTCTGGGCCTGAGTAACAGGGGACGCTTCTCATCCATATGCCGAAATACTGCCTCCAAGCCAATAGAAGTTCAACTCCTTGTTCGAAGACTGATTTAAGACTCTCAATCACACAACATCATCTGATTTAGGTATTTGCAGTGTGCCATGCTTCTGTGAGAGACAATTGTCATCTTAAGCAGCATTGGTTTGGTGGTTTCTGTAAAGCCACATTGGTTCTTGTGCTGATTCATTGACTTCGCTGTGTAAACAAGGCAGATATTGCACACATAAAATCCCTGACCAAGACGTGATTTGAACACGTAACCTTCTGATCTGGAGTCAGACGCACTACCTTTGCACCACAAGGTTTTGTACAATTTGTTTTTTGGAAGGGATGCCTAGTTCAGATTTCGTTGACTGTATCATTTGGAATGTGTCATATATACATATATTCATACACATAGCTCATATATCAAGCACATATATTTAGGTGGTCATAGTGCCCTCAGGCTGCTTTAAGAGCCTGTTTGTGACCATAGGATTAAAGCTTGCACATCACACCCCATGAGCGCCAAACTAATCCGCCTGACTCAAGTCATTGCACGTACCCCTGCCAAAACAGGAACCAACACACACACCCAGCCATAAACTGCCCCTCTCAGTTTCCCTTATCTCACGACTCCTGGACACACACAGACATTTCATCGCACGAACACACACACCCAGCCATAAACTGCCCCTCTCAGTTTCCCTTATCTCACGACTCCTGGATACACACAGACATTTCAGCGCACGATGCAGCCAAGAGGCCCATGATCACTCTGGATGAACTGCAGAGATCTACAGCTGAGGTGGGAGACTCTGTCCATAGGACAACAATCAGTCGTATATTGCACAAATCTGGCCTTTATGGAAGAGTGGCAAGAAGAAAGCCATTTCTTAAAGATATCCATAAAAAGTGTTGTTTAAACTTTGCCACAAGCCACCTGGGAGACACACCAAACATGTGGAAGAAGATGCTCTGGTCAGATGAAAAAAAAATTGAACATTTTGGCAACAATGCAAAATGTTATGTTTGGCGTAAAAGCAACACAGCTCATCACCCTGAACACATCATCCCCACTGTCAAACATGGTGGTGGCAGCATGATGGTTTGGGCCTGCTTTTCATCAGCAGGGACAGGGAAGATGGTTAAAATTGATGGGAAGATGGATGGAACCAAATACAGGACCATTCTGGAAGAAAACCTGATGGAGTCTGCAAAAGAGCTGAGACTGGGACGGAGATTTGTCTTCCAACAAGACAATGATCCATAACATAAAGCAAAATCTACAATGGAATGGTTCAAAAATAAACATATCCAGGTGTTAGAATGGCCAAGTCAAAGTCCAGACCTGAATCCAATCGAGAATCTGTGGAAAGAACTGAAAACTGCTGTTCACAAATGCTCTCCATCCAACCTCACTGAGCTCGAGCTGTTTTGCAAGGAGGAATGGGAAAAGATTTCAGTCTCTCGATGTGCAAAACTGATAGAGACATACCCCAAGCGACTTACAGCTGTAATCGCAGCAAAAGGTGGCGCTACAAAGTATTAACTTAAGGGGGCTGAATAATTTTGCACGCCCAATTTTTCAGTTTTTGATTTGTTAAAAAAGTTTGAAATATCCAATAAATGTCGTTCCACTTCATGATTGTGTCCCACTTGTTGTTGATTCTTCACAAAAAAATACAGTTTTATATCTTTATGTTTGAAGCCTGAAATGTGGCAAAGGTCGCAAAGTTCAAGGGGGCCGAATACTTTCGCAAGGCACTGTACATTATTCTGTGTATACATACTGCTGTAAACTCTGGCTAAGCACCCTTTTCAACTGACTCCTTACTGAGTCATATGACTAGGTCCATGCACGCTAAAACTGCAGGACAATATATATTTTGACTCAATAAACTCTCACTCTCACTCTCTCTCGTAGTTAATCATCAACAAAACTTGGTAGCAGAGGATGGTTTCAACATCTGAATTCGATCTATGACAAGTTGATGTGAGAGGAGACAAATCATTGGGTGCAAACCAGACGGAAGAGTGACCTGTCGCCAGGAGACATCGGCCATTCAACTTGCCTCAGGAAACTGATCAGAGCGCTCGACATAAAAGGTAAGCAGAGCCAGTTAAATCAAAAATCTGCATATTATATTTTAGTCAATTGCCAAATTTTGATCAGTAGTACTGAGCGTGAGTATGAATTGCTGTTAAATTACTTTTAAGAAATTAAGGCATGGTTAAAAGATATCTTGCATGGAAAATATATTGATGTATGGTTAAACTGATGACTCAAAGGAGAATTGATAACTGAATCTGCATGGAAAATGTCCTATTGCAATACGTTGTGTACTCTTGAATAGGTTGTGTATGAGGTGTAGTTAATTGATTGATAACCGAATCTGCATGGAAAATGCCCTATTGAATACGTTGTGTACTATTGAATAGGTTGTGTATGAGGTGTGGTTAAATGGACTGAATCTGCATGGAAAAATGCCCTATAAAATAAGTTGCGTACTATCTAATAGGTTGTGTAAGAGGTGTAGTCAAGTAGAAGTAGTATATGTAAGTTTGGCGTTCCACGAGACAGTGATCGGGGATGATGTGACCATTGCACATTAAACTATAACATTAGGTTCAGTGCCATATCGTGGTTGATAGGACACGCAGCGTCAGGGTTGTCCGAGACGCTGTTGGAGAATAATAATAATTAATATAACCAGATTTGACGTTCCACGATTTTGTTGTGCCCAATTCAGAGAAAACATTTGTTGGGGAATGATTGCCATACTGTGAATAGGTAAACGGTGTAATATTGACGGCCGCTGAGCCAAATACTGTTCTTAGCAATCGCCGTGCTGTGAATTAACCCAGCCGCTGTGATATAGTACTGACTGTTTGCCTTTTTCCCTCTTTTTGCTGTTGATATTCCTACAGAGGTAAAATTATTCTGACAATTGTTATAGAGCCGCCTGATTTCACTAATATATTGTTCCAAAAGGAAATCGCCGAATCATTTCTAGAAAATACCTAAATAAATCGCTGAACAAATTCAAATAAACTACCGGAGAAACACACACGTAGCTGTCACCACATTACTGATAAAATCTTTGTGTGCGAGGGTGGGGTGCAAGAGATAAGTCTGTGCCAGCACCGCGAATACATCCCTGATCTCGATCAAGGACGGGCTAAGTATACAAAGATAGAAATAAACACATATTACACAGGACATAGTACAGGACTGACTGAAACCTAGAGGACACATTACAGACAGTACCAGATGAGCTAGAACAGGGATTAGGAGCCAAATAAGACCTTTTTCAGATAATCACTGCCTTAGTTATATCTTGCCTAACCGCGTTAATAATTACCTTAGCAGTTCACGTAATTATTACACCCAAACTACACCCAAACTCAAGTTCAATGAATACTTAGAACAGCGCATGACTGATAGAGCGGGAGGGAAAGACCAGTATAGCAAAGTGAAGAAAGTGTGGGAACGGATAAAACTGAAATGGACACAAGCAGGTTACTTTAGCGGGGGACCCCCTACAGGGGGGAACTCCAATCTATGCAGAAAGGGCTAGAAGAAGCCGTAATGGGGACGAGAGCAAGTGAGACAGAGGGGAACAAGACTTTGTTCAAAATGGAAGGCACTAAAGAGAGAGAGCGAGCCGAAGCGGAGTTGAAAGTAGGGACGTGGGCGATAGGAGAGAGTAGGATGGACATGATGTGTGTAGCCTCTGCAACGTTAACAGAGACCAAAACTCCACTCGAGAGTTTACCCACAGTTCCCCAAATTGCCAACACCAGCACGGCGTCTGCTCCTCCCTCACTATATCCAGAAATACCAATAGAGGTGGCCCAACCTCCACCATATTCAATGGGGCACAATCAACGTGGCCCATCTCACAACCCGTTCAAAGGCAGCCCTTTTCTCACCAGGACCCTGTTCTGGGTGTGCAGGCGGGCCAGCTGAATGGGGCTATGAGCTTCGGAGTAACAGGAGAGCAGATTGTGTGTGAGCAACTCCCCACCACCCCAATGCCCTCCCCCACAGCAGTATATCCTGCAACAGCAACAGCCACAATGGGCTCAACGGGGCCCCTACACTGGACCACCCAGAGAGAGAGACTACCCGTGTTATAACTGCGGAATTCCCGGTCACTATGCCGGATATTGCCTGAAACCACTCTCCCCGCAGCAACAGCAATGGAGAGGGAGAGGACGTGGAGGAGTACCAGGAAGAGGGAGAGGAAGAGGAGGACCCCCTCATCTACACTACAACCAACCAGGACATCAGCAACAGCCAGCATGTATCCCCTACGCCCAGCAGCTGATCCACGTTACGTAGAGTACCAACCTTGGAAAATGACTGACCTGACCACACTGATGGAACAGATGCCCAGCCTGCATGAAGGAGCCTCCGCATGGCTACACCAGCTGCAGACTCTGACCTCCGGTCTGGATCTCTGCCTAGGAGACATGAAAGCACTACTAGCCAGAGCCACCAACCATGGCACCATGAACGGCATCATGACAGCAGCCGACCTCGGAGACCAGCCACCCACCCTGCCCCTAGATCGATCCTGTTGACGCCCACACTGTCCGAAACCCAAGAAGTGTACTGGCTAAAATGCCTACCCATAGGGCCTGCCACCCCTCACATCCAGTTTAAGTTCAACCAACTGAAAGCTCAAATCTACACTCTGCACCCATATAAGACTCCCCAAGCTGAGATCCATTGCACACTCAATATAACAGACACTGATGACTGCCCCTACACTGAAGACTGGGACGAAAACATGATGCACCTGACCCCACCTATCAGGTGTTGTACCATTGTGTGTGGCCCAGAGGGGGTGGCAGCACCGGTCATCCTAGGACCAAGGAACCTCCATGCACCCCTGGCCTGGACGGCTGAAGCATCAACAGCTTTTGTACTCCTGAAAACAGATCTATCAGTGGCAGCAGCGCTGATTGCACCTGACTACAACATTAAGTTCCATTTGGATGTTTCTGAGAAGGAAGGATTCAGCTCATCTGTCCTTTTCCAGAAACAAGAGGGGGAGAGAAGGGTATTGATGTACCACTCCTCTAAACTTGACCACATTGAGGTAGGACAGACAACATGCTCCAGATACATTTCTGCAGTAGCAAAAGCTATTGAAAAAACAGCTCACCTCGTGATGTGTCATCCATTGGAGATCCACACCCACCATGGCGTCGCTGCGTATCTGATGAGTAAAGAATTCACGTTCAGTGCTGAAAGAAAAACCAAGATCCAGAACAAATGCACACAGTCACATATCACGTTTGTGAACACCGACAAAAACATGGCAGATGCACTCAACGCAGAAGAAGGACTGCCCCACTCTTGTGCTGAAAGAGCGGCACAAGAACTAAAACTGAGACCAGACCTGAAGAACCACTGACTAATCCCGACCACTGGCTGTACAAAGGAGAAGAAGGAAACATAGCAGCCTATGCGGTGGTACAGCAACTCCCAGACGGCTCACATGTCACCCTTGAATCAGCCATCATCCCTCAACCAGCATCGGCCCAATTAGCTGAAATCATCGGATTGACACAGGCCCTCGTCAGAGCAAAAGGAAAGACTGTGAACATTTACACAGACTCAGCGTATGCCCATGGAGCAGTCCACACGGATGGACCACAGTGGGTAAGAAGGAACTTCACTACAACAGGAAACCTCCCAATCAAACACAAGACACAGATGGAGAAACTAATAGCATCTGTATCACTACCGGCAAAGGTAGCCATCATGAAGTGTAAAGGACACCAGCAATTGAAAACCAGGATCAGTGCGGGAAATGATGCAGCCGATAAAGCAGCCAAGAAGGCTGGAGGTTACGCTCCCAAACAAATGGTACTGCAACCACAGCTATCACAAACAGAGCTTACCCAGCAAGACATAGTGGTGCTACAACACTCAGCAGGACCCTATGAACACTCAGTCTGGGCACAGAAAGGGGCGACCAAAGGACCAGATGAACTCTGGAGATGTCACGACGGCAGACTGGTAGCCCCAGAAAACCTTTGTCCAGAACTCTTACAAGAAGCACACGGCTCCACACACGAAGACAAATTGAGGACCCTTCAAAAGGTCTCGCACATCTGGTGGCACCCTCACATGAAAAATATGACAGACTTATTTTGTGACGAATGCAACATTTGTGGCAGCCACAACCCAAAGAAACCATATCAAACACCAATGGGCTCATACCCAGTACCTAATGCATGTTTTCAGGACATCAGCATAGATTACACCGATATGGGCGCCGATAATGTAACCAAAGGGAAACGCTATCTCTTAGTCATGGTAGATAGGTTCTCCAAATGGGTAGAGGCAATACCAACAGCAAAAGAGGATGCTAGGTCAGTCATTAAAGTGGCTACAAACCGAACTAATACCCAGGTATGGCATCCCAAGACAAATCAAATTTGACAAATGGCTCACATTTCAGTAACAAACACCTAAGACAGGTGGAAGAAAGATTTGGCATAACACACAGATTTGGTTGTGTGTACCATTCCCGGTCCCAAGATCTGGTGGAACGTCAAACCAAAAGCTGAAAGCTAAGATAGCTAAAGTGTGTGCAGGTTCGAAGTTGACATGGGTTGAAGCCCTGCCTCTGGCGTTGATGGCCATGAGAGCCTCACCAGGAGCAGGCACCCATCTCTCTCCTCATGAGATAATGACTGGAAGAGTCATGCCTGGTCCACCAAGGAAGGGCGGTCATATGCCCGCTCTTGATGTACAACAAATTATAATGTCTGATTATGTGAAAAAAACGGACGGTTCTCTCTGGAGCACTCTCTACCCAGGTTCGCAAGGTCCAGGAGGGGGAGCTGCCACTACTGAAGGTAAACGTTGGTGACTGGGTGAGGGTTAAAGTCCACAAGAGAAAGTGGCTGGAACCCAGGTGGACTGGACCGTACGAAGTGAAGGAGGTTACTTCACACTCAGTCCAGGTCAAAGGTAAATCAGGTGCACCTTGGCACCACCTTAAGAGGAATGGGAGGGGACTGACGGCTCTTTCATACACCAGGTATGACTGGTACATGACAAAAGGGAAAAACTATGACGAATGGACATGGCAAAATCTGGTGGCTGAGACTGGTTATGACTGGTCAAGCTATTCCTCTGGTCAGACAGTTCTTGAATGGAGGAGCAGATTGTCTCTGACCAGGACCAGTACCGGTCTCCAATTAATTGACTGATGACTGCCTACTGCCCCTTATGAATAAAGACAACCCACCCGCCAATTGCTCACAATGGGACACGGTTTATCCAGTAGTCTCCAATATTGCTAAGAAACCCACATTTTCCTCTAAGGTGGCTAAGGCTAATTTCACATGCATCAACATGACAGGTGGAGGACGGTCTCTGGGACAACTCCCTGCCAGTTGGTGCACTCACACTCATGTCATTACAAGTTATTTTACACCGGTGTCCAGAGCTGACGTATGGTGGTGGTGTGGGGGGACTGGGCTGTTTGACGGACTTCCCCGGAACACCACTGGAGTTTGTACGCTTGTTAACCTTCTGCTGCCAATCTCTGTTTACCCCATAGGCGTCCAAGATCTGCTCACCCGCATACAAGCCCTGGGTTCTGAAATTTGGCCTACCAGGACCAAGCGCACAGTGAGCCCTTCAGCTGGGGACCCAACTTACATTGATGCAATTGGCATCCCCAGGGGGGTACCAAATGAGTATTAACTCGTTGACCAAGTGGCTGCAGGCTTTGAATCATCTATTTGTTGGTGGTGTACAGTTAACAAAAATGTAGATCGTATTAACTACATTCATTTCAATGTCCAAAAAACTAGGCAATTGGACTCAGCAAGGATTCGAGGCCGTACATGGACAACTGGCAGCAACATCATTGATGGCTTTTCAAAATAGAATTGCTGTTGACATGTTATTGGCGGAACGCGGTGGCGTTTGTGCCATGTTTGGGGAACAATGTTGTACTTTCATTCCCAATAACACAGCAACTGATGGTAGTCTTACCATTGCCCTAGAGGGTCTTCGCACACTTAATGGTAAGATGAAGCACCACTCCAGAGTTGACACCTCTATGTGGGACTCCTGGATGGATGCGTTTGGTAACTATAGGAACCTGATCTCCTCTGTCCTAGTGTCCGTAGCTGTTTTTGTGGGTATCCTAACCCTGTGCGGTTGTTGCTGTATTTCTTCCTTCCAGGTGTAGCACTTGGAGTGGTCTCCTTTCTGTCCTTGCTTATTTACCTCGCTTCGCTGCATACTTGAGGGGGCTTCTTGTTTTCGTTATATCCTCCTTCTCGTTTCTGCTATAGTTTTCACGTCTTAAAAGACGTGAAGAGGGGGACTCAAAAATTTGGTTCCTACCTAATTGTTTGGTTGCTTCATATTTTAGTTCTATTGTTCACGTCTAATAGATGTGAAGAGGGGGATTTGTCATATATACCTATATTCATACACATAGCTCATATATCAAGCACATATATTTAGGTGGTCTTAGTGCCCTCAGGCTGCTTTCAGAGCCTATTTGTGACCATAGGATTAAAGCTTGCACAACACACCCAGCCATAAAGTGCCCCTCTCAGTTTCCCTTATCTCACGACTCCTGGACACACACAGACATTTCAGCGCACGAACACACACACCTCACTCCCCTCGCTACTGGTCGGGTGCCCAGAGCAGAGGACTCTGCTGTGCACCAATGGGGCTCCTGCTCTGGCTAGCAAGGCCCGCCTCCAACTCTTCAGGACCAGTCAGAAGACCAACACGACGAGACTCCACCTACATTATTCTGTGTATACATACTGCTGTAATCTCTGGCTAAGCACCCTTTTCAGCTGACTCCTTACTGAGTCATATGACTAGGTCCATGCACGCTAAAACTGCAGGACAATATATATTTTGACTCAATAAACTGCCATTTTGTTACAACTGAAATCCACTCTGTCCAGCGTCCATGATTTGGTCTCACTCTCTCTCGTAGTTAATCATCAACAAATGAAGACCTGGTTCTCTGGAGAACTGTACCATCTGACAATGCCCCCTCGTCAGCACGTGCCTCTGCCCGGCGGTTAGGTGTATGAAAATATGCAAAAGCAGAGCTCGGATAGCTCAGTCGGTAGAGCATCAGACTTTTAATCTGATGGTCCATGTTTCAAGTCCCTTATCTGTTCTGTTATACTCACCGACAGGATTTTAACAGTTTTGGAAACTGTAGAGTGTTTTATATCCACATCTACCAATTATATGCATATCCGAGCTTCTGGACCTGAGTAACAGGGCACGCTTCCCATCCATATGCCGAAATACTGCCGCCAAGCCAAAATAAGTTCAACTCCTTGTTCGAAGACTGATTTAAGTCTGTTGTGTTTTGAAGCTACATGACCTTGAGACTCCCAAGTGGTGCAGCGGTCTATGGAACTTCATCTCAGTGCTAGATGTGGCACTACAGACTCCCTGGTTCAAATCCAGGCTTCGTTTCTATCAAAGTGCTTTATTATATTATCATGGTTTCTGCTGTAGCTCACTGTATGTATGGATCATAATATATTCCCTATAACGTGACACATTTTAACGCGTAACGTTACACATTTTATAACCTTTATGGTGTTATAGTCAATCGTGCTTATGTAGCTACATTATTCTATTAGCTCTGTAAAACAAGGCTAGTTGCGTCAGAGAACTATTAGCTTGTGTTTTATTTTGAAGCTACCCTGACCTTATGACTCCCAAGTGGCGCAGCGGTCTATTGCACTGCATCTCAGTGCTAGAGGCTTCACTGGCTGTGATTGGGAGTCCCATAGTGCAGTCCACAATTGCCCCAGCGTTGTCTGAGTTTGGCCGGTGTAGGCCATCATTGTAAATAATAATTTGTTCTTAAATGACTTGCCCAGTTAAATAAATAAAACATTTGACCATGGTTTGTGTATTTGGTCTATTCAGCATAGCTCTGTTCTGCCCTGCCTTGCCCCCTTGTGGAACTCAAAAGTTAGTTATAACTCAAATCTGTGATTTTGTCAATGCAAGAAACTATAGCAGTGTTTATTATATAATACTTCTTTGTAGTATTGTTTTATTGCTATATCCTTATATTGTATTCTAATGAATAATTCCTCTTTAATCTGTACTTTCAGAAACCACAAACAGTATTTGCCAATATCATAACTGGAATTGGACATCTTTGGAGCTGAAGAATGAGGCCAGCTTTTGTTTGCTAACCTACATTCCTTAACAGTTGTACTGGATGAAAACACAGCAAGAAAACACACAGGCCAATATGTAATAGTCATCTATTTTATTGCAGTATTGGTAATTGGTTCAACAACTTGTTTTACTAGAGGACAAAAAACTGAATATGCATAACCCATATTTAATATTCATGCAGTGACTGAACAACAACTCTATTTCCACCCCCACCTCTAAAGGCATAGTATCTGCACCTGTCAGGTCAGTCAGTTACTTATTGTTGCAGATGTGCTCAATAATGCTTGAGCATGTGATACTCCTCAAAGCATGGTGAAATACATAGAGGTGTATCACAAGCTAAACACATGTATTTTGTCATATTCCTCTGCTTACTTCTCCTGGCGCCAGACAGGCAGACTTTGCAGTGCCTCCGTGTGCGACCACCTTGAGCAGCAGTTTGAGGGACTTTGCAGGGAAAATGCAGTGCAGTGAGGCGTAGGGTATTATCTACAGCAGGACGACCCCCAGTGGATGGGCGCCGAGGGGTGTGGTGCTCCTCCAGCAGCTCTCTCATGAGGTTCTCTCTGTATTTTTGGTAGGTAATTACAGTACCTATGAGGGAGTGGGGAGGATGAGGATGATGAGGCAGTGGGTAGGTGGGTGAGATATTGTCACTATAATTGCATAATGGATTTGTATGTGAACTGTACATCCAATTACAAAAATACCTTGTTCAGTAATCATCTCACCTGTTAGTTGGCGGTGAACTATGCTGCCGTTGAGGACAGCAGTGTCGATCAGATGGAAAGATATCTTCTTATCCCACTTGGTCGTTTTCCGAGTGCATTCCACAAAGCTGTTTATCATGTCCGCCTTATCCACGGCCCCCATTTTGAGGTAATAATCACTCCTGGCTCTCTCTTCTCCTGTAGCTCCAAGGCATAGCCATTGGTCTCCTCTACTATGTTTCCCACCAGCTCCTCTGCAAGAAACAACTTGAAGCACTCTGCCTCAGTTGGAAATGGCAAGGGGCGTTGCACTCCAGACTGGGAATCGTCAAAGCAAACAGCAGGGCCAGGAGGGGTAAAATGACTGGTGGCCTTCCAGCTACCACAGAACTCCTGTACTTCATCCACTGTCGGTCTGCCTCCATCACCACCAGCATCTTCAAAGGGACCTGGTACTTCGTCAGTGGACAAGGGAACCTCCGATTCAGGGTTCTCAATGGCTACAAGGTTGGGGGTCAGCTCCCCACTGTCACTGTCAGAATCTGATTCCTGACTCAGACTCATTGTCAGAATTTCCACATTTGTGAGTTGTCTCCTTTTGAAAGACATTGCTAATGCTACAACTTAGCTCACTAACAGTGTGGGAAAATCTTTGGAGGGAGTTGAACGTCCGTGTTGCCCAGCAACAGCCCAAAAACATCACTGCTCTAGAGGAGATCTGCATGGAGGAATGGGCCAAAATACCAGCAACAGTGTGTGAAAACCTTGTGAAGACTTACAGAAAACGTTTGACCTTTGTCATTGCCAACAAAGGGTATATAACAAAGTATTGAGATAAACTTTTGTTATTGATCAAATACATATTTTCCACCATAATTTGCAAATAAATTCATAAAAAATCCTACAATGTGATTTTCTGGATTTTTTTCCCTCATTTTGTCTGTCATAGATGAAGTGTACCTATGATGAAAATTACAGGCCTTTCTCATCTTTTTAAAGGGGAGAACTTGCACAATTGGTGGCTGACTAAATACTTACTAAATACTAAATACTTGGAGGGGATGCCTAGTTCAGATTTCGTTGACTGTAATCATTTGGAATGAAGGCCTGGTTCCCTGGGGAAATTAACCATCTGACAATGCCCCCTCGTCAGCACATTCCACTGCCCGGCAGGTAAGGTGTATGAAAATAAGCAAAAACAAAGCCAAAAATAGCTCAGTTGGTAGAGTATCAGACTTTTATGGGTAAGGCGTAACTTTATGCAATTCATCCCTCTCTCCGGATTACAGTCAAAAACTCTCACCTTCACTATACTCCACCTCCTTCCATACTGGGTGAGTGGATTCATATAGCCCTCTCTCTCCGTATGAGCTATGACCTGTGTCCACGACCAACATGGGGATTTGCACCGATATATACCATAATGGCTCAGAGTCCTAGACTGCCATGTAGTTAGAGACCCCATTTGGTCTACATAAAACTCCATTGAGACATCCTTCCCAACCTCTACTCTAACTTCCTATCTACCCAGATCTAGGGATCTCTTATGCTTGTTTGGAACAAAATCCTCATCGTCTAAACCATGGGTCAAATTACCACTCTCCGCATTCTCAGGTGGGACGTGGTGTATCAGGAATATGGCTCCCACGATAAGACAGCTCAGACCAAACAGCACTCCGGTGAAGCCCCACCCTTTTCCGGAAAACATATCAGCAGCTAGAGGCCAGACCATACTTCCACTTCTATGAACAAGCACAGGGATGGAATGACGGGGTCAGGGAGTCTTCTTCAGAGAGATGGCCCCCAGATCCTATTGATTCCAGTTCTCCTCTCTAGCACTGTGATTGTTCAACAGTGTCAGTGTGTTTTACCATTTTGCAATGTGTGATATGAATCCAGGTAGTTATTTCAGCTATTTTCACAGCCAAGGCTGTCACCAGGAGTACTTGGTATAGTCCCTCCCACCGTGGCTGCTTCCAGTCTATTCTCCTCAGGGACTGGATTGAGTGCATCACCTTGTCCTGTAATTCACATGTAGAGCATAAAATCTTGGACATACAGGTTTGGTTAACAAACAGTCTTCTATTTGTTCTATCTAATCATGTCCGCCAAGTAAGTTGGGAACACTATATAAAAAAATCCCATCCCATCCTCGCTTTGATACATGGCTTCGCCCCTGTATCAATATATATCTACTTTAAGAATTACCTGTGCTGTTTTCTATGGGCCTGGACATATATGGGCTTGTCTATGTAATAAGTTATCGTTCTCTCCTTTTTTATTTCACATGCCCTAGTCAAAGCAACTATTTTGGCCTGTTGTGCCGAATACTTTCCGGGCAACGCTTCCCGCAGATAACACCTTATTTCCAGAAACCAACTAAGCTTTCATTCCCCGTTTTGTCTCCCCACAGTAACTTATCTACTCCCCTTCTAAACCTTCTCCTATCTGCTCTCAAACCTTCAAGGTCTCAGCAGCATAACTGTGGATTGTTTAAAAAAACATGTCCATGGTGGCAATTTCTAAATCCTCACATAGGTTAAAACCTGTTCACCCCACACGTACCTCTAGGGGTACCATCCCCCCCTGCTCAACTGACACAGTGGCGCACAGAACGCAAAAATATTCTTAGAAATATTTAACCTCCACACATTAACAAGTCCAATAGCTCAAATGAAAGATAAACACCTTGTTCGTCTAGCCAGCAAGTCAGATTTCTAAAATGTTTTACGGCGAAAACATAGCACATATTTATGTCAAACCACCACCAAAAGATAGGCTAATTTACATAGCCATATTTGTAGAACAATAGATGCAATCACAAAAGCAGGATTAAAAGAAAAATAATTCACTAACCTTTTGAAAATCTTCATCAGATGACAGGAATAGGACATGTTATACAGTACATTTATGTTTTTTTCAATAATATGCAATTTATATCCATAAATCACTGTTTACATTGAACGTCATGTTCAAAAAATGCTACTAGAATGTCCGGAGAAATTATGATAACTCTGCCAGATAACAGAAATACACATCATAAACGTTGACTAAATATACATGTTCTACATATAGTTAGAAAGATACACTTCTTCTTAATAAAACAGCTGTGTTACATTTATTTTTAACGTTACAGAATTCGTTCACTTGTCAATAATATGAGACGGCGCTCATAGATTAGCAATATGGCTCCGCTATTTCGGAGTCCACAGAAACACATAATAACCACATAAATATTCCCTTACCTTTGCCGTTGTTCGATCAGAAGACGTGGAAGAAGTCATACTTACCATAACCAGCGTTTGCCTTTCAAATGTGTGTCTTTGGGTTATCAAACGCGACTAATTTCGGCTGAAATGCACCCAAAATTCTATGGGTTGCGTATCAAAACTTCAAAATTACATATTATATGTCGACTAAACTGGTCAAACTAAGTTCAGAATCGAGCTAAAACATGTTATAAACATACATAAAAATCCTTAGCCCGAAAGGACAAGCCTATATCGTTTGGTGGATCTTGGAACGAAGAGAGCCAAACACCGAGGCGCGCTCGTATTATTGCGTGACCCGAGGGTTTCTTCCCGCCAAAGGGTGAGGGAGCGCGCGATCTTCACAATGAAGCGCCCCATTGAAAGAGGACATCGCGCTGAAGAGATAGGAACTGTTCCCAGATCTGTAGCTGGTTGGGAAGGGTGGGGGCGATGACGTCAAAGTTGGGCCAACTTTTCTGCTGACAGAAAGAGTTTGGAAGAATGGCTGCCCTGTGAGTTCTGCTTTACATAGAGACATAATTTGAACGGTTTTAGAAGCTTTAGAGTGTTTTCTATTCAATAATATTTATTATATGCATATATTAGAAATTTTTGACAGAGTTTTTGTCAGTTTACTATGGGCACGCATTCCTCCAAAGGGGGCAGTATTCTGCCCTAGCCTTAACAGGCTCTTAGGTCATCTCGATCCTATCAATAATCCTGAATCACCACAGATCTCATATATCCCTGTCCACTTTATACTATTTAAATAAAAATCATCTACTGATAAAATTAAACCAAAACGAACACTACCCATATCACATGCTGTCTCTACTAATAGACTCCTCCTTCGGAAGTCTATTGTATTTTATCTAACAATAACATGGGTTAACCTTTAAATCAGTCACATCAATAATTTAATATATGTTGCATAGTGTGGGATACATTATCTACACCAATTTACCATCCCTAAGAACCGCAACTTATTTATTTTCATAAATAATCTTAATGCTTATAAAATCAATATTTTTCTATCTCAATGTATTTTCCTGCCCTGTTTGCTTAAAATAATTGCTGTCCCTAGTGAACTGCTTATCTCTCCACCTCTTCTAGCTCGGCTGCTCGCCCACACCCTACTAAGTTCTGTTTAATGGGACGGCTTATCTCGGGACGCATTCCACTGAGGAAAGCAATCTTTAATTGTTGACCATATGGGGCCTTGATGAGTCACTCCACTGCCAGGGATTCTTCTAACCCAATATTCTCCAGGAGCACTATATATGTATAAAACATACTACTACTGGTCAAAAGATAAAACTACAGTTTCAAATAACATGACCAGATCACAGTTACTACTCTGGAACCCTTCACCAAGAGAACTTATTGTACCCTTATGTCCATCGGAGGAGAGACTCAAGAAAGTCTGCCCTTAGCCCAAGGCTATGCCATTTCTTTCTTTTCATTGGTTCAAATTACAACTATGTCAAGGAACTATAAACTCGTAAATAATTATCAGTTACTCAATTTACCTTAAAATCAGTATCACAAATGACCACAAATTCATTATCCAAATGGCCCCCCCATGAGGCTGGTCAAACTATATTAGACAAATTAAAGAACCCTTTATCTAAAGAGGTCACATGTTTAGTGAAAAACTCAGAAAACAAGACTTCTAATATTCTATATGTGAATGTATCCCTTTAACTCAGAAAACAAAACTTCTAATATTCTATATGTGAGTGTATCCCTTTAAGATATCTTGTCGCTGGGCTGTACTAATGCAATTCCCTCACACTCAAACGTTTACCACAAACAAAACCTAATAATTATAATAATTATATTGTACTCCCTCAAATCATTAGTTTTAAATTTCCTTAATTGTTATATCTAAAACCCATTCAGTCTCTCTTCAAACAGTCTCCCCAAAATGCTTGATAGGAATACCCTGCCATTAGACACACAACTGTGATAGACGTGCACTGTCCCTTTAAAACAAAACCAGCTCCACTGGCATGTTAGTATACCTTAACTTTCTGTTCAATTTCACTGGTGTTACCTTAACAATTAAACAAAAAATTAATAAAGAGTTATCACAAAAATGTTACGATTCTTCTATTAATGAGTAATTTAAATATGACTCCAGTCTCAATACATTATTCCAGCAGATCATTTGGAAAACACAACGTATTACATCGAAATTGCCTCGCTATTATTTAGAATGAATTAGTCTCTCAATTCAACCTAAACAAACTATTAAAACGTTCAGTTTATATCTTAAACAAGCACTAATAACCATATCTTTCCTGGCAAACCCTATAAATAGTTGAATCATGATCATAATGAATTTTAGTCTATCGGTCGAGGATTCTCCCTACTCTCACTTTCCTTGTCTTTGCCTCTCTTTCTCTCCCGATTGTCATCTATCTCCCCCTTTCTTCTGACTGTCTCTATCAACTTTTCTCGACTTTCTATCCACTTTTCTCGACTTTCTCAATAAGTTTGCTGAATCTCCTCCTGCTCTACCCCTCCCTCGGCTCCAGGAGGTTCCCCATATGGGAGTGGTGGGGGTGGGACGGGAAGCCCTGGCTGCCGTCGTCTCACCACCACGATTTCATCATCGGGATTCTCTCTCCACGCCTGATCAATCAGGGTTGGGTACAATTTAGGCTTATGAGAGACCTCCAGAGGAGCCGTGGGAGTTATGGTTCCTCTTTCCCCTGCATCCTGTCGCCTGTTCATCCTACCTCCTAGTTCCTGGCTACTTACATCTTCCCTCTTTTTTTACTTCCTTTTTATTTTCTCTTTCTGCTCTCTTCCTCGCTTCGGCTAACCATACCCTCGCTGTGTCTAGCCCCTCTGCCTGCTGCTTATCTGTCTTGTCTCCACATGTCTTACGCATTCGCCGTATCATCAGTTCCAACTTTTCTACGTCCAAACTCCCTTCAAATTCCGGAACCTCCATTGAGGATTTACTACTCATGTTTAGTAGAACCTTGTGGTTTCTATGCTTATTCTCTAGGTGTATCTATTTCTATGATCTGTGTGTGCTTTTTACCATTGTCCAAGTACTATAGGAGCTCTCCTGAACCTATGTTGAGAAATACCCCTTTAATCTTTCCTAGAATTTTACAATAATTAACTGTATGTATCCTGATACATTATTTAGATCATACACTTTATACAACTAATAAGTTCTCCTTATGACTTTTGACTGATAAATATATCTATCTTCTTCTATGTGTGTGTAAAACTCTGATCTCTTATTTCACTACTCCCTATGTGTGTGCTCACAACACTCAATGTGTATTTTGCTCTCTCTTAACCTCTGTGTTTTTTTGTGTGTGTTTTTTTTCCTTTCTTGAAACTTTATCTATAGAGGTGTCGATCGGACATTAGGCCTCACCCGTATACAACTATAAGCTATTTTCCAGGGGTCGTAAATCCCTAGTCAGCAACCTATTTTTCTGTTGTTGCTTGTTCTTTTGACGTTAATACCTCACTCCGCTATATTAGGTTTCTCTTCTCTCTTCTTTAGTTTATACAGGTAGTGCAGTGTCCACAGACAGTCTTGGTGTCGCTAGTACCTCGCGTCATTTACAGTGGGGCAAAAAAGTATTTAGTCAGCCACCAATTGCGCAAGTTCTCCCACTTAAATGTAATTTTCATCATAGGTACACTTCAACTATGACAGACAAAATTAGAAAAAAGAATCTAGGATTTTTTATTAATTTATTTGCAAATTATGGTGGACTTACACACACGTATTATAATAATCTATTGATTCAAATAAATTTCATACAATCACATGGTATCAGACCTATGGTTTCAGGACTGTAACATTCTAATCATTTATTAAAACACATTTCCTTATCAGCTATTCATCAGAAACATTCTTGCTGATGACAGGCATACCTATAACATGATGCAGCCACCACCATGCTTGAAAATATGGAGTGGTACCCAGTTATTTGTTGGATTTGCTCCAAACATAATGCTTTTTGTATTCAGGACATAAAGTGTATTTTTGCAGTATTACTTTAGTGCTTATTGCAAACAGGATGCATGTTTTGTAATATTTTTCACTGTGTCATCTAGGTTAGTTTTGTGGAGTAACTACAGTGTAGTTGATCCATCCTCAGTTTTCTATCACAGCCGTTCAACTGTTTTAAAGTCACCATTGGCCTCTGTGAAATCCCTGAGCGGTTTCCTTCCTCTCCAGCAAATGAGTTAGGAAAGACGCCTGTATCTTTGTAGTGACTGGGTATATTGATACACCATTGTTACGTTCCCCAGTGTCTGTGTTGCGGGTTTGTATGTGTGTATTTCAGGAAATGGCTTCCTGGATTCCCATAAGCAGCTGATTGGTCGGCCCCATTGATGATTGGAGCTGGTTGTTGGTTGTTGCTCAGAGAAAGCTTCTTGGTATGTCCTGTGTTTCGTTGTTGGTCTGTATAATTTGTAAAGTATTTTGTAGCCGGTAGTGCTGATGTTTGTGTATGCCATAGGACTGTTGTTTTGGTAAGTGAAATTGTTCACTTTACGGTTGTAATTCTGTTTCATTTGTTCCCAGGGGGGAAGGCACCGTAGGAGTGTTTTAGGCAAGAGGCCTGCGGGCATACATGTACCCGTACTATGTCTATGCACACTAGGTAAGACCTGGGCAGACCATCCCGTATTTTGGTTAGTGCGCCAGTTGGTGCTAGTTAGGTAAGTTGTGGGTAGGTAGGACAGGGGGCTCTAACTTTTTACTTTCTGTGCTTTGGTTCCGTCCAGACCCTTTTCCCCCAAATTACCTTGTGAAGGAATAAATAAATTCCCTGTTAACGGTAATATATTCTGCCTGTTATCCTTACCCGCACCTAGTCACATACCTCTCTCACTCCACGGGCGTGCGCAGCAACCATCCAAGTGTAATTATCAACTTCACCATGCTTAAAATGGTATTCAATGTCTTTATTTACCCACCTATCAATAGGTGCCCTTCTTTGCAAGGCATTGGAAACCCTCCCTGGTCTTTGTGGTTGAACCTGTTTGAAATTCACTGCTCAACTGAGGGACCTTACAATTACCTGCATGTTTGGGGTACAGGGATGTGGTAATAATTCAAAAATCCTGTTAACCCTCCTGTTGTGTTCCCGGTCGAGTTGAACCGATTTACAAGTTCTCTCTGAAAATGTAGTTCTTTTAATCTGATTGTCATAAGGTTCCATGACTTTGTCCACAAAGGGCATCTGAACACACAAAATACATTTGAGATTTTTTTATACATTTTGGGTGTTTAATCTATCTTCTGTACACCTGTGGTGTTTCCGGTCAAAAATGACCAGTCATTAGAAATGTGTGGGTGAGACTACAATTAGTGTAGAAAATTGAGTTCAGGCACATGCCAATTCATCAGATGGACACACTCCCTCTCCCAGACCTCCACCTCGATGTGTGTTTGAGAGCACACACACCTCACTCCCCTTCTTTGCTTCCATGGCAACCCGACAGGGACCTTTCCCCCATGGGAACTAGAACTGTTGGCATACTCACAAACAATTGCAACATTGTTTCAATAATATACAGTACTTTTCTCATAGCTCTGGTATATAAAGCTTTTTTGAGGCCTTGTTCACAATTCATTCTGTGGCAGCACAATAACAATGATGTACTGTATGTGAGGCTCTTGATCATGACAATGGGGAGGAGAGAGTCCAGGAAACTGACAGTGAGGTAGTCTGATAAATAGCACAATATGTTTCATCAGAGTATTTGTTAGTCAAAAGAATCCATATATTGTGCTCAAAGATGATGTGTATGAGTTCAGGTCAATGAGGCCTCCAGGCCATAAATAGCAAATAGAAGTTCAAATCCTGTAATATTCACAAGAACTTAAGTTGATAAGATCTAACAGGTGATATGTATTTATAATCAGCTATAATAGGGAGGTCATTCTGGACCGGGAACACAATTAATTAACATGAAATGAACACAACAGGAGGGTTAAACACGTACTGCAGAGTCCATGCAATTTGTTACTTAAGCACGTTCACTCCTGAACTTCATGCTTGCCATAGAAGGGATTGAATACTTAGACGCAAGACTTCATTTGTAAAAATCTCTAGAAACATAATTCCACTTCCACATTATGAGGGATTGTATGTAGGCCATTCAATTTAATCTATACAACAAAATGTGGAAAAAGTCAAGTGGCGTGAATACTTTCTGAATGCACTTTGAGATTGGCTCTTCAGGCAGTCGTTGGGTTGCTAGCTTTGTAAGTAGCACGTAGCTAGCTCTGTATGGCTGTGTATATTTGAGTATTACCAGTTAGGCTATTCTGCTTTTCTCTGGTAAACAACACACCTATGCTCAAGCTGAAATCATGTTTCACAATATACTAAAATAAACTTTGCTATTATTTAAGTCATGTTGGAATTTAGATTGTTATACTGCACAATTTGCAATGAATGAGAATTCTCTTTGTCGTAACTCCTTGCTAACAAACCACAAAGTCATACCAAAAGTTGGTGTAATGGTTTATATGCATTTCTATTAAGTCTGTCCCTCTCCATTATGAGGGAAAGCCTCATGGAAAAAAAACAATAGACAAATAAAGTAAATTCCCAATCCAATATCCAAGAATATATTTAAATCTGCTCAAATCAGTCATAAGTGACAATCCTAGTGAAAATGACCGCTTTCTTTAACTTGTCAGTGTAAACCGAACAGTGATGTATCAGCCAGGCATGCTTTCAACGTAGGTCATCAGAAATAGAAACTCCCCCATCATTTGAGCCCGTCAAAAAAGTTCATGGCTCACCATTGGGGGGTGGGTGGGGGGGGTGTAATGGATTATATTATTGGGAAATATAGAGTTCAACTTACGATACAACTCTAGCAAAAAAAAAAAAAAAAAAAGCTTCCCTCAAAATAAATGGAATGGATATGTAGGAAAATGGTGCCGACAGATAGGGCTTCCATGCTTCTAGCTTACAAACATTTCGCTACACCCGCAATAACATCTGCTAAACACATGTGACAAATACAAATTGATTTGAGCTGTTTGGTTTTCCCGAAAACATGTATGCACTTAACACACACACTAACTTCAGTCCATTTTTCTATAGCCCTCTGAAGCAGCCCACTGGTCAGAGCAAGGTCTTTCTCTTATTTGTGGCAGGTGTGTGTGTGTGTGTGTGTACATGTACAGCCACTGTGTCCTACAGAAAAGCCATAGACTGGCACTGCCCCTTCATGTCTTAGTAGGGGTGGGGATAGGGAGGGCACTTCAGATATTACTCCATTATTTAGTCTGTTTTTACCCCCTCCATCCTACTATCCAGAAGGGAGGGCGTTTGAGTAATGTGGCCCCCAAAGGGGTCTTCTGGGGTGGCGTTGGGTGCCTCAGTTCGAGGCACTGCTGTTGTAGGCGCTGGAGGTGGAGGGCGTGGAGCCCGACACCAACGGCCCGGCTCCAGTGGCCAGGGCCTTGCGGAAGGGGGGCATGAGGAAGGGGTCTTGGGCCAGCTGCAGCACGTCGATGCGCTCCTCCTTGCGGTAGGCCAGGCAGCGGCGGATGAAGGCCTGATGGAGAGAGATAAAAAGGCACCGAAGTGAGACGTTTATTTGTATTTTTAGAAGGTAGATCAGCTTTAATATTGCATATAGATTGTGGCATCCATCAATGTAATTGTATGGATCATTTCCAAATCCCCCCATAGATACACACACATAACCAGTCAAAAATGTACACACTACTCATTCAGGGTTTTTATTTATTTTTACTATTTTCTACATTGTAGAATAATAGTGAAGATAAACTATGAAATAACATATGGAATCATGTAGTAACCCAAAAAGTGTTAAACAAATCAAAATATATTTTAGATTCTTCAAAGTAGCCACACTTTGCCTTGATGACAGCATTGCATTCTCTCAACCAGCTTCATGAGTTAGTCACCTGGAATGCATTTAAATTAACAGGTGCACCTTGTTAAGTTACATTTGTGGAATTTCTTTCCATCTTAATACGTTTGAGCCAAACAGTAGGTAGGGGTGGTATACAGAAGATAGCCCTATTTGGTAAAAAACCAAGTCCATATTATGGCAAGAACAGCAAAAATAAGCAGAGAGAAATGACAATCCATCATTACTTTAAGACATGAAGGTCAGTCAATATGGAACATTTCAAGAACTTTTTCAAGTGCAGTCGCAAAAACCAAGCGCTATGACGACACTGGCTCTCATGAGGACCGCAACAGGAAAGGAAGAGTTACTTCTGCTGCACAGGATAAGTTCATTAGAGTTAACTGCACCTCAGATTTCAGCCAAAATAAATGCTTCACAGAGTTCAAGTAACAGACACATCTCAACATCAAGTGTGTGAATCGGGCCTTCATGGTCGAATTGCTGCAAATAAACCACTACTATAAGGACACCAATAAGAACACGACTTGATTGGGCAAGAAACACAAGCAATGGACATTAGACCAGTGGAAATCTGTCCTTTGGTCTGACGAGTCCAAATTTGAGATTTCTGGTTCCAACCACTGTCTTTGTGATCACACCTCACGGAGAGAACCACACATGCGGAGATCATCCGTTCACCCACACCGCAGTGTGGGTGAACGGATGATCTCCGCATGTGTGGTTCTCTCCGTGAGGTGTGATGGTTTGGGGGTGCTTTGCTGGTGAATTCAAGGCACACTTAACCAGCATGGCTACCACAGCGATACGCCATCCCATCTGGTTTGTGCTTAGTGGGACTATCAATTGTTTTTCAACAGCACAATGGCCCAAAACAAAACTCCAGGCTGTGTAAGGGCTATTTGACCAAGAAGGAGAGTGATGGTGCTGCATCAGGTGACCTGGTCTCCACAATCACCCAACCTCAACTCAATTCAAATGGTTTGGGATGAGTTGGAACACAGAGTGAAGGAAAAGCAGCCAACAAGTGCTCAGCAATGTTGAAGAAGTAGCCAATTTGTTTAACACTTTTTTGGTTGCTACATGAATCCATATGTTATTTCATAGTTTTGATGTCTTCACTATTATTCTACAATGTAGAAAACAAAGATAAAGAAACCCTTAAATGAGTAGGTGTGTCCAAACTTTTGACTGGTACTGTGTGTATGAGATATATAGAATAGAAAATAGGCAAAAATAATGGGGAGATTTGATTATCCAATGTCAAGTCCTAGCTGATGGAGATCAGATACACCCTCCTACCCTGAAACACACACGCTGGTCACCCTTTGTGACCAAACCTTTTGAATATTTTTTGACAAGTTAAAGGAATGGTGGATGGTTCACTCAAGATACAATTCAATCTGGGTAAATGATTGTAAAGGGATGGGAGGTTGATTCCATGGTTTAGCTGACTTTGAGAGTGAGTGTGTGTGCATGGAGAGAGAATGTTTGTGTGCATGCAAACGTATGTGTGTGTGTGTTTACAAATGTATGTTGCGTACCTTGGCTTCTGTGGTGACCACAGGTTTGGGGGGAAACTGCACCTCTTTGGCTTTCAGTATGGTGTTCTCCTGCAAGATGTCCTGCTGGGACTGATTGTGTCCAAATGGCTGGAGAGAGGAATAAAATGAAAGAGATTTACAGAGGGAGACAAAAGCAATAGAGGGGGGAAAAGAGGCAGGACTTTTGAAAGACTACAAACTCCAAGACTTTCAAGATCATTGTTGCTTGAGAAGGACAAAAGGAGAACGGTCGAAGGGACTAGCAAATAAATACTTCAATGTGTAAAGTTTCAGTAGCCTCGCTAGAACAGCTGGTTCTAGAGTAACGTTTCAGACGGTGACGTTTGTCAGGAACGATGTTAGCAAGACATCGCAAGGACGCACAGCGTTGCGAAGGGGAATCCATTCAAGCGTTCTACTTGAGCGTGGTGTGTTTACCTTGCGTCCGTAGAGGCTCTGGTAGAAGATGACCCCCACCGACCATACATCCACCTTGTTGGAGATCTTGGGGGGTTCCTTGCCGACCACAA
This sequence comes from Oncorhynchus kisutch, assembly GCF_002021735.2. Taxonomy (NCBI): domain Eukaryota; kingdom Metazoa; phylum Chordata; class Actinopteri; order Salmoniformes; family Salmonidae; genus Oncorhynchus; species Oncorhynchus kisutch. Next base: position 24,662,051 of record NC_034193.2, read on the forward strand.
AACACTCTGGGGGCAGGTACCTGCAGAGGGGGCATTATAAATTAGTAATGTATACAAACAAATATTTAAAACGCAACATATAAAGTGTTGGTCTCGTGTTTCACGAGCGGATTTAAAAAGAACCCAGAAATGTTCCATGCGCAAACTGTTAGAAACCATGTCAGGGAAAGACATCAGTGTGCTCCTCTTGATCCTCATTAGGGTCTTGACCTTATTGCAGTTTGGCGTCGTAACAGACTTCAGTGGGCAAATCCTCGCCTTCGATTGCCACTGGCTCCCTGGAGAAGTGTGCACTTCGAGGATGAATCCCAGGTTTCAACTGTACCAGACAGATGTCAGTATAGCGTCGTGTGGGTGAGAGGTTTGCTGACGTCAACGCTGTGAACAGAGCACCCAATGGTGGCAGTGGGGTTTTGCTATGGGCAGGAATAAGCTACGGACAACGAACACAATTGCATTTTATCGATGGCAATTTAAATGCACAGAGATACCGTGATAAGATCCTGAGGCCCATTGTCGTGCCATTCATCCACCGCCATGTCGGCCCTGTGTCGCAATGATCTGTACACAATTCCTGGAAGCTGAAAATGTCCCAGCTCTTCCCCCATTGAGCTTGTTTGGGATGCTCTGGATCGACAGCGCGTTCCAGTTCCCGCCAATATCCGGCAACTTTGTACAGCCATTGGAGAGCGGGACAACATTCCACAGGCCACAATCAACAGCCTGAACAACTCTATGCGAAGGAGCTGTGTGAAGGAAATGGTGGTCACATCAGACACTGACTGACTGGTTTACTGATCCACGCACCTACCCTCAATTTTTTTTATATATTTTTTAAAAAAGGTACAGTATCTGTGACCTACAGATGCATCTGTATTTCCGGTCATGTGAAATCCATAGATTACAGCCTAATGAACTTCAATTGACTGATTTCCCAATATGAACTGTAACTCAGTAAAAGTCTTTTGAAATTGTTGCATATGTCATTTAATTGTTTTAATTTTTTATCCATTGTAGATTGAGTGTGTGAATGTTAAAAAGTTTCCAATGCTGGCTGTTGTATGTGTGTTTTTGCTTGTGCACGCTTGCAAGTGTGTGTAAAGTGCATACCAGTAAGTCCCTGCTCCCTGGGAGGTCAGCTCCATCCCGTCCACAGAGTTGTAGCTGTCGTCATCCATGATCTTGGACAGGCCGAAGTCGGTGATCTTGATCTCACCGCACGCCGTGCCGTTCACCAAGAGGATGTTGCCTTTGGAGAGAGAGAGAGAGATGGGAAATGTAGTGAAACGCATAACACACATTGTGATGCATCTTTTGATTGAGGTTATTTGTGGTAAGCAGTTAATTGTATTTCAGCGCGTAGTAGCCCCAAAATACAGTATTAGCCCACGGAGAGAAGCACGAGATTAATCAACTTTCTAAAAAGGTCAGAGTTTTCCCTGTTAGTTAAACAATATCAACGTTTCCCTTTACTGTGGCAGTTGTGATCAAATCAACAATATTAGCCACTTTCAACACAACATACCGAAACAAAAACAAACTATGCAAGACGTATTAGTATGCAAAACTAACTACTAGGCAAGAGATTTTGTTGTAGGCAGAACACATTGGAATAGGATTCTATTGCATTGACATGCACAACTCAGCACGTACTCTACATAGACCAGACCAGTGCGGCATAACCAATCAGAGCTGCAGTGGGCCTACATGCAAATAAACCATTGCCATGTATGGATCTGTGCCACTTACTTTGAACTGGACTGTTTACACCATGAGCGGTTGTGAGTAGATGCGCTTGTTTTGAGATCAAAGCAGGAACTGCATGTAGCCACGTGCACATTTTGTTAATATTCTTTGCTAGTTAGGGTGTTATTAGCCCAGTTATAGATGATTTGTAGTCAGCAATAAGGGAGTGTACATTTCTAGCCATCAAATCGAGTCAGCTTTTGTCTTAAATGGACCTCTCTAGGGTACGTGAGACATTAGCGTCCCACCTGGCCAACATCCAGTGAAATTGCAGAGCGAGAATTCAAACTACAGAATTGTAAATATTTAACATTCTTGAAAATACACATGCAATATGTCAAATTAAAGCTTGACTTCTTGTTAATCCAGCTTTCAGGTCACGCGCCTCTATCAAAACAGTACACTTCACACTACCCTCGTTCTGAACAGGGCTATTTCTTCATTACACAAAGGAAAAACCTCAACCAATTTCTAAAGACTTGACATCCAGTGGAAGCGATAGGAACTGGAAGCATATTTCTATTAAAATCGGGCTTGCCATAGAAAACTAACAGGAAACAGATTGACCTAAAAAATTCAACAACAAAGAATAATTCTCTGGATGGATTGCTCTCGGGCTTTCGCCTGCCAAATAAGTTGTTATACTCACAGACATCATTCAAACAGTTTTAGAAACTTCAGAGTGTTTTCTATCAAATACTACCAATTATATGCATATCCTAGGCCTGAGTAGCAGGCAGTTTACTTTGGGCACCTCAGTCATCCAAACTTTTGAATACTGCCCTCTACCCAGAAGAAGTTAAATGGCCAGTGTTGTATTTTGAATAAGCTAAGTAGCCAATAGGCAGAGGGTAGCAAAATTTGTCTCATTCTCTGTAATAATGGTATAGGAATAACTCATTTTATTTGGTAAAGTGGTTTCTTGCATCAAAACAACATTTTCAGTCAACTCCATGTCTGAAAGGACAAGTAGATAAACAGGTTAATGTCAAGCCCAGCATGTCTTTTTCAAAAGACTCATGGCCTGCATCAAGCACCACACATTGGCTGTTACCGTAGGCTGAATGATAAACCCTAATGTTATGGGATGCCTTTTCGCCATTGTTTTTCATGTTAGGCCAATCTGGTAGGCCTACATTATGATCAAATAGCCACAGTAGTCTACTTGGCCACTTAAAAAGAGTACAGCCTCAGTGTTCACAGTAACCGCACGCTGGAAGTTGCACAGAATTTTCACAACGTTCAAGTTTGTGCTCAGCGGACCTGAAATTAGCTCAACGCTGAAAAATATTTGAGGGATAATTGCATATGATAAATACATTTTACCTTGAACTTTATTTGGTGTGTATGCTACAAAATACTATTAAAAAAGGGAAGACTGCCTCCCGGGTGGCGCAGTGGTTGAGGGCGCTGTACTGCAGCGCCAGCTGTGCCACCAGAGACCCTGGGTTCGCGCCCAGGCTCTGTCGTAACCGGCCGCGACCGGGAGGTCCGTGGGGCGACGCACAATTGGCCTAGCGTCGTCCGGGTTAGGGAGGGTTTGGCCGGTAGGGATATCCTTGTCTCATCGCACACCAGCGACTCCTGTGGCGGGCGGGGCGCAGTGCGTGCTAACCAAGGTTGCCAGGTGCACAGTGTTTCCTCCGACACATTGGATGCGCGCTGTGTTAATAAGAAGCAGTGTGGCTTGGTTGGGTTGTGTATCGGAGGACACATGACTTTCAACCTTCGTCTCTCCCGAGCCCGTACGGGAGTTGTAGCGATGAGACAAAACAATTGGATACCACGAAATTGGGGAGAAAAAGGGCTAAAAAAAAAAAGTTAAAAAAAGGGAAGACTATAGTGGACTGGCTAACTTAAACCCAGATATGCTTGGACATCACAGCAGGGTCAAACAATCAAATACTTTCAAATCAGCTGCGTTCAATTTAGTTTGCAAGTAAAACTAATAATAGTATCAAAGGTGAAAAATCCAAGCTAAATCTAGCGCACCTCAAATACCGTCAAGTGTTGACCCGGTCACTCCTGTACTACTCCTGCAACGATTAATGTTAGGGTTATCGGGGGCAGGTTAGAGTAAGGGTTGTCAGGAGCTGACCGTGGCCTGACTGACCTGGCTTGAGGTCATAGTGGATGATGGGCGGACGGATCTCGTTGAGGTATTTGAGGGCGTTGACGATCTGCATGATGATGGAGCGGCCCTCCTTCTCAGACATCAGCTTGTGCTGCTTCAGGTAGAAGTCCAGGTCGTTGCCCTCGCAGAACTCCAGCACTGTGCAGAACCTGGGGAAGAGAACACAGAGTGAAGCCGTATAAATTAGGAGAAAAAAATAGAATAATGGAAGTCACCATACAGACACTGAACTAAGGGCTAAATTGATTGACTATGAATAAAAGCATGGATGAAAGTTCCTATCCATCCATGGGTTAGTGATGGAGTGACTTACGAGTCTGTGTCCAGTGAGAAGTAGTCATACAGTTTGACTATTCGGGGATGGTCCAGTTCCTTGTGGATCCTGTACTCTCTGCAGGCATGCCTGAATCAAACATGGATGCACTACGGTCAAACACTGTAGTGACTCAACACAGCACACACACACACACAGTAGATTTCTACAGTGTCGGACCTGAGCATTTACATGAAGACACACAGCCGAGAACATCTTGGAAAATCCCTACAACCGGATAATGGATGTACAGATTAAGGGGGTATTACATCAACCATCCAAGGAGTTTGTGTGTGATTTAAGTTAAAAATAATAGTTTATGGGCTGATTAAAATATTTAAAACACTGCCAACGACTGAGGTAGCGGAGTTGGAGGCAACATTTTCTATACGCAAAACAACTGATTTAATCTTTGAATTTCTCTTGGATGATATCTATGAGAAGGCAGCAATTATTTACTCAAATCTAAAGAAAAAAGCGAGAAACTGTGTTGTATATGATACAAACGGCAATAGCAGCACATCAAACTTGTTTTCCATAAAGTGCTTTCCAGTCTACTGCAAATTATTATTCTGTGTGCCGAGACAGCTGTTTGGTGGACACAAAATGTCAGTCCAGCCGCAGGTTTCCTTACTTGTGGTAGTTCTCCTTCTTCTCGTCCCTCCAGTTCTTGTTGAGCTGGTGGATCTTAACCGCCACGTATCTTTGCTCCGTTAGGTCAAAGGCCTAGGGATGAACACAGTATCAGACCAAAACAATGTTATAGAGCAATATTCAGTTCATTTCATGTATGGATGCCTTTCGTAAATTGCCTCCAGTGTTACAGAGTGCGCTCTGGGTCGTTCGTAAATTCAGAGCGTTGTCAGATTGTCTGTTCACTCGGAGCGCATAGAGGGCACACTGGACGCTCTGGCCAAGGAGTAGGGTTAATCTGAGGGTTCTCAAGTTAACTGGCTTAAATTGGCTAGTTTGCTACCTACTTCCAGAAACAAAATCAGAGAACACCTCACTCTGACCATTTTACTCATCCTAGCAGAGCTGGTTAGACTGTTCTCATGTTATATAGGTTCAGTGACAAAGCTGTTTGCCGACGTTTACTGACACCAAGACTAAAAAGTGGTCACCTTGTAAACTTCACTGAAGCCACCTCGTCCCAGTAGATATAATAGCAGATATCGATCGTTCAACGTGGGGTGGTCTTTAAATCTGATGAGAGGGGGAGACCACTGGTCAGTTTCTGAATGAGGATTGAGCAAAGGAACAGGTACATGCTACATTCCAGGAGGATAAACATACAACAGGACAGTCCACTTGAAAATGTTCTGTACTCTTGCTGGTCCTGGAGAGCTACAGGATGTGCTGGCTTTTGCTCCACTAACCCACTAGATTCAAATAATCAAGGTCTTCAATCTGCGGTTTGGCATTTATTGTCATGAATCTTGCCCTGGAGGCAGCTCTGCAGTGGTCACTACCTGGCGTGGCAAAAAAGTCAACAAATCGAATTAACCCCAACCACACTGCCAATTCTGATGCTTAACCCTAACCTTAAATTATGGTTACATTTTTGTTTTCATGAATTTTTACAATATAGCCAATTATGACTTTACAGCTGGCCCAGCTAGCGGAAATCTCTCAGTTCTGCCTCCAGGGCAAGATTCATGACAAACATCAACCTGCCTTCAATCTTCAGGACCATAAGATAAATCTACTTTGTAGTGAGAACGAGTTTGGTAATTGGAATGGAATGCAGAAAAAGAGAGGAAGGCCAAGGGGAGCGTACGTGGAGTTGTCCTCGTTGTGGATCCTCTTCAACTCCCGGATGTGGAGGTTCCTGACACGCTCCAACCTCTCCAGCTCTGCCTGGATCTCTGCCTCCTCCTACAGGAGACACACACACACACACACTTGTTAGTCACTCAGTATCACACACTCTTCATATAACAATCATGTCTAATGACAGTACTGTTTGGATTTATTGTGTATTGCATTTCCCCTGTTTCTTTTCAGCGGAGACGGACAGTACCTTCTTTAGATGCCCAAGCCGGAGTTTGAAAATCTCCTCCTGCTCGTGATATTCTGCAAGCGACAACCTGTGTGGTTCAAAGACAAAAGGGGCAACTATAAAACAAAGTAATCTTCATTCGGTTTTTGTCCCTATTGAAGACGGCCTCAGGCGCTTAATCAATGGACCAGCTACACCTGTGTGGAATCTTAAAGAAATATCTTTATTCATGCTACCTTACTAGAACTTATTGATTACTTTCCATGTATAATGAATGTATATGTTTGTGTCAGTGGAGGGTGGATAAGAACTAGGTGTATGGAAAGTTACTGAGTGAGACAAATGGGGAGGAGGCAGGACGTTTACAGTCGGTCAAACATGTTATTGTTAAATCTCATGGATCCTATGGAGGAAGGCAAAGGGCAACAGTCTGGTTTTAGTTACTGATAAAGGTAGGACAGCCATGGAGTAGGGAGGAGTGAGGAATTTGGGCCGAGGTCAGGACAGATGAAGTGAGAAGGAACAGTTCTGTTACACACATATACACCCACCAAGGTTCTAGCAGGGAGGCGTGGCCATGACTACACCAGTGAGAGGAACCAATTAAGTTCCTGACTAGCAATCGAGAAGTATTGGGTGTCTAGATGTGCAAGTAGTTGACTCTGCCTAGTAGGAGGGTATAAATATATGTGCTTGTGTAAAAATGGCTTGGTCTTTACAGCTATGACCCAGTGGGTGAATAAACTTGATTTGAGCTTTTCCTAGTCATCCGTTTGAGTTTTGAACTTTGTTAAGAACCTAACACACTCTTCATTAATGGCTCTCCCACGCGCTGTGATTTTTTTGTAAAGGCTAATGTATTTTGATATCCTCCACTGTAAGAGAGAAAGAACAGCTGGTACATTTTGAAGATTTGCTATCAGAAGAGTGCTCACACTTTGCGACTCAGCCGCTGTGACTCTGTCCGTGTCATTTCCACTATTATGAATAAAGTTAGATTTTATTTCAGCATTCAAAATAACAGATTCAAACCAAATGAATGGCTTATTTTTCAAATCTGTCATAATGTATACGTTCTAGTCGGCGAACAATGTTAATAAAGGGCAGTCCAATTCAGATCTTTTGCCACTAACTAGTATTTTGACCAAATCAGATTAGTGCTTTGCCAATAATTGGACAAAAGAACAGAGTGGCATACTACATTAGAAGCTAAATCCACTTAAGGTTTTCAAAAGCTAGCCCGCTTCAGTTAGTGTCACATTCCAGCTCAGGATTCATCCGTATTACGACGGTGGATATTGTCGCAGATCATCCATTCTGTTGACCAGATACTCAAGCGGCCGCTCTAAAAATTTAATTAAATGTCTTCAAAAACGGAAGGCAGTCGGGAGGAAAGATCAGGTGGGAGTTGGACCATTCTAGCCAATGAGAGGGCAGATACGCATGTGAATAGACAACTCTGATATAAAGTGTTTTTTTCCCCCTCAAAGTTGCAGGGATGTCATGGGTCTTACTTATATCAATACACTAGTAACAATCTAAACATTACAAAACATATATTTATTCAAATAAGCCTCACGTAGCAAATAAGCCATTGCAATTTTCTGGGACCAAATTTGACACGCTCTCAATGACCTCCATATATAAAAAGTCTTGCTTGGTTAGTGGGAAAAAATGAAATAAGATGCACCACCTTCTGGAGAAGATTTTGGGCCCAGTTATCCCACTCGGTTCGCCTTAGTCGTCTTCCTCAAATGACGCAATCTTTGCAAAAGGTAGGAAATCTGATTTCATTGGTCCTCAACTCGCAGCTCAGACACTTCATTCAGGATAAATGGAGTTAGCCTGCCCCAGAGCAGGTTAGTTTCGAAGGTTTCTTTGCCATAGACATTTACCTGGCTAAAAGGTGAGACATTTTCATGGTACCGGTTATCCCAAGTACTCAGAGTTGAACAAAGTTACCTTGCCAACTCCTGCAGAACTGTGACAGAAAATTCAGACATTTGGTGTTGTCCGGAGCTCGCAAGTGCAATAAATTGGATGTCGTTGAACCTGCCATACTGTGACTCATGAGCTCCCGTTTTTCACAAACGATCTAAAGATCATGAAAAACAGCTGGAACACATGAATCGTGCCACTATCGTTCCAAACTCTTACTGTGGGGGCTTGGCATAAGTCAACGACACTGGCCAAATCGACCCCTAGACCCTTTGCACTTGTGCAGACCTGAGACGATTTAACAGGTGTAAGCAATATCGTAATAGCTTCAACTTGTCCTCTAATAAGCTAGGTGGAAGTTTCACCATATTGCCTATATAAATCAAATCGTCTAAAATTCCTAAAAAGGGCATTGGGACACCCTTTCCCTATATCTGTGTCATGTTCATAAGGATACTCAAGGGTAAACATTTTGCAATAGAAAATGAGAAGGAGCCTTTCTTATTGGACAAGTTCATGTAGTCCCTCCCTGTTTTCCTTTGTTTTATTCCATTTTGTTCCTAATGAACATGACCCACAAAGATAAGCCAGAGGTACAATTCGTCCTTACGCTTCGTTGTCTTGTCCGTTGGTCTTGCTCTTGCGTTTGTTGGTACCGGAGCTGTTGGGGGCGGTTGGAGGCTCCATGGTGTTGGGGGTGGTGAGGAGGGTGAGGCTCTGGGCCGTTGTGGTGGTGGTGGTGGAAGGCTTCCTCTTACCCAGCAGCTTCCTCTGTCTCTCTATGTCCTCCCTCTGAGAGTTTATCCTCTCCTGCTGCCTGGGAACACACACAGAGGCAGACACAATGAGGGGCAATGAGGATGGCACAGTGCTGGGCCATTGAAATCATAGTCCTATTTATTTCTATGCATTAGGTGTAAAGTGTATGTATGTGTGACTCTAAGCTGTGTGTGTGTTCACTTGAAGAGGTTGTGTATGTGTGTACTGACTTGATGAGGTTCTGGAAGGCATATCCGTCGGTCCACTGCTCGGTGAATGAGGCTCCGTGTCTCACGGTGGTGAAGTGGCCCAGTCGCAGGCGGTCCTGCATGCTTTTGTCCCGGCACGTCCTCTTCTCCTGCTTCGACTGGACACACACCACTGATTACAATTATTTACTTCTAATCAGGGTCTGATTTTGACCTATGACACCAGGTGAGTAGAATCTCCGGCCAATGAATTAAAATGGCAATTCCGCCACTTTTCAACCTCAATCATTATCTCCAGCACCATATCAGTGTCTACACATGTGAAAACAGCATGTTTCTATGATCTATGGTAAAAAAAAAAAGAGTTCCTAAAAAAATGGTTCTGTGAAGAAAAAGTGTTTTTCAAAACCTGCAATATGTTTCTAGCCAGAAGGAGGATATTTTCTTTCTCTCCACATCTCCATGAAACTCATGTTTGAAAATCACTGTTTTAACTTTTGATGACATCATCGGGTAGAACTTAACTTTATATATTTTCTCCCTACAAAACATAGAAATGCACCTTTTTACATATGTAGACACTGGTATTGTGCTGGAGATAACGAACATGAGATTGTAAAGTGGTGGAATTGCCATTTAACTACCAGGTAGCTTGTACTCTGGACCTCCAAGGGTTAGAATTTACCTTGAGCCAGGTTGTGCTTCTTCTGCGGTGTGAACAGACCCTTACGCCACTCGGTATCGATTTTGTACTAAGTACTGCTCGTTTTTAAGTTGAACCATATCAGTTTGTTGTTTTGGACATTTAGAACCAAGGGTGTCCATGGAAATACAGACAGACACTCACCTTCTCGATAAGCAGCTTTTTGCTCATGGTCACACACTTGTTGAGGCGCTCCTTGTACCGCTCCAGTGCCCTCTGCTGCTCGTCTATCTGGCGCCGCAGGTCACAGTTAGCCTAAAAAAAAAGAACCCTGTTAGGAATTTTATGAATAATGACTAAACAATATCTACATTTGAAATAGAACTATAACTAAATAAACTCTACTGTTTTATTATATCTGATTAATAATATTAATTCATAAGGAAGGGATTGTGTAGATTGAAACAGGAGGTAATTAAACATAATAAATACCATTCCAGCTAGGTTGGGGAGGAAATGGATTGTGGGTTTTAAGTAAGCAGAAAGGATCGTTAACCTATGGTTGAACCGACTCAACTTAGCTCTGGGATGTTTAGTTAAGGCAGCGAGTGTTTTCCTGGGTTTTCCATTATCTGGAACGGTCTTCTAAATAGTGATGGATGAAGGTGAAGATTCCAGAAGTGAATCTTGATAAGTGTGTGTCTGGAGTGAGCGAGCGGGTTGGAATAAACTTTTGAACCTGTTTTGTCCTAGTCGATAGGTTATAAAATGTCCTTCCTCCTATGACGTCATATTTTGTATATAAACTGTTGTTTTTGGTTCCATGGCAGAGAGCTCAGAGAATAAATACTATTATCAAATTTTTGGTAAGACTGGTCTCTGTCTATTTTATGCAAATAGGAATCTTACAAATTCTTATAAAAAAGACTGAGTGATTTAATTAATGTACACATTTAGGAATTATGAAATTCAGATGACACCTGTGTTTGTATACAGTAGTAATTTTGCCTCTAGTTATCAGACACCTACAGCTACTATCACAGTAACTACCCAACATCATTCGACAATTACTTTGAGATGTATATAGATTATTATATATATTTTTTTTTTAAAGGTAAACTCAGATGATGTGCAAATAAACAAGCAACGTTTTGGTCACATGAAACATTTTGGATTCTCCTACAGTTTTTCTTCTAACGGGTAATTCCAATTCCGTATAAAGAGATAAAGATGTGAAACAATGTCTTACCCTCAATAAGTCGTCTATCCGTCCTTCCTTCTTCTCTAGGTCAGAGTTCTTGTTGTTCTCTAATGCTGTCAGCTTCTCAAGCGTCAAGTCAGACTGGGGTGTGTGTGAGAGAGTGAGTGAGTGGGAGGAGAGAGAGAGGAAAAGAGAGGGAGAGAGAAAAAGATGGGAAAAGAGAGGGAGGAGAGAGATTAGTACAAAAGGCACTAATGACAGAAGGGACAATCCATCCATCAATAGGGTTGATTAATCAACAAATGCGTAGTTAGGCTGGTGGTCAATAACCAGCTTTCCAATTATTTCAAGTTAAGGATAGGATTACTTCAACTGCCTAATATGGAGTGGCACAACAACAGTAGGTTCTAATATGGCAGAAGTGGATGTGAGCTGTGCCAAGGGGAGACAATTGTCTAGCCATGCCAGGTAAGGTGGGAGGCCAGGCAGGGTTGTTTACCTGAGTAGATTTGTGGCAGGATGAGGAGGAGTGGAGCAGAACAGGCTTCAGGGAGCTGGAGGAGGAGGAGAAGGGCTCGGCGGGAGCTGCTGAGCCTGTGGACGATGGACTGCCCTGCTGCACCTAATGAGATAGAAGGGGGGGGGGGATATTTCAGACTGTTCCCATCGATCTACACTGAGAGTCATGTTAGTCGTTAAGTGAGGGACCATAAAGAGGGCTGGTGCTCACCGCCACTGGGGGGTTAGAGTGTGAGTGTTGACAGGAGGAGCGCACCAGGGGAGGGATGCCCCGCGCCAGACTGATGGCAGGGCAACTACCACCAGCAAACTGAGTCAAAGCATGTGCGCATGAGAGAAACAGAGAGAAGTGATTGAGCCATTGAAGGATGAAAGTACAAGCACAGACAAAGAGCCTGAAGAAACGCTGTATTTCAATTCAAGCATGTTAAAGTGCTTCGCGTGAAGGTAATGAGATATCAAGACAGCCATATGTTAGAAAGAAAGCTACGCACATCATGAATTTCTCACTCACCTCAAAATAATCGCTAATTTTGTGACTTCTGGCGCCTCCCTTATCATACTGCTCTCCTTTCCTCTTCCTGGTTCTCTGATCACTGGGCTTCTTCTCTGGTGTCTAAGCAACGGAATCACACAGTACACACCATTGGAGGAAAGACAACTACAGAATAACTTGGGTCCATATTTTCTGGGTTACCTAAATTCCATTGATCGTGTGTACGTGTGTGTAACTATACTTGTGGGGACACCAGAATAGTAAACAGAAAAATGTACCAACTGGGGACATTTTGTTAGTCCCCACAAGGTCATATGCTATTTCTAGGGGGTTTAGGGTTAAGGAGCTAGGTTTAGGTTTTTGGGTTAAGGTTAGAGAAAATAGTATTTTTGAATGGGACTGAATTGTGTGTCCCCACAAGGTTAGATAAGCAAGACTGTGTGTGTGTACACACACGCGCCAGTGGAAGCTCCTAAGAGGAGGACCATCCGCAGTGAATTTTTATATATATATTTTTTAAAGTTATAACTTTATTTTATTTATCCTTCTTAGATAAAACTATAAGAAATATATTCACGTTAGCAAATTAATTGAATAAAACACACTGCTTTGCAATGAAGGTCAACAGTAGCCTCAACAGCACTCTGTAGGGTAGTACCATGGTGTAGCCGGAGAACAGCTGGTTTTCGTCCCCCTCTGGGTACATTGACTTCCTTGCAAACTGTTGGACTAATGATTACGCCCTAGACCAGCTAGATGCAGGGAAGAGTGTGCAAGGTGGTATTGAATGTTTCTCTCTACCTGTTGTAGGGACCTCATGATGGGTATAGGGAACACTTGAGTATCATGTAGTAGCCTAAACTTATCGACGTTCCATTCACCCAGCACAATGTAACATGAATGACAGTCAGCCAATCTGCTGTACTAGAAAAAAGGCCACCCCTAGCACACGCATGTAGTCATACTGACCTCCAGCTCCTTGTCGCTCAGAGAGCCCACGCTGCACAGGCTCTGGTTAGACGACTCATTTATTCCCGAACCCTGGAGGAAACAATACATTGGTCAACAAGAAAATGGATGTTAAACCCTTCTGTCCTGCAATACCTTCAGAAAGTATTCAGACCCCTTTACTTTAGCCACATCTTGTTGTGGTAGACTGAAGTTTTAAATGTATTTCTTATTTATTTTATAACCTTTCCATCCTGAATACAAAGCATTATGTTTGGGGCAAATCCAAAACAACACTTCATTGAGTACCACTGGTCATATTTTCAAGCATGGTGTTGGCTGAATAATGCTATGGGTATGCTTGTCATCGGCAAGGAAGAGTTTTTTAGGATGAAAATAACAGAACATAGCTATAAGCACAGGCAAAATCCTACATGAAAACCTGGTTCAGTCAGCTTTCCACGAGACACTGGGAAATTAATTCACCTTTCAACAGCACAATAACCTAAATGCAAGACGAAACCTACACAAGTTGCTTTACAAAAAAAACAGTAAATGTTCCTGAATGGTCTAGTTACAGGTTAGACTCAAATCTACTTAAAACTATCACAAGACCTGAAAAATGGTCTTCTAGCAAAAACCAACAACCAATTTGACAGGGCTTGAAGAATTTTTAAGAGAATAAATGGGCAAATATTGTATAATCCACATGAGCACAGCTCTTAGAGATTAACCTAAAAAGACAGCTGTAATTGTTGCCAGGTGCTTCTACAATGTATTGACTCGGGGGTGTGAATACTTATGTAATTGAGATATTTATGCATTTCACTTTCAATACATTTGCTAAAATTTCTACAGACATGTTTTTTAACTTTCTTTCTGAAGGCACTGTGTGTAAGACAGGTTAACTAAATGAGTATCACACAATAAAGTATTTAAACCACACACAAATACATAAGTTTACATATACCTTAGCCAAATACATTTAAACTCAGTTTTTCACAATTCCTGACATTTAATCAGAGTAAAAATTCCCTGTCTTAGGTCAGTTAGGATCACCACTTTATTTTAAGAATGTGAAATGTCAGAATAATAGTAGAGAGAATGATTTATTTCAGCATTCCCCCCCCCCCCCCCATCACATTCCCAGTGGGTCAGAAGATTACATACACTCAATTAGTATTTGGTAGCATTGCCTTTAAATTGTTTAACTTGGGTCAAACGTGTTGGGTAGCTTCCCACAAGCTTCCCACAATAAGTTGGGTGATTTTTGGCCCATTCTTCCTGACAGAGCTGGTGTTACCGAGTCAGGTTTGTAGGCCTCCTTGCTCGCACACGCTTTTTCAGTTCTGCCCACACATTTTCTATGGGACTGAGGTCAGTGCTTTGTGATGGCCAGTCCAATACCTTGACATTGTTGTCCTTAAGCCATTTTGCCACAACTTTGGAAGTATGCTTGGGGGTCATTGTCAATTTGGAAGACCCATTTGCGACCAAGCTTAACATCCTGACTGATGTCTTGAGACGTTGATTCAATATATCCACATAATTTCCCCTCATGATGCCATCCATTTTGTTAAGTGCACCAGTCCCTCCTGCAGCAAAGCACCCCCACAACATGATGCTGCCACCCCCGTGCTTCACGGTTGGGATGGTGTTCTTCAGCTTGCAAGCCTCCCCATTTTTCCGCCAAACATTATGTAAATTATGGCCAAACCAATTCTTGTTTCATCAGACCAGGGCACATTTCTCCAAAAAGTACAATCTTTGTCCCCATGTGCAGTTGCAAACCGTAGTCTGGCTTTTTTATGGCGGCTTTGGAGCAGTGGCTTCTTCCTTGCTGAGCGGCCTTTCAGGTTATGTCGATATAGGACTTGTTTTACTGTGGATATAGATACTTCTGTACCTGTTTCCACCAGTATCTTCACAAGATCCTTTGATGTTGTTCTGGGATTGATTTGCACTTTTCGTGCCAAAGTACGTTCATCTCTAGGAGACAGAACACGTCTCCTTCCTGAGCGGTGTGACGGCTGCGTGGTTTATGCTTGCGTACTATTGTTTGTACAGACGAACGTGGTACCTTCAGGCATTTGGAAATTGCTCATAAGGATGAACCAGACTTGGAGGTCTACAATTTTTTCTAAGGTCTTGGCTGATTTCTTTAGATTTTCCCATGATGTCAAGCAAAGAGGCACAGAGTTCGAAGGTTGGCCTTGAAATACATCCACAGGTACACCTCCAATTCACTCAAATGTTGTCAATTAGACTTTCAGAAGCTTCTAAAGACATTACATAATTTTCTGGAATTTCCAAGCTGTTTAAAGGCACAGTCAACTTAGTGCATGTAAACTTCTGACCCACTGGAATTGTGATACAGTGAATTATAAGTGAAATAATCTCTCTGTAAACAACTGTTGGAAAAATTACTTGTCCAAACAGACTTATCAAAACTATAGTTTGTGAACAAGAAATTGTGGAGTGGTGGAAAAATGAGTTTTAATGACTCCAACCAAAGTGTATGTAAACTTCCTATTTCAACTGTACATACATACATACATACATACATACATACATACATACATACATACCAGCCAAAAGTTGACACCTACTCAATAAAGGATTTCTCTTCGTTTTTACTATTTTCTTCACTGTAGAATTATAGTGAAGACATCAAAACTATGAAATAACACATGGATTAATGTAGTAACCAAAAAGTGTAGCCACCCTTTGCCTTGACAGTGTTTCCCACTCTAGGCATTCTCTCAACCAGCTTCATAAGGTAGTCACCTGGAATTAACTTCAATTAAAAGATGTGCCTTGTTAAAAAGTTCATTTGTGGGATTTCTTTACTTCTTAATGTGTTTGAGCCAATCAGTTGTGTTATGACATGGTAGGGGTGGTATACAGAAGATAGCCCTATTTGGTAAAAGTCCAAGTCCATATTATGGCAAGAACAGCTCAAATAAGCAAAGAGAAACAACAGTCCATCATTACTTTAAGACATGAAGGTCAATCAATGCCGGACATTGCAAGAACTTTGAACGCTTCTTCAAGTTCAGTCGCAAAAACTATCAAGCGCTATGATGAAACTGGCTCGTATGAGGACCGCCACAGGAAAGGAAGCCCCAGAGTTACCTCTACTGCAGAGGATAAGTTCATTAGAGTACCCAGCCTCACTAACAGACACATCAACATCAACTGTTCAGAGGAGACTGCGTGAATCAGGCCTCCAAAGTCGAATTGCTACAAAGAAACCACTACTAAAGGACATCAATAAGAAGAGGCTTGCTTGGGTCAAGAAACACGGGCAATGGACATTATACCGGTGGAAATCTGTCCTTTGGTCTGATGAGCTCAAATTTGAGATTTTTGGTTTAACCGCCATGTCTTTGTGAGACGCAGAGTAGGTGAATGGATGACCTCTGCATGTGTGGTTCCCACTGTGAAGCATGGAGGTGGTGGTGTGTTGGTGCTTTGCTGGTGACACCGTCAGTGATTTATTTAGAATTCAAGGCACACTTAACCAGCATGGCTACCACAGCATTATGCCATCCCATCTGGTTTGTGCTTAGTGGGACTATCATTTGTTTTTCAACAGAAAAATGACACAACACACCTCCAGGCTGTGTAAGTAGGAGAGTGATGGTGCTGCATCAGATTACTTCGTCTCTAGATATCACCCGACCGCAACCCAATTCAGATGGTTTGGGATTAGTTGGACCGCAGAGTGAAGGAAAAGCAGCCAACAAGTGCTCAACATATGTGGTTCCTTCTTCAAGACTGTTGGAAAATCATCTCCAGGTGAAGATGGTTGAGAGAATGCCAAGAGTGTGCAAAGCTGTAAAGGCAAAGGGTGGCTACTTCGAAGAATCTCAAATACATTTTGGATTTGTTTAACACTTTATTGGTTACTACATGATTCCTTGTGTTATTTCATAGTTTGGATGTCTTCAGTACTATTCTACAATGTAGAAAATAGTAAATAAAACAAAATAAATTAAAACACAATGAGTAGGTGAGACTTAATATGGTACAAGTCTTTCTCCCCTATTAATTTGGGGCTGGAGTAAACTTTAATTAGCAACACTGGCCCTTGGTAACATCAAGCAGTGTGGGCTCCTTGTCTTGCTGACTATTCCATTGGTGGGTGGGTGTGCATGTGTGTGGTGTGTGACCGGTGGAGTGCCTTGCCACAGAGTGCTGCTGAGACAGCTGATGATTGATAAAATGCAAACTGGATGCCAGGGCAGCACTGTCACACACAGAATGGATGCAGACACAATTGAATGGAGAGACAGACCTTTGCCACTCCGACTCCTGTGAAGCGAGCCTCAAGCAGCTCCTGCCGCCGAGGGTCCAGGCTGTGCAGTTCTTCCATCATGTCTACGGAAAGGAGAGAGAATGTGTTAGTTAAAGAGTACAATCTTGGTTTCATCAGACTAGAGAATCTTGGCAAACTCTAAGCAGGCTGTCATGTGCTTTTACTGAGGAGTGGCTTCCGTCTAGCAACTACACGGTTGTCAAAACATCAAGCTAGGGAAAGCGTTCATGAAAAAGACCTTGTTGTAAGTACTAAACTCCCCCATGGGAAAAATGTATTTTGAAAAAACGATTGGACCCATTTCCGCATTTGACCGCTAGGTTTTATGGGTATTATGACGAAAACACTGGTATAAAAGACTGTACAGTATGAAGATAGGCAGAAGCTGCTTCTCCAATATGAATCCACGATCACACTTGTAGGTGATGTCATGGAGACGTTGGCTTGCTAAGCTCATGCGCAGAAACATGTCTTCGGGTCTAATGGTCGTCACGTACCGAACTGCGCATGTGCAGGCCATCAATTTAATTGCGCTCATTTGACATGGCCTGATGCCCCAGGTAGCAGAGTTTGTTCATTTTAGAACATTCCATTGGTCCTCCCAGGGCACCAGGCCATGTAAAATGAACTCCACCGTCAGGGTTGCTATCTTAGCAGTTTTCCTGCAAAATTGGGCTACTTTGAAAAATGTATTGGTTACGGGTTTTTGGGCTACTTATAAGTTTCACATCGCCCACCATGGCATTTCTCAATAATTTAACATTTTTATATATATATTTCACTGTGACATGCTGCTGCTGACTAGCAGGTGGTGAGGCTGTTGCTGAGTGAATGGTGAGCAGGGCTACCATTTGAAACAATAAAAATGTTGACATGACGAGTCCTAGCAAATCAATTTGTGCCACTTGTGTAGCATACCTGGAGCTATCAAACTGATTTAATAAATAGCCTATAACTTGAGTAATATTACATTAGCCTTGTGTTATTATGCAATTATTAACAACCATGTTTAGTTAATTAAATTGGAAGTTATCAAAGCTCTATCTGCAATTGTTAGAAGGCATTAGATTGACTTAACAGTCCAAATAGGCTACAGGTAAAAAATCTAATCTAAATACTGGCTGTTGTTGACAAGCATATTCAGATCAAACATATCATTAATATTTAATTCAGTGATTGAAATTACAACCCCATCCACAGCCTATTCCAGCAGGCTGCTATTGGAAAACAAGCATTTCTTACCTCGAAATCGCCAAACTATTAATGTTGAATAAATTAGTCTTAATTTGGACTAAGCAGGCTGATAGATCATTCAGTTGACATCTTGCCTGGGTTACTGTAGACTGATGTAGGCCTATCAAGGGCTGTAGGCTACCTGCATCTATCTAAGCAAACCAAGGCAAAGTTGAATTACAATCATACACCCAGATTTTTGCCTGTAGCCTATGCCTATTGAAATGACAAGACAATCTCGCAAAATAGGACATTTATAACTGTTTGTAGTCTCAACATCTGTCACAATTGCCAGAAAATAGCCTAACTTTACTATATATATTTTTAAAGTTCATCTGGGTGTTTCTTGCGCCGAAGATGAAGATCCTCTGTACAACTTTCCTCACCCAAACTCCCCTGTCGGATTTATCTAGTCATGCACATGCGCAAAAGGGACTTATTTAAGCAATAAGGCCTAGGGGGGTGTGGTATATGTCTAATATACCACGGCTAAGGGCTGTTCTTACGCACGACACAACGTGGAGTGCCTGGATACAGACCTTAGCCGTGGTGTATTTTCCATATATCACAAAACCCTGAGGTGCCTTATTGCTATTATCAACTGGTTACCCACGTAATTAGAGCAGTAAAAATAAGTGTTTTGGTAACCAGTTTAAAACAGGGAAAGGGGTCAGTTGAAACTGAAATGTGTCTTCTGCATTTGACCCAACCCCTCAGAATGGTGTGGGGGACTGCCATAATTGACATCCACGTCTTCAGCACCGGGGGAACAGTGGGTTTCTACCTTGTCAGCTTGGGGATTTGATCCAGCAACCTTTCGGTTACTGGCCCAACGCTCTAACCACTAGGCTACCTGCCACCCCGGGGGGTTGTGGTATATGGCCAATATACCACAGCTAACGGCTGTATCCAGGCACACCACATTGCATCATTCTTAAGAACAGCCCATATCCATCGTATATTGGCTACATACCATACGCCCTCATGCCTTATTGCTTAATTATAGCAGTGATTATAGCAGTGCAGTGATCATAGCAGTGAAACGAGTTAAATCAACAACCATTGATGGAAAATGACCTGGTGAGTTTAAACGGGGTGAATGATCTTTTCTCTTGCGATATACTCAAATTAGTATATTATGTCATGTCAGTTCAGAATTATAACTTTGATGAAAACCTAATTTTGCTTCTAAAGTAGGTACAAGTTACGTTGGTATTCCTTAACTGGCTCAATAACGTAATGGGAAAACAATTATTGTATAAAATGTGGCAATTTAGCTCGTTATCAGCCCCTTTGGGCAAGTTTTGAATGGTCATTGGATTAGAATTGTTAGCTACAACTGGCAACCCTGTTTACCGTTGAGATTTCAACAAACCATTTCTTGTGGCCCTGTGCCCAAGAATTTCGAGGGCAAATTTCTTCTGACTAATGTTTTATTGTCTAAACACGGTCTAATCTGTTATGATCCACCTGGCTAAAAATGTATCCAAGACAAATAATCTTAAAACATACAGTACCAGTCAAAAGCTGACATACTCATTCAAGGGTTTTTCTTATTTCATAGTTATGATATCTTCACTATTATTCTACAATGTAGAAAATAGTAAAAAAAGAAAGAAAGAAAACCCCTCGAATGAGTAGGTGTCCAAACTTTTGACTGGTACTGCATGTAGCTAGAACATCCACTCACCCTCTCTTCGCATCAAACATGCATACAAGTTATGTAGTTAGTTTGATAACTATATAGTTACCTAGATGGTACTCTCAAACCCAGAACTAAAATATCGTGTTATTGCGTCAGTTGCATTTAGCTGACACAATCGAGCATCTGTCCACGAGAGACTATGGTAAACTAATCATTATAAGATTGACAAAGCAATGTATGACATTATCGCTACTACATTTTGTCTGAGGATGCTGTCTGGTGTGGCACTCACATAGACTATGCGAGTGCCACACCAGACAGCATGGTGTGGCATTGTGGTGGTCTGCTGTGTATAGCATTTGCCATGTTCTTAGTTAGGCTAACTAACTAGATCTGAGATTTCAGTTTCCAATGCACGGTTAACCTAACGAACCTCAGCCAGGTCCTAACTTGTGGGTAAGTTAGTTAAGTTAGCTAACCAAGTCAGTGCTAACTACTCTAGTTAACTATAATACATAACGTTAGCTAACACCAGCTAGTACAGCCACATATTGATTGTAGGAATGGAAAAAAAGTATTACTACTTAAATTTGGCTACTAGTAGTTATAATTACGTTACTCTGTCTAAAGCACTGCTTTAATAGCTAGCTAGGCTAACTATAGTTAGTTGTTGAAGAGGCTGGCTAACGTATGTAGTCAGTCGAAACAACTTTGTTTACCTGTCGCGTTGTCGCTTGCAAGGTCCGTGGGGGTCTTTCAGTCCCTCGAGCTCAGGCGATAGCGAAGTTAACTAGCTGCTGATGTCCCGTTGTCTCTCAAAAAGACCCTACACTTAAACACCCAAAAAAACGTCCACTTCAGCATTGTCCATCTGTTGACTTCAGGTGACTTCTCTTTCCCTCGGAACACCAGGAGGCCGAGAATCCTCGGGGTTTCCAAGCCCGCCTTGCAGGCTGTAGCCCATGCACAAGCAACTCCCAGCTCGAGGGTTGTTGTTGTAGTTTCTTTGGAAAGGGCCTTTCTTCTTTGGTAAAAAAATGTTTTTAAAGTTTAATTAATATGAAATTTGTTTTGGCGATTGAATGTCGAAATCCTTCATCTGCCGCTGAAATAATAAAACTTTAAATTGTTTCTCTTGCGATAAATTCTTTAACATTAGATTGAATTAGCTACACAATTAGCTAGCATTCGCGAGTCATCGATGAAAGACCAGAGATGGGTGGACTAAATCCGTCTGCGTGCTCGACAGACAGGGTGTGCTAGCTACCTCGCATCGACAGTCTGCTGCGGACATGACCCCGAACTCCCACCAAATTCAGTCAGATCAATTAGATTCTGAGACTGTTTATGCAATGTAAACAACACGTGTGATGCAATTTGTTCGGTCTGAATAGAACAGGGAGGGGGAGCCACTGGCTGCGTTAACACAGGCAGCCCAATTCTGATATTTTTTTTCACTAATTGGTCTTTTGACCAATCAGATCAGCTCTGGTAAAAATCCGATTTAATAATGTCTAATGTCATTGCTTAAAAGACCAATTAGTGGGGGGGGGGGCGAAACTAAATTGGTCTGTCTGTGTAAACGCTGCCCAAGAGAACGCACAACCCAAACCTATAGTAGAGTGGTTGCAGTTTGCATTTTAAAAAATGAAGTTGTAATGGGCCGTACATGGGCTATAGGGTGATTTAATATGCCTGAGCTCTGTCAAAGTGTTCCTGGATTACATAACCATGTCAATAATGATGTTGCTCAATGTTCGCCTGTCCAGACAGAATGGACTATTCCCACTACTGAGCGGCAACCCAGTATTAATAGCACAAACTCATGGCGCGTCGAACTCCATCAATGCCACCCACACCCCTTCTGAATTCCTTAACTCGATGCTCTCGCAGTTTGCGCTATTAGTTCAAATAAACATAACTGCGAATTTGGACTTGGCTAGCTATTTTACAGTGAAAGCGAGGTAAATTATCGGATAAGACATGACCAATTATTTAGTATTTTCTGTCATTCTAGACTTGTATTGTAATCAGTTATGTTTATTGCATTGTCATCTTCTTCACTGGAAGTGATCTTTATTCACTCTGGACAACGTTGTTGTATGTAACGTTAACTTGCCGGCTCCTTGAAGCGTGTAGGTGTTTTAGCTACAGTAACAGTTTAAACATATACTCGCTGTTGATATAATTGAGGTAAAATGACAGTCAATAATATCAATCGTGTAAGCACATGGAAATACTTGTTAGCGAAGTATTTATTTCAGACTCAATGACTGAATTGGCGGGTTGTGAGTGACGGACTGTGAAACTCATTTTTCCTTAATATTAATAACGGTGTTGTGCCTATAACCCCCCCCCCCCCCCTCCCCCCTCTTGTGAACGCGCACGGACTCAATTCTTCATTGCTGCGGATCGCTTGCTCGTTAAGATTTCTGATCACGTTCGGCTGCGTTTCATTTGATTTGTTTCGGTTTGGTCGTTGGGGATGCACTAGTAATGTCTGCAGTTTTCGGTCTGGCTATTGTTTCAAGTGTATTACTCTATAAATAAATCTCTTTGCCAAAATTCGTTGTGTCTTCCATGTCTTATTCAACTGGTAATTGTTCTGAAATGTTTATTGCTTGCCTACATTTTACTTCCTCCTCATGTTTAATATAGAAAGTATTTGACTCTGATGTGTGCCACAGAAAGTATTTGACTCTAGCCTCAAAATGAAGGAAAATTAGAAGGGGGGAGGATTTCGGCAGGGCTAAAAAACGTGCCTTTCGAAGTGAACAAGCAATTGCCCAGTTAGTGCCTTCCTAATTATTGTCCACCTTCCCACAGAAGTGGCACAGTTGGCTCAGGTCATCTAGCAAAACATACATCTTTACATGTATTTTTCTGAGCAAATAGGGAACAAGGGAATAGTATAGGTTTCTTGTAACATAATTATTTAAATACATGTGTTTTAGTGGCCATCTAGTCAGAAGTTGGATCAAAGATAACCTTGAAAGATCCATATAAATGTTTTTTTATTTTTTTATATCTACAATTATATTAAATTAGAGATGTAAACATACCAGTGTTTTGGAGGAGAGTGACTGCTACTACTACAATTGACTACTCCTTCAGAACACATTCAGCAAACTGGGGAAAACATTTGATGGGCATTTCAGTTTTCCCCAACAAAATTATGTAACACTTAAGATTCTAATTCGCAAGTATACCACGACACAGCTATAATATAATATAATGACTGTTCTGTTTTGCCTTTTAGTCAGTATACTTTCAGTGGGTTCATTGTACATTACTTATACTCTCATACTTACTTTCAAGGCAAAGACCCCACAAGAAGTAACATCTTGTTGGCATGTGTGAGGAAGGGTACCACACGCCCATCTGGAGATATTACGCCCCTTCTCTCTCAGGAATGATCGGAGCATATATGTTAATACAAGTACAGCATTTTGAAACACTTTATTGATAACAGTAAAGAGATTAATAACAGAGGGTAATCTGAGAATGCAGGGATTCCAGCAGAGTATGAGTTGAAGTAATACAAATCTGGAGCTAACAAGGGCTGGAATGTAAATGACATGTGATCATCTCGGATTATCTAAAATCTGAGAATGGGCAGGCATTCCCTCAGATGAAGGGCATCTCCGTCTTGCTGATTATGTGCTGTCATCCAGGTGGAAATGTCACCTGCATATCTGATGTAGGAAAAGAGATAAGAGGGAAGTTGAGTGTCCTGTGAATATGTTTTATGTATATGTACTGTACGTGTGTGTGTGTGTGTATGTGTATATATATATATATCTTGGTATATATTTTTTTTAATTTAGTTTCTATTTATTATTATCATTATTGTGTTTTGTGGTTGAGGGGTGGGGGAAGCTTGGATGGGGATGGTGGAGGTGCTGGGGGTGTCCTATTGGGTGCGAAGTGTCATGGATCCCTCTGGAACTTTCATTGCGCACACCTGGCCCCTATTCCCACTGATTGTATTTGTATATATGTGCCCTTTGTTCACCATGGTGGGGTCGATTATTGTTACTATGTCCGTTGGTGCGTGTGAGTACCTATGGTGTGTGTTTTGGGCTTTCGTGCCCTTGTGGATTGTGCAGATTATTATGGGTCTCGTGCGCTTGAGTTATTTATTTGAGGTACTCCTCGCTCTTTTGTTTGGGTTTCAACTAGAGGTCGACTGATTAATCGGAATGGCCGATTTTAAGTTTTCATAACAATCGGTAATCTGCATTTTTGGATGCCGATTATGGCCGATTTATATTGCAATCCACAAGGAGACTGCGTGGCAGGCTGACCACCTGTTAGGTGAGTGCAGACAGCAAGGAGCCATGGTAAGTTGCTAGCTAGCATTAAACTTCTAATAATAAACAATCAATCTTAAAATATTCACTAGTTAACTACAAATGGTTGATCTTACTAGTTTAATTAGCTTGTCCTGCGTTGCATATAATCAATGCGGTGCCTGAAATTGTCACATCTCTTGCGTTCAGTGTAAGCACAGTCAGGGTATATTCTGAGATTTCCATACCCAACTATAACATTTTCCGTCAAGATGGAACTGCCAAAGGGGGAGGAGTTAGCCTGCAAAGTAACGTCATACTTTCCAGGTCCATACCCAAACAGTTCGAACTACTAATTTTAAAAATTACTCTCTCCAGAAATAAGTCTCTCACTGTTGCCGCCTGCTACGACCCCCCCCCCCCCCCCTCAGCTCCCAGCTGTGCCCTGGTCACCATTTGTGAATTGATCGCCCCCCATCTAGCTTCAGAGTTTGTTCTGTTAGGTGACCTAAACTGGGATATGCTTAACACCCCGGCAGTCTTACAATCTAAGCTAGATGCCCTCAATCTCACACAAATCATCAAGGAACCCACCAGGTACAACCCTAAATCTGTAAACAAGGGCACCCTCATAGACATCATCCTGACCAACTGGCTCTCCAAATACACCTCCGCTGTCTTCAACCAGGATCTCAGCGATCACTGCCTCATTGCCTGTATCCGCTATGGATCCGCAGTCAAACGACCACCTCTCATCACTGTCAAACACTCCCTAAAACACGTCTGCGAGCAGGCCTTTCTAATCGACCTGGCCTGGGTATCCTGGAAGGATATTGACCTCATCCCGTCAGTTGAGGATGCCTGGTCATTCTTTAAAAGTAACTTCCTCACCATTTTAGGTAAGCATGCTCCGTTCAAAAAATGCAGAACTAAGAAAAGATATAGCCCTTGGTTCACTCCAGACCTGACTGCCCTCGACCAGCACAAAAACATCCTGTGGCGGACTGCAATAGCATCGAATAGTCCCCGCGATATACAACTGTTCAGGGAAGTCAGGAACCAATACACGCAGTCAGGCAGGAAAGCCAAGGCCAGGTTCTTCAGGCAGAAATTTGCATCCAGTAGCTCTAACTCCAAAAAGTTCTGGGACACTGTAAAGTCCATGGAGAACAAGAGCACCTCCTCCCAGCTGCCAACTGCACTGAGGCAAGGTAACACGGTCACCACCGATAAATTCATGATTATCGAAACAAGCATTTCTCAACGGCCCCCCCCCCCCCCGCAGCTACTCGCCCAAGCCTCTCCAGGTTCTCCTTTACCCAAATCCAGATAGCAGATGCTCTGAAAGAGCTGCAAAACCTGGACCCGTACAAATCAGCTGGGCTTGACAATCTGGACCCTCTATTTCTGAAACTATCCGCCGCCATTGTCGCAACCCCTATTACCAGCCTGTTCAACCTCTCTTTCATATCGTCTGAGATCCCCAAGGATTCGAAAGCTGCCGCAGTCATCCCCCTCTTCAAAGGGGGAAACACCCTGGACCCAAACTGTTACAGACCTATATCCATCCTGCCCTGCCTATCTAAGGTCTTCGAAAGCCAAGTCAACAAACAGGTCACTGACCATCTCGAATCCCACCGTACCTTCTCCGCTGTGCAATCTGGTTTCCGAGCCGGTCACGGGTGCACCTCAGCCACGCTCAAGGTACTAAACGATATCATAACCGCCATCGATAAAAGACAGTACTGTGCAGCCGTCTTCATTGACCTGGCCAAGGCTTTCAACTCTGTCAATCACCATATTCTTATCGGCAGACTCAGTAGCCTCGGTTTTTCTAATGACTGCCTTGCCTGGTTCACCAACTACTTTGCAGACAGAGTTCAGTGTGTCAAATCGGAGGGCATGCTGTCCGCTCATCTGGCAGGTGGGGGTGCCACAAGGTTCAATTCTCGGGCCGACTCTTTTCTCTGTATATATCAATGTTGCTCTTGCTGCGGGCGATTCCCTGATCCACCTCTACGCAGACGACACCATTCTGTATACGTCAGGCCCGTCCTTGGACACTATCTAACCTCCAAACGAGCTTCAATGCCATACAACACTCCTCCCGTGGCCTCCAACTGCTCTTAAACGCAAGTAAAACCAAATGCATGCTTTTCAACCGTTCACTGCCTGCACCCGCACGCCCGACCAGCATCACCACCCTGGATGGTTCCGACCTAGAATATGTGGACATCTATAAGTACCTAGATGTCTGGCTAGACTGTAAACTCTCCTTCCAGACTCATATCAAACATCTCCAATCTAAAATCAAATCTAGAGTCGGCTTTCTATTCCGCAACAAAGCCTCCTTCACTCACGCCGCCAAACTTACCCTAGTAAAACTGACTATCCTACCGATCATCGACTTCGGCGATGTCATCTACAAAATAGCTTCCAATACTCTACTCAGCAAACTGGATGCAGTTTATCACAGTGCCATCCGTTTTGTTACTAAAGCACCTTATACCACTGCGACCTGTATGCTCTAGTCGGCTGGCCCTCGCTACATATTCGTCGCCAGACCCACTGGCTCCAGGTCATCTACAAGTCCATGCTAGGTAAAGCTCCGCCTTATCTCAGTTCACTGGTCACAATGGCAACACCCACCCGTAGCACGCGCTCCAGCAGGTGTATCTCACTGATCATCCCTAAAGCCAACACCTCATTTGGCCGCCTTTCGTTCCAGTTCTCTGCTGCCTTTGACTGGAACGAATTGCAAAAATCGCTGAAGTTGGAGACTTTTATCTCCATCACCAACTTCAAACATCTGCTAACTGAGCAGCTAACCGATCGCTGCAGCTGTACATAGTCTATCGGTAAATAGCCCACCCAATTGGACCTACCTCATCCCCATACTGTTAATATTTATTTACTTTTCTGCTCTTTTGCACACCAATATCTCTACCTGTACATGACCATCTGATCATTTATCACTCCAGTGTTAATCTGCAAAATTGTAATCATTCGCCTACCTCCTCATGCCTTTTGCACACAATGTATATAGAATCTATTTTGTCTACTGTGTTATTGACTTGTTAATTGTTTACTCCAAGTGTAACTCTGTGTTGTCTGTTCACACTGCTATGCTTTATCTTGGCCAGGTCACAGTTGCAAATGAGAACTTGTTCTCATCTAGCCTACCTGGTTAAATAAAGGTGAAATAAATAAAAATATGCAGCAGTTTGGGTCGCCTGGCTTGTTGCGAACCTACATTCTTCCTAATGTAGGATTTGGCATTTTGAACATTGAGATATTAAATAAATGATAGTAAAAAAAGCATAGAATCAAAGGAGAAAGAGACTGGGCCTCTGTAGAAAGACAGATAGCTGTGGAGTGTGTTGGAATGTGAGCACCGTGTTGAGTCAGGGGAGACGGATGGACATTCTGTGGATTTGATGGAGGGGTTGAGGTCAGGAGGTGAGGACTGATTCCCTTAAGGGAGTAAAAAGGGTTTGGTATCCTGTTACCCTCTTTCTGTTGAACCATAAGATGTAAGGATTGGAGAGAAGGCATGTCTTAAGTAGGATGTATATAACTGATGGAGATGCATGTTTTGGTGTCTGAATACAGCTGTACTGAACCTTTGGGAAGAATTTAACTTGGTTAAAGCTTCTCTAGTGTCCGTGAGTGATTTACTCTGAAAAATAAGAACCTAACAGATGGTGAGCTTGCCAGGAGTTCAACACGATTTGTAGTCAAACCAAAGAGTCCAGATCAGTGGAGCAGAGCTGACAACTAACAAGGTAGGCTAATTCCTATATCTGTTTCCACTCATTTTGAAATCTTAGGGAGATGAGAATCGTTGGCTGAACTAATTATGGGATATGGACCTGGAGAGCCAAAGTTAATTCTATAGACCCATTGTGGAAACGACCGGTTGTCGCTTTATAGTAAATGGTCTGTCCCGGAAGGAGAACTCATGTCCTTGTGCCAAGTCATGGGGAGAGGGCGCGATGAGAGATGATGTGGGTTATCAATAATAGTGATATTTGAGGAAGTACTGGAATAAGACAAAGTCCTGTCCATATTCTCCAGTAATAGATTCGCAGACGCTATGGTATTGGTTATAATACAAGGTATTAAGTGCCCTGACCAATTAATTATTATCCGGGGAAGTGTGTCTTAGAAAATAGTTAATAGAAGGTGTGTATTATAGACGGGAATGAAGAAATCTAAAATAACCTGAACACCATCGGGAGTGTTCAGGGAATAATAACTATTGATATGGCGACAAACGGACTCGTTGCTCCCTGTAATATAGAGATAGCGGAATTTAATAAAGCCATGGAGGCGCTAAAAGAAGTGCACAAGCATTCTACCAATTCAGCTGGAATATGGGAAAAATGTAGCAAATTAGATTAAATTGGACAACATTTTCCTGCTGACGGTGAATTCAAATCAAATAAAGAATTCAGGGAGTCAATTATGACTTGGAACAAGGACATAAAACCAGAATCAAAACCTCAATATATACCAGTGTTTTGATGACAGCATTCTATCAACAGAAAATGCATAATGATAAACCCAGAAAGTGTAACACCAGTACACTAACACAGAAGGACTGCGAACAGGAGTGTATTGATAGAATTTGCGCTTCTGCTTTGATGACGGGGTTGAACCCTGTGATCAAAACGATAATTGCGGGGGTAGTAGAGTTAATTCAAGACTATGTTTTTTGAGAGTGGAATATGACTCCGCTCACCTCGCAGATGTGCAAGGGGTTAATAGGGCCATAGAGAAAAGCACTAACTATAGTTGCAATGGCAGAGATAAGACTTAAGAAACGTAGTGAAAAACAGATCGTAAGGAGACAGCTCCCTGTTTTAGATGTGGGACTATCGGACATTGGAAGAATGAGTGTAAGGTGATACTGGAACCTACTGCATTAGCAGGATATGCCGCAATACAAGAGTTTGCATCTTTTTCAAAAGAGCAACAACTAATCGTTTTGAGGTCAGCAAGAATGGAACTTTCACCTAGCGGTGTATAGATTCTGTTCGATCGATAAGTGGTTCATAGAGATTACAGTTTCTATGTGATGGAAGACGTTTTGATCACGTTTTACCGAGTACCGATGGGATTTACAAATAGTCCCACATGGTATAATTTTGCATTGAAACAATTGTTAAAAAGGTGTCTATTGTAGGTTCCGTGTTGGTACAATACGTGGATGATTTGTTATTAGCGTCGAAAGACGAATACATTTATATGCGAGACCTCACCATGTTGGTAGACTATTTGGCGGAACATGGTCATATAGCATCGTATGTGAAAGCACAACTAGCAAAGCAAGAGGTAACATATTTGGGGTTTTCGATTTTTAATGGCAAGATACACATGACCTGGGATTGGGTAGAAACCACGCGTTCTTTGGCACGGCCAAACACTCTTCTCACGTTCAGGAGAACGTTAGGAGTTTCAATTTTGTTAGACATTTTATTTTGTCATTCTCTGAAATTGCTGAGCCACTTACAGAGTTGGCGGGAAAGGGGGAAGGGTCCCCAGGAGTGTGAGGAAGCGTTTGTCGAGTTAAATAAGCAATTGGGTCAAGTGCCAGCATTGGGATTGCCAAACTTAAAAGGAAATTTTTTAAATGTTGTTCATGAACAAGAGGGACATAGTAGCACGGTGGTTATGCAAAATCATGGGGGTGGGGAGAGACAAGTAATGTACTGGAGTAAATCGCTAGACTCGGTGGCAAAAGGAATGCCACCATGCCTTAAGGTGGTACAGGCGACTGAAATAGTGTTGCATAACACGGCTTCCATTACGATGGGTAAAAAAGTAGATGTGTATGTTCCACACGCAGTAGCAACCATAGTGAACAGCACGAAAGCACGTGTTACTAGTGCAAGATGGACAAAATGGAAGTTAACATTAAATGGGGAAAATCTACATTTTTTAAAAAGATTGGTGCTTTGAATACTGCGTCGTTAATGTCGTTGCATGGGGAGGGTGAATCGCATAGATGTGACCCAGATCAGAGTACTCTAAAACCTAGGCCTGATTTGCAAGAGACAGCATTGGAGTTGGGGAAATGATTGTATACAGATGGCTCTAGTTACATGAACACAGAAGGGAATCGAGTAAAAGGGGTACGCTGTGTGTGGTATGCATGTAACGATCGTCGTTGGAATGAGACCAAAGCGCAGCGTGGAAATTGTTCATATTTAATGTTTACAAAAAAAACACTCAAACAAAATGACAAAATGGAGAAAACTAAAGCGCACAGTTCTGTCAGGGAAACAACCTAAACAGAAAACAATCACCCACAAAACACAGGTGGGAAAAGGCTACCTAAGTATGATTCTCAATCAGAGACAACGAAGGACACCTGCCTCTGAGAACCATACCAGGCCAAACACATAAACACAACATAGAAAAAATAACAGACTACCCACCCCAACTCACGCCCTGACCCAACTAAAACAAAGACATAACAAAGGAACTAAGGTCAGAACGTGACAATGCATTTGGAGTAGTTCATGATTTCGGTACATTGTGGTCACCACCGGGCATGTTAACAGTGACAGGAACACCAATACAAATTGTCTGGCGTTAGAGGTATTATTAGAAGCATGTCAATTACCCAGTAAATTAGCCTTGGTGAAATGTGAAGCTTAGATTAGCAGACTGAATGGCTAAGGCGGCTGCCTTGGGGAGAGAAAGTGTTAGAGGTAGGTAACACATTTTAAATGATATGGCCAAACACTCCTTGCAAATGCAGAAGGCCTTAGGATTTGTTTAAATCATTAGACATTTTATGTGGTTTTATTTTTAAATGCATTTACGTTTGATGTCGTCTTATTCTGGAATGGGCTCCTAGAATGGACGAAAGGGTGGATGGTTCACGAGGAATTAGCATTGGGGTTACCAAACCTAAAATCCACTTTTTTTTTATGTGGTATGATGGTTATGGAGAACCAGCAGGAAGATGAAATGTTTGGAAGAGGTATTTAAATGGTTTCGGAAGGACAGGGAAAGAAAGGGAGAGGAAACATTTGAATGGAATCGAAAGCCCTGAATATGAAAAATTCTTAAAGAATGATCAACCTCATTATGAACTAAATAGACGCAACTTCATTATGAATTAAATAGACGGGGGATTTCAGTATCAAATTTTTTATTTATTTATTTATTTTACCTTTATTTAACCAGGTAGGCAAGTTGAGAACAAGTTCTCATTTACAATTGCGACCTGGCCAAGATAAAGCAAAGCAGTTCGACAGATAAAACGACACAGAGTTACACATGGAGTAAAAACAAACATACAGTCAATAATGCAGTATAAACAAGTCTATATACAATGTGAGCAAATGAGGTGAGAAGGGAGGTAAAGGCAAAAAAAGGCCATGATGGCAAAGTAAATACAATATAGCAAGTAAAATACTGGAATGGTAGTTTTGCAATGGAAGAATGTGCAAAGTAGAAATAAAAAAATAATGGGGTGCAAAGGAGCAAAATAAATAAATAAATAAAAATTAAATACAGTTGGGAAAGAGGTAGTTGTTTGGGCTAAATTTTAGGTGGGCTATGTACAGGTGCAGTAATCTGTGAGCTGCTCTGACAGTTGGTGCTTAAAGCTAGTGAGGGAGATAAGTGTTTCCAGTTTCAGAGATTTTTGTAGTTCGTTCCAGTCATTGGCAGCAGAGAACTGGAAGGAGAGGCGGCCAAAGAAAGAATTGGTCTTGGGGGTGACTAGAGAGATATACCTGCTGGAGCGTGTGCTACAGGTGGGAGATGCTATGGTGACCAGCGAGCTGAGATAAGGGGGGACTTTACCTAGCAGGGTCTTGTAGATGACATGGAGCCAGTGGGTTTGGCGACGAGTATGAAGCGAGGGCCAGCCAACGAGAGCGTACAGGTCGCAATGGTGGGTAGTATATGGGGCTTTGGTGATAAAACGGATTGCACTGTGATAGACTGCATCCAATTTGTTGAGTAGGGTATTGGAGGCTATTTTGTAAATGACATCGCCAAAGTCGAGGATTGGTAGGATGGTCAGTTTTACAAGGGTATGTTTGGCAGCATGAGTGAAGGATGCTTTGTTGCGAAATAGGAAGCCAATTCTAGATTTAACTTTGGATTGGAGATGTTTGATATGGGTCTGGAAGGAGAGTTTACAGTCTAACCAGACACCTAAGTATTTGTAGTTGTCCACGTATTCTAAGTCAGAGCCGTCCAGAGTAGTGATGTTGGACAGGCGGGTAGGTGCAGGTAGCGATCGGTTGAAGAGCATGCATTTAGTTTTACTTGTATTTAAGAGCAATTGGAGGCCACGGAAGGAGAGTTGTATGGCATTGAAGCTTGCCTGGAGGGTTGTTAACACAGTGTCCAAAGAAGGGCCGGAAGTATACAGAATGGTGTCGTCTGCGTAGAGGTGGATCAGGGACTCACCAGCAGCAAGAGCGACCTCATTGATGTATACAGAGAAGAGAGTCGGTCCAAGAATTGAACCCTGTGGCACCCCCATAGAGACTGCCAGAGGTCCGGACAGCAGACCCTCCGACTTGACACACTGAACTCTATCAGAGAAGTAGTTGGTGAACCAGGCGAGGCAATCATTTGAGAAACCAAGGCTGTCGAGTCTGCCGATGAGGATATGGTGATTGACAGAGTCGAAAGCCTTGGCCAGATCAATGAATACGGCTGCACAGTAATGTTTCTTATCGATGGCGGTTAAGATATCGTTTAGGACCTTGAGCGTGGCTGAGGTGCACCCATGACCAGCTCTGAAACCAGATTGCATAGCAGAGAAGGTATGGTGAGATTCGAAATGGTCGGTAATCTGTTTGTTGACTTGGCTTTCGAAGACCTTAGAAAGGCACGGTAGGATAGATATAGGTCTGTAGCAGTTTGGGTCAAGAGTGTCCCCCCCTTTGAAGAGGGGGATGACCGCAGCTGCTTTCCAATCTTTGGGAATCTCAGACGACACGAAAGAGAGGTTGAACAGGCTAGTAATAGGGGTGGCAACAATTTCGGCAGATAATTTTAGAAAGAAAGGGTCCAGATTGTCTAGCCCGGCTGATTTGTAGGGGTCCAGATTTTGCAGCTCTTTCAGAACATCAGCTGAATGGATTTGGGAGAAGGAGAAATGGGGAAGGCTTGGGCGAGTTGCTGTTGGGGGTGCAGTGCTGTTGTCCGGGGTAGGAGTAGCCAGGTGGAAAGCATGGCCAGCCGTAGAAAAATGCTTATTGAAATTCTCAATTATGGTGGATTTATCAGTGGTGACAGTGTTTCCTATCTTCAGTGCAGTGGGCAGCTGGGAGGAGGTGTTCTTATTCTCCATGGACTTTACAGTGTCCCAGAACTTTTTTGAGTTAGTGTTGCAGGAAGCAAATTTCTGCTTGAAAAAGCTAGCCTTGGCTTTTCTAACTGCCTGTGTATAATGATTTCTAGCTTCCCTGAACAGCTGCATATCACGGGGGCTGTTCGATGCTAATGCAGAACGCCATAGGATGTTTTTGTGTTGGTTAAGGGCAGTCAGGTCTGGGGAGAACCAAGGGCTATATCTGTTCCTGGTTCTAAATTTCTTGAATGGGGCATGTTTATTTAAGATGGTTAGGAAGGCATTTTTAAAAAATATCCAGGCATCCTCTACTGACGGGATGAGATCAATATCCTTCCAGGATACCCCGGCCAGGTCGATTAGAAAGGCCTGCTCGCAGAAGTGTTTCAGGGAGCGTTTTACAGTGATGAGTGGAGGTCGTTTGACCGCTGACCCATTACGGATGCAGGCAATGAGGCAGTGATCGCTGAGATCTTGGTTGAAGACAGCAGAGGTGTATTTAGAGGGGAAGTTGGTTAGGATGATATCTATGAGGGTGCCCGTGTTTAAGGTTTTGGGGAGGTACCTGGTAGGTTCATTGATTATTTGTGTGAGATTGAGGGCATCAAGTTTAGATTGTAGGATGGCTGGGGTGTTAAGCATGTTCCAGTTTAGGTCGCCTAGCAGCACGAACTCTGAAGATAGATGGGGGGCAATCAGTTCACATATGGTGTCCAGAGCACAGCTGGGGGCAGAGGGTGGTCTATAGCAGGCGGCAACGGTGAGAGACTTGTTTTTAGAGAGGTGGATTTTTAAAAGTAGAAGTTCAAATTGTTTGGGTACAGACCTGGATAGTAGGACAGAACTCTGCAGGCTATCTTTGCAGTAGATTGCAACACCGCCCCCTTTGGCAGTTCTATCTTGTCTGAAAATGTTGTAGTTTGGAATTAAAACTTCAGAATTTTTGGTGGTCTTCCTAAGCCAGGATTCAGACACAGCTAGAACATCCGGGTTGGCAGAGTGTGCTAAAGCAGTGAATAGAACAAACTTAGGGAGGAGGCTTCTAATGTTAACATGCATGAAACCAAGGCTATTACGGTTACAGAAGTCGTCAAAAGAGAGCGCCTGGGGAATAGGAGTGGAGCTAGGCACTGCAGGGCCTGGATTCACCTCTACATCGCCAGAGGAACATAGGAGGAGTAGAATAAGGGTACGGCTAAAAGCTATGAGAATTGGTCGTCTAGAACGTCTGGAACATAGAGTAAAAGGAGGTTTCTGGGGGCGATAAAATAGCATCAAGGTATAATGTACAGACAAATGTATGGCAGGATGTGAATACAGTGGAGGTAAACCTAGGTATTGAGTGATGAAGAGAGAGATATTGTCTCTAGAAACATCGTTGAAACCAGGAGATGTCATTGCATGTGTGGGTGGTGGAACTAATAGGTTGGATAAGGTATAGTGAGCAGGACTAGAGGCTCTACAGTGAAATAAGCCAATAAACACTAACCAGAACAGAAATGGACAAGACATATTGACATTAAGGATAGGCATGCTTAGTCGAGTGATCAAAAGGGTCCGGTGAGTGGAGAGGTTGGTTGGTGATTTAGACAGCTAGCCAGGGCATCGGTAGCAAGCTAGCATAGGATGGAGGTCTGTTAGCCACCCCTTACGTTCCGTCAGTAGATTAGTGGGGTTCCGTGTGGTAGAGGGGATTAATCCAAATCACACAACAACAACAAAAATAAAAACAATAGATATAGTTATAGAGGCCCAAGAAGAAAATATAATAATAATAATTAAAAAAATAATTTAAAAAAAATAATAATAAAAAAATTGTCCGATTGTCTATTCAGATAGCAGCCGGTAAGACAGCTAACGGTTAGCAGGCCGCAGATGGGCGTTCAGGTAACGTCGCGACGGAGGAGCCGGCCGAATAACTCCTTCGGGTAGATAACGTCGGCAGTCCAGTTGTGAAGGCCCGGTGGGGCTCCGCGAAGGCAGTAAAACGGGTCCGGATAGGTGACTGCAGCCCAGGTGTGATTGATGGAACTCAGGAGTGATTGACGGAGCTTGCTAGCTCCGATGGTCACACGGATAGCAGCTAGCTAGCTGTGAGATCCGGGTATGAATGTCCAGGGACATGGAGAGAAAAATTGGTCCGGTATGTTCCGTTCCGAGCCGCGCTGCGCCGTACAGAACTGGCGATAGATTTTCGAGCTAAAGGATAGCTGATGACCACAAACCGTGGTTAGCTGAATATTAACGATTTGCCAGTAAAGGAGCTAACTAGCTTCTGAACTAGCTTCTGGATTAGCTTCTGGCTAGTTTCAGGCTAGCTTCTTGGAGTTTCTGGCTAGCTTCTTGGAGGATTACAGATCTGAGGTAAATAATACTTTTTTATAAATATACATTGGTGAGGCGGGTTGCAGGAGAGTGTTTTGAAGATGAGTTGATGGAAAATAAAAATAAAATGTATGTGAAAAAGTTGTAAATATATATATATACAGGACACGACAAGACGAGGACAAAAGACGTCTGAACTGCTATGCCACCTTGGAGACATCATGAGAAACACCATTCTCTATCCAAATTGTACCATTACTTTAGGAGATTAGTATTATTTCCGTAGGGAGTTATAAAGAGTAGTAATTCTAAGTTGATTAGTTATTCGAATTGGTTTATTTTTGATTTAACATGTTTTTTTTAAATCACGTGTTTAAAAGGGGAAAATTACCAGTTCCCTGTTGTCCTGGTCTTTGGGGTACTTGTACAGTGGTACTGTGTTCAGGCTGCATATAGGAAGGAAAATATGTTAATAAGGGGTGACAGTTACTTCACATGGATTGTGATATATGTATTGCTGATTTCATGTTGTGTTTTTGTTTTGATACAAATTTCACCAGATTGGGATCGTGTGTGGGAATTCTGTGAGGGGTTTGGGTGTTATCTTCATGATTTGGGAACTCTTCCTAGAGGTCGCCAGTAGAATAAGGGAGTACAGACTAATTCAGAAAAGGTTTTTTAGCAGTAACATTGTTATGCTCTTTGACATTTGTCTTAGAGATGTTATAAAGAAAAGATTAATGTCACAATTCGTCATATAGTCAATGTTTGTCTGGTTTCCTGAAACAGAAATTTAACTGTTATAATCTGTGTTTTATTTTAGCTTATCATGGAAGGTGATGTCAGATCGTGTCTTAATGCATGGTAGAAACAATTTGACCATAGACGGTGTGTGTAAAACTCAAAACCCTCCCTAACCGGCTGAAGAAAGAGCGACGAAGGCGTGCAATGAGAGACAGTGACTTACCACTCCTATCTGAGTCCGAGCCATAAAAGAGGGCCAGGGTGGCGAGAGTGCGTGTGGAGTGAGCGTGTACAGAGAGAACAAGTTCAGGTGAGAGACTCGTGTACGTGGGAGAAACGGAAGTATCTACTTGGATATTACAATTGGGACATTATCAAGGGCCATGAAATGTGACAGTCAAAAGTTACATGTGACGTTGGGAAAATTAACTGTAAACGATATCTGAAGAAGACACGCTAGAATGATAAGTGCCGAGTAAAGGAAAGGGGGGGGGGTGGTATACGCCCTGCTAACTATTTAAACTAAGAATGCATTGAGATACTGATCTTTCTTTACCAGGCCACTCAGGACAGGGAAACGGATAAAAGGAGGCTGTAATGTGAAGAGTAATGACCGGCAATGAAAAGTTGGGATGAAGTGTGCGAAATTGATCAACTGGAATTTGAGCCTTAGTCTCAGAGTAAGCACTCTAAGGTCAGTCATTCTAAATTCGAGTTGGATCATTTATAAAATGTTTTAGTTGTGATTGGGATACAGCGAGAGAGAATTGATAAAGCACGATGAGGGGTGGGGGGCACTGCTAACATTTATGTAGCCGAGAGAGTCTCCAGACTCTTATCTCTTAGTGTTATCCCGAGGGGAGGTGGTTTGTTTGGGGGAATCACTGGATGATAGCGTGGGACAACCATGAAAGTTGTTTTTGTTTTACCCTGTATTCAGAGTTTTTTTTTTATGTTACATTGCATCAATGAGTGGTGATAAGTTATTAAACATGTACTTTGTCTCTCTTTTCTATCCAAGTCAATATTTTTTTAGGTTTGGTGGAACATGAGGGTGTTCATTGTTCCAGAGGAGGGAATTATGTATATTGACTAATTGATTTGAGAATGTGTTAGTATGTTTATAACTGTAGAAAATGCATTAGGAGTATAGTGTGTTATGGGTTAGATGTAATGATAGAGGAGTATCATTCCCCAGAGACTGTATATTGTTGCAGGAGATAGCTGCTCTCCCTCTTCTATGAGCTAACTGTACACAATATGGGGATTTAATTGAACATTACACATACCTAGATAATGGTGAGAGTAGAAGAGATCGTGGTGGCATTTCAGACACTATGGTAAACTTTCAGGACACCTGTGACTCAGAGTTTTGTTAGGTTGGATATTATTCCCAACTCATTTGGTTTTTCTCCAATTTCTAACAGCCGGCGAACATTTGACAGATTACATGCAGGAGGTATTCTCATGGCAGGCGCTGTAAGGACAGTAACTGAAGGCGCAGTACTAGTAGTGAAGGATGCTATATTGATAGCATGGAATTGGACTACTGCGCAAATGAGGGGTATTGTTAAACTATAGTCATGGGCTATGTTGGAAGTAGCAATGGTTACTTTAGTAGCATTGTTGGGATAGCAGTTTATGACAAACTCATGTAACATGGATTGGTTACTGGTAACTAGGGGACCAATGGGAGGACAGAGGATGTGGTTATTCAAATATCACAAATTATGTTGTCAGGAAATTACCCATCTGTTGCAGTGTGTATATCCTCAGGTGGAAGCAGAGAATAAACCAAGGGCACAGGTTGAATTCTGGAGATTGAGTGTACATCAAGAGACACCAGGCGGGGGTGTTGGGACAGCATTGGTTTGAGAGAGACTACTCCGTACAGTACCTGCAGCGGTAAAGATCGTCATGTCTCTCATTGGGGGGGTGCATAGTTTTCATGTGAAGTGAGGTCCAACTGCTAAATGGGTGAGCGAAGACACCAAGACAGAGGAAGCGGAGCGAGAGAGAGACTAGAGTCCACTGTAAGACATACAGATGGGTTGGGTCTGGGAGCTACTATAAACATCATAGTTGGTTTGGGGTTTAGCTGCTTTATTGGTTAATGCATCATATGATGGAGGATAGAGGGGTAATTGTACTGTGAACAGAATGTTGAAGGCATTGATGTGAAAGCATATACAGTGCTGAGTTACCTCAAGAGGATGGAACGTGGATTAGGGATATGCACTTGCATAGCCGGTGATGTGCTTATCAGTTGAAATGGAGGAGATGGGGAACAAAGTGAAAATGACATGACTTGGGAACACCTCTCGGGACCTGGGGCCTAAAGGGGAAGACTGGGTGAAAGCACGAGGAAGCTTTTTAGAGCTTCCCCAAGAACAATTGTATTTTTCATTTGAATTAGATCTGTGATAGTGTAGTAAAAAAAATATTGTTGGCCTGTATGTGTTCAATAGACAAATTACTGGTATGTCTTGTCTGCACAACCATTAAAATGATCAGAGAGAAAAAAATGAGAAAATCCTTTGTGCTGTAGTAGTTGCTCAGTGAAACATTGTTGCCATTATATTGAGATGTTATTCACACTACACTCAGAAAAAAAAGAGTGCTTTGGGGCACCACTTGTACCTGTAGGGCAACCCTCTTTATAAAAAAAATCCTTTAAGATTAGATAAAACTCTTTATTTTTGAGAGTGTAGATTATTCATTGTCCCACAGCTCACTGTCTAACCCAGTCTAAGTAGGCTACCCCTCAAGTACGGTCATAGGACAATATTTAAAAAACTGTTGCTTTAGGTATAATGGACCTCCTAAATATTTATGTTGAGCACTTTGGCATTACAAGCCAGTGGCTACAAGTACTCCGAGGGTCATTGGAAGTACTATACAGATATCCAGTTTCTGTCTGGTTCTCTACTCAGTCATGACCTCCAGAGAGTCTGGAGTGAGGCCAGTAACTAACTCCAATAACTGAATCAGCCTTCTTAATGTAATATCCAAAATAACCCTTACTACCTCAGTCTGGAATTATGATTCACATAATATGACATGATGGTATGAGTATGATATTAAACAATTAGCCTAGGCTTTTGTGTTCATATTGACATATTATAAAGATGCACATTATCTACAATTTCAAAAATGGCGAGATCAACCAAAAGAAACGTGTCCAAACTGTGCCCAAACCCTTGGGATGAGGGCAAAAAAAAGTAAGTTCTGTGGGGCCCCACAGCTTGAGGTTTGAAAAAATAGGGGGGGGGGGGATCTAACAAGGGGCCCAGGACTGACTCTAAATTCGACAGACTGTGGATAATGCGTACCTCCATATGAGGGAAAATATTGTCATCACAAGCATAGCGGGTGATATTTTCTTTGTTGAGGCAGACTACATTTTCTTTACATCCACTAGCAAGGAGACTTGTGACTTTCCTTTGAAATTGTACAGAAATAATGACCATTACATACTTTGTGGTTTCAGCTTGTTAGTCTAAAGGCAGCAGGGTATGTCCCCATCCTGCTTCTCTGGAAAAAGAAGATGGGGGCCGGGGGGGGGGGGGGATTTAAAGCCCAGGCTCTCTCCCCCTCTAGGAACCTGTCAGAGGAGGAGACTGTGGATCACACTGCCTTTAGATTTGTGTTTGAAAAGTTACTATACTGTTACTCTACTGTACTCATACTTGATTGATATATTCTGAATGTACAAAACATTATGAACACCTGCTCGTTCCATGTCATAGACTGACCAGGTGAAAGCTATGATCCCTTATTGATGTAATTGTATTTATTATGGAACTCCATTATTTCCTTCCAAAGCAGCAGCTACTCTTCCTGGTGTCCACCAAAAAGTTAAGGTAGTAATGAACAATATAATTAGAAATTGTAACATTAAAATCAATTTTACAACAAACTGCACAATACATTAACTGTCAGCCCTCCGGCCGCTACTCTACTACAGCACAATCCAGGTGTACGTGTGTGTATAGTGTGTTTGTATGTCACTTGTGAAATAAGAAGGATTATTAAGCCTTGAGACAATTGAGACATGGATTGTGTATGAATGTGTGCCATTAAGGGTGAATGGGCAAGACAAAATATGTAAGTGCCTTTGAATGGGATATGGTAGTGGGTGACAGGAGCACCGGTTTGACTGTGTCAAGAACTGCAACGCTGCTGGGTTTTTCACACTCAACAGTTTCCTGTGTGTATCAAGAATGGTCCACCACCTAAACGACATCTAGCCAACTTGACACAACTGGGGGAAGCATTGGTGACAACATGGACCAGCATCCCAGTGGAACTCTTTCGACACCTTGTAGAATCCACGTCCCGACAAATTGAGGCTGTTTTGAGAGCAAAGGAGGGAGGGGTGGGGAGCTAGTGCAAGTGCAACTCAATATTAGGAAGGTGTTCTCAATGTTTTATATGCAACTTAGTGTCATATTGCAATGAGAACATAGCATTTTACAAACAACATCATATGACTCTCTATAAGGGAGTCAAATAAAGTCCCATAAGGGATGGATGCAGATTAACATAAATATTATTTACTTCATTTGTAACCAATGACTCTACTCTAGCCGAATAAGCAGAGCATGAGTGAAGTATTTTTCTGGAAAAAAGCATGTTTGGCGGTGTAGTGTGTTACTGATGGTAGGCTTTGTTACTTTGGTCCCAGCTCTCTGCAGGTCATTCACTAGGTCCCCCCGTGTGGTTCTGGGATTTTTGCTCACCGTTCTTGTGATCATTTTGACCCCACAGGATGAGATCTTGCGTAGAGCCCCAGATCGAGGGAGATTATCAGTGGTCTTGTATGTCTTCCATTTCCTAATAATTGCTCCCACTGTTGATTTCTTCAAACCAAGCTGCTAAGCTATTGCAGATTCAGTCTTCCCAGACTGGTGCAGGTCTACAATTTTGTTTCTGGTGTCCTTTGACAGCTCTTTGGTCTTGGCCATAGTGGAGTTTGGAGTGTGACTGTTTGAGGTTGTGGACAGGTGTCTTTTATACTGATAACAAGTTCAAACCGGTGCCATTAATACAGGTAACGAGTGGAGGACAGAGGGGCCTCTTAAAGAATAAGTTACAGGTCTTCGAGAGACAAATCTTGCTTGTTTGTAGGTGAACAAATACTTATTTTTGACCATAATTTGCAAATAAATGTATAAAAAATCCTACAATGTCATTTTCTGGATTAGTTTTTTCTCATTTTGTCTGTCATAGTTGAAGTATACCTATGATGAAAATTACAGGCCTCTCTCATCTTTTTAAGTGGGAGAACTTGCACAATTGGTGTCTGACTAAATAATGTTTTGCCCCACTGTTTGTCTTTAGTCTTGAAAAATATCATACTACTTTGGTGTTCTATATATGGTGCATTCGAAAGTATTCAGACCCCTTGACTTTTTCGACATTTTCTTACGTTACAGCTGTACTCGAAAGTTGATTAAATTGTTTTTGTTCCCCATCACGCATTCATCTACACACTACTCGATAATGACAAAGCACATACAGGTGTTTAGACATTTTTGCAAGTTTTATTACAAATAAAAAACTGTAAAAAAAAGTATTCAGACCTTTTATTCAGTACTTTGTTGAAGCACCGTTGTCAGCGATTACAGTCTCGAATCTTCTTTGGTGTGATGCTACAAGCTTGGCACACCTGTATTTGGGGAGTTTATCCCATTCTTCTCTGCAGATTCTTTCAATCTCTGTCAGGTTGGATGGGGAGCATCGCTACACAGCTATTTTCAGGTCTCTCCAGAGATGTTCGATTGGGTTCAAGTCCAGGCTCTGGCTGGGCCACACGAGGACATTCAGACACTTTTCCTGAAGCCACTCCTGCATTGTCTTGGCTGTGTGCTTAGGAAGGTGGACCTTTGCCCCAGTCTGAGGTCCTGAGTGCTCTGGAGCAGGTTTTCATCAAGGATCTCTCTGTACTTTGCTCCGTTCATCTTTAACTCGATCCTGCAAAGTCTCACAGTCCCAGCCGCTGAAAAACTTTCCCACAGCATGACTCTGCCATCACCATGCTTCGTAGGGATGGTGCCAGGTTTCCTTCAGACGTGACACTTGGCATTCAGGCCAAAGAGTTCAATCTTAGTTTCATCAGACCAGAGAATCTTGTTTATCATGGTCTGAGTCCTTTAGGTGCCTTTTGGTAAACTCCAAGCGGGCTGTCATGTGACTTTTACTGAGGAGTGGCTTCTGTTTGGCCACTCTACCATAAAGGCCTGATTGGTGGAGGGCTGCAGAGATGGTTGTCTTTCTGGAAGGTTCTCCCATCTCCACAGAGGAACTCTGGAGGTCTGTCAGAGTGACCATCGGGTTATTGGTCACCTCCCTGACCAAGGCCCTTCTCCTCTGATTGCTCAGTTTGGCCAGGCCAGCTCTAGGAAGAGTCTTGGTGGTTCCAAACTTCTTCCATTTAAGAATGAAGGAGGCCAATGTGTTCTTGGGGACCTTCAATGCTGCAGGAAATGTTTTGGTACCCTTCCCCAGATCTGTGCCTCTACACAATCCTGTCTTGGGGCTCTACAGACAAGTCTTTCAACTTCATGGCTTTAAGTTTTACTCCGTTCAAGTTGTAGAAACTTCTTAAGGATGATCAATGGAAACAGCATACACCTGAGCTCAATTTTGAGTCTCATAGCAAAGGGTGTGAATACTTAAGTAAATAAGGTATTTCTGTTTTTTATTTTTTATAAATTTGCAAAAAATTCTAAACCTACATTTGCTTTGTCATTATGGGGTATTGTGTGTAGATTGATGGGGAAGAAATGTATTAATCCATTTTTAGAATAAGGAGTAACGTAACAAAATGTGGAAAAAGTCAAAGGGTCTGAATACTTTCTGAATGCACTGTATACTTCTGATGCCGTTGACCCTCACAGCCTGTCTGTTTTTCTCTAATTTACTCACATGTATTCTGTTCCCAGCGTAAGCATGCTCATTCACACACTATAAAAAAGAGTATTCCCGTGTGATTTGGGCTTTTACCCATAGTGAATCAGCTAATGCCAGTTCACTCCCTAACTCTTTCCCTTGGCCCTAACACTTCAATGTTTGTATATGTGTAAGGTGTAAGCAATATGGTGTCAGTTCCACCACGTTCCTGATTATACCTATCCAGACCCTTCAGAAAAATCTAAAGGTTAGGTCAGGGCCAAGGAAGAGGGGTAGGGAGTGAATTTGGACCAGCAAATGATGTGTATGTGCCACCTAAGAGTTTCAATACCAATCATGTCTGTGTGTTCATTGAGGTTGATGTTCACATTGGAAAAGATGCAGGGGTCCATTGTGACCATGGTGGAGAACACTGGCACTGCAGAGTGCCAGAAAAGACCGAACTGAAAAAGTGCAAAGGTACATGGACCTATCTATTTTCTTTGTCTCCACTGTCCACAATGCGAGTGTAGGCTGTCATCTCTATAGTATAGCACATTATCTTAGTTGTTTGTTATCATACCAGTAATGACCGTGAAAATTGACTAAGTTTTCAACAGCATGTATTGCTATGTTTGAGGCAATTACTAAAATACATGACCATTCTATCAGGTTTAAGAATAAAATGAAGGATGACTGAAATAAAATGTCTCTTCCCTCACCCCTCCATTTGTGCATTCACTCGCGCCTCTGTCATATGCACAAGTGTCCCAAAACAGAGGAGTATGTAAGTTATGTATTCAAACATAAAGGTTATTTATTGAATTCTTCCATTTGACCTATCTTGATGTGGTTTGTTCATTTTGTTGTTGTTGGTTTCATTACAG
Organism: Oncorhynchus kisutch; assembly: GCF_002021735.2. Classification (NCBI taxonomy): domain Eukaryota; kingdom Metazoa; phylum Chordata; class Actinopteri; order Salmoniformes; family Salmonidae; genus Oncorhynchus; species Oncorhynchus kisutch. The sequence goes on from NC_034193.2 coordinate 24,706,631, forward strand.
TGGCAGAAAATGGCGGAGCACCTGGGTCCACCTACTCACTATCACCTAAAACCCCCTCCTGTCGCTACACCTGTGAAGGATCTCTCCCATTTGTGAAGGAGCCCCCCGCTTATCTCCATTTAATAAATCCTCTTCATTGGTCTGTGCTTTTATGAAGACATTGTGAAGAATTAGAATCCTATATTAATGGCTTAAACATTTACATGCAGTATGACAGATCTACAAGTTGTACAATGAATGAATCAGGAAAGCAGCAGATACGGCGGTCAGCAGAGCCAGGAGGATACAATGTGTCACGCCTTGGTCATGGTGTTTTGTGTTTTCATTATATATTTTGGTCAGGCCAGGGTGTGACATGGGTTATGTGTTGTGTTTCGTATTGGGGTTTTGTAGGATTTGGGATTGCTATGATTAGGGGTGTGTCTTGTTAGGCTTGGGCTGCCTGAGGCGGTTCTCGATCAGAGTCAGGTGTTTCTTGTTGTCTCTGATGGGGAACCGTATTTAGGTAGCCTGAGTTTCGCTTTGTATTTCGTGGGTGATTGTTCCTATCTCTGTGTAGTTTCACCAGATAGGCTGTAATTAGGTTTCACGTTCCGTTTGTTGTTTTTGTATTTATTTAGTTAGTTCATGTATTGTATCGTCATTTTTCTCATTAAAATATCATGATTAACCACCACGCTGCATTTCGGTCCGACTCTCCTCGAAGAACGCCGTTACACAATGGTAGATGTCAGACATGTAGCCTGTCAATATGCAATGGGACCAGGGAGGACAATGTGTCCCTCCATTACACTGCAATTGTTGAAATCTACCATATTAATATTAGTTTACCAATATATTACCAAAGTATTGGCCTAGTATCAAAATTAGTCTACCATCAGGGTTAGGCATAGTAAAATGTACTTATTGTAACGGCGTTCTTCGTTTGTTGAAAGAGAGTCGGACCGAAATGCAGCGTGGTGGTTACTCATGTTCTTTAATTAAGAAAAAGTGACGATACATGAAATAACTATTAAATACGAAAACAACAAACGGAACGTGAAACCTAATACAGCCTATCTGGTGAACACTACACAGAGACAGGAACAATCACCCACGAAATACAAAGCGAACTCAGGCTACCTAAATACGGTTCCCAATCAGAGGCAACGAGAAGCACCTGACTGCTGATTGAGAACCGCCTCAGGCACCCAAGCCTACACTCGACCCACCCCTAATCAACCACAATCCCAATGCCTACAAAAAAAAACAATACGACAACACAATAACCCATGTCACACCCTGGCCTGAACAAATAATTAAAGAAAACACAAAATACTAAGACCAAGGCGTGACAGAACCCCCCCCCCCCCCCCCCCCCCCACCTCAAAACCATAGGGAGGGTCCGGGTGGGCGTCTGTCCATGGTGGCGGCTCCGGCTCGGGACGTGGACCCCACTCCATAAATGTCATAGTTCCTCCCCTTCGCGTCCTGGGATAATCCACCCTCGCCGCCGACCATGGCCTAATAGTCCTCACCCAGAACCCCACAGAACTGAGGAGCAGCTCGTGACTGAGGGGCATCTCGGGACTGAGGGACAGCTCGGGACTGAGGGGCAGCTCGGGACTGAGGGGCAGCTCGGGACTGAGGGGCAGCTCGGGACTGAGGGGCAGCTCGGGACTGAGGGGCAGCCCGGGACTGAGGGGCAGCCCGGAACTGAGGGGCAGCCCGGAACTGAGGGGCAGCCCGGAACTGAGGGGCAGCCCGGAACTGAGGGGAAGCCCAGTACTGAGAGGAAGCCCAGTACTGAGAGGAAGCCCAGTACTGAGATGAAGCTCAGGTAGGTAGTAGGCTCCGGTAGATCCTGGCTGGCTGGCGGATCTGGAAGATTCAGGTTGACTAGCAGATCTGGAAGATTCTGGTTGACTAGCAGATCTGGAAGATTCTGGTTGACTGGCGGATCTAGCTGCTCTATGCAGACTGACAGCTCTGACTGCTCCATGCAGGCTGACAGCTCCTTGCAGACTGGCAGCTCTTTGCAGACTGACAGCTCTGACTGCACCATGCAGGCTGACAGCTCCTTGCAGACTGACAGCTCCTTGCAGACTGGCAGCTCCTTGCAGACTGACAGCTCCTTGCAGACTGACAGCTCCCTGCAGACTGGCAGCTCCTTGCAGACTGACAGCTCTGACTGCTCCATGCAGGCTGACAGCTCCTTGCAGACTGACAGCTCCTTGCAGACTGGCAGCTCCTTGCAGACTGGCAGCTCCTTGCAGACTGGCAGCTCTGACTGCTCCATGCAGGCTGACAGCACCCTGCAGACTGGCAGCTCCTTGCAGACTGACAGCTCTGACTGCTTCATGCAGGCTGACAGCTCCTTGCAGACTGGCAGCTCCTTGCAGACTGGCAGCTCCTTGCAGACTGGCAGCTCCTTGCAGACTGACAGCTCCTTGCAGACTGACAGCTCCCTGCAGACTGACAGCTCCCTGCAGACTGGCAGCTCCTTGCAGACTGACAGCTCTGACTGCTCCATGCAGGCTGACAGCTCCTTGCAGACTGACAGCTCCTTGCAGACTGGAAGCTCCTTGCAGACTGGCAGCTCCTTGCAGACTGACAGCTCCCTGCAGACAGGCAGCTCCTTGCAGACTGACAGCACCCTGCAGACTGGCAGCTCAGGCTGCTTCAACCAGGCAGGAGGCTCCGGCAGCGCAGGAGAGGAGGAAAACGCTGGCTGCGCTGAACAGGCGGGAGACTCCGACAGCGCAGGAGGGAAGGAAGGCTCCGACAGCGCTGGAGGGAAGGAAGGCTCCGACAGCGCTGGAGAGGCGGGAGACTCCGACAGCGCAGGAGAGGCGAGGCGCACTGTAGGCCTGATGCGTGGTGCGCGCACTGGTGATACTGGAGCGAGGACACGCACAGGAAGCCTGGTGCGGGGAGCTGCTACCAGAGGACTGGTGTGTGGAGGTGGCACAGGATGTGCAAGGCTAGGGATGTGCACAGGAGGCCTGGTGCGTGAGGCTGGCACCAACTTCACCAGCCGACTAACACGCACCTCAGGACGAGTATGGAGCGCTAACTCAGGTGCCATCAAATCCCCGACACGATCCGTCGGACGAATATGATATCTATAGCACCAAGCTAGCAACTCCCTCATTACTCTCCACTCCACTTTCCCCATTAACTCCTTCACAGTCTCTGCTTCGCTCACCTCTAACACCGGCTCTGGTTCTGGTCTCCTCCTTGGCTCCTCACGATAAACAAGGAGAGTTGGCTCAGGTCCATCTCCTGACTCAGCCACTCTCCCTCTGAGCCCCCCCCAATACATTTTTTGGGGTGACTCTCGGGTTTCGCTCTGCGCCGCCGTGTCTGTTTCTCCAACTCCATTCGCCTATAGCCTTCTTCGCACTGCTCCAGCGAATCCCATGCGGGTTCCTGCACTCTCTCTGGGTCGGCCGCCCACCCGTCGATTTATTCCCACGTCGTATACTCCATGCCATTGCTGTCCATAACGACCTCCTTTCGCTTTTCCTGCGGTCGCTGCCTGTTTCCACGCCGCTCGGTCCGTGTGTGGTGGGTGATTCTGTAACGGCGTTCTTCGTTTGTTGAAAGAGAGTCGGACCGAAATGCAGCGTGGTGGTTACTCATGTTCTTTAATGAAGAAAAAGTGACGATACATGAAATAACTATTAAATACGAAAACAACAAACGGAACGTGAAACCTAATACAGCCTATCTGGTGAACACTACACAGAGACAGGAACAATCACCCACGAAATACAAAGCGAACTCAGGCTACCTAAATACGGTTCCCAATCAGAGGCAACCAGAAGCACCTGACTGCTGATTGAGAACCGCCTCAGGCAGCCAAGCCTACACTCGACCCAACCCTAATCAACCACAATCCCAATGCCTACAAAAAAAAACAATACGACAACACAATAACCCATGTCACACCCTGGCCTGAACAAATAGTTAAAGAAAACACAAAATACTAAGACCAAGGCGTGACAGAACCCCCCCCCCCCCCAAGGTGCGGACTCCCGGACGCACCTCAAAACCATAGGGAGGGTCCGGGTGGGCGTCTGTCCATGGTGGCGGCTCCGGCTCGGGACGTGGACCCCACTCCATAAATGTCATAGTTCCTCCCCTTCGCGTCCTGGGATAATCCACCCTCGCCGCCGACCATGGCCTAATAGTCCTCACCCAGAACCCCACAGAACTGAGGAGCAGCTCGTGACTGAGGGGCATCTCGGGACTGAGGGGCAGCTCGGGACTGAGGGGCAGCTCGGGACTGAGGGGCAGCTCGGGACTGAGGGGCAGCTCGGGACTGAGGGGCAGCTCGGGACTGAGGGGCAGCCCGGGACTGAGGGGCAGCCCGGAACTGAGGGGCAGCCCGGAACTGAGGGGAAGCCCAGTACTGAGAGGAAGCTCAGTACCGAGAGGAAGCCCAGTACTGAGATGAAGCTCAGGTAGGTAGTAGGCTCCGGTAGATCCTGGCTGGCTGGCGGATCTGGAAGATTCAGGTTGACTAGCAGATCTGGAAGATTCAGGTTGACTAGCAGATCTGGAAGGTTCTGGTTGACTGGCGGATCTAGCTGCTCTATGCAGACTGACAGCTCTGACTGCTCCATGCAGGCTGACAGCTCCTTGCAGACTGGCAGCTCTTTGCAGACTGACAGCTCTGACTGCTCCATGCAGGCTGACAGCTCCTTGCAGACTGACAGCTCCTTGCAGACTGGCAACTCCTTGCAGACTGGCAGCTCCTTGCAGACTGACAGCTCCTTGCAGACTGACAGCTCCCTGCAGACTGGCAGCTCCTTGCAGACTGACAGCTCTGACTGCTCCATGCAGGCTGACAGCTCCTTGCAGACTGACAGCTCCTTGCAGACTGGCAGCTCCTTGCAGACTGGCAGCTCCTTGCAGACTGGCAGCTCTGACTGCTCCATGCAGGCTGACAGCACCCTGCAGACTGGCAGCTCCTTGCAGACTGACAGCTCTGACTGCTTCATGCAGGCTGACAGCTCCTTGCAGACTGGCAGCTCCTTGCAGACTGGCAGCTCCTTGCAGACTGGCAGCTCCTTGCAGACTGACAGCTCCCTGCAGACTGACAGCTCCCTGCAGACTGGCAGCTCCTTGCAGACTGACAGCTCTGACTGCTCCATGCAGGCTGACAGCTCCTTGCAGACTGGCAGCTCCTTGCAGACTGGCAGCTCCTTGCAGACTGGCAGCTCCTTGCAGACTGACAGCTCCCTGCAGACAGGCAGCTCCTTGCAGACTGACAGCACCCTGCAGACTGGCAGCTCAGGCTGCTTCAACCAGGCAGGAGGCTCCGGCAGCGCAGGAGAGGAGGAAAACGCTGGCTGCGCTGAACAGGCGGGAGACTCCGACAGCGCAGGAGGGAAGGAAGGCTCCGACAGCGCTGGAGAGGCGGGAGACTCCGACAGCGCAGGAGAGGCGAGGCGCACTGTAGGCCTGATGCGTGGTGCGGGCACTGGTGATACTGGAGCGAGGACACGCATAGGAAGCCTGGTGCGGGGAGCTGCTACCAGAGGACTGGTGTGTGGAGGTGGCACAGGATGTGCAAGGCTAGGGATGTGCACAGGAGGCCTGGTGCGTGAGGCTGGCACCAACTTCACCAGCCGACTAACACGCAACTCAGGACGAGTATGGAGCGCTAACTCAGGTGCCATCAAATCCCCGACACGATCCGTCGGACGAATATGATATCTATAGCACCATTTAGCAACTCCCTCATTACTCTCCACTCCACTTTCCCCATTAACTCCTTCACAGTCTCTGCTTCGCTCACCTCTAACACCGGCTCTGGTTCTGGTCTCCTCCTTGGCTCCTCACGATAAACAAGGAGAGTTGGCTCAGGTCCATCTCCTGACTCAGCCACTCTCCCTCTGAGCCCCCCCAAAAATTTTTTTGGGGGGGTGACTCTCGGGTTTCGCTCTGCGCCGCCATGTCTGTTTCTCCAACTCCATTCGCCTATAGCCTTCTTCGCACTGCTCCAGCGAATCCCATGCGGGTTCCTGCACTCTCTCTGGGTCGGCCGCCCACCTGTCGATTTCTTCCCACGTCGTATACTCCATGCCATTGCTGTCCATAACGACCTCCTTTCGCTTTTCCTGCGGTCGCTGCCTGTTTCCACGCCGCTCGGTCCGTGTGTGGTGGGTGATTCTGTAACGGCGTTCTTCGTTTGTTGAAAGAGAGTCGGACCGAAATGCAGCGTGGTGGTTACTCATGTTCTTTAATTAAGAAAAAGTGACGATACATGAAATAACTATTAAATACGAAAACAACAAACGGAACGTGAAACCTAATACAGCCTATCTGGTGAACACTACACAGAGACAGGAACAATCACCCACGAAATACAAAGCGAACTCAGGCTACCTAAATACGGTTCCCAATCAGAGGCAACCAGAAGCACCTGACTGCTGATTGAGAACCGCCTCAGGCAGCCAAGCCTACACTCGACCCAATCCTAATCAACCACAATCCCAATGCCTACAAAAAAAACAATACGACAACACAATAACCCATGTCACACCCTGGCCTGAACAAATAATTAAAGAAAACACAAAATACTAAGACCAAGGCGTGACACTTATATTGAAATTGGATTAAACCGTCGCCGGTTACGACAGAGCTTGGGCGCAAACCCAGGGTCTCTGGTAGCACAGCTGGCGCTGCAGTACAGCACCCTTAACCACTGCGCCACCCGGGAGGCCCTTAAATAATTTATGTTTAAAAAATTACACATTTTCTCCCCACATTTAAGAATGTGTAATGTCAGAATAATAGTAAAGATAATTATTTATTTCAGTTTTATTTCTTTCATCACATTCCCAGTGGGTCAGAAGTTTACATACAGATAGTATTTGGTAGTATTGCCTTTAAATTGTTTCTTCCACAAGCTTCCCACAATAAGTTGGGTGAATTTTGGCCCATTCCTCCTGACAGAGCTGGTGTAACTGAATCAGGTTTGTATGCCCCCTTGCTTGCTTTTTCAGTTCTGCCCACACATTTTCTATGGGATTGAGGTCAGGGCTTTGTGATGTCCACTCCAATACCTTTACTTTTTTGTCCTTAAGCCATTTGCCACAACTTTGGAAGTATGCTTGGGGTCATTGTCCATTTGCAACCAAGTATTAACTTCCTGACTGATGTCTTGAGATGTTGCGTCAATATATCCACATAATTTTCCGTCTTCATGATGCCATCTATTTTGTGATGTGCACCAGTCCCTCCTGCAGCAAAGCACCCCCACAACATGATACTGCCACCCCCGTGCTTCACGGTTGGGATGGTGTTCTTCGGCTTGCTAGCCGCCCCCTTTTTCCTCTAAACATAACGATGGTCATTATGGCCAAACAGTTTTATTCTTGTTTAATCAGACCAGAGGACATTTCTAAAAAAAAGTACAATCTTTGTCCCCATGTGCAGTTGCAAACCGTAGTCTGGCTTTTTTAATGTTGGTTTTGGAGCAGTGGCAGTGGCCTTTCAGGTTATGTTGATATAGGACTCGTTTTACCTTGGATATAGATACTTTTCTACCTGTTTCCTCCAGCATCTTCACAGGGTCCTTTGCTGTTCTGGGATTGATTTGCACTTTTTAGCACCAAAGTATGTTCATCTCTAGGAGACAGAACGCGTCTCCTTCCTGAGCGGTATGATTGCTGTGTGGTCCCATGGTGTTTATACTTGCATACTATTGTTTGTACAGATGAACGTGGTACCTTCAGGCATTTGGAAATTGCGGTCTTAGCTGATTTCTTTTGATTTTCCCATGATGTCAAGCAAAGAGGCACTGAGTTTGAAGGTAGGCCTTGAAATACATCCACAGGTACACCTCCAATTGACTCAAATGATGTCAATTAGCCTATCAGAAGCGTTTAAAGCCATGGCATAATTTTCTGGAATTTTCCAAGCTGTTTAAAGGCACAGTCAACTTAGTGAATGTAAACTTCTGACCCACTTGAATTGTGATACAGTGAAATAATCTGTTTGTAAACAATTGTTGGAAAAATGACTTGTGTCATGCACAAAGTAGATGTCCGAACCGACTTGCCAAAACTGTAGTTTGTTAACAAGAAATTTGTGGAGTGGTTGAAAAATGAGTTTTAATGACTCCATATACTCAAAGTATATGTAATCTTCTGATTTCAACTGTACATAGACATGGAATCACTGGTCACTTTAATAATGTTTACATACTGCTTTACCCATTTTATATGTATATACTGTATTCTATTCTACTGCATTTTAGTCAATGCCACTCTGACATTGATTTGTATCTATTGTTGGGAATTGCTGCACTGTTGGAGCTAGGAACACAAGCATTTCGCTACACTGCAATAACATCCGCTAAATATATGTATGTGACCAATACAATTTTATTTTATTTCCTGTGCTCACAGTTAAGTGCATAATGTAAATACAGGTGTGCAGGTCTGTAGGCTACTGGAGCAGGGTCTCGTTCAGGACAGTGCAACTTTACATTTATATTACATAGAACAGATATGCTTGTCTGTCTTGCAGAATAGGGAATCGTGTCAGCTCTATTTGTTACATTTCTAAGTGCAAAGTTAACGTTTCACCTCACAGTGACCATGTCTACATGTGCAAGGAATTCCGGATAGTAGCTCATATCCCGCTAACCCCTAGAGTTGATTTACGCACTGGTGCCTCAATCTAAGTAACATAATAAAAAAATCTCCATCAAAATCCGTCAATTTCATAGTAAGTTCGTGGCTCATTAATTGGGGAGGACGGGTTAGTAGTAATGGCTGGAGTAGATTCAGTGGAATGGTTTATTGAAACTGTGCCGCGCCATTTTCTCTACATTTCTCCCTACATAGGCCAGCCAGCCCCCTAGCAATTTGAGTTCTAGCCAATGAGCTTCAGCCCCTCGCATCTGAATGACAGCTAGCACATCATAACAAGCTGTTAAGGAGCCTTTTGGTCCTAGACTTGCCGCTCTGGTACCGCTGGCCATGTGGTAGCAGAGAAAACAGGCTATGAATTGGGTAACTGGAGTCTCTGACAATTTTATGGGCTTTTCCTCTGACACCGCCTATTATATAGGTCCTGGATGGCAGGAAGCTTGGACCCAGTGATGTACTGGGCCGTACGCACTACACCCTGTAGCGCCTTACGGTCAGATGCCGAGCAGTTGCCATACCAGGCGGTGATGCAACCGGTCAGGATGCTCTCAATGGTGCAGCTGTATAACTTTTTGAGGATCTGGGGACCCTTGCCAAATCTTTTCAGTCTCCTGAGAGGGAAAAGTTTTTTTGTCGTGCCCTCTTCATGGCTGTCTTGGTGTGTTTGGACCATGATAGTTCGTTGGTGATTTGAACACAATATATGCGGGGAATATATGCGGCTGTGACAATAATCGAAGAGAATTCTAATGGGAGATAGTACGATCGGCATTTGATTGTGAGGTATTCTAGGTCGGGCGAACATCAATGTAAGACATTATTCTGGTGAGCACTACTTTATTTAGTCTTCTGGGGCAACAAGTTATGACAGAAGGGAAGCCCCATGTATCTAACTTTAGTTGAAAAACAAATGTCCAACCAAATGTTTTTTTAAGTGATTCTTTTGACAATCAGATGAAAATATCACTACACAACACCCACGATATGCGAAACCGATTCTGCGCAGACCGCGAAAAACCACAGTATCCCGTAGAAAAATCTGCATATCTCAGGCATTTTATCCCGGTTTCTGATAACCGGGACACAAGCCTTTTATTGTAAACGGGATATTATGTTTATGTGTAAACTCAAAAACAGAATACTTGAGTAAGCCTATCCCGAATAATAACGGGATATTGGCGTGCATGTAAATGTGGTCACTAACTAATTACATCGATTCCAGGGGTTGGGACTGAGTACATCACTAATTCCAGGGTTTGGGGTGGTCATCAGTCATTGCAATTATCTGTCGGGCATGACATGTCTACCAAAAGGCCTGCAATTTGCATACAGGCCAGAAGAGGGAAGCATTGTTCTACACAATATGAATAATATGCTAAACAAACTGGCCCTTGGCCTCCTCGCTTTGGCCCCTGAAACAGAAGCCCAAAGAGGAGGAAAGGCTCTTTGACAAGCCCCTCTCACAAGTAAAAATATTGAGGGGTTTATTTAACCAAAACTGCTAACATGCTTTCAGGGGTAAACTAGACAACAATCTTCACACACTGCAAGAAACCATAGTCAACCAAATATATTTCTAATATATTAATTTAGTTTTACCCTGTAAACACTATTTTGTTGAGTATTCCAATCATGCACTCTCACAGTGCAATATGAAAGTTGTTTTTAACTTTAAAACCCAGTAGCCAATCATTTTGCATGCAGTGTTCTGCTATATTTAACTTTACAACAATTACTTACTTAAGCAATAATGACCGACTACAGCTAAGGGCTGTTCTACCACATGATGCAACGCAGAGTGCCTGGCTTACAGCCCTTAGCCATATACCACAAACCCCCGAGGTGCCTTATTGCTATTATAAACTAGTGAAAAATGTAATTAGAACAGTAAAAATAAATGGTTTATCACACCCGTGGTATACGGTCTAATATACCACAGCTTTCAGCTAATCAGCATTCGAGGGCTCGAACGACCCAGTTTATAATAAGAAATACATATCAGACAAAGTCGGTATCCATTTAAACCCATTATTTATGTATTTATTTAAATGTGTCCCTTGCAAAAGTGGATATGAAAGACAATGTAAAAGAATTACAAACTGTTTTTTTTACAATGCAGACCCTGTGAATATTATATGGAATGATGTCATCATAGTAAGAGTAAGAGCGTACTATGTGCTTCCTTACTTTTCTGGTAATGGGGCTGTTTTGAGCAAATAAAAACGGTGTCCGGAGTCCGTGAAACCTGTCATCAGTGACATTTTGGCTGGAGGTCGAGTTAAAGTTAAGTCTTACCAATGATTGACAGCTTAACTGGCCCATAATCCACAAGGGCAGTTGATTTAAAGGAAACAAGTGCAACAATATATACAGTGAGCAAATATCTTAATAACACGTCACATTTATGAATACAAGACACCGACTATGATGCTTCCACTAAAGGAGTGAATGTATTCATGTGATTGAGAGATGATTTGTGGTGTTGTGTCTGAAAAATGGTATACCTGAACATTATATTGACAATAACTGGGAATGTAAGAAGGGAGTGCTGGTTTCACATACAAACAAAGACTCCACACCTCTTTACCAATAGGTCATTTCAGAGAGTTGGAGTCCTGATCTAGGATCAGGTTCCCCATATCCATGTAATCTTACTCATTATGATCTGATCCTAGAACAGCACTCCTACTCTAATACGCTATGGATATGGGGCAATGTGCGGTACATAGAATCATAATATACAACACGGCTGGCGTAAAAACATTTAAGCATCATTTTTTTGCATATCTGAGAGATATGTTGCAAGTCAATGCCAACAGCTGAAGGAAACTGTTTATCTGTGAAATGAGAACGCGGGAGAACCCAAAGGCATTTTTTGGTTTTAGCAAAGTGACAGATCACTAAACCACATGTCTCAGAAATGTTATTTGGACAATGTGCTTATCATGCCAGACTCTTACAAACAGGAAATTACAACACGCTGATGAGTAAGTGATGTCATGCGTATGCTATGAGTATCATTATCAGTCAATCAATCAAATGTATTTATAAAGCCCTTTTTACATCAGCCGATGTCACAAAGTGCTGTACAGAAACCCAGCCTAAAACCCCAAACGGCAAGCAACGCAGATGTAGAAGCACAGTGGCTAGGAAAAACTCCCTAGAAAGGCAGGAACCTAGGAAGAAACCAAGAGAGGAACCAGACTCTGAGGGGTGGCCGTCCTCTTCTATTTGTCCTTCGCTTCTCCTCTGTCACTAAAGAAAGTAATGTGCCTAACTCGAGTCACGTCTACTGTCGTACATTTATCTCTCAATGTAGCCGACTCTACTTTCATTAATGGACAGCCTAAGTTATATTTATGGATTTTGAATGAACTTGTTGGTAGTTAATGTTGAAATGCCTCTGAAAAACACATTTGGTATCGTTTAAATACATATGTACAACAAACCACTACACAAATATTACATCTTCGTCTTGTGACAGTAGAGCCAGCACATGAAATCGTAACATTCCAGAGGAAATTGAAAGAATCCAATGGGATGCAGTTATTGTAATGATCCTTCAAATGATGCAGTCATTTCAGTGATCCTTCAAATGATGCAGTTATTTCGGTGATCCTGGTTGCCATCACTCCTTGTTGCCTCTGTATGTGATGTTTGTGAAGGTTGAGGTGGCTCCTTTGTACAGGGGGTTATGGACCTACAGTTCAAAACAGAGAGTTTCAGAATGAATGTTATGGCGTCAACTACAATTCAGCTCAAGTCAATTCAGTTGATGAACTGAAATTCATTTCAGGAATTTATTAGCGTGCATTAGATTTCAAGATCCACCCATTCCTGAATTGACCTGAATGTGGGTTGTGAGTTGAACGTGGGCCTCAATTCAGGAGCTCTATGACGAGTTATGAACAGTAGCCTTACTTCAGACACATGGTACACCTATCACTCCTGTGGCTCACATGCCGCCCGGCACTCGAGTTACAACAAATTGAGCACATTTAAGCAAGGAGGATGATGGGAGTTCTGGCATCCCATGCGCAGGATTAGGGACTCCAGATGAGCTCAGGACGGGATGTCTGATGGGAAGAGTGTGTGTGTATGAGGCAGCCCCTGCCACTGCCTGTAAAAGCTAATTAGCGTTAGCTAATTTCAGTGCCAACCAAGCCACCCCTGGGGAGTGGAGGCTGCTTTTTTTTCTGTATAGGGAGGAACATTGCAGCGAAAAAAATCATAAAAAGCATAATGAGAGAGGGAGAGAGAGAGTGAGAGACACGACCTCTGCTTCCAACCAAACAATAGATGTTTCAACAACACAAATGAACAAATATTTATGATATTTTTGCCTTCTTTAATACATTGCTTTGTATGGTGGGGGAGTAGTAGACACCGTGGTATACCTGGTAGTTCATAGCCTTGCACTGTGACACCCTCAAATTCAAAATTAAGCATAGAAAGCTGGCTGATTAATCTACTTGTAATCTACTTGTGTTCTAAATGGAAAATTGACGGGTTGGTTTCAGCCTAAGAAGCCAAGAATGTGTGTGTGCGTGCCCAGTGCCCTCTTTTTCTTTTTTTCTTTGAATTGAACCTTTATTTAACTAAGCATGTCAATTAAGAACAAATTCTTATTTACAATGACGGCCTACCCCGGCCAAACCCGGACGACGCTGGGCCAATTGTGCGCCGCCCTGTGGGACTCACGGTCGGATGTGATGCAGCCTCTTACCGTATCCCACTTGGCGCGAGCACGCTCCTCCTCAAACTTGGCGAACTCTCGGCGGTCATGAATGGTGACCAGCAGCTTCCAGATGAGCAGGCCGGCCAGACCCAGAACCAAGATGGCCCCGGCTACGGACAGCAGCACCACCAGGATGTCTGGACCCTTAGGGCAGTCTGGGGGAAGAGGGGCAACCAAGGGATGTTTATTTTATTTATCCTTTATTCAGGTGAAATCGAATTGAGATAGGAATCTCCTTTGTGAGAGAGCCCTGTCTACAATAATAAAATGTCAGCAAACTTCCACATAACACAATACAGCAACACATGAGGGCAAGACATCAAACATCAGTTGCCAGAAGCACAGAAAGACACGCTTTTAAAATTTGAGCCCTTCACAAAGCCTATTGTCCCTAAGCACTGTTCACAAGTAAGTTTTACGCTTTGCGCATATGGTTAGGATTGGGATTTGGTTAGGAGAAGCTGTTCTTAGATCAGGCTGAAAACAATACCAAATGTCTCCAATAACTCTGTTGGAGTGTGAGAGCTGGTAATAATGATTCTGTTGGTGTATCTGGTCTAAATATGTTTACATTATAAAGGCATTATTAAGGCATTATAAGGAACAACAAGAGGAACTGTAAGGTATTTTATACCATGGCTTTGTTGAATACTCGTTTATGATACTGAACTAACTGATAAATAGTTTGTTAAATGCAGCATTTAAGGTCCCCAAGAACACAGTGGCCTCCATCATTCTTAAATGGAAGAAGTTTGGAACCACCAAGACTATTCCTAGAGCTGTCCACCTGACTAAACTGAGCCATCGGGGGAGAAGGGCCTTGGTCAGGGAGGTTACCAAGAATCCGATGGTGACTCTGACAGAGCTCCAGGGTTCCTTTGTGGAGATGGGAGAACCTTCCAGAAGGACAACCATCTCTGCAGCACTCCACCAATCAGGCCGTTATGGTAGAGAAGCCATTCTTCAGTAAAAGGCACATGACAGCCCGTTTAGAGTTTGCCAAAAGGCACCTAAAGGACTCTGACCATGAGAAACAAGATTCTCTGGTCTGATTAAACGAAAACTGAACTCTTTGGCCTGAATTCCAAGCGTCACGCCTGGATGAATCCTGCCACCATCCCTATGGTGAAGCATGGTGGTGCCAGCATCATGCCGTGGGGATGTTTTTCAGCAGCAGGGACTGGGAGACTAGTGAGGATCGGGGGAAAGATGAATGGAGCAAAGTACAGAAAGATCCTTGATGAAAACCTGCTCCAGAGCACTCAAGACCTCAGACTGGGGTGAAGGTTCATCTTACAACAGGACAACAACCCTAAGCACACAGCTAAGACAACGCAGGAGTGTCTTCGTGACAAGTCTCTGAATGTCCTTGAGTGGCCCAGCCAGAGCCCGGACTTGAACCCAATCATCGAACATCTCTGGAGAGACCTGAAAATAGCTGTGACACTAGCCATTCAACCTGACAGAGCTTGAGAGGATCTGCAGAGTTGAATGGGAGAAACCGCCCAAATACAAGTGTGCCAAATTTATAGCATCATACCCAAGAAGACCCGAGGCTGTATTTGCTGCTAAAGGTTCTTCAACAAAGTAAATATTTCTGTCAATGTGATATTTCCAATTTTTTATTTTTTATATATTTTTTTATATAAATGTGCAAACATTTCTAAAAACCTTTTTTTGCTTTTTCATTATTCGGTATTGTGTGTAGATTGATGAAAAAACGATGTAATCAATTTTAGAATAAGGCTGTAACGTAACAAAATGTGGAAAAAGTCAAGGGGTCTGAATACTTTTCGAATGCACTGTATATCCTCCAAACACCAGCTTCTCAGGCATTATCACTTAAATAATGCAGGGTCTAATTCAAGGGCTATGAAGTTCATTCTTACATGTTCTTTGTTTGAGCTAGGATTTATGGTTTAGTTAGCTAAACTAGCAAGTCTGTTTGTTTGGTTACCAAGGCAACTATTGTAGCGATCTAGTAAACTTGCAGGTTAGCTACTTCAGTGGATGTTGAACACATTTCTACCGGCAACTGAACACATTTCTAGCAGCAAATGTGTTCAATTATACCCTGGGATAATCAACTCGTGGCTCTATGCGTTCTCTGGAAAATAATGCAACTCCGTGGAAGGTTAGTGCCACCACGCTAGCGCCTCGTGGAACACACCTTCCACGTCGTGCATTATATTTCATAGAACGCCCCTCCTTGATTATCCCTTACATAGCGAAACGGCTAGTGATGAACATGAGGAAGGGATGACCTATACCAGATGAGTTATACCTACTCTCATTCTGGTCCCTCGTTTGGGTCCATCCGTGTCTGTGTCTGTGCGTTTGTTTGTGGGTGTGTGTGTGTGTGCGTTTGTTGCGCAACATTCCCGAGGAAGCAGGCAGGGGTGTACTTTTACAGCTACATCAAAGCAACTCCTTTTCTCCCACCTTTCCGATTTCCCTCCCCTCTTATGCATCATTCTTCTCATTCTATACCTCCCTCGCTCAAACTCAATTTCCTGTCACTCTACCTCTCCTACTCACTTCTCTCATCTCACTGCTCTATCCATCCTCCTATCTTCACGGCTGAATAAGATGAGCCTGGACACTGTTAGGATATGGTTATAGGATATGATTTAAAATATTGGACACACAGCTACACTGGTTAAAAGTTATCTTTTTTTTGTGCCGCGTCACTAAGTCTTACCCCATTCTAGCATTTCAAGTGTCTTTGTATGGCTTTGAATGGGTGATATGATCCCCGTCTCCTCAGAATACATTTTGATTCCACAAGTTGGTTTTATTTAGCCTGGTCTCAGATCTGTCTGTGCTGTCTAGCCAACTCCTACGCTATTGACATAGGCGTTGCTACACAGCACAAGCAGATCTGCGACCAGGCTCGGGTTTCATTAGTGTCTGTTGATGAAACGTATGAGTCTGTACCGATTGTGTATGGGATGATGTTTCAGATTATAAACACGCCTTGTTTATGGCAATATGTACCGTATGAGTATACAATCTTAGAAAAAAAGGGTTCCAAAAGGGTTCTTCAGCTGTCCCCATAGGAGAACCCTTTATGGTTACAGGGCGAACTTTTTTGGCTTCCATGTAGAACCCTCTGGAGAAAGGGTTCTACATTGAACCCAATAGGGTTCTATCTGGAACCAAAAGGGTTCTACCGGTAACCAAAAAGGGTTCTTCAAAGGGTTCTCCTATGGGGACAGCTATAGAACCCTTTTCGGTTCTAGATAGCACCTTTTTGAGTGTACACATAGAAAGTGAAGGATATAGTAATTTTGTGCTAACCAAAGGTTTGTTTATTCTACCTCTGCTTATGTGAGTTGGACTTCAGGAATTCCAGTTCTGGCAGGCCCTACACATCAACTAAACCTACAACCCAAAATACTTTTGGCGACTATTTGAGGCAGGTTCAACATGGCTGTTTCTGTTTAGTGTTTTCTCTCTCTCTCTCTCTCTCTCTCTCTCTCTCTCTCTCTCTCTCTCTCTCTCTCTCTCTCTCTCTCTCTCTCTCTCTCTCTCTCTCTCTCTCTCTCTCTCTCTCTCTCATCCCTCCTTCCTCCCCAGAGGATTGTGAAGCGTCAGCGGGTTCCTCGGGAGCCGGGTGCTTGTTTACGAGCGTCTTTTTACAAGGTAGGGTCCACACGTGGGTCCACTAAAAGCAGGCCCAGGGACAGGCTTTCTCTGCGGGCGCTGGCTGTTAACAGCTTTTTGCAACCGACGACTCTTTCAACATGGCCGCTTAACAAGCAGATGGATGGATGGGGACGGATGGCGATGGATGGGGGTAGGTGGGATCAAAAGGGAGCACTGATTGAACATGAGGCTCCAAAGAGTGTGGGCCTGGATGTGTTGGTTTGTGGTTATAGTGTCTTGTGGTGACTTTTACATTTGGTAAATGAAATAACAACAGCCATTAGTGTTCAAACACACTTCTACTAAATCTGAAGTTTAGCATTTTGGAAAATACCATTTAGCATTTTGCGGACACAAAAGATGTCCTCAAAAAAGTGTGTGTGCATTTGTGTGTGTGTGTGTTTGTATGATTCTTACCGGGCTCTTTGACCACAAATAGGATGGACTTGCCACTGGCGTCCTCATAATACTGGAAGCGCTCCACACAGTCATCCTCATCCTTATAGGTGCAGTTCACAGCATTTTTATCATGGAACTCTGGGAGGCAGAGAGAAGGAGTAGGGAATCATCTTTCTCTTACCTTTACACAAAATAGTCCTATCATTTGATACAATGTCAGCCATCTTGACTGTAAATAGTGTCATGCTAATGACAATCTCAAGACAGCGTCATGATGTTCATTTAGGTATTCATGTTGGATATTAAACAGAGGTGGTTTGAAGTGTGTTTTTCAGTCAAATATTTGGTGTCTTATTTGCCTAAATGGACAACCATTTGGCTTTGTTGGTCACATTGGCTGTGAACTGTGTGGACTAGCCGGTCATTTGTACGCCAAACTGGGCCCCACCTCCGAGTCTGGTTCCACTCATGGTTTCTTCCTTCTAGGGAGTTTTGCCTTACTACTGTGCTGCTGCTTGCTTTGGGGGTCAAGGTTGGGTTACTGTAAAGTACTTTGTGAATGTAGCTGTAAAAAGGGATACTTAAATCAAATGGGACTTGAAATGGATTTGTCTTACCAAGGTCGTCCACCAGCTGAATCTCGTCTCTGCAGATGCGGGTGCAGGTGTTGTCATCAAACAGCTTCCCTCGCTTGAAATGCTTACATTCCACACACTCTCTGTACCAGTCCAGGTGCGCACACACACGCGCACACACACACACACACACACACGTCAGCATCTATTACTCACGTTCTTCTCAACATGAGGTAATTACATTATTCAATGACTCAACTGTCTGTGAGTCAGTCTAGTCTGAGTTGAACTGTACAGTACTTTTTCTTAGGTACAACACTGTAGACCTTTTCTCTGTGTGAGAGTGTGTGTGTGTGTCTGTCTGTCTGTCTGTGAGTGTGTGTGGATACCACACTCACTTCTTCATGGTGCAGGCATCGGGGCAGGTGGGGCACTTGTCGCAGGTGGCCCCATAGGCCCCCGGCTGGGTGCACTCGCAGGCCCCGCACACACACTGGCCCCGGCCACTACACAGCAGGCCAAGGCTGGACATACAGGTGTCAGTACGGCGGGAGCAGTTACAGTTCTCCCCCTGCCAGTCCGAGTCACACTGGCAGAACCCACAGTCACAGGTGCCGTGGCCTGGGGGAGGAGAGAGCGAGAGGGAAGGAAGGAAGTAAGGAAGAGGGGAGGAGGAGAGAGAGGATGCAGAAATATGGGTGATGGGGTGAGGGAAGAATAGAGGGAAGAGGAGAAGAAGAAGAGGGTATAGCAAAGACAGGAAGGTGAGAGAGGAGAGGGGAGTAAGGTGAGTAGGGTTGAGGGAGAAGGAAGGGTGGACCGTTGATAGGGGGCGGAGAAAGTCAAAACATGGGTAATCGTTCAGGTGACTATAGTCTCAAATGTGTTCTTCCTATAATATATTTACAGAAGTTCATAATATTTCGGTGCACTTTTTGATGAATCCCAGTGAATGTGACATTAGAGAATGGTACGAATGAACACTATTTCTGAACCATGTTGAATACAGTCATTTCATCAACAATCTATTTGCATTTCCAATCTCTTGATAACATATTTGATAAATCATTGATTACATAAGGAGATTTGCCATACATTCCACACACATTGTCTTTTTTTCCAAATGGCATCCTATTCCCTATATAGTGCACGACTTTTCATCAGAACCCTATGGGCCCCAGTCAAAAGTGGGCACTGGTCAAAAGTAGTGCACTCAATAGGGAATAGGGTACCATTTTGGACGAAGTGCATTGAACCCTATAAAGCATACTTGGGTGTTATCAAAAATTGCTAATCCACCCTAAATCCGTCTGGAAAAAAAACAGGTATTGGAATGGTGAGGAATTCCAGGAATTTTAAGCCAAATACTGGGAAGTAGCAAGTCCTGTTTCTGTAATAGTTGGAGCGCTGGAAGTGGAACTAATTCCATTGTTGTTTCTCTAGAACATAAAATATGGTGTCAGCGGTGTCTGGGTGCTTTTTTAGCCTGTGTGTGCATGCGTGTGTGTGCGCGTGCATGTATATGTGTGTGTTGTTTTGGACCCCTTGCCAGTAAGACAGTTACAGTGCAGAACATACATCTGCTGTTGTTGGTTTATCACCACAGACCAGACTCCAGATAAACAATAGGACAGGAAAACAATGGGAGCAAGTGAGTGAACCGCCTGGATAACAAAATGACTTGTCAAAAACAAACATGAAGGAAGCCACAAGCCTTCCAACCACCACTCTCCTGTCATTATGCCATTCTCTAACTGCTTCTCTCTAAAACTGTGTTATGTGGGCATTGTTTCCCACCCTGAACAATACATAACACACACACACATACACATCAACTGCATTTCCAGCTCGTTACCTCAGGCCCATTTTACCAGACCAGGTTTATTTTTAGCTCTATGACAGCATCAGCCAATGACAAAGCAGAGAGGTATTTTCCTCAATCATCATTGCACTTTGGGGAATAGAGCAAATAAGGTTGTGAGGATTGGATTGGAGAGGGCAAATGTACAACGAAGCAGGCAGGGTACATGTCTTGCAGTGATGATGTTGGTTATGAGGGGAAACAGGAATATGGGATACAAGCTAGTGACATAGTGCTTGTGAGTGGATTTCAGTGAATGCAATGCTTTGAATTAAGCGTTATCAGAGCACTAAGTGAATAGATTTACAGTACCCAAAATCCATCATTACAGAAGGCCTTAATCCACTATTTGACAGGGGCACAGATAATGCAGGCTTTACATGTGTTCCCTGTGTTCAGCAGCCTTGTTGCCTTACCTCACAAGGCAACCACTCTGGCATCGCTTACAGTGAATGACCTCTAGCATTAGAGCTATACTCTAAGGATGGTCATACACTAGACATTTGCTTTCGCTGAACCACCCAAACCTGAGCTCAAATTCACACCACACTAACTACTGTTAACACATTTTTTAAAGCTTACTTCAACTTGTGGTGCAGTTATAATGTATACATAAGCATGTAAGACCGCCTGATTAGCCTCATTAGCTAAAACCCAACCCACACTAACTACGTACACACAAACAATAAACCTTTAACTACTTGTTCTTTCTACGTGACATATGCAAAGTCGGAGCTTGGTAGGCACTTGTTCTATCATTGCCTCAGTAGCTCAGCTCAAACACAAACACACCAGTCAAACGCATGTCTTAGCCCACACAGCCGCAGCTCACAGCACAGAGCCACATGTTTGTTGTGAATGGAGCTAGCCCTTAGCCCTGGGCAGAACAGAGGCAGACAGAGAGAGCGAGAGAGTGAGAGAGAGTCTGGCTGGCTGTTATGGTTGGTAATTCCTCCCATATGAGGTCTTCAGTAAGGTGAGGATTGAGGATGGCTAGTACTGGCCTGGAAAAAGCTCACAGATTTTTCCCCAGAAACTCTGACAGAAACAACTGAATTTGTTTTGAGAATGTCTAAGTTAATCTTGGGATAAAAAGTGTTATAAGTTGTCTAAATGTAATTATTAAAGGTCAGATTGTGATGAAAGATTGTAGGCCACAAACACTGAAAAATACATTTATAGAACTTGCCAGAAATAATTTTCCAGCTAACTGAAATGTAAACATGTGGCCAGACCAGACCAGCAACAAGTCTGGGCTGTAGTTATAGGCACTAAGCACTTTGAAACCCCTCCCTCCTTCCCTCTCCTCTCACCTGAGCACAGCTCGCCCTTGTAGCGCAGGCAGTTGAAGTCATCGCACTCGCACAACTTGCCCCACACCTTGCCAAAGTCGCTGCTGTGGCACACACATTGCCCGCACACGCAGTCGCCCCTCCCAGTGCACACCGCTGCCCCAGGACCCCCTGCACCCCCAATGCCCACGGTGGAGGGGACACTACACCGGTCCTGTTCCGTGGTGCTGTAGTCACCCTCGGCGCACTCGCACCGCGGCCCCAGTCGCCCCGGGTGACACAGGCAGATGCCACACTCGTAGGTGCCGTTGCCATTGTTACAGACAGGGCTGAGTGGCTCGGCGCGGGCCTGGCACTTGCACTCGCACTCGAAGGTAACAGTGACGGTCAGAGAGTCCTTGAAGCCCACAGGCTTGATGATGAACGTTTTGCGCTTGTCCTTGGGGCAGCCGCGCGCCCGCGCCTCCACGCTGAAGGAGACCTGGGTGGAGGAGTAGAAGGGTGGAGGTGTGGAGGTAGAAGAGGTTAGTGCAGTGAGTAGATGGGTAGCACACAGGAGGAATGTGTAATGTGAATATGTGGTTCTAGAGAAGGGGGATGTAGGTCAGTAAAGTGTCTGTCTTGGGCAGGGTTTTGGTAGGTTACTTTCTAAATGTAATCTGTTACAGTTACTAGTTACCTGTCCAAAATTGTAATCAGTAACATAACTTTTGGATTACCCAAATGCAGTAATGTAATCTGATTACACCGCGGCCTCATGCCCCAGTTACTTTTAGATTACTTTCCCCTTAAGAGGCATTAGAAGAAGTAAAACATGTATGTTATCAATTGAACCACATCTATTGCAGGATGAATCCATTTCTAAGATTACATAGCTGGCCATATATGGATGCTAAATTTGGAAATATGGAAGTATATATTAGCCAAATTGTTTAACCTGAGCATAACCCCAAAACTAAGGATTTTTTTTTTTCAGCCCTACGCTGTTTCTGATTTTGTTGTCATGGAGGACAGATTGGGCTCATTGATTCGAGTTGAAAAATAAATGCTGTGCTCATGGAATGGCATGCTTTGAGCACTACTGAAAGTGCTATTTACATGTGAAAAATGAATGCCATATGCTGCATTTGCAAAAAGCATGTTTACCTATTTGTTGGTGACACTTTGATATCTTGATAATATGCAGCTGTTTAAAGGGCAATCCACAGATGAAACAAAAGGAAACCGCCCCTGTTTTGATAAATGCTGAGGCATGGGCCTGGAGAAATGTAACCACTCTCAAATTAATAGACAGAGCTATGGATTTAATGACTGACCATCCAGGATATTAAAATGATTGTTTTAACCATGTTATGGGGCTATACAGTGTTTGTTTACATTTCCAATGTTTACAAACATTGGAGAAAAACAAGCTTAAATTTTGGGTTCTTATGGAGTGTGACAGTTCAACTAAAATCATGAGGCATTTCTAAGTTATATTCTTCAAGAATCAATGGATATAAATATATATACAGTGGAAGTCAGAAGTTTACATACACTTAGATTGGAGTCATTAAAACTCGTTTTTCAACCACTCCACAAATGTCTTGTTAACAAACTATAGTTTTGGCAAGTCGGTTAGGACATCTACTTTGTGCATGACACAAGTCATTTTTCCAACAACTGTTTACAGACAGATTATTTCACTTATAATTCAGTGTATCACAATTCCAGTGGGTCAGAAGATTCCATACACTATGTTGACTGTGCCTTTAAACAGCTTGGAAAATTGACTTTAGAAGCTTCTGATAGGCTAATTGACATCATTTGAGGCAATTGGAAGTGTACCTGTGGATGTATGTCAAGGCCTACCTTCAAACTCGGTGCCTCTTTGCTTGACATCCTGTGAAAATCAAAAGATATCAGCCAAAAAATTGTAGACCTCCACAAGTCTGGTTCATCCTTGGGAGCAATTTCCAAATGCCTTTAAGGTACCACGTTCATCTGTACAAAAATAGTACGCAATTATAAACACCATGGGACCACACAGCTCAGGAAGGAGACGCGTTCTGTCTCCTAGAGATGAGCGTACTTTGGTGCGAAAAGTGCAAATCAATCCCAGAACAACAGTAAAGGACCTGGTGAAGATGTTGAAGGAAACATTTACAAAAGTATCTATATCCACAGTAAAACGAGTCCTATATCGACATAGCTGAAAGGCCGCTCAGCAAGGAAGAAGCCACTGTTCCAAAACCGCCATAAAATATCCAGACTACGGTGTGCACCTGCACATGGGGACAAAGATCATACTTTTTGGAGAAATGTCCTCTGGTCTGATGAAACATAAATAGAACTGTTTGGCCATAATGACCATCATTATGTTTGGAGGAAAAAGGGGGAGGCTTGCAAGCTGAAGAACACCATCCCAAACGTGAAGCACGGGGGTGGCAGCATCCTGTTGTGGGGGTGCTTTGCTGCAGGAGGGACTGGTGCACTTCACAAAATAGATGGCATCATGAGGGGGGAAAATTATGTGGATATATTGAAGCAAGGAATGACTAAAGCTTGGTCGTAAATGGGTCTTCCAAATGGACAATGACCCCAAGCATACTTCCAAAGTTGTGGCTTAAGGACAACAAAGTCAAGGTATTGGAGTGGCCATCACAAAACCCTGACCTCAATCCTATAGAACATTTGTGGGCAGAAAAAGCATGTGCGAGCAAGGAGGCCTACAAACCTGACTCAGTTGCACCAGCTCTGTCAGGAGGAATGAGCCAAAATTCACCCAACTTATTGTGGAAGCTTTTGGAAGGCTACCCGAAACGTTTGACCCAAGTTAAACAATTTAAAGGCAATGCTACCAAATACTAATTGAGTGTATGTAAACTTCTGACCCACTGGGAATGTGATGAAAGAAATAAAAGCTTAAATAAATCATTCTCTCCACTATTATTCTGACATTTCTTAAAATAAAGTGGTGATCCTACCTGACCTAAAACAGGGATTTTTTACTTTATATAAAAATTAAAAATAAATGTCAGTAATTGTGAAAAACTGAGTTTAAATGTATTTGGCTAAAGTATATGTAAACTTACGACTTCCACTGCATGTACAAAAATGGATGACGCAACTACAGACTGCCCCTTAATTGTGTGAGTTTGAGCATGTGTCCGTTAGGCCTATGGATGTCATTTTTTTGTCAGCATGAATTAGATTGAGCAATAAAAGCCACAATTTTATTCCATAGGCTGGGTTCCACACTGTGCATCTGTTGCAAGAGTACATTTTTCACTGGCTGTCCACTGGTTTCAAAAACAATGATTGATAGGCAGGTTAAACCTCTTGAAATCAACCACTATTGGGTTCAAATACACATTTAGATTTGTGAACAGCCATTCACAACAACCACAATCCGTAAGGGGCAAATAGCTAAATGAGAGAGCAGCAGTGTGATTCACATCAATTTGCAATGTAGATAACAATAATAAGTGATAACCGTATCGCCGTAGACTACACCACTCGCAACATTGGAAGACATAGCTTGGACTGTAGCCTACAAAAACCTATTCCTGCTCTTTTCCCGCGATCGAACAAACCCATTTGGTGTGTCACTATAGTGGTCTCTGACTTGTGGTCAGACTCGCTCAGGTGGAACAAACTTAAACTTGCACCTTTTTTCAATGCTGATTTGAATGTCATTGAGAAAACAGAGAAGTGTCAAACCTCCTTTCTGAATTTAAAAGTAATCCTCAAAGTAGTCTAGTTTTTCAAAAGTATCTGTAATCTGTTTACAGATTTTTTGTAATCCCTTACATGTTACGGATTACATGTCATCTGTTACTCCCCAACCCTGGTCTTGGGTGTGGGACTGAGGGTGTCTATGAGTATATGAGCAGTGTGTACGCACACATTTCTCTTTTCAGATGTTTTCTTTGTGCATATGACTGACCCCCTCCACATGCGAGTGTGCGTGTGTGACTGTTCCAAGCTAGGCAGTTGGACATGGATCATGAGGCCGACACGAGTGAATCAGAGCACTGGGGAAGTGTACAGGAAACGGGCTGGTGCCCAGACACACACACAGACACACCAGTTCGTAACACACCCATCAAAAGAAAAGGCAAAAGAGAGCAACGTACCCCCTCCCTCATAATAGGAATAAACAAATAAAACAAGTAGAGAGAATAGAAGTGGGAAGGAAGCAAGCTCCCTGGAGGAGCGCATGCAGATCCGAAATGACCTCTCAAGAAAGTGAAATAATAATAATAAGAAGGACGGAGTGATACAAGAGAGTATAGGGGTCCTTGACCCTATTTGAATACTTACAAAATACACCCTTCCTTCGTCCCTTCCTTGAAGTAATCGTTGATCTGACATTACTAGATCGGTGAAAGTGTTTTAATGGAACCCTTCCTAGTCTATCAATTTGGGTTAGATCAGTGAATAGTTCAAGGAAGGAAGAGAGGAAGGAAAGGTGCATTTTTTTAAGTATTCAATCAGGTTAGCCCTGGGCAGAACAAAGAAAAGACAGAGACAGAGACAGAGACAGAGACAGACAGACAGCAATTTCTCCCATATGAGGTCATCAGTAAAGTGGGGATTGAGAATGGCTTAAAAAAACAACATCATTTGATAAGGGCCCCGGTGAATACCGTGTCTCCTGTTTGAAGTCTAGAGCAGGAGCGTATAGGCTAGGGATGACCTCTCAGGAAAAGTAGAAAAAATATGGAAAGATGAAGTGATCTGAGAAAAAGCCCTCTTACCGTGTCTCCTATTTTGAGTCCAGAGCAGGATTTTATGCCAGGGATGACCTCTCCATTGAGACAGGTGGCGTTGAAGGAGAGAGACAGCTCCTCAGGAACCCCCTGTGTCTCCATGTCAATCACTGAGCGGATTTTCTGTCCACAGAATTGCACACAGATGAAACAAGCCATAAAACACACACATGAAAGATAAAACACTAAATAATCTTCATTGGATAAGAATTCAACCCCCTGAGCCAATACATGTTAATATCACCTTTGCAGCTATTACAGCTGTGAGTCTTTCTGGGTAAAACTCTAAGAGCTTTCCACACCTGGATTGTGCAAAATTTGCCCATTATTCTTTTCACAATTCTTCAAGCTCTGTCAAATTGGTTGTTGATCATTGCTAGACAACCATTGTCATGTCTTGCCATAGATTTTCAAGCAGATTTAAGTCAACACTGTAACGTGGCCAGCCGGGAACATTCACTGTCTTCTTGGTAAGTGACTCCAGTGTAGATTTGACCTTGTGTTTTAGGTTATTGTCCTGCTG
This sequence comes from Oncorhynchus kisutch, assembly GCF_002021735.2. Classification (NCBI taxonomy): domain Eukaryota; kingdom Metazoa; phylum Chordata; class Actinopteri; order Salmoniformes; family Salmonidae; genus Oncorhynchus; species Oncorhynchus kisutch. The sequence continues at coordinate 24,733,072 of NC_034193.2, forward strand.
AAAGGTGAATTCATCTCCCATTGTCTGATGGAAAGCAGACTGAACCAGGTTTTCTTCTAGGATGTTGCCTCTGCTTAGCTCCTTTCCATTGAATTTTTCTCCTGAAAAACTCTCCAGTCCTTAACGATTACAAGCATACCAACACGTCTCTTGCGCCACTAGGGTCACTAGGGTTTTGCGTCACTAGGGTCGCCCATAGAAACGCATACAAGGCCCTCCCTTTGGCAAATCTGACCATGACTCCATTCTCCTGCATACTGTTTACAAACAAAAGTTCAAACAAGATTCATCAGATCATTTGTTCTTAACTGACTTGTCTAGTTAAATAAAGGTTAAATAAAAAACATATTAAAAAAAATAACATTGAGGAGTTTACCACAACAGTCATGGGTTTCATCAATAACTGCATAGACAATGTCATCCCCACAGTGACTATAAGAACGTGTTCCAACCAAAAACCATGGACTACAGGCAACATCCATTTTTTGGCTAAAGGCTAGAGCTATCCACTTACACTAAACAGGACACTGACATGGACGCATACAAGAAATCCGACTACGATCTCTGACGAGACATCAAACATGCAAAAGGACACTATAGGAGGAAGGTGGAAACCTATTACACCGGCTACGATGCTCACTGTATGTGGCAGGGCTTGCAGATGATAACGGATTATGAAAGGAAACCCAGCCAGGAGCTGACCAGCGACACAGAACTCCCAAACCTGCCATCCAGGACCTCTATATCAGGCGGTGTCAGAGGAAGGCCCGACAAAAGACTCAAGCCACCCAAGCCATAAACGGTTCACTCTGCTAATGTCCGGTAAACAGTACCGGAGCATCGGTGCTCGGAACAACAGGCTCCATGACAGCGTCTACCCCCAAGCCATAAGACCGTTAAATAGCCAGACTGCTCAATAGTCAATAGTCAATGAATGGTACCCAAACTATCTTGCACTGACCCTACACACACTCACTAGGCATTATATACATATCATATATACATAGACACTCACACACACTACACTGTCACGCCCACACAAATCCCTCACACATTCAAACACTACATACGCACACACGCACACACACACACACACACACACATACTGACACAACACAAACAAACATGCACACGCACTCATAATTTGCTGCTGCTACTCTGTTCTTTATTTTATTTTACTATTATCTATCCGGATGCGTAGCCACTTTACCCTGCCTTTATGTACATATCTACCTCAGGTACCTCTGTACATTGATCTGGTACTGGTATATAGCTGGTACTATATATAGCTCCATTCTTGTGTATTCTATTTTATTCCTCTTGTGTTGGTTACTATTTTAAAATGCTGTATATATCTTTTTCAACTCTGCATCATTGGGAAAGTTTCATAAGCAAGCATTTCACTGTAAAGTCTATGCCAGTTGTATTCAGCGCATGTGATAAATAATTGTTGATTTGATTTTGATTTGATAGCATGATGCAGCCAACACTATGCTTGAAAATATGGAGAGTGGTACTCAGCACTGTGTTGTATTAGATTTTCCCCAAAACATAACATTTTGTATTCAGGACAAAAAGTGAATTGCGTTGCCACGTTTTTTTGCAGTATTAATTTAGTGTCTTGCTGCAAACAGGATGCATGTTTTGGAATATTTGTTTTCTGTACAGGCTTCCTTCTTTTCACTCTGTCAATTAGGTTAGTATTATTAACTACAAGGTTACTGATCCATTCTCAGTGTTCTCCTATCACAGCCATTAAACTCTAGAACTGTGTTAAAGTCACCATTGGCCTCATGGCGAATTCCCTGAGCGGTTTCCTTAATCTCCAGCAGCTGAGTTAGGAAGGACGCCTGTATCTGGGATTTGGTGTATTGATACACCATCCAAAGTGTAATTAATAACTTCACCATGCTCAACGGGATATTTAATACCTGCTTTTTTTTAACCATCTACCAATAGGTGCCCTTTTTTGCGAGGCATTGGAAAACCTCCCTGGTCTTTGTGATTGAATCTGTGTTTAAAATTCACTGCTTGACTGAGGGACCTTACAGATAATTGTATGTGTGGTGTACAGAGATGAGGTAGTCATTACAAAATCATGTTAAACACTATTATTGCGCACAGAGTGAGTCTTATGCAACTTATGATGTGACTCGTTAAGCACATGTTTACTGAACTTCTTTAGGCTGGCCATAACAAAGGAGTTGAATCCTTATTGACTCAAGACATTTCAGCTTTTCATTTTTTATTAATTTGTAAAAATGTCTAAAAACACTCGAATTTCAGACTGTAACACAACAAAATGTGGAAAAAGTCAAGGGGTGTGAATACTTTCTGAAGGCACTATAGATATAAACACACACGGACTCATGCACGCACCTACCCACATGCAGACACACACACAGACACAAACAGACACACACACACAGACACATACACACACACGCAGGTCCACTCACCGCATAGGCATTTAATATGAGCTGGATGACATTGCCTGAGTCATTGGACAGGGTGCCCACAGTGGTCCCAGGAATCAGCTCACTGTAGTTCTGTCAAACAAAGAAATCATTCAATACATTTGAATTCCATTGTAAGTCAAAACATGTGAACGTGAAAATTGGTGCAAACTTTCCAAAGACACTGTAAATCAAATGTAATTGGTTGATTGATTGGTTGGATGGCTCAATTAATTGTTACTGACCTGGTAGAGGGGCACCACAGGACTGGTGACGGCAAAGATGAGGTTGATGTTGTTCTCTGACATCTTCTCTGTGATCAGAGCCAGTGACGGGTAGTCCTGGAAGAGGAAGAGTGAGGAGTTTCAAACATATGAGCACACACACACACACAAGCGACACATGATCCGCCCACCCGACTGACCATGATAGTAGACATGCTGTACATGTTCTCTGAGTTGAGGTGGCACTTCCCGTCATTGGGCTGCACGATACCCGCCAGGCGCCCATCAAGCGCCACGTGGGTCTTGGCATCGGTGGTGAAGATCAGGAGGTGAGAGGCACCCTGACGCCAACCGATCTTCTCCTGAGGTTGACCAACAAAGGATGGGTGAGTGAACAAAAATGGTAGAAAGATAGAGAGTAAGACACTGTGTATGTGCGTGACGTTACACTGGCCTCACATTACACACGGCAGCCTGTATAATGGCGTCGAAGCCTCCCTCGGGGGCATCTCTGTTCCTGGACACAATTTGTTTCTTCACCTCCTCAGTGAAGCGGCCCACCTCCTCAGTCAGAGACAGCACATGCTTGTAGCCAAACTGGGGCAGGCAGGTGGTGTTGATCCTGCCAATCAATGAATTCATTAAATAATCCATCAGTGAATCAATTAATGAATCAATCCATCCATCCATCCATTCACTGTTCTAGTTATACAAAGAGGGGGAAATGATTTACATTTACATCAGTCGAGGCTCCTCAGAGGATGAAAGGGACGACCATCCTCAGTGATATTCATTAAAAAAATAATAGTGAAACATTAAAAAGTTATCCTTTTTAGATAAAACTATATTAAGTATATTCATGTCACTAAATAATTGAGTAAAACACACTGTTTAGTAGTGTAGACGGAGGACAGCTAGCTTCAGTCCTCCTCTGGGTACAAAACCTAGGAGGTTCATGGTTCTCACCCTCTTCCATACACTTACACAGTAATTATGACAACTTCCGGAGGACATCCTCCAACCTATCAAAGTTCTTGCAGCATGAACTGACATGTTGTCCACCCAATCAAAGAATCAGAGAATGAATCTAGTACTTAGAGCATAAGCTACAGCTAGCTAGTTGTAACGATGTGCAGTGAGAGTAGGAAGCAAGTTTAGGGAGTGAGTGTTTTAATAAATAAACACAACATAATACAAAATAAGAAACACGAACAACGCACAGACATGACACAGGAACAGAAACAATAACGCCTGGGGAAGGAACCAAAGGGAGTGACATATATAGGGAAGGTAGTCAGGGATGTGAGGGAGTCCAGGTGAGTCTGATGAAGTGCAGGTGCGCATAATGATGGTGACAGGTGTGCGCCATAACAAGCAGCCTAGTGATATAGAGGCCTGAGAGGGAGCACACGTGACAGTACCCCTTCACCAACGCGCGGCTACTGCCGCAGGACGCCGACCAAAATGACGATCCCAGGATCAGGAGCGGAACGGTCACCTCTTCTGAGGTGTAACCTGTCTGAGACGCGGGAGCATGGCGACCTAGAGCGCCGGAGAGAGAGCATACGTGACGGAACCCCCTCCCCGGCCCGTTCGGCTCCAGCTGCAGGACGCCAACCAAATGGACGATCCCGGAGATCAGAAGCAGACCAGTCATCCCTGCTGATGCGCGGGAACCTGTCGCTGGCTGGAGTGCGGGAACCTGACAAACCGGCTGATGCAGGAGAGCCTGGTGATCTGGCTGAGGCATGAGAGCCTGACGAGCCGGTGGAAGCAGGGGAGCCTGGCGATCCGGTAAAGGTATGGAAGCCCGACGAGCCAGCTGAGGCAGGGGAGTCTTGCGATCCGGCTGAGGCATGAGAGTCTGACGAACCGGCGGAGGCAGTGGAGCCTGGCGATCTGTCTGAGGCATGAGAGCCTGTAGCAGCTCCCAGACCCGACGTCATTCCCACCGAAAAAACTCCCTGATGCTTCCCTTAGGTGAGGCGTTATTCTGTAATGATGTGCGCTGAGAGTCTGGAAGCAAGTTCAGGCAGTGTTTTAATAAATAAAGACAACATAATACAAAATAAGAAAGACAAACAATGCATAGACATGATACAGGAACAGAAACAATTAATTTAAAAAAAAATGTATTTCACCTTTATTTAACTAGGTAGGGCCAGTTGAGAACAAGTTCTCATTTACAACTGTGACCTGGCCAAGATAAAGCAAAACAGTGCGACAAAAACAAACATACAGTCAATGACACAACAGAAAATCTGTATACAGTGTGTGCAAGTGAAGTAAGGAGGTAAGGCAATAAATAGGTCATAGTGGCAAAGTAATTACAATTTAGCAATTAACACTGGAGTGATAGATGTGCAGATGAGGATGTGTAAGTAGAAATACTGGTTTGCAAAAGAGCAGAGAAAAACCAAAAACAAATATGGGGATGATGTAGGTAGGTGGTAGGATGGGCTTTTACAGATGGGCTGTGTACAGCTGCAGCGATCGGTAAGCTGCTCTGACAGCCAATGCTTGAAGTTAGTGAGGGAGATATAAGTCTCCAACTTCAGTTTTTGCAATTTGTTCCAGTCATTGGCAGCAGAGAAATGGAAGGAAAGGCGGCCAAAGGAAGTGTTGGCTTTGGGGATGACCAGTGAAATATACCTGCTGGAGCATGTGCTACTGGTGGGTGTTGCTATGGTGACCAGTGAGCTGAGATAAGGCGGGGCTTTACCTAGCAATGACTTATAGATGACCTGGAGCCAGTGGGTTTGGCGACTAATATGTGGCGAGGACCAGCCAACGATAGCATACAGGTCACAATGATGGGTAGTATATGGGGCTTTGGTGACAAAACGGATGGCATTTTGATAGACTGCATCCAATTTGCTGAGTAGTGTTGGAGGCTATTTTGTAAATGACATCGCTGAAGTCAAGGACTGGCAGGATAGTCAGTTTTATGAGGGTATGTTTGGCAGCATGGGTGAAGGAGGCAAGGAGGCTTTGTTGCAAAATAGGAAGCCGATTATCGATTTAACTTTGGATTGGAGATGCTTAATGCGAGTCTGGAAGGAGAGTTTACAGTCCACATATTCTAAGTCAGAACCGTCCAGCGTAGTGATGCTAAGCGGGCGGGCGGGTGCTGGCAGTGATCATTTGAAGAGCATGCATTTAGTTTTTCTGGCAATTAAGAGCAGTTGGAGGCCACGGAAGGAGTGTTGTGTGGCATTGAAGCTCGTTTGGAGGTTTGTTAACACTGTGTCCAAAGAAGGGCCAGATGTATACAGAATGGTGTCGTCTGTGTAGAGCTGGATCAAAGAATCACCAGCAGCAAGAGAGACATCATTGATATATACAGAGAAAAGAGTCTGCCCAAGAATTTAACCCTGTGGTACCCCCATAGAGACTGCCAGAGGTCCGGACAACAGGCCCTCCAATTTGACACACTAAACTCTATCTGAGAAGTAGTTAGTGAACCAGGCAAGGCAGTTATTAGAGAAACCAAGGCTGTCGAGTCTGCCGATAAGAATACGGTGATTGACAGAGTCGAAAGCCTTGGCCATGTCGATGAAGACGGCTGCACAGTGCTGTTTTTTTATCGATGGTCATTATGATATCGTTTAGGACCTTGAGCGTGGCTGAGATGCACTTGTGACCAGCTCGGAAGCCAGATTGCATAGCGGAGAAGGTACGGTGGAATTCGAGATGGCCGGTGATCTGTTTGTTCACTTGTCTTTTGAATACTTTAGAAAGGCAGGGCAGGATGGATATAGGTCTGTAACAGTTTGGGTCTAGAGTGTCTCCCCCTTTGAAGAGGGGAATGACCGCGGCCACTTTCCAATCTTTAGGAATCTCAGACGATACGAAAGAGAGGTTGAACAGACTAGTAATAGGGGTTGCGACAATGGCGGCGGATAATTTTAGGAAGAGAGGGTCCAGATTGTCTTGCCCAGCTGATTTGTAGGGATCTAGATTCTGCAGCTCTTTCAGGCCATCAACTGTCTGGATTTGGGTGGAGGAGAAGCGGGGGGGGGGGGGGAGCTTGGGCCAGTTGCTGCCGGGGGTGCAGAGCTGTTGCCCGGGGTTGGGGTAGCCAGGTGGAAAGCATGGCCAGCCGTGGAGAAATGCTTATTGAAATTCTCGAATGTCGTGGATTTATTGGTGGTGACAGTGTTTCCTAGCCTCAGTGCAGTGCGGTGCAGTGCGCCACAGGATGTTTTTGTGCTGGTCAAGGGCAGTCAAGTTTGGAGTATACCAAGGGCTATATCGGTCCTTAGTTCTACATTTTTTGAAAGGGGCATGCTTATTTAAGATGGTGAGTAAGGCACTTTTGAAGAACAACCAGGCATCCTCTACCGACAGGATGAGGTCAATATCCTTCCAGGATACCCGGGCCAGGTCGATTAGAAAGGCCTGCTCGCAGAAGTGTTTAGGGAGCGTTTGACAGTGATGAGGGGTGGTCGTTTGACCGCGGACACATACGGATGCAGGCAATGAGGCAGTGATCACTGAGATATTGGATGAAAACAGCAGAGGTGTATTTAGAGGGCAAGTTGGTCAGGATGATATCTATGAGGGTGCCCATGTTTACGGATTTGGGGTTGTACCTGGTAGGTTTCTTGATAATTTGTGTGAGATTGAGGGCATTTATCTTAGATTGTAGGACGGCCGGGGTGTTAAGCATATCCCAGTTTAGGTCACCTAACAGTACGAACTCTGACAATAGATGGGGGGGGGCAATCAATTCACATATGGTGTCCAGGGCACAGCTGGGAGCTGAGGGGGTCAATAACACGTGGAAACAGTGAGAGACTTATTTCTGGAGAGATGGATTTTTAAAAGTAGTAGCTCGAACTGTTTGGGCATAGACCTGGATAGTAGGACAGAACTCTGGAGGCTATCTCTGCAGTAGATTGCAACTCTGCCCCCTTTAGAAGTTCTATCTTGTCGGTAAATGTTGTAATTGGGGATGGAAATTTTGGATTTTTTGGGGGCTTTCCTAAGCCAGGATTCAGACACAGCGAGGACATCAGGGTTGGCGGAGTGTGCTAAAGCAGTGAATAAAGCAAACTTAGGGAGGAGGCTTCTGATGATAACATGTATGAACCCAAGGCTTTTCCGGTTACAGAACTTAACACATGAGAGCACCTGGGGACACACGGGGCCTGGGTTAAGCTCCACATCACCACAGGAACAGAGGATTAGGATAAGAGTACGGCTAAAGGCTATAAGAACTGGTCGTCTAGTGCGTTCGGAACAGAGAGTAAAAGGAGCAGACTTCTGGGCGTGGTAGGATAGATTCAGGGCATAATGCACAGACAAGGGCATGGTAGGGTGCGAGTACAGTGGAGGTAAATCTAGGCATTGAGTGAGGATGAGAGAGGCAATAACGCCTGGGGAAGGAACCAAAGGGAGTGACATATATTATCTGTCGGAAAGATATCAGTTTGTCTCTGTGAATGGTTTGTCCTCTGACAAATCAACTGTAAATTTCGGTGTTCCTCAAGGTTCCGTTTTAGGACCACTATTGTTTTCACTATATATTTTACCTCTTGGGGATGTTATTCGAAAACATAATGTAAACTTTCACTGCTATGCGGATGACACACAGCTGTACATTTCAATGAAACATGGTGAAGCCCCAAAATTGCCCTCGCTAGAAGCATGTGTTTCAGACATAAGGAAGTGGATGGCTGCAAACTTTCTACTATTAAACTCGGACAAAACAGAGATGCTTGTTCTAGGTCCCAAGAAACAAAGAGATCTTCTGTTGAATCTGACAATTAATCTTAATGGTTGTACAGTCGTCTCAAATAAAACTGTGAAGGACCTCGGCGTTACTCTGGACCCTGATCTCTCTTTTGAAGAACATATCAAGACCATTTCGAGGACAGCTTTTTTCCATCTACGTAACATTGCAAAAATCAGAAACTTTCTGTCCAAAAATGATGCAGAAAAATTAATCCATGCTTTTGTCACTTCTAGGTTAGACTACTGCAATGCTCTATTTTCCGGCTACCCGGATAAAGCACTAAATAAACTTCAGTTAGTGCTAAATACGGCTGCTAGAATCCTGACTAGAACCAAAAAATGTTATCATATTACTCCAGTGCTAGCCTCTCTACACTGGCTTCCTGTCAAAGCAAGGGCTGATTTCAAGGTTTTACTGCTAACCTACAAAGCATTACATGGGCTTGCTCCTACCTATCTCTCTGATTTGGTCCTGCCGTACATACCTACACGTACGCTACGGTCACAAGACGCAGGCCTCCTAATTGTCCCTAGAATTTCTAAGCAAACAGCTGGAGGCAGGGCTTTCTCCTATAGAGCTCCATTTTTATGGAATGGTCTGCCTACCCATGTCAGAGACGCAAACTCGGTCTCAACCTTTAAGTCTTTACTGAAGACTCACCTCTTCAGTGGGTCATATGATTGAGTGTAGTCTGGCCCAGGAGTGGGAAGGTGAACGGAAATGCTGTCTCTGCCTGGCCGGTTCCCCTCTTTCCACTGGGATTCTCTGCCTCTAACCCTATTACAGGGGCTGAGTCACTGGCTTGCTGGGGCTCTCTCATGCCGTCCCTGGAGGGGGTGCGTCACCTGAGTGGGTTGATTCACTGTTGTGGTCATCCTGTCTGGGTTGGCGCCCCCCCCTTGGGTTGTGCCGTGGCGGAGATCTTTGTGGGCTATACTCAGCCTTGTCTCAGGATGGTAAGTTGGTGGTTGAAGATATCCCTCTAGTGGTGTGGGGGCTGTGCTTTGGCAAAGTGGGTGGGGTTATATCCTTCCTGTTTGGCCCTGTCCGGGGGTGTCCTCGGATGGGGCCACAGTGTCTCCTGACCCCTCCTGTCTCAGCCTCCAGTATTTATGCTGCAGTAGTTTATGTGTCGGGGGGCTGGGGTCAGTTTGTTATATCTGGAGTACTTCTCCTGTCCTATTCGGTGTCCTGTGTGAATCTAAGTGTGCGTTCTCTAATTCTCTCCTTCTCTCTTTCTTTCTCTCTCTCGGAGGATCTGAGCCTTAGGACCATGCCCCAGGACTACCTGACATGATGACTCCTTGCTGTCCCCAGTCCACCTGGCCATGCTGCTGTTCCAGTTTCAACTGACCTGAGCCCTAGGACCATGCCCCAGGACTACCTGACATGATGACTCCTTGCTGTCCCCAGTCCACCTGGCCATGCTGCTGCTCCAGTTTCAACTTCCACCTGACTGTGCTGCTGCTCCAGTTTCAACTGTTCTGCCTTATTATTATTCGACCATGCTGGTCATTTATGAACATTTGAACATCTTGGCCATGTTCTGTTATAATCTCCACCCGGCACAGCCAGAAGAGGACTGACCACCCCACATAGCCTGGTTCCTCTCTAGGTTTCTTCCTAGGTATTGGCCTTTCTAGGGAGTTTTTCCTAGCCACCGTGCTTCTACACCTGCATTGCTTGCTGTTTGGGGTTTTAGGCTGGGTTTCTGTACAGCACTTTGAGATATCAGCTGATGTACGAAGGGCTATATAAATAAATTTGATTTGATTTGATATACAGTTGAAGTCGGAAGTTTACATACACTTAGGTTGGAGTCATTAAAACTCGTTTTTCAACCATTCCACAAATTTCTTGTTAACAAACTATAATTTTGGCAAGTCGGTTAGGACATCTACTTTGTGCATGACACAAGTACATTTTCCAACAATTGTTTAAAGACAGATTATTTCACTTATAATTCACTATAAGCACAATTCCAGTGTGTCAGAAGTTGATTGTGCCTTTAAACAGCTTGAAAAATTCCATAAAATTATGTCATGGCTTTAGAAGCTTCTGATAGGCTAATTGACATCATTTGAGTGAATTGGAGGTGTACCTGTGGATGTATTTCAAGGCCAACCTTCAAACTCAGTGCCTCTTTGCTTGACATCATGGGAGAATCAAAGGAAATTAGCCAAGACCTCAGAAAAAATTGTAGATCTCCAGAAGTCTGGTTCATCCTTACGAGCAATTTCCAAATGCCTGAAGTTACCACGTTCATCTGTACAAACAATAGTACGCAAGTATAAACACCATGGGACCACACAGCCGTCATACCGCTCAGGAAGGAGACGTGTTCTGTCCCCTAGGGATGAATGTACTTTGGTGCGAAAAGGGAAATCAATCCCAGAACAACAGCAAAGGACCTTGTGAAGATGCTGGAGGAAACAGGTACAAAAGTGTCTATATCCACAGTAAAACGAGTCCTATATCGACATAACCTGAAAGGCTGCTCAGCAAGGAAGAAGCCACTGCTCCAAAACCAACATTAAAAAAGCCAGACTATGGTTTGCAACTGCACATGGGGACAAAGATCGTACTTTTTGGAGAAATGTCCTCTGGTCTGATGAAACAAAAATAAAACTGTTTGGCCATAATGATCATTGTTATGTTTGGAGGAAAAAGGGGGAGGCTTGCAAGCCAAAGAGCACCATCCCAACCATGATGCATGGGGCGGCAGCATCATATTGTGGGGGTGCTTTGCTGCAGGAGGGACTGGTGCACTTCACAAAATTGATGGCATCATGAGGAAGAAAATTATGTGGACATATTTAAGCAACAACAAGTTACAGCTTGGTCGCAAATGGGTCTTCCAAATGGACAATGACCCCAAGCATACTTCCAAAGTTGTGGCAAAATGGCTTAAGGACAACAAAGTCAAGGTATTGGAGTGGCCATCACAAAACCCTATAGAACATTTGAGGGTCAAACTGAAAAAATGTGTGCGAGCAAGGATCCCTACAAACCTGACTCAGTTACACCAGCTCTGTCAGGAGGAATGGGCCAAAATTCACCCAATTTATTGTGGGAAGCTTGTGGAAGGCTACCCGAAATGTTTGACCCAAGTTAAACAAATTAAAGGCAATGCTACCAAATACTAATTGAGTGTATGTAAACTTCTGACCCACTGGGAATGTCATGAAAGAAATAAAAGCTGAAATAAATCATCATTCTCTCTACCATTATTCTGACATTTCACATTCTAAAAATAAAGTTGTGACCCTAACTGACCTAAGACAGGGAATCTTTACTAGGATTAAATGTCAGGAATTGTGAAAAACTGAGTTTAAATGTATTTGGCTGAGGTGTATGTAAACTTCTGACATCAACTGTATAGGGAAGGTAATCAGGGAAGTGATGGAATCCAGGTAAGTCTAATGAAGCGGAGGTGCACATAGCGATGGTGACAGGTGTGCGCCATAACTTGCAGCCTGGTGACTTAGAGGCCTGAGAGGAAGCACACGTGACCCTGGCCTGCTGTGCAAATGTGGTGAGTAGTTAACTCAAAGAGAAAGACAATATTTAAACAGTTTTGAACAAATACATTTCTTTAAAAATGAAGGAGAAGCAAGAGAGAGAGATAGAGAGAGACAGAGCTAGCTATATATATATATATAAAAAAAAAACACTTTCACTTAGCTAGTGAATCCAGCTAGCTAGTTAAGCCTACTCAAACACCAGGCTCAAATAGAGAGGGATGCTATGTTAGCTAGCTGGCTATGGCTTTCCAATACTGGAAATCTTCCAAATCAAGGTAAGCTAAACTGCTTGCTGACTGCACACTGTACTACATTATTGTAGCGGGTTTCCTAGCTAGCAGCTACAGTGCCTTGAAAAAGTATTCATCCCCCATTGCGTGGGAGACGAGGTGCTGCTGGAAGTGGTGTTGGAGGGCCAGTATGAGGCACTCTTTACTCTGGTCTAAAAAATATCCCAATTCCCCAGGGTAGTGATTGGGGACACTGCCCTGTGTAGGGTGCCATCTTTTGAAAGGGATGTTAAATGGGTGTCCTGACTCTCTGAGGTCATTAAAGATCCCATGGCAGTTGTCGTAAGAGTAGGGGTGTTAACCCCAGTGTCCTGGCCAAATTCCCAATCTGGCACTCAAACCATCATGGTCACCTAATAAGTCGCAGTTTACAATTGGCTCATTCATCCCCCTCCTCTCCCCTGTAACTATTCCCCAGGTCGTTGCTGTAAATGAGAACGTGTTCTCAGTCAACTTACCTGGTAAAATAACAGATTTTTTTTAAAAATGGACAAACACAAAATATTCCAAATTTGTGATATGAAAAAAATACCTTGTTTCAAAAAGTTCTAATTTAAAAAAAATTATATATGTATTCACCCCCTTTGCTATGAAGCCCCTAAACAAGATCTGGTGCAACCCATTACCTTCAGAAGTCACATAATTAGTTAAATAAAGTCCACTTGTGTGCAATCTAAGTGTCACATGATCTCAGTATATATACAACTGTTCTGAAAGGCCCCAGAGTCTGCAACACCACTAAGAAAGGGGTACCACCAAGCAAGTGGCACCATGAGGTGCAAGGATCTCTCCAAACAGGTCAGCAACAAAGTTGTGGAGAAGTACAGATCAGGGTTGGGTTATAAAAATATCTCAAACTATGAACATCCCACAGAGCATTATTAAAAAATGGAAAGAATATGGCACCACAACAAACCTGCCAAGAGAGGGCCGTCCACCAAAACTCACAGATCAGGCAAGAGTGCATTAATCAGAGAGGCAACAAAGAGACCAAAGATAACCCTGAAGGAGCTCCACAGTGGAGATTGGAGTATCTGTCCATAGGACCACTTTAAGCAGTACACTCCACAGAGCTGGGTTTTACGGAAGAGTGGCCAGAAAAAAAACATTGCTTAAAGAAAATATAAGCAAACACATTTGGTGTTCGCCATAAGGCATGTGGGAGACTCCCCAAACATATGGAAGAAGGTACTCTGGTCAGATGAGACAAATATTGAGCTTTTTGGCCATCAAGGAAAACGCTATGTCTGGCACAAACCCAACACCTCTTATCACCCCAAGAACACCATTCCCACAGGGAAGCATGCTGGTGGTAGCATCATGCTGTGGGGATGTTTTCATTGGCAGGGACTGGGAAACTGGTGATGGCGCTAAATACAGGGAAATTCTTGTGGGAAACCTGTTTCAGTCTTCCAGAGATTTGAGACTGGGACAGATGTTCATCTTCCAGCAGGACAATGACCCTAAGAATACTGCTAAAGCAACACTCAAGTGGTTTAAGGGGAAACATTTAAATGTCTTGGAATGGCCTAGTCCAAGCCCAGACCTCAATCCAATTGATAATCTGTGGTATGACTTAAAGATTGCTGTACACCAGCGGAAACAATCCAACTTGAAGGAGCTGGAGCAGTTTTGCCTTGAAGAATGGGCAAAAATCCCAGTGGCTAGATGTGCCTAGCTTATAGAGACATACCCCAAGAGACTTGCAGTTGTAATTGCTACAAAAGGTGACTCTACAAAGTATTGACTTTGGGGGGGTGAATAGCTCAAGTTTAGTTTTTTGTCTTATTTCTTGTTTGTTTCACAATAAAAAATATTTTGCATCTTCAAAGTGGTAGGCATGTTGTGTAAATTAAATTATACAACCCCCCCAGAAAAATCTATTTTAATTCCAGGTTGTAAGGCAACAAAATAGGAAAAATGCCAAGGGGGGTGAATACTGTCGCAAGCCACTGTATGTTAACTATGATGTTATTATCTAATATGGTGACAACGATGTAGGCTATGCGTAGCAGTTAGCAGTTATGATATGGTTTGTCTTGAAATGTTTTTTTAGTCTGGTCACAGACAGATGATTTGTTGTGCACTGAAGTCCACAAGCAAAGGGAGAAGGTGAGAGGAGGAGAGTGTGTAGATGCAAGAAGGAATTATGCAACGAGCAAAATGTTCATGCAGTAAGTATGTGGCTGCTATGAAAGTGAACTGTGTTTCTGTGTGATCAGAGGTGTATTCATTCCGCCAATTCTGTTGATGCAGGCAAGAGTGTGCAAGGCGGTATTAAACGTGTCACTCTCTGTCACCTTAATTACTCACATTTCTCACGACCTGTGCACCTACGTTGTAAACGTTCATTGATATGCTAGATTGTAACGACCTCATGATGGGTATAGGGAAAATGTTAGTATCATAAACCTATCAATGTGAATGGAATATGAATGACAGTCATCCAATATGCTACAATAGAAATAAGGCCATGCTCATAAAAAAAATGGCGTCCTCTATCATCTCATTGATTTACAGTCTAAATAAAGGTAAATAAAAATAAATTGATTTACAGTGCATTCGAAATGTATTCAGACCCCTTGACTTTTTCCACATTTTGTTATGCCTTATTCTAAAATGTATTAAATATTTTTTTTACCCTCATCCAACCAACACACAATAGTCCATATCGACAAAGCAAAAACAGGTTTTTAGGCATTTTAGCAAATTTATTAAACATACAAAACTGAAATATCACATTTCCTTAAGTATTCAGACCATTTACTCAGTACTTGGTTGAAGCACCTTTGAAAGTGTGCCTCGAGTCTTCTTGGGTATGGTGCTACAAGCATGGGAGACCTGTATTTGGGGAGTTTCTCCCATTCTTCTCTGCAGATCCTCTCAAACTCTGTCAGTTTGGAAGAGCAGTGTTGCTGCACAGCTATTTTCAGGTCTCTCCAGAGATGTTCGATTGGGTTCAGGTCCGTGCTCTGGATGGGCCACTCAAGGACATTCATAGACTTGTCCCGAAGCCACTTCGGCGTTGTCTTGGCTGTGTGCTTAGAGTCGTTGTCCTTCAATGGTGCAGAAATGTTTTGGTATCCTTCCCCAGATTTCTGCCTCAACACAATCCTGTCTCGGAGCTCTACGGGCAATCCTTTTGACCTCATGGCTTGGTTTTTGCTCTGACACGCACTGTCAACTGTGGGACCTTATCATGTCCAATCAATTGAATTTACCACAGGTGGACTCCAATCAAGTTGTAGAAACATCTCCAGGATGATCAATGGATACAGGATGCACCTGAGCTCAATTTCGATTCTCATAGCAAAGGGTCTTGTGTTTTTTATTTTGAATACTGTTGCAAAAAATTCTAAAAACCTGATCTTGCTTTGTCATTATGAGGTATTGTGTGTAGATTGATGACGGAAAAAAAATATTGTATCCATTTTAGAATAAGGCTGTAACGTAACAAAATGTAGAAAAAGCACTGTACATATGCACTGTATACAGTACTGTTCTAGTAGAGAGAGAGAGAGAGAGATGACGTGTGTGAGTGAGGGAGAGAGAGAGACAGATGGTGTGTGTGAGTGAGGGAGAGAGAGAGACAGATGGTGTGTGTGAGTGAGGGAGAGAGAGAGACAGATGGTGTGTGTGAGTGAGGGAGAGAGAGAGACAGATGGTGTGTGTGAGTGAAGGAGAGAGAGAGATGACTTGTGTGAGTGAGGGAGAGAGAGAGATGACTTGTGTGAGTGAGGGAGAGAGAGATGACTTGTGTAAGTGAGGGAGAGAGAGAGAGATGACTTGTGTGAGTGAGGGAGAGAGAGAGAGATGACTTGTGTGAGTGAGGGAGAGAGAGAGATGACTTGTGTGAGTGAGGGAGAGAGAGAGAGATGACTTGTGTGAGTGAGGGAGAGAGAGAGAGATGACGTGTGTGTGAGTGAGGGAGAGAGAGAGAGATGACGTGAGGGAGGGAGAGAGAGAGAGAGAGAGAGTGTGAGAGAGAGAAAAAGATAACAGGAGTGTGAGGGAGCAAAACCTCAAACCAGTGAAAAGTTCAGCTAAACCAGGGTGGAGACAGCCAATCTTATATTCGCTCCTTAAACCCCTGTCGAGATCTCTGGATTACTTGTGTCTGACTCCTACACGCTGACTAAGCATCATCACCCACAGAGTCTCAGAATGACTCAACACCAACAGCTAGCTTGTATACATGACAGTTTAAAGGCACAACCTACAATTTCAATAGCCTGACCTTGCCACTGTTTGGTGAGAAGAAGGACGGGGCTGGGGAAACTTGACCACTCTCAAGTTTAAAGAGGAAGTCATACAAGGAGCTAGTTCTTGGTGTTTTATTGAGAGAAGGGTGCAAATTTGGTGTCAATGTGGATATACAGGTATATTCCCCATTTTAATGTCATGAACCTGTTCAAATTAAGGATAAACAAAAATTAAAACAAAGTTATCCCTGGTTTAATAACCCTGGCTTACCCGTGACAGGGGTTGAGCAGGGCCTCCTTGGGGGAGATGTACATGTAAGGTGACAGTGGCTTGTCCACGAAGGCTCCGAAGCCCATGCGCAGGTTGCTGGTGGTGCGTCCCATTTCCTTGGCCAGGCCTTTCCCCAGGGTGCGGAGGCGGAACAGGTCATCGTTCATGGAGAAGGACAGGTCCATGAGGTAATACAGGTCCACCGGGTAGTCCTCCACCTGGCGCACCTTCACTGTGAACCGCTTGGAGTCATCTGACAGGGGGAGAGGTGGAAATTTGGGATGTGCTGTTTGCATGTAATAACCTCATCGGGTCTCATGTAATAATATCACCTGGTCTGAGGGTGATGTGGTATCAGTCTAATAATCTCACCTGGTCTGAGGTCGACATGAAGTCTCACTTGTTCTGAATGTGTAATAATCTCACCTGTCTTGAGTGCAATAATCCCACCAGTGTAATAATCTCACTTGTTGTCCGTGTAATAATCTCACCTGGTCTGAGGGTATAATAATATCACCTGGTCTGAGTGTAATAATCCCACCTGGTTTCATTTGGTTAATCCCACTTGGCCTAAATGTAATAGGCATAATCTCTTTTGATCTATGTGTAATAATCTCACCTGGTGTTGGTCTAATAATCTTACCTGGTCTCAGCCTAATAATCTCACCTGGTCTGAGGGTGATGTGGAGTCTCTGAGGTTGGATCTGCGTGGCGTCGGCTGTGTCTCCGGCTGCCTTGTTGCTGAGGGGCCGGTCCTCCTTCACCTGCAGCTTGCTGGTGGGGAACTCAAGGGCGGTCGGAGGAGCACAGCCCGCCACCAATAGGTTACGCTTCAGGTCACAACGAGACGAGCCTGCCACACCCTGCCCAAAGTCCTGATGGAACAATTCAGGAAGTTAGTGAGAGAAACAGGAAGTGTTAATAATCTCTACCATTCCCTTCAAAAAAGCTAGAAGTAGCAGTTCTAACACAGCCTATGTGTTGTTTGGGGTAGGCCATCTTGTTTTTGGCCAGGCCATGGAGGTGAAAGGGCAAGTCCTGACATGCCCCATGCCATAGAAGGGTCGTTCCACTTTAATATTTGGATTAGAAATTGTGGACCAATATTGAATTTAAAAGCATGTTATAGTAAATGATTTGCTACTTAATATAGACCATATGGAGAATTCCAAAAATCATATTTTTATATGAATAAAAGCTTGCTAAAGTGCCAAAATTCTTCATTTTGACATGTCCCTAAGTCAACCTGTATCACTTCTAAGAAGATTTTATTTATTTTGTTGCTTTGACAAAGTCATTTCTGAAGATGACTATTTATTTCATGTGATTAGTGAATCATTTACTTCTGTTTCTCATTTTAAGGTCAACCCTCTTATACATGAACTGAACTCTCGTTTTAAAGGGATATTTTGGGATTTTGGCAATGAAGTTATTTATCTAGTTCCCTAGAGCCAGAAACTCATGAATA
Organism: Oncorhynchus kisutch; assembly: GCF_002021735.2. Classification (NCBI taxonomy): domain Eukaryota; kingdom Metazoa; phylum Chordata; class Actinopteri; order Salmoniformes; family Salmonidae; genus Oncorhynchus; species Oncorhynchus kisutch. Next base: position 24,751,247 of record NC_034193.2, read on the forward strand.
CATGTTTTATGTTTCTGCATCTGGTATGAAGGAAGTTAGAGGTAGTTTTGTGAGTCAAAACTAACTAGCATGCTAGCAGTTACCATAGACTTCCAGTCATTGTGCTCACGCTAGTTATCAATTGCGCTAACGCTAGTTAGCAACTTCCTCCAAACAGAGAAATAAAAAACGTTATCCATGAGTTCATCTGACTCTGGGGAAGTAGATAAAGGGCTTCATTGCCAAAATGCTGAAGTATCTCTCTGATACAGTGAAACGATTCCTTTTTAAATATTTTGAAATATGAACATCTAATAATCTAAATCATAGAGTAAAAGTGAACTCTTTTTGGCCATTTCTGATTGTTTGTGGTGGAAAACTGAGTGGGCCGAGCATAGCACATCAACCCTGTTACCTAGAAATAGACAGGCTAAAATTGTTTCAACAATTTCACATGTATTTTATTTTAGCTTGGATTCAATTGCCACTACCTGCTGCACACAACAAGCTTAAATTTCCCCTGTCACAAGTGGATTCATGGTTGATTTAAGAAGAAATCGTTAACCCTGTTACGGTCAACCCTGTTACTTTATTTGGCACTTAATAGGCACTTACTATAGTCCTTTTTCTATTTAACATCTTGAGATGTGAAAAGGTGTTTTTTATGAGGTTGAACATGTTCTCTTTCTGACACAATGTAAAAGAAAATAGGTCAATTCAGGTCTTTTTGACCAAGTTACACTTCTCAAAAAACACAGAATTAGTGGAGCAACCCAGAAATATAATCATAGGGATGAATACATGGAGAAAATGTATAAACATTTCGGGGAGGAAGGGAGTGCCAGGGAATTGCCAAAGTGCAGTCCCCATCCATTGCCATTAACTACAATTACAACACTATTCTGTGGCCCAATTTCCTTGATGTCAATCATCAGATTGATTACAACATGTCCAAACAGGAGTCGTCTGCGTGCCACAAGACTGTGTTAGCCTTCTGAGCTAAGCCTAGGCATTAGCTCAGGGGAGCTAGCGCACATATTTAGGTCATAGGCAAACCACCTCTGTTACACGGATCAGTAATCCCTCAGGAAAGGAGAATTGAAGGAGATATCAGGGAGAATTTAGACACACCTCTTGGGAACACCACGCACAGGTAGGATGTACAGCCAGACACTGCTTACATGTGCTGGCCCCTCGGGATGTACAGATGTTGGAACCTGAAATGACAGTAGAGTCACTCACCAAACTCTACGTAAACATAGCATGTAGACACACATGCGCACACGTGCACCCACATATGCATAGTATACATACAGCAATCGTGCATATTTAAATGTGCAAGGGCGCACACGAACAAAAAGTCCTACAGGAATCATGCAGGAATTCTACCCTTTGTGAAGGTGTCCTGCAGGAATCCTGTAGGGTTGACAAAATCCCCAATGTTCCTGCAGGACTCCTGCAGGAGCATGACGTCCTACAGAAATGTTGAAATTCCTGCAGGACCGTGACAATTCCTGCAAGACTAAGTAATGTGTGGATCTGTTGGGGCGGTATACAAATTGGAATGGGTCTAGGGGTAATGGTGTTGATGTGAGCCATGACCAGCCTTTCAAAGCACTTCAGTAGTCATTTAGGCAGGTTACCTTAGTGTTCTTGGGCACAGTCACTATGGTGGTCTGCTTAAAATATGTTGGTATTACAGACTCGGACAGGGAAAGGTGGAAAATGTCAGTGAAGACACTTGCCAGTTGGTCAGTGCATGCTTGCAGTACACGTCCTGGTAATCCGTCTGTCCCTGCGGCCTTGTGAATGTTGACCTGTTTAAAGGTCTTACTCACATCGGCTGCAGAGAGCGTGATCACACAGTCGTCCGGAACAGCTGGTACTCTCATGCATGTTTCAGTGTTATCGAAGCAAGCATAGAAGTAGTTTAGCTCGTCTGATAGGCTTTTGTCACTGGGCAGCTCTCGGATGTGCTTCCCTTTGTAGTCTGTAATGGTTTGCAAGCCCTGCCACATCCGGCGAGCATCAGAACCTGTGTAGTACGATTCGATCTTAGTCCTGTATTGATGCTTTGCCTGAGTCCCGCACGTTGAAAGCAGCAGCCCAAGCCTTAAGCTCAGCGTGGATGTTGCCTGTAATTCATGGCTTCAGGTTGGGGTATGTACATACGGTCACTGTGGGGGGGACGTCATCGATGCACTTATTGATTAAGCCAATAACTGACTCATTCTTTTACCTATGCTTTTACCATATTTATTCATATTTTATGCAGTGATGGTGAAATGGACAATCAAACACACCCGCTGTTGCTGCATTGAATAATAACATTCCTATGCAATCAGATATCTTATGCTTTATGTCCATTATTTTAAAGGATGAGGAAGAGATCCCACAGGTGTCCTACAGGAAAATGGCCTGAAAATATTTTTGAATTACCTTCAGCAATCATATCTACAGGATATCAAAAGGATTTTGGGGCCATTTTGCTCTAGGACAATTCCTTCTGGTAGTCCTTCAGGAAAAGTTTTCTTGAAAGACTACCTGCATGATTCCTACAGGATCCTGCAGCATTCATGCAGGAATTGTCCTACAGGAAACTGGCCCTGAAAATCGTACAGGAATCCTGCAGGGATGTTAGGGTGTAGATAGCCTACAGTCATTTGGTGTGTGTATGACCTTTTTAATAAATAGTGGTAATTCTTGGCGATCAATCGAATAACTTTTGGCATGCTTATTGAACCTCAAGTAATGGGACACACCTGCACACACACACGCACACACACACACACACACACGGTACAGCTACTTATGACTTATGGTCCTCTTACTAGCAGAATGCTAAGCCTATAATTCCCCTTTGTCATCTCATCAGGTGATAAGGAGTCATAAGGGGAAAGATGGAAACTAGAGGCCAGTCTCAAACAGTCTGGGGAGAGCACAGGGAGCGATGTGGACAGATTTTGACAGATTACAACAAAACGAGTTTGGAGTTAACATTTTTTATCCATTTATCCAGTTATGTTTGAATTTAGTTTAATTAAAAATAGAATAATTTTCTATAATAAAAACCAAAATGATATTACTGCATGTATTAAATGTCCTTATTTGTAGCGATATTACCATTTCATGCGACCATTAAAGAAACTACAGTGTCTCACGTGTATTTCTAGCTGTAGTCTATCTCCCTGTCTGAACTGCGTTTTGCGCCCTCTCTCAACAATGATTCATTATTACACCGATGTTCAAGATGCAGCAACCGCACACCGCTAGAAGTAGTACATTTCCATCATATAGTTCAAACTTACCCAAAACATCAGTAACTGCAAATAAAACGAAATAACCTATCCAAAGTTGAATCCTTTGCGTTATGTGAGTAGGCCTACCCATCTTGGCGTGGGTACTTTGTCAGGACGCACGGCGCAGACGTTTGGCAAGACATTTCTTTGTGACTAGTTTAAATACCCCCCCTCCCTTCCGCCTTCGCTCAGTCTGCAATCTGACACAAGTCCAAATACAGTAAACTCTGTTTTCCTCTGTCCGGAAAGTCATAGCCTACTGTACAACGAGGTGTGGCGTTTATAAGGGCTTTAGAGCAACAAAAAAGCACAAGCATTTTATGCCCTTTTCTCATCCTTAAATAATATTCATCCGAATGTAGTTCTACCAGTCAATATACAGTTAAACACATTTTAGAACACTATGTTTTCATGTTTAAGCTTTTAAAATAGTTTTTGTATTGAGTATGTTGAATATTTGTATTAGGCCTATATAATAACAATAATAGCTATAATAAAATAATGTTTCTGTTTCTGAATCTTTGTCTCATTTGAAGCTCCATTAGTCCAGTAGTCTTCTATTTAAAGGTGATACGGTTTCCTTTACTACTACAGTATATAATTTGCACAATTTTGTTGCTGTTTTTCATGTAACACACACACACACACACACACACACACACACACACACACACACACACACACACACACACACACACACACACACACACACACACACACACACACACACTCTCACACACACACACACACACAGTTCTGCAGTTATATTCGGAACTCTCTCGCTCTCATGTCTTTCCTCCCCTCCCCAGTTAAGACAGAGCCTATAAACAAGTGAGACTGACCACCACAGAAAGCAGCACTCGACAGTCCTGCAGGCAAAGGTACCACCACACATAGTTTCAGCCTCTCATTTCTCCCTTTAAAATGGAGCCTAACACACACGCATAGCAGTACTCACAGATGTTGTTGGTACCAGCCATATTAAAACCAACTATCACCAAGCTTACCATTGCAGACATTTGTTTCCCTTTACACCAATACACATAAGCTGTTCATGTGACATCACCATTACTCTCACTCTTTTACCTATGCTTCTGCCATATTTATTCAGAATCTAATTTTCTTTCTCCTAGGAATCATGTTTAATGCAGTGCTGGTGAAATGGACAATCAAACACGCCCGCGGTTGCTGCATTGAGTAATACAATTCCTATGCAATCAGATATCTTATGCTTTATGTCCATTATTTTTAAAGGATGAGGAAGAGATCCCATAGGTTTTCTGTCCTACAGGAAAATGGCCCTGAAAATATTTTAGAATTACCTTCAGGAATCTTATCTACAGGTTATCAAAAGGATTTTGGGGCCATTTTGCTGTAGGACAATTCCTGCGGGTTGTCCTTCAGGAAAATGACTATCTGCAGGATTCTTGCAGGATTATTTACTTGAAGGACTTCCTGCATGATTTCTACAGGAAACTGGTCCCAAAAATCCTACAGGAATCCTGCAGAATAAATATCCTGCAGGAATCCTGTAGGATTCTTCATGCAGGGTTCCTGTAAGACTTTTTTTGTAAGGGTGTAGATAGCCTACAGTAATTTGGTGTGTACATGTGTGTTTATGACTTAAGTCACCTTTTTAATAAATAGTGATTATTCTTGTCAATCAAACGAATCACTTTTGACATGCTTATTGAACCTCAAGTAATGGGACACACCTGCACACGCGCTCGCATGTACACACAAACACACACACACACACACACACACACACACACACACACAATTAACATGGTCCTCTTACTAGCAGAATGCTAAACCTATAATTCCCCTTTGTCATCTCATCAGGTGGTAAGGAGTCATAAGGGGAAAGATGGAAACTGGAGGCCAGTCTCAAACAGTCTGGGGAGAGCACGGGGAGCTACGTGGACAGATTTAGAGAAGTTACAACAAAACGAGTTTGGAGTTAACATTTTTTATCCATTTATCCAGTTATGCTTAATTTAGTTTAATAAAAACTACAATGATTTTCTATAATAAAAGCCAAACTGATGATACTGCATCTATTAAATGCCCTTATTTGTAGAGATATTACCATTTCATGCGACCATTAAAGAAACTACAGTGTCTAACGTGTATTTCTAGCTGTAGTCTATTTCCCTGTCTGAACTGCGTTTTGCGCCCTCTCTCAACAATGATTCATTATTACACCGATGTTCAAGATGCAGCAACCGCACACCGCTAGAAGTAGTACATTTCCATCATATAGTTCAAACTTACCCAAAACATCAGTAACTGCAAATAAAACGAAATAACCTATCCAAAGTTGAATCCTTTGCGTTATGTGAGTAGGCCTACCCATCTTGGCGTGGGTACTTTGTCAGGACGCACGGCGCAGACGTTTGGCAAGACATTTCTTTGTGACTAGTTTAAATACCCCCCCTCCCTTCCGCCTTCGCTCAGTCTGCGATCTGACACAACTCCAAATAGAGTAAACTCAAAAGCACTGTTTTCCTCTGTACGGAAAGTCATAGCCTACAACGAGGTGTGGCGTTTATAAGGGGGAGGGGGTCTTTAGAGCAACAAAAAAAATCACAAGCGTTTCATGCCCTTTTCTTATCGTAAAATAATATTAATCCGAATGTAGGCCTATCAGTCAATATACAGTTGTTTAAGCACGTTTTAGAACACTATGTTTTCATGTTTAAGCTTTAAAAACAGTTTTTGTATTGAATATGTTGAATATTTGTATTAGGCCTATATCAAAGCTATAATAAAATAATAGCTATTATTATGTCTTGTTATATTAAATAAAGTTGTTTAAATACGATTACAATACATGTATGAAACATATAGAGTAACGTGATACTAAGTTAGCTAGGTTTTAAATGGTTGGCTTTGAAGTTGGAGATGGTGTGAGTCACTGACTGTATGACTCTAAAATGTGAATTTTCTTTGGTTTACTCAAGTCAACTAATATTGTAAAGTTATTGCCGACAGTGTTGCTACAAATCATCCTAGTATAACAGAGCGCTACCTAGTTAAAAAAGGGCTTAAAAGTTTACAGTCAGAACAATATCCCATAGTGAACACAGTCATCAGTTAATTCTGCTGACATGGTCACATGGAGTCAGTATGAGAAGGTGTTGATTATGAAGCTACTTTATGATATGGCCCATCCAGTTTGGAGCCTGTGGAAAAGGTTGAGACTGAGGAAAATAGGCCCCATCCTCCCTCCAGAATCCCAGTACTGCAGAAGAAGAGGTCGTTCTGCAATGGGAAGAGTCAAGGACTGCATGTAGCTCCAACATCTCAGCAGTCAGGGAAGGCTACTGTTCCTCCCATCCGGAAGCCACTGCAACCCATCCGGACCAAGAGGGATCAAACCTGCGTGGTGAAAAACATCTACCTCCATAGCGTCAAGCCATTGAAGGCAGTCCATGGAGCCAATATGGCCACCAAGATGCCACTGCCTCCCATTAGAGTCAGAGTCACTGTGCCAAACAATGATGCCAAGAAGGAGTCATTACGGACTATCAGACCAGATTTAAGCCCTCGTCCTGCTTCAAAGTTCAGAAGGCAGGTTGTGAAGAAACACGTCCAGTTCAAGACTCAGACCCTGACTGTACAGGATCTATCGTCATGCCCTGATAAGATGGTATGGGTTGTCATCAACTTGGAGGCTGAGCAGGTGATGGAATATCTGTGTCACCCAGGAATTAAACCTGATCAAAGGTGGGGCCAACATGGATGCTCAGGCTTTGGAGGAGAGGAAAGCAAAGGAGCAGTTCAAGGTCAAGGTGAAGAAGTTCATCCAGGAGATCTGCCTGATGAAGGTGGATTCTGACCTATGGGAGATGATAAGAGATAACGAAGAAGAGGAAGAGAGGAAGAAAGAGGTGATGGAAAATGGAGGGGAAGAGGGCAGCATAGCAAGTAAGCCGAAGCAGACAGCAGCCAGGAGACACGTGAGCAAGGACAGGGTCCAAGTCGAGAAGAGTGTGAAAGAGGAGGATGAGACAATGAAGGACAGAGAGGTAAATTAGTGCACTGCTGATCTAGTTCAGTGTTGTGATCATGTTTTAGGCTTATTTGTATTACATACTGTATATTTTATGTATGTTTCCAATTTAATTGTATGTATAGTACCTTTAGAGTGCCCAATATACCATCTGGCATGAGCTGTGCAATCATGTGTCCATCTGATAACGAGGAGTACCACAACGGAAATGTCTTTTGACTTTGTGTTTTTTGTCCTTGAGAATTTTCATGTGAGTAGTGTTGTATTCACAATGGCTGAAGCAACTCAATGTAGCCTGTTTTCAATTTGCCACATATATAAACAAATGAATTCCTTCATTCAGGTGGACACAAAACTTAGACTTGGGATGAGTGTAGCCAACTCCAAGCTGAAGCAGTGTGAGCACAGCAGTACTACTAGGAGGCAGTATTGTATCCAGAAACGTCTCAGCCAACAGTATTCAGCAGTTCCTCAAATCTACAGAAACACCTGTAGTTCTCCAATAAAATAAGAAATCCCAACAACTCTTTCTAAATGTTTCAGTCAGTGTTGTTCCCGGAAGGTAAAGGAAATTCAATGTTATTGTGTAGTATTCCTTTAATTACTTATGCTCTCCATACCTGTGCATTTTCACTTCCTTGTCACGTGTGACCAGTGACCAGTGACCCATGACCCAACATATAGCGCTCTCTAGTGCAGGGTTTCCTAAACTGTTTTGCTTCGTGACCCAACCAATTTAGGTCTCTATGTAGTCGTGACCCACCGTAAAGGGTTGAGCGGTGAAAACACAAACTAAGACCAAAAAAATCATACAAATAATGAACCCTCTTATTCAAAACATCCAACTGAATGTAGATTTGAGAGTTTTGAGCACATTTTTTGTTACAACCCACAACACATTTCATCCCCTGTATCTACCTGGACCTCTGCTGCTACCCACGTGTGGCCCCGAACCCACAGTTTTGGAACCACTACTCTGGAGTATAAATTAAGTGGAATATACAAGTTCTTTGTAGTAGTTGAGAACAGACTGGAATGAAATGGGACAGTCAGAAACAGGTAACAGTTCAGCATTTTTATTTCACTTCAGGCAAAGTCAGTGAAGCCACAAGCCAAGTTAACATTGACCAACAAGCCAAAAGTAGCCAGAGAAAATAACACATAACACAATAAGAGACAACAATAAAAATATATTTTAAACGTACAAAAGGATTTGTTAATGGTTTTGAGAGCATAGAACTTTGATGTAAAAAATAAAATAAAATCTAACTCTAAAAGACTCTAAAAGCCTATTTAGTCCTTTCCGTGACAAACTAACACATTTTTTTAACAGCTAACAATATGGCCAATCGCTGAGTAACCCTAAAAGGCTAACCATAATCCTGATAGAAAATAACTTCACTGTTAGATTTACATGACTTCTCGGGTCGAAGTTCAAGTATGAAAACATACTTGGGTCTTCCACCAAGCTAGTCCAATTCAGGCTCTATGAAGTAATTGCCTTTGAATGCGTTGGGCATACACCCAAATACTCAGTGGCTGCATTTACACAGGCAGTCCAATTCTTTTGACCAATAAGATCAGCTCTTTTGCGAATAATTCGGCAAAAGATCAGAATTGGACTGCCTATGTAAATGCACAACCAGTGGGATCAAGACTAAGATCATGACGCGTCAGTGAGTTCATTTCAACAGTAGGGGGCAGAAGTATACCTTTTAATCTTTAAGTCAAATGTCAGTGAAGGGCCATAAATGTTATTTGGATTTCTATTGTGGAAATTGTTAGCAAATTGTTCCATTGAAAATACTATTTCCTTTATGTGTTTTTAATCTCATACTATTGTTTACTTCCTCACTGTTCTGTTCCAATCTTTCCCCTTTCTCCTTCTCACTATTCCAACATCCTCTACCTCTTTCTCTCTTTTTGAACTCTGTATCTTCCTCATCATCTATTGCTTACTTTCTGACCTCATCTCTATTAGACTTCTACTCATCCTAGTGTCTTCCAACCTCTCACATCCTCCTCCTCCTCCTACTTCCACTACTCTCCCTCCCCTCCCACCTTCACCCACCTTCCTCCTCCTCCTCTCCTTTCCTCCTCTCCTTTCCTCCTCCTTCTCCTCTATGGCTTCCTGGCCTTCACAAAGAACACGCCCGTCACGTCGTCCACCCCCACCATCATGCCCTGGGGCAGCGTGTACACCTCCAGCCTCACCAACGTGTACCCACTGGCCCTCACGCTGGCACACACCTGGGCCTCATCCAGGGGCACCACAGGGATGCGCACACCGGGCCCCCCCATGTAGTAGCTCTCACCCAGGGCCCCGATGAGGAGCAGGTGGCCCCCGGGCCGGAGAAGGCCCCTGATGTGGCCCAGGGCCCGGGTGAAGGAGGCAAGGTCAGGACTGACGCTTTCCAGGCAGAAGCAGGACACCAGGCAGTCGGCGCCGGCAGTGGGGAGCTGGGAGTCAGGGTGCAGGGGGCGGGGGAGATGCACGTCGATGGGGAGAATGTCGGAGACAACAGAACGCAGGCGCGCGGCTTTCTCGGTCCACGCTGAAGGGCTGATCAGGACAATAAAACAACAAATAATACAAACAATTAAAAACAATAAACATACATTATTTAATGTCTGTCCTCAAAAGTCAGCACTTACTTGACCAATCAATATATGCTAGGAAGTCAGTCCCCGCACCTGGTTCCCCAGGTCTAAATCTGTTAGAGAGTTTATAGGCAAGAGTGAAAAGCAGCAGACTCTGTGGATGCGCCCCTCAAGGAGTTGAGTTTAACTCCTCAAATCATATTCATTATGCACCAAATGGAAGAAAAGTGACTGAAACAGGAAGGGACAACCTGTTCAACCTTTTTAACTTGTCCAATATGAAACGCTTGCCTTTGTTTTCCGTTGCAAAACGTTTTGCGACGGTACGCACTCATGAGTACGACCCTGGTCTAACACTAACATCAGCACCCACCGTCGGCCCTCCAGCTTGCAGACATGCTGCAGGTAGGGGGTCCAGTCCAGGCTGCTGTAGCCCTCACCCTGCAGCCAACGCCTCAGCTCCTGCCTGTTCACCTCCAGGAAGTCTGTGAGAAACACAGTGTCGAACACCTCACAGCCGCTCAACACCTGGTATAGAGTGGGCCCTGAACCCACGTCCACCAACACGTCACCTCCCACGTCACCTGACAGAGAGGGCGGGGAAGTGAGGGGGAAGAGGAAAAGAGATTGAGGATTGGGGGAAGGGGGGGGGTAGAGAGAAGGAGGGGGAGAAAAGGAGGTAGAGGAGGGGGAGATAGAAAGGGAGGGAGAGGCAGGGAAGGGGGGTAGAGGAGGGTAGAGATAAGAGGGTGGGAGAGAGGGAGAGGAGAGTAGGGGAGGAAATAGAGAGAGTAAGGGTGGGAGAGAGAGGGAGAGGACAGGGAAGTAATGGTGGGAGAGAGAGGGAGATGACCGAAGGAGTCGACAGACAGAGGAGTAGAGAGAGAAGTGATACAACATTAAACATACTCACCCTTCTCATTTACAAATCTACTGTACATAAACAAAAACACAGATATTGTACATATTTCAAATATCACACCCACCCTGAAAAATGTTATTCATACAGTCGCTCATAGACAGACAGACTGATGCACACAAACGCAAGCACACGCACACACACACACACACACACACACACACACACACACACACACACACACACACACACACACACACACACACACACACACACACACACACACACACACACACACACACGAGTTGTATCGGCACCAAATGGAATAAAACTGACTGAAACTGTTTTCTTCCACACACACAATGACGCAAACAAGCACGTTTAAGCTTAAAATGTTGAGGAGCTATCGAATTAGATATTTTTTCAGACAGCTCAAACCATTGCAACGTTGTCAAGCTAAGCTTACCCATTGGCTCCAGGTCATCTACAAGTCTCTGCTAGGCAAAGCCCCATCTCATCTCAGCTCACTGGTCACCATAGCAGCACCCACCCATAGCACGCGCTCCAACAGGTATATCTCACTGGTCACCCCCAAAGCCAATTCTTACTTTGGCCGCCTTTCCTTCCAGTTCTCTGCTGCCAATGACTGGAAAGAACTGCAAAAATCACTGAAGCTGGAGACTCATATCTCCCTCACTAGCTTTAAGCACCAGCTGTCAGAGCAGCTCACAGATCACTGCACCTGTACATAGCCCATCTGTAAATAGCCCATCCAACTACCTCATCCCCATACTGTATTTATTTATTTATCTTGCTCCTTTGCACCCAAGTATCCCTACTTGCACGTTCATCTTCTGCATATCTACCATTCCAGTGTTTAATTGCTAGATTGTAATTACTTCGCCACCACGGCCTATTTATTGCCTTACCTCCCTTATCCTACCTAATTTGTACACGCTGTATATAGACTTTTTCTACTGTATTATTGACCGCATGTTTGTTTATCCCGTGTGTAACTCTGTGTGTTGTTGCATGTGTCAAACTGCTTTGCTTTATCTTGGCCAGGTCGCATTTGCAAATGAGAACTTGTTCTCAACCTGGACACCTGGTTAAATAAAGGTGAAATAAATTCAAATAAAAAAGCTGTTATCAGCACACTGATCCCGTTAGACACACACACTCTCACTCACCCTCGGTAAAAGCTCTGTGCAGACATCCTAGTTTCCAGGGTACGATGCTGTCTTGCCGGTCAAAGTCCGCCCGCGGTGGCATGTAGTTATACTGTAGATAGGCTGCTGGATCAAAGCCTTGGTAACAAGCTACCATCGCCGCCACCCCCTTCTCTCTCTCTCTATCGTTCTCTTCTTTTTCATTTTTTGCCTCCCTGTCCATGCCTTTTTCTCTCTATCAGAACCCCTCTTTCCCACTCGTGCCACTCCTTTCCTGTTCTCCCTTTTCTGCCTTTCTATTAGTGGGTCAGGGAAGGTGGGTGGAAAACGGTCTCTGTCTCCCCCAGTATTAATACCTGTGTGTGTCGTGTTGTGTGTGTGTGGTCAGTCTGTGCGTGTGCTTTGTCTATGTCTGTCTGTGTTCCTATGCTTTGGGGTAGTCTCTCCCTCTCTCTCTCTCTCTCTCTCTCTCTCTCTCTTTCTTTCTTATCAGACGAGATAGCGATCCCCTCTGCCTCTTTCTCGGACGGTGTGACCACCTGATACCTTTGGGCCATCCACTATTCCACTTCTCCTAGCACGGGGTACTGATACCATCATACAGAGGGCTTTCTCCCCAAGGAAATCCACTAATGGCTGCCCACACAAGCACTTCAAGGCCAGCAATCCCTGCTCTTATAGACTCTCTTATCTCCCCCATCGTAAAAAAAGAGCTCTCAGGCAAAAAACAAACATAGAGGTTTAATCACTGTGAATTATCAGTCAGATGGCCATTTTGTTTTGCTGTACAGGGGGAGACCGAGAGGAAAGTTGGGCTGTTTGGAGAGATATTGAAGTGGAAGGCAAGGATTGTTGTATGGATGAGGTAAGAAATGTAACTTAAGACTTCTACAACTCAAATGAAAAATGTCTAGAGAAATGTTGTGTCCATTTAACCCTCATCCTACCAACATATTTTACATACATGGATTACCAACGGGGGTCATTTTGACACCAAGAAGAAACTATTAGAAAAAGCAACAATCATAGCAAAATATGAACTTAATTCTGATCAAAACATAAATATTCATGTAATTAATGTAATCTGAAATAAAAACAAATACCCCAAAAGACTGTTAGTTTAGCAAAATTAAAGTAATTTGCATATTCCATAAAACAAAGTTAGAAACATTTCCCTTAAATAAAGTGCAGCTTTTTTCAAAGTACAGTCCACATTAGTACTAAAAAGCTGATTTACCATGATTTGTTGTAGTATCACTTAGTTTTGAGAATTTTGAAGTACATTTTCAATATTTATTATTTATGTATTAAAAACGACTGCCATATAAAGGGGAGGTACAGTGGGGCAAAAAAGTATTTAGTCAGCCACCAATTGTGCAAGTTCTCCCACTTAAAAAGATGAGAGGCCTGTAATTTTCATCATAGGTACACTTCAACTATTACCGACAATTTTTTTTTTATTCAGAAAATCACATGGTAGGATTTTTAATGAATTTATTAGCAAATTATGGTGGAAAATAAGTATTTGGTCACCTACAAACACGCAAGATTTCTGGCTCTCACAGACCTGTAACTTCTTCTTTAAGAGGCTCCTCTGTCCTCCACTCGTTACCTGTATTAATGGCACATGTTTGAACTTGTTACCAGAATAAAAGACACCTGTCCACAACCTCAAACAGTCACACTCCAAACTCCACTATGGCCAAGACCAAAGAGGTGTCAAAGGACACTAGAAACTAAATTGTAGACCTGCACCAGGCTGGGAAGACTGAATCTGCAATAGGTAAGCAGCTTGGTTTGAAGAAATCAACTGTGGGAGCAATAATTCGAAAATGGAAGACATACAAGACTACTGATATTCTCCCTCGATCTGGGGCTCCATGCAAGATCTCACCCCGTGGGGTCAAAATGATCACAAGAACGGTAAGCAAAAATCCCCGAACCACACGGGGGGGACCTAGTGAATGACCTGCAGAGAGCTGGGACCAAGTAACAAAGCCTACCATCAGTAACACACTACGCCGCCAGGGGCTCAAATCCTGCAGTGCTAGACGTGTCCCCCTGCTTAAGCCAGTACATGTCCAGGCACGTCTGAAGTTTGCTAGAGAGCATTTGGATGATCCAGAAGAAGATTGGGAGAATGTCAGATGAAACCAGAATATAACTTTTTGGTAAAAACTCAACTCGTCGTGTTTGGGGACAAAGAATGCTGAACACCATACCTACTGTGAAGCATGGGGGTGGAAACATCATGCTTTGGGGCTGTTTTTCTGCAAAGGGACCAGGACGACTGATCCGTGTAAAGGAAATAATTAATGGGGCCATGTATCGTCAGATTTTGACTGAAAACCTCCTTCCATCAGCAAGGGCATTGAAGATGAAACGTGGCTGGGTCTTTCAGCATGACAATGATCCCAAACACAACGAAGGAGTGGCTTCGTAAGAAGCATTTCAAGGTCCTGGAGTGGCCTAGCCAGTCTCCAGATCTCAACCCCATAGAAAATCTTTGGAGGGAGTTGAAAGTCTGTGTTGCCCAGCAACAGCCCCAAAACATCACTGCTCTAGAGGAGATCTGCATGGAGGAATGGGCCAAAATACCAGCAACAGTGTGTGAAAACCTTGAAAACGTTTGACCTCTGTCATTGCCAACAAAGGGTATATAACAAAGTATTGAGATACACTTTTGTTATTGACCAAATACTTATTTTCCACCATAATTTGCAAATAAATTCATAAAAAAATCCTACAATGTGATTTTCTGGATTTTATTTTTCAAATTTTGTTTGACATAGTTGAAGTGTACCTATGATGAAAATTACAGGCCTCTCTCATCTTTTTAAGTGGGAGAACTTGCACAATTGGTGGCTGACTAAATAATTTTTTGCCCCACTGTGCATCTAATTTTGAAATATACATAATTTTACTGACAAAAAGTAATTAATCTGTTGATCCTGAGAGACAATGACCAAAAGTATGTCTTTGTTTTCTTTATTTACTTACCCCACAGCCAGCATTAGCATCGCTGCTAGTGAAACAATGGGAATGGTAGGGCGGGACCTATCCTCAAAAAACACTTCAAACCAAATGGTATAGCAACCCAAATACCATAAAAATACGCTCTGAAAACTACATTGTTTGTTCCAGTAAGGGCTTGTAAGTAAGCATTTCACTGTAAGGTATTGTATTCAGTGTTCGGTATTCTGTTGTATTTGGTGCATTTGACAAATACATTTTGATTTGATTTGATTTAATTAAGAACAAGTCGATTGAAAAAGTCATGAAAAAATGTAAGAATTGAATAAACACACTACCTCTGGTGGTATGAGGGCTAAATACATAATAGAAATGGGTTTTCCTCTGAATCAGAGAGGTGCAGGGGGCTGCCATAATCGACATCCACGTCTTCGGCGCCCGTTGGAACAGTGGGTTAACTGCCTTGCTCAGGGGCAAAACAACAGAGTTGTGTCCTGTCAGCTCGGGGATTCGATCCAGTAACCTTTCGGTTACTGGCCAAACACTCTAACCTCCAGGCTACCTGTGTCTGTGTGTGTGTGTGTGTGTGTAAGTCTTTCGAAAGGGTTAGGATAAAGAAGAACTGTAAGGAAAATACAGTAGATGAATAAAGTATTTTTCTTAAAAGGTTAAAAAAGCAGTAGTATTTATTTTACAATCTACCATTGCAGCTTCATTGACATTATTCTGCTAATTTTGTTTAAAGGTTTTGAAATATCAATAGTGATATCTACATTGAAGTAATCTATGTAAAATATGGCGGTGTCCTTGGCAATACAATGATGTGGTGCATTTGGTATTTGGTGAAAGCAAGGCTACGGTAAAGGCTTCCTTTTATTCTACATATGGTAGAGCTTGGTCAGTCATTATGAGAGAGGGGATGACAAGGTTCTGCAAAAAGATGATTCTGAGATAATTGGTTTTAAAGGTCCAAACCCTCATAACACAATCCCAGTCCCATCCAATAACTACATCATAATAAAGCTACGGTCTGGGTTTTGGGAAGCTGTTCAATCATCCTTGATATTTTCCCATTTATATTTTGAAGGATATACTGTAACTCAACTCATGAGCTTAGTTTAAACGTCTATCTTTATCATAACCCAAAATATAAGGTTTTATTCATTGTTTACAAAGAAGAGGATTGTAAACATAACATATACAGCCTCAAAATATGGTTAAAACTATCATTACTGTGATCTCATGGAAGCCCACACCAGCCCAAAATGGGCTAGCTCATCACAGGCTAGCCCATACCAAGCCCACACCAGCCCAACACGGGCTAGCTCATCACAGGCTAGCCCACACCAGCCCAACACGGGCTAGCTCATCACAGGCTAGCCCACACCAAGCCCACACCAGCCCAACACGGGCTAGCTCATCACAGGCTAGCCCACACCAAGCCAACACCAAGCCCACACCAGCCCAACACGGGCTAGATCATCACAGACTAGCCCACACCAAGCCCACACTAGCCCAACACGGGCTAGCTCATCACAGGCTAGTCCACACCAAGCCAAACACGGGCTAGTCCATGCTGGTTCAACGGTTATGGGGCCCTCATTGGACCATGCGTGTGTGGGTAGAATAGCATCGTCCCAATGGGTGAAAGTGTTTTATGCTGTTTCATTCAAATTTGGTGGCGTAGTTTGCAAAGAGTTTTTTTGTGCACTAGTTACTAAGAGTGTTCCAGTTGAAGTTTTCTGTTGTATGACGCCAGTAAATGTGGAACGCTTGTACACTGCAATTCTAAAGCTTAAAAAATGTGACGCATGTGACATATTACAAATGTATGTTGCTAGGTAGTAAAATTCAAAGGCTCGTAAATGTTGCAATTTATGAATTACTGTTACAGTATTTGAATAAAAGTGCAATAAATGCATTTAAAGCAATAAATAACACCTGCTTCCCTCTCCAATCTCATCGGCACTGAGACGGTCTAAGATCTCTTTGTCTCACACACACGCCAAACACACATGCACGCACGCACGCACACACACACACAGGGACTCTATTGACATGAATTTAGCAACGCTATGAAAGACAACAGTGCGAGGGCATCAAAGTATGACAGGAAAAATGTGCATAGCTTATTCAATTTGCACCACAGTCAACGATGGTACTGTCTCCACATTTTCCCTGTTACTCAGACAATCCCCTCAGTCAGATGCCACAGAGATCCAATTTAAAGGGCTTACTCTGGGCTTCAATGGTATGAGGTCAGATCATAGAGAGGTCAATGCGTGTGCATTCTTTTTTGTATAGATTGAGTGTCCTGTCAAAACATAAAGCTTACAAAGATCCGGGTATGAAACTAGCCATAAACATACTGTAGACAAGGGGCAGAGTGAAAGGAGTACACATCCACGTATGCACATGTACACAAGCACGCAAGCACATTTACTTACTTCTGTTTGATATGAAGGTTTTCACCGCCTGAACAGTGGAAAACACAGATAGACGATTGAATCTAGCCCAAAGTACACAACAGTTGAGAGCCATTAGGCATAAATGCAGGCTTTCTCCAAAATCTGTTTTATATATCAAAGAAGAGATCCAGGGTCGTATTCATTAGGCACCAAAACGGACAAAAACATATTGAAAGAAGGAAGGACTACCTGACCAACTGTCGTATCCCATCACAACCCAAAATATAATCTTGATCTACTCTAATGTTAGTTCACAATGTAAACAAACACTGTATAGCCTGAAAACATGGTTAAAACTATAATGTTGATATCATGGATGGTCAGTCCTTGCATCCAGAGCTCTGTCAATGAAATTGAGAGTGGTTACATTACTCCAGCCCCATCCCTTGGCCTTCACTAAAACTGTGGTGGGGTGCCCGCTTTGCTATTGTTTCAAGTGCAGATTGCCCCTTTAAGAAACACTTGTTTTCATTTTGCATATATTTTTTCTTCTTCTATGTTTCGCTACGTTGTGCACTAATGAATATGACCCTGGTTAGTTCCTTTAGCTCAGGGATGGCAAAATTAGTAGAATTGCATGAAATTAGTTATATTTTGCACCCCATGGAACATTTTGTAGAATTGAAGCAAACTTGCTTTTTTTCTCTTCGCTCTCAAGAGGGGAGCCGCTAAAATGTTTGGCTCGCAAGGTGGGGTGGGCCCCAACAAAATTTTGCTTAGAGCCCCCAAAAGGCTAGGGCCTGGTCTGACTGCATGTGTGGGTATGGATGCAGACCCACAAACCACAGCGGCTCCTCATGAGTTTTTGTGCCCCCCACCCCCTTCAGAACTGCCCATCCCTGATCCTGTACTGTGTCCATTCTAGGACACCCGCAGCATACCGTTTATAGAATGGTAGTTGAATTGGTCATTTATTTTAAACCAGTCTCAGCAAAGTAGTTCTAACACCTCTCTCATCCTTAGTGTCTGACCCAGAATCTGTGCTGGGATAAGCTCTATGGGATAAGCTTCTATCAAACACACCACTGAGTGTCCCAATGAACACGTCCAAACCTGCCACCTGCCACAGCAGTGAGATTACCCTAAGTGAGATTTGGTTGGGGGCCCCCCCACCTAAGGGGGGCTAAAACCTTTTGGTGGCCCCCCTTCATTTCCTGCAATTCCACACATTTAGCTATGGATGTACAGAAAATGTTTGTTTTAAAGCAAGCATTTTACAATTCTACCCATTTTGTCATGGGGGTGGAGAGATATTTTTGCAGTTTTAAAATTATTTTCCTGCAATTCTACACATTTTGCCAAGACTTACACCATGTTGAGCGACTGCCCCTAAAAAGCAACTTCTTGTTTACAAATGACCTATGTCGCATCGATATGAGTCAGAAACATTTATTCTAATGTCAAAATGTGAATAGTATTATTTTGGTCATAAAGTCAGTCTGTCACGTAAGGAAGGGCACCGTATGTAACGGCTGTTGTCGGGAGAAGAAGGTGAGGACCAAGGTGCAGCGTGGTAAGTGTTAATCATTTTAATAAACTTTACTGAACACTAAATACAAAGTAACAAACGAGAACAACCGAAACAGCTCCGTCAGGTGCAACACACACTAAACAGAAAATAACCACCCACAAACAAAAGTGGGAAAACAGGCTACCTAAGTATGGTTCTCAATCAGAGACATCAATTGACAGCTGCCTCTGATTGGGAACCATACCAGGCCAAACACATAGAAATATAACACACAGAACAAAACATAGAAGGCCCATCCCAAATCACGCCCTGACCAAACTAAAATAGAGACATAAAAAAGGATCTAAGGTCAGGACGTGACACCGTAACAGTTTTCCTTGGGTTGGGTTTATTTCAATCCTTCTCACATACCCACAGCTGGCAGTGGCAGCACCCAAGTAATCGTCAATTCAGAGCACAGCTGCATGCAACCCAAATGTAATGCCCATGGTCAATTTGGTTAGGAATTCAATATCCCTATGGGGCAGGTTAAGGACCATCAGTTAATTACACAATGTACAGTGTGTGGTCTGCATATGGGAAGCAGCGGCTCTGCACACACACACACACACACACACACTAACAGTGCCAGGTACGAGTTGGGTTACCCTTAGGACAGAGGGAGATGGAGAGATAGACAGCGAGCGGTAGGGAGGTAGAGAAAGGAGGAAGATAAGAAACAAGCAAACAATGAGAATAGAGCAGAAATGGACAGATGAAAAAGAGAGGGCAGATAAAGAAATAATGGACGTTAATTAGACTCCATGACCTGAAAGCAGACGTCAAATTCATTTCTCAAAGGGATTGTGCAACTCAATGACTTTGAAGTTACTTTGAGATGATTTGGGTATGAAATGTAACCCATGCTAACCAGTGGTGTAAAGTACTTAAGTAAAAATACTTTAAAGTACAACTTCAGTAGTTGGGGTATCTGTACTTTACTATTTATATTTTTGACAACTTTTCCTTTTACTTCACTACATTACTAAAGAAAACAATGTACTTTTTACTCCTTACATTTTCCCTGACACCCAAAAGTACTCGTTACATTTAGAATGCTTAGCAGGACAGGAAAATGGTCCAATTTGCACACTTATCAAAATAATGTCCCTGTTCATTCCTACTGCCTCAGATCTGGCGGACGCAAACAAAATGTTTATGTCGGAGTGTTGGAGTGTGCCCCTGGCTATCCGTAAATTTAAAAAAACAAGAAAATCGTGCTGTCTGGTTTGCTTAATATAAGGAATGTGAAATTATTTATAATTATACTTTTATTTTAGATTCTTAAGTATATTTTAGCAATTACATTTACTTTTGATACTTAAGAATATTTAAAACCAAATACTTTTACTTAAGTAGTATTTTACTTGGTGACTTCCATTTTTTCTTGAGTCTTTTTTATTAAGGTATCTTTACTTTCACTAAAGTACGACATTAAGTCATTTTTCCACCACTGGCTTTATCTCTGCAGATTATCTCTGCAGAGTTTCAGGCCCCGGAGTGAACATAATTGTACACTCGTAAAACCGACTAAAAATTTGGGATATGGGGCTGACGTTGCAAACTTCCCTTGCTTGGCTAATCATTTAGACCACCCTCCAAGATGGCGACAGGGATTTCCCCCAAGGGCATATGGCAAGGGTAAGTGGACGAGGGTGTCTTTTAAGTGTTTGGACCGCAGCCCTTGTGGTCAGTCATTTGTCCTGCTACTGTCCTATACTGACTTCTAGTGGCCAACAGTGATATTGCACATACTTTGTCCTGTGAATGTTACGCATGCACACGCACACACGCACGCACACACACATATTAGTATCAGAGCAATTGTATTATTAACAAACATGGGAGTATCCATATACTTTTAAAAAATGCAGACAATGCACATGGTTAAACAAAAAACGTACTTTTACTTTTCTTTAGTACCATGCTCAACAAGCTACATGCTAACTGTTTCATCAACGTTACAAAAAAAATAGTACTTCCACATATCAAAGCAGACGAAACTAGCCCTCAATGTCGTGGTCACGTTCCAGGCTGTGTTTATTGCATGCACCATGCAGAATATCAGACCTTTTCCTAGCAAAGACAAGCTTAATTGCGGGAAACAGTCCTACAGCAAATCATTCTTGAAAAGTGCTTAACGTTAGCTTGTTTATTTGTTTTACGATGGCAGATGAAAGTTGCTATCAAAAGGTTATCACAGTAATACAAAATAAAGGCCATAACACTGCTAATCAGCTTTTACCCGCCAATGTTGTACATCATAAAAATAAGCTAAACCTTACTATATTAAAGGCTGATTGAAGTGTATTGCAAGCAACTGATACCCAATCGTACAGTAAAACAATATACACTCTTAAAACAGATGCCGGCTTAAACCCTTGAACTAAGTGGTTGGCAGAGTACAACTGCATGTCTGCCATTTTTAGCATGGCTGATAAGGCTCTAAAGCTCTATCTGCAAAAACATTCCACTTGCATAACATGGGACAGCTGTGCTAGTAGTGTATTGCCTTTGCTCATGGCGACTGTAAATACAATAAACACACAATAGGCTTTTTTTTTATCACCAACCCACTTTGAGTGTAATGATACGTTCTGCTACATACATGATACTGTACCTTCTAACACAAGAAAATGTCAAATACAGTGGGGCAAAAAAGTATTTAGTCAGACACCAATTGTGCAAGTTCTCCCACTCAAAAAGATGAGAGAGGCCTGTAATTTTCATCATAGGTACACTTCAACTATGACAGACAAAATGAGAAAAAAAATCCAGAAAATCACAATGTAGGATTTTTTATGAATTTATTTGCAAATTATGGTGGAAAATAAGTATTTGGTCAATAACAAAAGTTTATCTCAATACTTTGTTATATACCCTTAGTTGGCAATGACAGAGGTCAAACGTTTTCTGTAAGTCTTCACAAGGTTTTCACACACTGTTGCTGGTATTTTGGCCCATTCCTCCATGCAGATCTCCTCTAGAGCAGTGATGTTTTTGGGCTGTTGCTGGGCAACACGGACTTTCAACTCCCTCCAAAGATTTTCTATGGGGTTGAGATCTGGAGACTGGCTAGACCACTCCAGGACCTTGCAATGCTTCTTACGAAGCCACTCCTTCATTGCCCGGGCGGTGTGTTTGGGATCATTGTCATGCTGAAAGACCCAGCCACGTTTCATCTTCAATGCCCTTGCTGATGGAAGGAGGTTTTCACTCAAAATCTCACGATACATGGCCCCATTCATTCTTTCCTTTACACAGATCAGTCACTCTGGTCCCTTTGCAGAAAAACAGCCTCAAAGCATGATATTTCCACCGCCATACTTCACAGTAGGTATGGTGTTCTTTGGATGCAACTCAGCATTCTTTGTCCTCCAAACACGACGAGTTGAGTTTTTACCAAAAGTTCTATTTTGGTTTCATCTGACCATATGACATTCTCCCAATCTTCTTCTGGATCATCCAACTGCTCTCTAGGAAACTTCAGATGGGCCTAGACATGTACTGGCTTAAGCATTGGGACACGTCTGGCACTGCAGGATTTGAGTCCCTGGCGGCGTAGTGTGTTACTGATGGTAGGCTTTATTACTTTGGTCCCAGCTCTCTGCAGGTCATTCACTAGGTCCCCCCGTGTGGTTCTGGGATTTTTGCTCACCCCCCGTGTGGTTCTGTGATCATTTTGACCCCACGGGGTGAGATCTTGCGTGGAGCTCCAGATCGAGGGAGATTATCAGTGGTCTTGTATGTCTTCCATTTCCTAATAATTGCTCCCACAGTTGATTTCTTCAAACCAAGCTGCTTACCTATTGCAGATTCAGCCTTCCCAGCCTGATGCAGGTCTACAATTTTGTTTCTGGTGTCCTTTGACAGCTCTTTGGTCTTGGCCATAGTGGAGTTTGGAGTGTGACTGTTTGAGGTTGTGGACAGGTGTCTTTTATACTGATAACAAGTTCAAACAGGTGCCAATAATACAGGTAACGAGTGGAGGACAGGGGAGCCTCTTAAAGAAGAAGTTACAGGTCTGTGAGAGCCAGAATTCTTGCTTGTTTGTAGGTGACCAAATACTTATTTTCCACCATAATTTGCAAATAAATAAAAAATTCTACAATGTGATTTTCTGGATTTTTTTCTTCTCATTTTGTCTGTCATAGTTGAAGTGTACCTATGATGAAAATTACAGGCCTCTCTCATATTTTTAAGTGGGAGGACTTGCACACTTGGTGACTGACTAAATACTTTTTTGCTCCACTGTATATGTATAAAATTGTGTGTAACATCAACCTTTTATCACTCTGTTCCCCATTACTTCTCATCCTCACCCCCGCTTGCGCTCTCTCTCTCTCTCTCTCTCTCTCTCTCTCTTATTCGATCACCCTCCCTTTTCTCACTATTCTGCATTCTGTCTCTTTTTATCTGTCATCCATCCACTATCCTCTCTCTGCCTCATTCACCCTCTCTGGGTCACAACCCGACCCGGGGCCCTGGGGAGATTGGTGAAGCCCACCACGGTGGACCACACCGGGGTTAGATCTCTCCTGACCCACACCCCAACTATGGCTCTTTTCAGCCCACTGATGAAACACACCTCCTCCTGGCGATGCAGGGGCCCTGGTTGTGTGCAGCCCTTCAGGCAGATCTGTGGGGGCCTGAGATGCATTATGGCCTCCTGTTGCATGGTGCCTGAGAGGCAGTGCTGGAGCAGTCTGCGGGCCTCCCAATGTCTGGAGAGGGAATGGCAAAGGGAGAGATCCTCAGTTTTATTGCTCATCTCATGCTATTCTACACAATTTGCCATGAGGCTGCGTGAACATTTAGCATTTATAAAGCTAATTAAAGCTAAAATATACAGTAGGTGTGTTGACTGCGATACAGGCACTGGATTATGAGCTGTCTTGTTTGCTAAATGAACAAATGAAGTAGTCAGTGGCATGGTGCATATAGCCATAGGAGCACAGTGATATATGCCTTTCAGTTAGTTATTTTTGGCAACCCATCCAGTGAGAGTGAATGTCATTCCAGGTCATCTGTTCTGTTACATTTCATCAAGTCTGACTAACCCAGTGCACTGCTTGCTAGGAATTCTATCTGATGGCTTTTAAATGTTTAGGTAAAAATACAAATAATGTCCTATTTGGAAAACTGACAAGTAAAGAGCATAACATTTATATAGAAAAACATGAGTGGGTGGGCCTTCAGTAGAAAGGATACCTAGTCAGATGTCCAACTGAATGTATTCATTATATTAAATGTGTCTGCTGCATTTAACCCAGCCCCTCTGAATCACAGAGGTGCAGGGGGCTGCCTTCATTGACATCCACAGCACCCAGGGAACAGTGGGTTATGCACCTTGCTCAGGAGAAGAACGACAGATTCTTACCTCGTCAGCTCGGGGATTTGATCCAGCAACCTTCCGGTTACTGGACCAATGCTCTAACCACTAGGCTAGTGTGTGTGCATGGAAGCTGCCACTTACCTGTCCTGTGGGTGCGAGATGAGGCTGAGGCTGTGCCAATGAATGCTATAGCTCCGACCTCTCTCCCAGTCCTCCTGAACACTGCAGTCCAGCTTGGTCACCCGCATACTGCCCCCTGCCTTACCCATCAGCATGCTGACGCTCTGCATTCTCCCACTTCGTCAGTCCGTCCGTCTCTGTCTGTCTGTCACAATGTCTGTCTGTCGCTCAGTCTGTTCGTCTGTCCTTCCTTACGTCTGTCTGTCGGTCTTTCCTTAGTTCTTGCTGGCCGGCTGGCTATATACCAATAAAATGCTAATTAATTATTTAAAAATAATACAATGTGATTTTCTGGATTTTTGTTTTAGATTCCGTCTCTCACAGTTGAAGTGTACCTATGATAAAAAATTACAGACCTCTACATGCTTTGTAAGTAGGAAAACTTGCAAAATCGTCAGTGTATCAAATACTTGTTCTCCCCACTGTAGATTGTGTGGATGGAGAACTCTGTCAGCTGTGTGTGTGTGTGTGCTAGCTATGAGTACTGAGAGGATTATATACCCCACCTGCTGCTATTTTAGAGGGGCACAATGCACACCCTGGGATTGGTGACACTGTACACCAACTTAAAAAGTTGGAACTCACAAACCAGAGATAATAAGAGATAATAAGAGAGATGTCGGGGAAAGGGGAAACCAGCAAAGACGGAGAACTCGCTGTCATACGCACACACACATGCACGCACGCACACACACACACACACACACAAGAGATGACAATGGGGGAGACCAAATCCTTCCAAAATACCCTCCAGCCACAGTACATTACAACTCTGCATTAGTGCCCTGTGGTATACAGTCTAATATACCACAGCTGTCAGCCAATCAGCCAACCAACCACCCAGTTTATAACAGACCGTATACCACAGGTATGACAAAACATGTATTTTTACTGCTCTAATTACATTGGTAACCAGTGTATGAAGCAATAAGGCACTTTGGGGGTTTGTGGTTTATGGCCACTATACCACAGCTAAGGGCTGTTTCCAGGCACTCTGGGTTGCGTTGTTCATAAGAACAGCCTTTAGCCATGGTATATTGACCATATACCACACCTCCTCGGGCCTGATTGCTTAAAAATCCTATATATATTTATTTTTTTAAATGGTCTGGCTCCCTAGTGGTTAGGGGCCCTACACACAGCACTTAGTCTGCCTATAGGAAGAGGAGGCTCTGTGCACATGCACACACACACACACAGAGCCAGGTACGAGTTGGGTTCCCCTTAGGACAGAGGGAGATGGAGAGATAGACAGCGAGGAGCGGTAGGGAGGTAGAGAAAGGAGGAAGATAAGAAACAGGCAGACAATGATAATAGAACAGAAATGGACAGATGAAAAAGAGAGGACAGATAAAGAAATAATGGACGTTAATTAGACTCAATGACCTGAAAGCAGACGTCAAATTCATTTCTCAAAGGGATTGTGCAACTCAATGACTTTGAAGTTACTTTGAGATGATTTGGGTATGAAATGTAACACATGCTCACTGGTGGGACATTGACTTAGTGGTTTTTGAATATTAGTTTTCCTAAATATTAGCAGTTGCTGGCAGTTACTTGTTTTGCAAAACCAATTGCAGTCTCTCCCTGACTATAGGTAAGGAAACAAATCTGTAAATGTGTAATTTGGCTGAATTATTCCTTTAATATCACGGATTGGCCAGATTCCAATCACATAGGCTGCTCTATACACGTGCAAGTTCAAGGTAAGGTTTTATTAGTCATACTGTATGAGAGGCAGGCAGCCCAATTATTATATTTTTCCCCACTAACTGGTATTTTGACAAATCATATCGGATCTTTTTCAGAGCTGATCTGATTGGTCAAAAAGCCGATTTGTGAAAAAACATGTCAGAATTGGGCTGCCTGCGTGAACGCAGCCCTGGTGTCCCAGGTCTGAATCAGTCCCTGATTAGAGAGAATAATGTCCCAGGCTGAAGTTTCCCCCAGGTACATATCTAGGATCAGCTTCCCCTCCACTATTCCTAACCTTAACCATTAGTGAAGTAAATGCAAAACTGACCCAAGATCAGTGTATAGGGGCAACTTCACCCTACACCGAAAAATCAGATGCACTGACTTGAGAAGAGGGGGAGTAATAGTGTCAATTATTTGTCCTGCTACTAACGTAGACTGACATCTAGTGGCCAACAGTAATATAATACAGACTGTGCTGGGAATGTAAAGCACCCACACCCACACACATTATTGTAACAAAGAAATTGTATTGTTAACAGACATTGGAGTATCCATATACTTTAAATATGCAGACATGGTTAAACAAAACATGACTTTCACTTTTCTTCAGTACCATGCACAACACGCTAGGCTACATGCTAACTGTGCACAGAGCATGCACTGTGAGTTCAGTACCCCTTTCAACAAAGTTACAAAAAAAAATACAACTTCTACATATCAAAGCAGATGAAACTAGCCCTCAATGTAATGGTCGCGATCCAGGCCATGTTTATTGCATATGCACTGTGCAGAAAATCAGACCTCACAAAGCCCGGAGAAGGGTCTTTCTTGAATTGCGGCTTTCTTGAATTGCGTCGTGTCCCCCGCGTTTGCAACCATGAAAAACACTTAAAAAATGTCAAATAGTTACACATCATACATGTTTTTTTGTTTATCACAAGCTGTTTACCAATGATAAATATATACTGCATTCGGAAAGTATTCAGACCCCTTGACTTTTTCCACAGTGTTATATTACAGCCTTGTTCTAAAATGGATGAAATAAAAACAATTCCTCTTCAAACTACACACAATACCCCATAATGACACAGCGAAAACAGGTTTTTGAAATTTTAGCAAATGTATAATAAAAAAAAACTGAAATACCTTATTTAAATAAGTATTTGGACTCTGCTATGAGACTCGAAATTGAGCTCAAGTGCATCCTGTTTCCATTGATCATCCTTGAGATGCTCCTACAACTTGATTGAGTCAATCTGTGGTAAATTCAATTGATTGGACATGATTTGGAAAGGCACACACTTGTCAATATAAGGTCCCACATTTGATAGTGCATGTCAGAGCAAAACAGATCTGGGGAAGGGTACCAAAATATGTCTGCAGTATTGAAGGTCACTAAGAACACATTGGCCTCCATCATTCTTTCTTTTTTTTTGGCCAAGCCCTCCCTAACCCGGAAGACGCTAGGCCAATTGTGCGTCGCCCCACGGACCTCCCGGTCACTGCCAGTTAAGACAGAGCCTGGGCGCGAACCCAGGGTCTCTGGTGGCACAGCTGGCGCTGCAGTACAGCGCCCTTAGCCACTGCACCACCTGGGAGGATGCCGCCATCATTCTTAAATGAAAGAAGTTTGGAACCACCTTCCTAGAGCTGGCCGCTCGGCCAAACTGAGTAATCGGGGGAGGAAGGTCTTGGTCAGGGAGGTGACCAAGGCCCGGTGGTCACTCTGACAGAGCTCCAGAGTTCCTCCGTGGAGATGGGAGAACCATCCAACCTTCCAAGATGGCGTAGCAGTAAGTCGTCCTGTCGTGTCGTGTCCCTGTATATTTTGTTTATATTTTGTTTATTTTTCGTTTTTTTACATATTTTTCGTTTTTTACATAGCTATCCCTTTAAAAACATTTTGCTAAACCTAAGCTTCCAAATACGCTGGATCTTCACAACTAGCTATCTAGCTAAACCGCAACCCTGGACGATTACCCCTGGCTAGCGTTTCCACCCACTTAGCTTGAAGCTAGCCCGGCCTGCGCTACCACCGTAGCATACTCCTGAGCTACAATACCCGGGCCCACGACCGGTCTATCGATGTCACCGCATGAAGAGGAATAAACAGACTCACCCCATCGCGACGTCCCCCAAAGGCTAACTCTCTAGCCCTCGCTATCTCCCTGCTTGCTAATTCGGCCTGCTAACTGCTAGCTTGTCCAGCTCCGGTCCGCTAACTGCTACCTTGTCTAGCCCGGGCCTACAAACTGTTAGCTTGTTAGCACAGGCCTGCTAACCGCCTGAATCGCCGCGTCCCAAACGCCCACCGGACCCATATTTACTTTCTATCTCTTTTGACTTTTAATTTGTTTATACCTTCCGGAAACCTGCCTCACCCAATGTGATACGGAATCGCTATTATTTTTTATTTATTTTTAGAACACACTCAAGAACCTCCAGAAGCTAACCAGCTAACTAGCTACAAGCTATTTAGTCATTGTTCGTTTTTTTAACCTGGATAACACTCGCCAGTCCAGCTTCCCTTCCCCATCCACCGCTGCCCCCTGGACACTGATCTCTTGGCTACATAGCTGATGCACGCTGGACTGTCCATAAATCACGGTACTCCATTCTGCTTGTTTGTTTTATCTGTTGGCCCCGTTGCCTAGTCTACGCCATTTTACCTGCTGTTGTTGTGCTAGCTGATTAGCTGTTGTCTCACCTACTGTTTTAGCTAGCTTTCCCAATTCAACACCTGTGATTACTGTATGCCTCGCTATATGTCTCTCTCAAATGTCAATATGCCTTGTATACTGTTGTTCAGGTTAGTTATCATTGTTTTAGTTCACAATGGAGCCCCTAGTTCCACTCTTCATACCCCTGATAACTCCTTTGTCCCACCTCCCACACATGCGGTGACCTCACCCATTACTACCAGCATGTCCAGAGATACAACCTCTCTCATCATCACCCAGTGCCTGGGCTTACCTCCGCTGTACCCGCACCCCACCATACCCCTGTCTGCGCATTATGCCCTGAATATATTCTACCATGCCCAGAAACCTGCTCCTCTTATTCTCTGTCCCCAACGCTCTAGGCGACCAGTTTTGATAGCCTTTAGCCGCACCCTCATACTACTCCTTCTCTGTTCCGCGGGTGATGTGGAGGTAAACCCAGGCCCTGCATGTCCCCAGGCACCCTCATTTGTTGACTTCTGTGTTCGAAAAAGCCTTGGTTTCATGCATGTCAACATCAGAAGCCTCCTCCCTAAGTTTGTCTTACTCACTGCTTTAGCACACTCTGCTAACCCTGATGTCCTTGCTGTGTCTGAATCCTGGCTCAGGAAGGCCACCAAAAATTCAGAGATTTCCATACCCAACTATAACATCTTCCGTCAAGATAGAACCGCCAAAGGGGGAGGAGTTGCAGTTTACTGCAGAGATGGCCTGCAAAGTAATGTCATACTTTCCAGGTCCATACCCAAACAGTTCGAACTACTAATTTTGAAAATTACTCTCTCCAGAAATAAGTCTCTCACGGTTGCCGCCTGCTACCGACCCCCCTCAGCTCCCAGCTGTGCCCTGGACACCATTTGTGAATTGATCGCCCCCCATCTAGCTTCAGAGTTTGTTCTGTTAGGTGACCTAAACTGGGATATGCTTAACACCCCGCCAGTCCTACAATCTAAGCTAGATGCCCTCAATCTCACACAAATCATCAAGGAACCCACCAGGTACAACCCTAACTCTGTAAACAAGGGCACCCTCATAGACGTCATCCTGACCAACTGGCCCTCCAAATACACCTCCGCTGTCTTCAACCAGGATCTCAGCGATCACTGCCTCATTGCCTGTATCCGCTACGGAGCCGCAGTCAAACGACCACCCCTCATCACTGTCAAGCGCTCCCTAAAACACTTCTGTGAGCAGGCCTTTCTAATCGACCTGGCCCGGGTATCCTGGAAGGACATTGACCTCATCCCGTCAGTTGAGGATGCCTGGTCATTCTTTAAAAGTAACTTCCTCACCATTTTAGATAAGCATGCTCCGTTCAAAAAATGCAGAACTAAGAACAGATACAGCCCTTGGTTCACCCCAGACCTGACTGCCCTCGACCAGCACAAAAACATCCTGTGGCGGACTGCAATAGCATCGAATAGTCCCCGTGATATGCAACTGTTCAGGGAAGTCCGGAACCAATACACGCAGTCAGTCAGGAAAGCTAAGGCCAGCTTCTTCAGGCAGAAGTTTGCATCCTGTAGCTCCAACTCCAAAAAGTTCTGGGACACTGTGAAGTCCATGGAGAACAAGAGCACCTCCTCCCAGCTGCCCACTGCACTGAGGCTAGGTAACACGGTCACCACTGATAAATCCATGATTATCGAAAACTTCAATAAGCATTTCTCAACGGCTGGCCATGCCTTCCGCCTGGCTACTTCAACCTCGGCCAACAGCTCCGCCCCCCCCGCAGCTCCTCGCCCAAGCCTCTCCAGGTTCTCCTTTACCCAAATCCAGATAGCAGATGTTCTGAAAGAGCTGCAAAACCTGGACCCGTACAAATCAGCTGGGCTTGACAATCTGGACCCTCTATTTCTGAAACTATCTGCCACCATTGTCGCAACCCCTATTACCAGCCTGTTCAACCTCTCTTTCATCTCGTCTGAGATCCCCAAGGATTGGAAAGCTGCCGCAGTCATCCCCCTCTTCAAAGGGGGAGACACCCTGGACCCAAACTGTTACAGACCTATATCCATCCTGCCCTGCCTATCTAAGGTCTTCGAAAGCCAAGTCAACAAACAGGTCACTGACCATCTCGAATCCCACCGTACCTTCTCCGCTGTGCAATCTGGTTTCCGAGCCGGTCATGGGTGCACCTCAGCCACACTCAAGGTACTAAACGACATCATAACCGCCATCGATAAAAGACAGTACTGTGCAGCCGTCTTCATCGACCTCGCCAAGGCTTTCGACTCTGTCAATCACCATATTCTTATCGGCAGACTCAGTAGCCTCGGTTTTTCGGATGACTGCCTTGCCTGGTTCACCAATTACTTTGCAGACAGAGTTCAGTGTGTCAAATCGGAGGGCATGCTGTCCGGTCCTCTGGCAGTCTCTATGGGGGTGCCACAGGGTTCAATTCTCGGGCCGACTCTTTTCTCTGTGTATATCAATGATGTTGCTCTTGCTGCGGGCGATTCCCTGATCCACCTCTACGCAGACGACACCATTCTATATACTTTCGGCCCGTCTTTGGACACTGTGCTATCTAACCTCCAAACAAGCTTCAATGCCATACAACACTCCTTCCGTGGCCTCCAACTGCTCTTAAACGCTAGTAAGACCAAATGCATGCTTTTCAACCGGTCGCTGCCTGCACCTGCATGCCCGACTAGCATCACCACCCTGGATGGTTCCGACCTAGAATATGTGGACGTCTATAAGTACCTAGGTGTCTGGCTAGACTGCAAACTCTCCTTCCAGACTCATATCAAACATCTCCAATCGAAAATCAAATCAAGAGTCGGCTTTCTATTCCGCAACAAAGCCTCCTTCACTCAAGCCGCCAAGCTTACCCTAGTAAAACTGACTATCCTACCGATCCTCGACTTCG
Organism: Oncorhynchus kisutch; assembly: GCF_002021735.2. NCBI lineage: Eukaryota > Metazoa > Chordata > Actinopteri > Salmoniformes > Salmonidae > Oncorhynchus > Oncorhynchus kisutch. The sequence continues at coordinate 24,782,931 of NC_034193.2, forward strand.
GCGATGTCATCTACAAAATGGCTTCCAACACTCTACTCAGCAAACTGGATGCAGTCTATCACAGTGCCATCCGTTTTGTCACTAAAGCACCTTATACTACCCACCACTGCGACTTGTATGCTCTAGTCGGCTGGCCCTCGCTACATATTCGTCGCCAGACCCACTGGCTCCAGGTCATCTACAAGTCTATGCTAGGTAAAGCTCCGCCTTATCTCAGCTCACTGGTCACGATGGCAACACCCATCCGTAGCACGCGCTCCAGCAGGTGTATCTCACTGATCATCCCTAAAGCCAACACCTCATTTGGCCGCCTTTCGTTCCAGTACTCTGCTGCCTGTGACTGGAACGAATTGCAAAAATCGCTGAAGTTGGAGACTTTTATCTCCCTCACCAACTTCAAACATCAGCTATCTGAGCAGCTAACCGATCGCTGCAGCTGTACATAGTCTATTGGTAAATAGCCCACCCTTTTCACCTACCTCATCCCCGTACTGTTTCTATTTATTTACTTTTCTGCTCTTCTGCACACCAATATCTCTACCTGTACATGACCATCTGATCTTTTATCACTCCAGTGTTAATCTGCAAAATTGTAATTATTTGCCTACCTCCTCATGCCTTTTGCACACATTGTATATAGACCCCCCCTTCGTTTTCTACTGTGTTATTGACTTGTTAATTGTTTACTCCATGTGTAACTCTTTGTTGTATGCTCACACTGCTATGCTTTATCTTGGCCAGGTCGCAGTTGCAAATGAGAACTTGTTCTCAACTAGCCTACCTGGTTAAATAAAGGTGAAATAAAAAATTAAAAATTAAATAAATAAAAAATCCAGACGGACAACCATCTCTACAGCACTCCACCAATCAGGCCTTTATGGTAGAGTGGCCAGACGGAAGCCACTCCTCAGTAAAAAGCCGATGACAGCCCGCTTGGAGTTGCCAAAAGGCACCTAAAGGACTCTCAGACCATGAGTAGCAAGATTCTCTGCTCTGATGAAACAAGATTGAACTCTTAGGTCTGAATGCCAAGCGTCATGTCTGGAGGAAACCTGCACCATCCGTACGATGAAGCATGGAGATGGCATCATGCTGTGGGGATGTTTTTCAGCGGGCGGGACTGGGAGACTAGTCAGGATTGAGGGAAAGATAAACGGAGCAAAGTACAGAGAGAGATCCTTGATGAAAACCTGCTCCAGAGTACTCAGAACCTCAGACTTTGGCAAAGGTTATCCCTCCAACAGGACAACGACCCTAAGCACACAGCCAAGACAATGCAGGTGTGGCTTCTGGACAAGTCTCTGAATGTCCTTGAGTGGCCCAGCCAGAGCCCGGACTTGAAACCGATCGTTCATCTCTGGAGAGACCTGAAAATAGCTGTGCTGTGACGCTCCCCATCCAACCTGACAGAGCTTGAGAGGATCTGCAGAGGATAATGGGAGAAAATCCACAAATACAGGTGTGCTAAGCTTGTACCCAAGCCGACTTGAGGCTGTAATCACTGCCAAAGGTGCTTCAAAAAAGTACTGAGTAAAGGGTTCGAATAATTATGTAAATGTCATATTTCAGTTTTTTTTTGTAATACATTTGCAAAAATTCCTATAAAACAGTTTTTGCTTTGTCATTATGGGGTATTGTGTGTAGATTGGTGAGGGGAAAAACGATTCAATCCATTTTAGAATAAGGCTGTAATGAACCAAAATGTGGAAAAAGTCAAGGGGTCTGAATGCTTTCCCGAATGCCCTGTATGCATTGTTTAAAGTCGTTAGGGCAAGCAAATTGGCTTGTCCCAGTAGTGATGAGTAGAGTAGTAGTGACATGTTTTGGGGATTTAGAGATATCTAGCAATCATTTTAAATGCTAGAAAGTAAACAAAATGATTTAAATATTGTATAGATCAATAAAAACAAAGAATGCTATTAGAATACTTTTATAAGAATGATATTAAAACCAATATAATATGTGTCCCTAAGTTTTATTTCATTTGGTGTTACTGCCTTGAATATCACTCATTACAAAGATATACAAGAACCTTGAGCATTCCCTCTGGTGGCAAACTGTTATTGGGGGAGGGGTCTATATTAAATAAAATGATTAGTTAATCACACCCTTTTAGTATGTCATACATTTGAGGATTTCATTGATCATTTGGTGTGTCTAAATACCAAGTGTCATTGGTGTTAGTAAATGTAAATAAACACCTTAAATTGTCAGCAGAATGATTAACCTTACCACTTTAGCAAACAAGAGTGATCTCCAGTGTTCTGCAACAGAACCGATACTTTCATCTCTTGAGAACCGGTTATTATTTTTTATTCCAAATTAAGTATATTCCTAATGTCTAGTGTAGAATTTGTGTACAATCCTTTTCACGTCATGTCATGATGTTCAGTGCTTCAAGCAAAACCCCCTTAATGTCCACCCTTTTCTCTCGCTCCCTCTCCCCACCCATGAAATATCAGTCACTTCTCGTGCCTGCACTTAACAATCAAACATGTAAACAACTAGTTTACCTGTTCCATAGCAAGCAGCTCAATCCCGTGCTTATTGGTGGAGTAAATGAATGAGTGAAATTGAAATGAATTGTGAATTCTGGGCGTAACCCTGCCCCGGAATCAAACCTGTGTTCAGCGACTGTCAAGCCAACACCTTAACTGTTAAATTGTTGGCTTATTAACAATTGCTGGACCCAGGTTCGAGTCCCGGGACTGGGCCACCCCTAAAATTGGCCCCAATATACTTCCATGGTTGGTTAAATTGACTACTTCCCTTACCTGACCAATTTCTAGCTACAACTTCCAAGTCCATTTGAGAGGATCAGCTTAAGCAGAGTGAGGTGTAGAATTACTGATCTACAAATAGTATTCCCTGACAAATAATAGGTTTTGTGTGATTGAGATTCGCAGAGCCACGCCTCCCCTGGCTCAGGCCATCCCCTGCCAAACACACATGCACAACCAGACATTGATTGGTTGACTGATTGGAGACAGCTTGTGTCAATTACAGAACATTTCCTAGGATTTTCTACCTGCAACAACTAGAGGATTATGCTGGGAATACCGGTCAAATCACAGTGCCTTCATTTCCACAACAAAAAGCATGGACCTAAGCATGAGACGCACAGCGCGCCTGCAAAAAAAAACTACAATCTGGAACGCGCTCAATGATAAGTATCGTTCCTCAGACAGTGACGTCTGCAATCTGGAATTCATAAGGAAGTGCTGTCTGGAACACTACCATTCAGCTTAAACACTTTAGAACTCTCTCTTTTTCTCTCTCTCGTTTTATTTCTCTCTCACTGTGTCTCTCTCTTTCTCACATGCATACAAACAGACACACAAAGATAGGCATACATACACACACACACCAGTGGCGGTCAGTACCGTTTAAGATGAGGGAGGACGATTTATTTATATCACAGCATATTGGATGACTCTCGTTCATATTCCATTCACCTAGTTCAATGTAACAGCAATAGGTTTAGGCCACTACGTGATACTAGAATACTTTTCCCTATACCCATCATGACGTTGCTACAACCTAGCCTATGAATGAATGTTTATAACGTAGCTGCACACAAGGTTGAGAGACAAATTTGAGGCAACAGACAGTGACATCAATACCACCTTGCACATTACCACCTATATCAGCATACCAGCTGATATAGGGTGTAATCATTAGTCCAACAGTTGCAAACGAGAGTTTCTATTGGACAAATTCAAGTATGTCTATCCCCGTTTTTTTCCGTTTGCTTCCATTTAATAAGCATATTTCAACAGAATCGGCAGAACGAATTACACGCGTAAACACAGTTCACTTTCATAGCAGCCACGTTATAGTCCACGCTCTCCTCCTCTAATCTTGTCCCTTCGCCTATGGACTTCAATGCACAACAGTAAAAAACCTTTCCAAGCTGAACCGCTACACACAGCCTACATCGTTGTCACCATATTAGCTAAAGTAGCGTCATAGTCAGCATAGTTAATAGAACCAACCCATTAGTAAACCCGCTACAATCACACAGTAACGTTAGTGTACAGGGCCCTGGTGGCAATAAATTAGTAATACCAAAAGCTTACCTTGACTTGGAAGAGTTCCAGTCTTGTATTGGATAGTCATAGCCAGCTAGCTAACATAGCATCCCTCTGTTTGAACAGTGTGTTTCAGTAGGCTAAATTAGCTAGCTGCATTTGCTAACTAAGTGAAATTGAAAGTGAACAAAAAATGACAAAATCTCTCTCTATTTCTCTTTTGCTTCTCCTTCATTTTGGAAGAAAGACATTTTTTCATACCTGTTCAACTATTGTCTTTTCTCTCTCTTTGAGTCAACTACTCACCACATTTTATACACTGCAGTCCTAGCTAGCTGTAGCTTATGATTTCAGTACTAGATTAATTATCTGATTATTTTATTGGGTGGACAACATGTCAGTTCATGCTGCAAGAAATCTGATAGGCTGGAGGATGTCCTCCGGAAGTTGTCATAATTACTGTGTAAGTCTATGGGTGGGTTGAGAACTTCGTGCCTCCTGGGTTTTGTATTGAAGTCAATGTACCTAGAGGAGGACTGAAGCTAGCTGTCCTCCGGCTACACCATGGTGCTACCCTACAGAGTGCTGTTGAGGCTACTGGAGACCTTCTTGGCAAAATAGTGTGTTTTAATCAATTGTTCGGTGACGTGATTGTATTTAGTATTGTTTAATCTAAAAATACTAACTTTTTGAATGTTTTACAATTTACATTTTTATGAAATTCACTGAGGAGGATGGTCCTACCCTTCCTCCTCTGAGGAGCCTCCACTGACACACACACACACACACGAATGCAAGCAAGCACACACATAACTTAACAAACACACACACGCACGCACACACACGTATTTAGATATTTTCTCCACACTCTTTATATAATAATTAGAAAACATCACTCTGTATCGTCAATCATCTTTTGCCACAGAATCTGAATCTCCTCTCTGTGACACACAGTGGTCTGTTATTCTCCCTTCTTCTTTGTCCTCCTTGGTCCACCTTTTCCCCTCTTCTCCTCATCATCCAGCTCCTCTTCCTCCTCTCCGTGTGGGACTCTGAGGTGAAGAAAGTGAGCAATTCTTCCCTCTGAATTGACCCTTGACCCTGGGAAGAGGAACAGGCTATTGTTAAAGGTGTACTGTCAAATGTTGTTTGTTTTGCTTCTTAGCCAAATGTTTCTGTAGTAACTAACAGATTGCACCTTCAAGAGTGAGTAAATGAGAGAGTGAGTGAGTGAGTGAGTGAGTGAGTGAGTGAGTGAGTGAGTGAGTGAGCTAGAGCATGTATTTGTGTGTGAGTGCATGCGTGCAAGCGAGCGATAGAGTATTTCTGCTGATACTCCTCTGCGTTCCAATTCTCTACCCTTCAGCCTTAAGTGTACACTTGTTCACTTGCTGCATTTAAAAATAAAGCACTGGTGTGGAAGTTGTGGAAACTCCCTCTATCCCATGCTTACACCAATCCAATGCTTTGAAATTGGCGAGTGTGGGGAGGGGTGCACATGTGCACACTGCGTGGGACTTGGGACATAACACCCATGTTGTGCTTCTCTCACCAGTGGTGGAGACAGGGGATATATCCAGGCTCTCCTCACAGTCCACGCTTTCCTCCCCAGAGAAGTCATCTGTCTCTTCGGGGCCACAGGTTCCCAGAGACTTCATGCGGGCTTGAGCCATCCTCTGTACAGCTGTGAAACCACACAGACAAACAGGCAGACAGACAGAACGACAGACAGACAGGCACAGAAAAGAGGTAGTTTTTAGAACCAAAACAGTTTTAAGATCAGCTATGCCAAAAATGCCAAATTGTACTTTAGTATGCAGCCACAGAAAGAAATGGACGGACAAACAGATCGGGACACGAGACTTAATGCACGGCTTCAGGTATTGCTAATAGTAAATATACTATATCATAAGGAACGGGTCATGTGAGAGTGTGTGCGATGTTGCCTGTCTGCACTGCAGCTGTGTGCCCCATTCTATAATCCTGGATGATCCAGAGCAGTGGAGACTCACAGCTGTCTCTGCCCCTAATCTCACAACACCCACACGTTCACACACACACAAACTAACCCAACACACACACACCTCATGATTAAGCCATTTCCACTTAAAACCCTTTCAGTCAAGACAGATATAGACTAATCCCAGGCCAGAAAACATGGCTACAGACAGGAAGTGGTTTCCTCAACTCTCCCAAATGCTTTATGGGTCACTGTTTACATAATAAGATGATGGATAGTCAACCTACCTTTGAGTGATGGAGGCTGGTACACATGCGCATTGATGTTCTTGGTGAGGACGCCATTTTCCCCAATGACCCACTATGTAGGTAAAGAGAAAAACAATGTCAAATCTACAAAGGCCCACTATTCCCTATGTAAGGCACTACTGGCCAAAAGTAGTGTGCAATATAGGGATCAGGGTGCCATTTAGGCTGCATCAGACTAACTCACTGCACATCCAACACATTGGCCTAAGAAAACGGTGCCTTGCTCTCAAATGAAAACTGAGACAACCACAACAGATTGTCACATCATGGAAGGGTCTTCACACCTGGTTCTTGAGAGCCACAAAGTGTGCAGACATTAGTTACAGTCCAACACCTGATTCAAGTAATCAGTCTTGATAAGACATGTACAGATGTAGGATCTTCATTTTTAAAAAGGCTTCTGACGTTTGTAATTTCCACTTTGAAATTTCAGACTTGATTTTGATACGATAAATGTATCAACCACTACAAAAATGTCCATAGAGTCGATGTGCATGCTCACAGAAATCGAATTAGCATAATACAACAATCCCCATCAAAATCCGTTTTAAGATGCAGATGTCTTTTTGCATAGGCTGCGCCTCAATCCACCACATCCGCCAATGCGGTGGAAGGTGGCCGAACTACAGTGGTGTTTGTCAGACCTTGAGAAATATTATCACGAAAACAAATGGTTTGGCCTACAAAACTAATATGACCAATATGGAAAGATAAGACTCTCACGAACACGATGGTGTCCATTTTGCTTGTCTGAAGGTAGCCCGGTACTAGTGTCAAACATTTATGGAAGTGTATATGGAAGTAGTTTAGTGCCCAAATGTTTTATTTAAATATGGGTCAAAAAGAAGCAAAAAATACTTCCCAATCTTTCTTATACCTCTCAGATATAGGACAGACACTTTAAAACATAACTTATTTTGATGTATTTTTCCAGTATCTGTTATTCCATGTGTGAATCAGCTATTCAAAGTGTTTCTATGGGCTAAATGGGTCCTAAAATTCATAATCAAATAGCTAAAGGATCTTAAAACAATTCCATATGTTAGTTTAGTAGAACCACCCCCCCTCCTGTTTTAGATTCAGGATTATTTTCCTGTTGTAGCAAATTAAGATCCTACATCTGTACCAGTTTTAACAGGTGCGATAGAGCTGGGCTTGATCAAAAATCCTGCACAACCCATTGCTCTCCAGGACAAGAATTGGGGGACTACTGCTGACATAATGTAATTGAATGCTGTGGTTAGTACTTCAAGGACTGCATGTAGGTTTAGTGGTGTGATAGTACTTTCAGGTATTTAAGGTGGTGCTGTTTTACCTGGTGATTGTCGTTTTCCTCCTCGGGAGACGGTTGGTCTGTCAAACGGAATAGCGTAGCGGGTGTTGGTCTCCGCCTCCGAATCTGAACAAAAGTGAAAGCATTTGTTTGGATTCAATCTCTCAAACTGCTTATGGGTGAATCCTAACATCCACCTCATTCCAATTTTCATTTAATTGGCAATGCATGACCAAGTGAAAATTTGAGTGACCAACTACTGTAGTTCTGTAGTAGTGAACGAGACAAGGCATGCCAGCCCGTGATGTAACACTATTCAGAAATTTGGGCCCGGGATTGTCCAAAATCAGGATTACATCATGTTGAAAATGCACGTCCTGGTTTATGAGTCTTGCTGGGATCGAGATAGCCGGATTACAGCTCCCTCCACTATTTTGCTTTATTTCCTTATCCTCAGCCTCTGTAATCTTGTGCTTTTTCCACCACAGCCTAATCCTGGCTGTTCCTTCCCTCCTCTGATGCACTTCCAGTTCTCTTCACAAATAGTCTTGGACAATCTTACAGCCTCTCCCCCTGTTCTTTAGTCAGACAGGCAGACAGATAGTCAGTCAACTCTCATCCACTCATTTCAAGTCCAGTCTACATCCATTGCTGTCTCACTTGCCTGCTCCATCTCCCTCCCTCATACATGCTGTATCCACTGACTCTCCTCCTGACCTGGCCCAGGGGAAGAGCTGGTGGAGGAAGGAGAGTACACATAAAAAATACTTATACTATGGTCTAAATACGGACCAGACAACACATTAGCAATTTATTTTAATTTTTATTACAATTCTAACATCTAAACGTTACATAGGTTCTAGGCCCATTAAAGGGAAACTGTCATACCCTGATCTGTTTCACCTGTCTTTGTGCTTGCCTCCACCCCCCTCCAGGTGTCGTCCATCTTCCCCATTATCCCCAGTGCATTTATACCTGTGTTCTCTGTTTGTCTGTTGCCAGTTCGTCTTGTCTCATCAAGCCTACCAGCGTGTTTCGTCCGTGCTCCCGTTTTTCCAAGTCTCTGTTTTCTAGCCCTCCCGGTTCCGACCTTTTCTGCCTGCCCTGACACTGAGCCCGCCTGCCGGACCATTCAGCCTGCCCTGACCTCAAGCTTGCCTGCCGCCCTGTACCTTTCGGACTCCGAACTGGTTAATGAACTTTTGACAGTCCTCGACCTGACAGTCCTTTTGCCTGTCCCTTGTATTTTAATAAATATCAGAGACTCAAACCATCTCAAACCATCTGCCTCCTGCATCTGGGTCTCGCCCTGTGTCGTTATAGAAACAGCACAGAAGCAGATAAAGAACAAGCAGAGTTTATTAAAGTTTAGAGGATTAGGTTTGTGTGTTTGACAGATAACACACATTAACAAGCGTACACCAAAATTACTTCTTAGATCAGCTACTTCTACTAGATAGCTTTCTGAAAGTGCTTTCACAGAAATTCAGCTGACCAAGCTCACAAGATGACCAAAAGCTATGACAAATATTGTACTTCCGATGGTGGAAAAGAAAGAACACCACATTTCTTTTTTTACACTGCCGCTACTCGCTGTTTATTATCTATGCATAGTCATGTACATATGCATGTACATATTACCTCAACTAACCTGTACTCCCATACATTGACTCTGTACCGGCGGTACCCCCTGTATATCGTACTACACTGGCTCTGACGCTCGTCGGATGTGGCAGGGCTTGCAAACCATTACACACTACAAAGGGAAGCACAGTCGAGAGCTGCCCAGTGACACAAGCCTACCAGATGAGGTAAACTCTTTCTATGCTCGCTTCGAGGCAAATAACACTGAAACATGCATGAGAGCATCAGTTGTTCTGGAAGACGGTGTGATCACGCTTTCCGCAGCTGATATGAGTAAGACCTTCAAACAGGCCACAGGGCCAGATGGATTATCAGGACGTGTACTGCAAGCATGCGCTGACCAACTGGCAAGTGTCTTCAATTAAATTTTCAACCTCTCCCTGTCTGAGTCTGTAATACCAACATGTTTCAAGCAGACCACCATAGTCCCTGTGCCCAGGCACACTAAGGTAACCTGCCTGGTTGAGAGCTTCAAGTTGCTTGGCCATCACCAACAAAGGAAGAAGGCCTATGCACACCAATACAGTCGTGAAGAGGGCACGACAAACCTATTCCCCCTCAGGAGACTGAAAAGATTTGGCATGGGTCCTCAGATCCTCAAAAGGCTTTACAGCTGCACCATCGACTGGTTGTATTAGTGCCAGGTATGGCAACTGCTCGGCCTCCAACCACAAGGCACTAGGACCCCCAAGCTATAAAACTCGTGAACACCTAATCAAATGGCTACACAGACTACTTGCATTGCCCCCCCCCCCCCCCCTCTACACTGTTATGACAACTGCTCGGCCTCCGACCTCAAGGCGCTACAGAGGGTAGTGCGAACGACCCAGTACATCACTGGGGCCAAGCTTCCTGCCATCCAGGACTTCTATACCAGCCAGTGTCAGAGGAAGGCCCTAAAAATTGTCAAAGCCTCCAGCCACCCTAGTCATAGACTGTTCTCTCTGCTACCGCACGGCAAGCGGTACAGGAGCGCCAAGTCTAGGTCCAAGAGGCTTCTAAACAGCTTCTTCCCCCAAGCCATATGTCTCCTGAACATCTAGTCAAATGGCTACCCAGACTATTTGCAGTGCCCCCCCCCCCCCTCTCACCCCCTCTTTAAACCGTTGCTACTCTCTGTTGTCATCTATGCATAGTCACTTTAATAACTCTACCTACATGTACATACTACCTCAACTAACCAGTGCCCAAGCACATTGACTCTGTATTGGTTCCCCCCTGTATATAGTCTCGCTACTGTTATTTTACTGCCGCTCTTTAATTACTTGTTACTTTTATCTCTCTTTATCTCTTATTCTTATCTGTATTATTCTTACTCGTAAGTAAGCATTTCACTGTAAGGTCTACGTCTACACCTGTTGTATTCAGCATGTGACTAATAAAATGAGATTTGATATAGGCTCGTTGTTGTTTTATGGTGTTACTTTTTCTACTTTAGTTTATTTATTTATTAAATATTTTCTTAAAACTGCATTGTTGGTTAAGGGCTTGTAAGTAAACATTTCATAAACATTTCACACACACACACACACACACACACACACACACACACACACACACACACACACACACACACACACACACACACACACACACACACACACGGCCTTCCATGTACAAAGCCCTCACTTGAACATGACAAACGGGTGCTTTTATCCATTTCCTGCATGTCCTCCCCTAATAAGTGTGCCCAGGGAAACACTGACCAAAAGTTTGTTTCCTAGCCTGTCACACAGTATTTTTCAATTACAAGATTGTAACTGATTGAGGTTTAGGTTGTGGTGATGCCCATCTACTGTGGGAATCCAGTTAAAGTGCAGGCGGACTCTTTATAGATTCAGGTAATGGAGATGATACATAGCAGGGAATGATTGACAGTTGACATGAAACTTGTCTTGAATTGAAACTTGATTGGCTTTGTATGGAGTAGGGTTTATCTAAAAGGAGACACAGAAAGGTGAAGATAACAGTCAAAAACAGCAATGAATATATTTAATGGAAATAATCCATGTCAAAATGCAAATTAAATAAGCATATAAAAAAAAGCTATTATAGCAGGTGTTACTACAATACACTAGTCATGTCCACAAAAAACGTAGTTTACTACAGTCATGTCCGGAAAAATAGTACAAATAGTACAATTGTCACGTTCACTGTCTTCAAACTTCGTGTCATACATGAGCGTGCATGTAATTCCATATTTTTTTATAAAGTGAAACCTTCACAAAAAAAACTGGTAAACAGAAACCGACCGTGACGCAACCGTGGCGCATACAAACGCACACAGAAAATAATTACCCACAACATTTGGTGGGAAAAAGGCTGCCTAAGTATGATTCAGAGACAACGATAGACAGCGGCCTCTGATTGGGAACCACACTCGTCCAAAAACAAAGAAATAGAAAACATAGAATGCCCACCCAAATCACACCCTGACCTAACCAAATAGAGCAATAAAACGTCTCTCTAAGGTCAGGGCGTGACAACAATGAATACTACCGTATACTAGACATGTCCGCAAAAACAATGAATGAGTATATAGTATGTTAGACACGTCTGCAAAAACACTACAGTGAACACTACAATAAAGTCAGCAGAAACACTACAATGATTACTAGTAGTATATACATTTACTTTGACCATAGTATACGTTTGTATTTCTTCATGTGGGTTAGCTGTAAATGTGTAACATATTTAAACTAGGACCACAATGGCAATTATTCTCAACAAATGTCTAAATGCATTGTATCCACATTTGTGGTTGTACTGTGTTTTTAAATAGTCAAATAAAATAAATCAAGGGATACTACAGTGTGGAGTATACTTTAACATTCTATAGTAGGCACTTCACAATTGAAGGGGAACGTCTGGAAATCCTTGGCAGGAGCTCCCCAAGGACAGTACATTACAATCAAAACAGCATTGACAGTCCAATCGATCAAAAAAAAATCTCAGGTAAGCATTACAGTGTGTAGTATAGTATTCTACTGTCACGCCTTGGTCATGGTGTTTTGTGTTTTCATTATATATTTTGGTCAGGCCAGGGTGTGACATGGGTTATGTGTTGTGTTTCATATTGGGGTTTTGTAGGATTTGGGATTGCTATGATTAGGGGTGTGTCTAGTTAGGCTTGGGCTGCCTGAGGCGGTTCTCGATCAGAGTCAGGTGTTTCTTGTTGTCTCTGATGGGGAACCGTATTTAGGTAGCCTGAGTTTCGCTTTGTATTTTGTGGGTGATTGTTCCTGTCTCTGTGTAGTTTCACCAGATAGGCTGTAATTAGGTTTCACGTTCCGTTTGTTGTTTTTGTATTTATTAGTTATTTTCATGTATCGCACTTTTCTTCATTAAAGACATGAGTAACCACCACGCTGCATTTCGGTCCGACTCTCTCTCAACAAACGAAGAACGCCGTTACATCTACACAGTATACTTTCTAAAGTAAACACTACATGATCAAGGGATATTACAGTGTAGTATAGTATTCTACAGTATACTCAAAAATATTATAGTAAGCAATACACGATCAAGTGATATAAAGTGTGTAGTGTATAAGTATCCAATATACTACAAAATTCTATAGCAAGCACGACATGATTTAAGGATATTACAGTGTAGTATAGAATTCTCCAGTATACTACAAAATTCTATAGCAAGCACGACATGATTTAAGGATATTACAGTGTAGTATAGAATTCTCCAGTATACTACAAAATTCTATAGTAAGCACTACATGATCGAGGGAGATATTATAGTGTGTAATATAATACGATGTATGCTGAGAAACACAAACAACGCACTGGCATGAAACAGTCAATAACACCTGAGGAAAGAACCAAGGGGAGTGACAGATATAGGGTAGATAATCAAGGAGGTGATGGAGTCCAGGTGCGTGTCACAGGTGTGCACAATAATCAGCAGCCTGGTGACCTGGAGGCCAGAGAGGGAACACACGTGACAGTACTCTCTCCCTGGCGTGCGGCTCCAGCCGCAGGACGCCGACCAAAGGGACGATCCCGGGGACCAGGAGCGGACCGGTCGCTTCCACCGAGGCTCAGAAACTTGACCGGGGCGTGAGAGGCGTCTCACGAACCTGGCCGGGGCGTGAGAGGTGTCTCACGAACCTGGCCGGGGCGTGAGAGCCCGACGAACCTGGCCGGGGCGTGAGAGCCCGACGAACCTGGCCTGGGGCGTGAGAGCCCGACGAACCTGCCCTGGGGTGTGAGAGTCCGACGAACCTGGCCTGGGGCGTGAGAGCCCGACATACCTGGCCTGGGGCGTGAGAGCCCAACGTGCCGGCTGAGGCCTCCCTGGTAGCTCTGGTACTGACACCTGGACCAGACATACCTTCCAACACAAAAAAAACACTCCCTGGTGCTTCCCTTAGGTGAAGTGTTATTCTGTAACGATGTACACTGAGAGTTGGGAAGCAAGTTCAGGAAGTGAGTGTTTAATAAATGGTACATAAAAACAAGAAACACAAACTACGCACTGACATGAAACAGAGTCAATAACACGTGAGGAAATAACCAAGACGAGCAACAAATATAGGGAAGGTAATCAAGGAGGTGATGGAGTCCAGGTGAGTGTCATGAGGCGCAGGTGCGCGTGACGATGGTGACAGGTGTGCTTAATGATCAGCAGCCTGGTGACCTAGAGGCCGGAGAGGGAGCACACGTGACAATAGTATTTTACATTATACTACAAAATTCTAAAGTTAGAATGATCAAGGGATAGTACAGTGTGTAGTATGGTATTCTACAGTATACTTCAAAAGTCTATAGTAAGCACTACACGATAGAGGGTTCTATCGGTATAAGATTCTACAGTTTACTACAGAATTCTATATCATTCTATGGTAAGTACTATAGTAATCTATGGTAAACTGTAGTATTCTTTTTATATGGGTAGGAGGCCAGAACTGAAGGGCATCAATTTAAACTCCCCTCCTTCTCCTCACAACTAGTCTGCAGTCTACAGTCATGGTAGCCTCGAGAGCCCAGATTTCAGATGGCCACGCAAGACAACTGTCAAGATGATGTGCAATTCCACCAATATTGCTACGTCGATATGTGTTAAGTGGTAGTAATATAATATACTGCAGCAGGCTTATTGAAGCTAATTGGAGTTACTTTGAAGTTACTAAAATGATACAGATGTTATTCAGTTATTGGATTGACGATACAATTCCTATTGGTTAATTGACAGAGCATGTGATTTTATTTTAGCATATTTAAACCCCCTGTTTTTGTGTTCCAGGTGGCCAACCACAGGAAGTGAATGCAGTAAGGTGGCATGGTGGTGCCTTGTGTGAGAGAGTGTGTAGCCGATATGTTTGGTGAGCGCACATGGTTAATGGAGTTGTGCTGTAGTGAATACATTCTGAGAAAATAAAATGATACATGCCTGCTGGACTAAGTTGCTTCCTGTACCCCTTTGTTTGGTTTGTATATTTGTCCTGTAATTTTAAGTAGCATGGTTTTAAGAGTTTAAAAAAAATCTAGAAATTGATATGGGGATGAAGCGTAACAATTGTGGAACTGAATTGAGAAATGGCTGAAACGAAATGCGCTGATGCTATGATGTAAACCATGCCTTACAAAATAAATGTTAAATGGTCTTTTGTGCATTGCCTCTGCTTCACGCTGCCTGCTCAATCACAAACCTATAACCTGTCCTTATCCACCTTGTGACACTTACGTTCAGCAACATTTCCAAGGGAACACATTCACTACCCACGCGTCAATTGAAACATTGGCCTACTATAATAGAGATAACGATAGAATGGTTATCCACTGTTCATGTCTATAAATGCCATTTTAGTGTATTTTGTAAGGTTTTATTTATTCCTCACCTAAAGAAAACAAGTGAAATACTAAACAGTACTTTGTTTTTTTTTATGCTAAAACATTGCAGGTGAGTTGGAAACCCTAAAGGGATTAAATGAAAACCACACAAAAAGTTTTAAAGTGTTCAAACAGATTTACCTCACATACTCAGTATACATAAAATAAAACACATTTGATTATGTGTGTGGAGACTTGGAGACTACTGGGTAGTTTGGTTTTATCAGGATGAACCCTAGTCTACGTATGAAGTTGAGGGATGTTTTGGCCATGTGAAGATAGGAATTCCAGAGTATGGAACCTCATATTTGAAAGAGAATTGACTATGTGGCAATGGGGAGGGTGAAGGTTATCACAGTGTCTTGATTTTTTTTGCGTTATTTGTAACTTATTTTGGACATGTTTCTGCCACCGTCTCTTAGGACCGAAAAGAGCTTCTGGATCTCAGGATAGCGATTACTTACCTCGTAGTGGACAAAGATTTTTCCTTATCATTCGCATGAAGAAGAGACAGAGATATCGGGGGCGTAGGTTGGGGTGCCTTGTAAGGATCCGACTGCGAGTGAGTAATCCCCCTCTACCATCAGTCCTATTAGCCAACGTGGAATCATTGGACAACAAAATGGATGAGCTCCGTTCATGACTATCCTACCAACGGGTCATTAAAAATGGTAATATCTTATGTTTCACTGAGTCGTGGCTAAACAACTTGGATAATATACAGCTGGCGTGTCACGTTTCTTCAAAATCGAACCCAGAAGCAGACCAGGACAAGGAGAGTAGGAAGAAGGTGAGTATTTATTTACAAGTGAATGTGAGTGGGTAGATACATCCAGGTGGCGTAAGCGGGCAGCGGTGGTGAGTTGATGGGAGTAAATAGGTGGATCCAATGGGGAAGCGGAATCCTCCGATGACCAGGCGGGAATGAGGTAAATGATCCGGGTGAGTAACTGAAGACAGAACAAACGGAGGTAAGTTGAAGGCAAGCAAGACGTACAAAACAACAAAACAAATTCTATCCAACTTGAGGCTGATACTATGGCACAACATACTGTTCATGGCTAACGATCCGGCAGGGAATGGATGTCAGGTCAGAGCTTTTGAAGGGGAGAGGTGATGATCAGGACAGGTGTGCAGATTACTGATGGGATACAGGTGCGGGTGAACATCGATCTCCCAACAAGCTAATCTGCCCGGCAACCAGACAGGGTGCGTTCCAGGACACCGGAAACACACTCCAGGACAGAAACACAGGCAAACACAGACTCAGGAAGCGGGGTTCGTGACATGGCGGGGTTTTCGGTCCATTGTCAAGATAGAATCTGCCTCCAGGTGGAAGTGGCAGTCTGTGTCTATTTGTAAATACCAGCTGGTGCACGAAATCTAATACTAAGGAAGTCTCTAGGTTTTGCTCGCCTAAGGTAGAGTATCTCATGATAAGCTGTAGACCACACTATTTACCAAGACCAATCTATATTTTTCGTAGCTGTCTATTTACCACCACAAACCGATGCTGGCAATAAGACGGCAAGGCTCTCCCTTGCCCTCCATTTGGCAAATCTGACCATAACTCTATCCTCCTGATTCCTGCATACAAGCTAAAACTAAAGCAGGAAGTACCAGTGACGTGCTTGATAAGGAAGTGGTCAGATGACACAGATGCTAAGCTACAGGACTGTTTTACGAGCACAGACTGGAATATGTTCCGGGATTCTTCCGATGGCATTGAGGAGTACACCACATAAGTCACTGGATTCATCAATAAGTGCATCGATGACATTGTCCCCATAGTGACCGTACGTACATACCCCAACCAGAAGTCATGGATTACAGGCAACATCCGCACTGAGCTAAAGGTTAGAGCTGCCGCTTTCAAGGTGCGAGACGCTAACCCAGACGCTTATTAGAAATCCTGCTATGTCCTCCAATGAACCATCCAACAGGCAAAGCGTCAATACAGGATCGTACTACACAGGCTCCAACGCTCGTCGGATGTGGCAGGGCTTGCAAACTATTACGGACTACAAAGGGAAACCACAGCCGCGAGCTGTCCAGTGACACAAGCCTACCAGATGAGCTAAATTACTTCTATGCTCGCCTCGAGGCAAGCAACACTGACACATGCATGAGAGCATCAGCTGTTCCGGGTGACTGTGTGATCACGCTCTCCGTAGCTGATGTGAGTAAGTCCTTTAAACAGGTCAACATTCACAAGGCGGACAGATTAGACGGATTACCAGGACGTGTACTCCGAGCATGCACTGACCAACTGGCAAGTGTCTTCAATTACATTTTCAACCTGTCCCTGACCGAGTCTGTAATTCCAACATGTTTCAAGCAGACAACCATAGTCCCTGTGCCCAATAACACTAAGGTAACCTGCCTAAATGACTACCGACCCGTAGCACTCACATCTGTAGCCATGAAGTGCTTTGAAAGGCTGATCATGGCTCACAACACCATCATCCCAGAAACCCTAGACCCACTCCAATTTGCATACCACCTCAACGGATCCACAGATGACGCCACACTGCCCTTTCCCACCTGGACAAAAGGAACACCCACGTAAGAATGCTATTCATTGACCACAGCTCAGAGTTCAACACCATAGTGCCCTTAAAGCTCATAAGAACCCTGGGACTAAACAATTCCCTGTGCAACTGGATCAACGACTTCCTGGCGGGCTGCCCCCAGGTGGTAAGGGTAGATAACAACATATGTCACACTGATCCTCAACACAGGGGCCCCTCAGGGGTGCATGCTCAGTCCCCTCCTGTACTCCCTGTTCACCCATGACTGCATGGCCAGGCATGACTTCAACACCATCGTTAAGTTTGCCGACGACACAACATAGCCTGATCACCGACAACAATGAAACAGCCTACAGGGAGGAGGTCAGAGACCTGGCAGTGTGTTGCCAGGATAACAACCTCTCCCTCAATGTGATCAAGATAGAGTAGATGATTGTAGACTACAGAAAAAGGAGGACAGAGCACACCCTCATTCTCATCACCAACAGGCTATCATGGTCCAAACACACCAAGAAAGTCATGAAGAGGGCATGACAACACCTATTCCCCCTCAGGAGACTGAAAAGACTTGGCATGGGTCCTCAGACCCTCAAAAACATCTACAGCTGCAACATTGAGAGCATCCTGACTGGTTGCATCACAGCCTGGTATTGCAACTGCTCGGCCTCCGACTGCAAGGCACTACAGAGGGTAATGCGTAGTGGGCCAAGATTCCTGCCATCCAGGACCTCTATACCAGGCGGTGTCAGAAGAAGGCCCAAAAAATTGCCAAAGACTCCAGCCACCCTAGTCATGTTCTCTGATAGCGCACGTCAAGCGGCACTGGAGCGCCAAGTCTAGGTCCAAAAGGCTTCTTAACAGCTTCTAGCCCCAATCCATAAGCCTCCTGAACAGCTAGTCAAATGGCTACCTGGACTATTTGCATTGTCCCCACCCCATCCCCCATTTTTATGCTGCTGCTACTCTCTGTTTATTATCCATGCATATTCACTTTACCTCTACCTAAATGTACATATTACCTCAATTACCTTGATTAACCAGTGCCCCCGCACATTGTCTCTGTACCAGTACCCCCTGTATATAGCCTCGCTACTGTTACTATTGTTGCTCCTTAATTATTTTTTATTTTTTTTATAAATATTTTTTACTTCAGTTTATATTAGGAAATACTTTCTAAACACTTTTTCTTAAAACTGCATTGCTGGTTAAGGGCTTGTAAGTAAGCATTTCACTGTAAGGTGAACACCTGTTGTGTTCGGAGCATGTGACAAATACAATTTGATTTGATTTGACCTTTTGTTGTATGTATGGATTTGAGAATTAACCAGGAGGAATCCATTGAAGGGTTTAGGTGGGCTATCTGGGAGTTATTGTATGTATATTTGTAGATAAAGGTGCATAATTGGAGTATATTAATGTTGTAGATAGACAGTATATTGAGTTTCTTAAACAGAGGGGAAGATGGAGCCAAGAAGTTAGAGAAGGTGTAGCCACCTCTCATTTATTCTGTGTGATGAGTCATTTGTGTAGGTAGGAAGAATACTGTGTGTACTGTCCCAGACAGTATTGCAGTAAATGAGATATGGCTAAATTACGCTGTAGTATAGTTTTAGGATCCAAAGTAATAATCTTTCTGATGATACCAACAGACTTCATCACTTTGCTGCAGACAAAGTGAATATGTTCTTTCCAGGACAACTTTTCATCAACTAGAACACCACGGTGTCTGATGGATGAAACCTGGTCCATTTCATTCCCACCAATTGAGATTCTGGCTGTTTTCCCCCCCTTCTTATTCTTACCACTTACCTTTCATCTTCTGCAAATTCTACCATTCAAGTGTTTAATTGCTATATGGTAATTACTTCGCCACCATGGCCTATTTATTGCCTTACCTCTCTTTAACCTACCTCATTTGTACATGCTGTATATAGATATTTCTACTGTATTATTGACCGTGTGTTTGTTTACTCCATGTGTAACTCTGTGTTGTTGTATGTGTCGAACTGCTTTGCTTTATCTTGGCCAGGGCGCAGTTGCAAATGAGAACTTGTTCTCAACTAAATAAAAGTTTAAATAAATAAAATAAATAAAACCAGCAGGGTAAGTTGGCTAGCTTATTTACAGATATGGACACAAGTGCATCAGCCATCACCCGTGGGAAGCCTATTCTTCATCTTCATCATTGAGTGAGTCAGTGTCCCTGGAACGTTTATTTTGTAGCCAACTGTAGCCGATACAATACACTGAGTGTGTACAAAACATTAGGAACACGTTCTGAAAATGTAGTTGCACCCCCTTTTGCCTTCAGAAGAGACTCAATTTGTCGGCGCGTGGACTCTACAAGGTGTCGAAAGTGTTCCACAGCGGCGCTGCATGTTGACTCCAATGCTTCCCACGGCTGTGTCAAGTTGGCTGGATGTCCCTTGGGTGGTAGACCATTATCGATGCACACGGGAAACTGTTGAGCATGAAAAACCCAGCAGCGTTGCAGTTCTTGACACATTCAAACCAGTGCGCCTGGCACCTACTACCATATCCTGAATGGCACACATACACAATTAATGTCTCAATTATCTCAAGGCTTGAACATCCTTCTTTAACCTGTCTCCTCCCCTTCATCTACACTGATTAAAGAGAATTTAACAAGTGACATCAATAAGGGATCATAGCTTTCACCTGGATTCACCTGGCTAGTCCATGTCATGGAAAGAGCAGGTGTTCCTAATGTCTTGTACACTCAATGTATACTATATAACAAGGTTTCTGTCAGGAAAATTTGGCACTGGACAAGTGACTGGGAAGATTGACATTTATCAGACATATGAGAAATGCACCAGTCATCCATATGTATTGGGGCAGCCATGCAGCCAGCACCATGCAGCACCCATGCAGCCAGCACCATCAATAAACGAGGGATATTGGCCAAATGAGCCACAAGAAGAAGCTTAGGCCTAACCCCAGAGAGAGTGAAAGAGAGAGAGAGAGAGAGAGAGAGAGAGAGAGAGAGAGAGAGAGAGAGAGAGAGAGAGAGAGAGAGAGAGATATGTCAGTGGCATGCAATTACACCCACATGCATTTCTTTATTCCTATCAGATAGGCTACTGAGTCTGCTATACAGCAGTGGCAGTCAGTGCCATTTAAGATGAGGGAGGACGATAAATCTATTTTTATTGCCTTATTTCTATTACAGCATTATTGGATGGCGGTCATTCATATTCCATTCTCCCAGCTCAATGTAACGTTGATAAGTTTAGGCTACTACATGATACTCAAATCTTCCCTACACCCATCATGAGGTTGCTACAACCTGGCCTTCGAATGAAAGTTTACCACGTAGGTGCACAGGTCAAGAGAAATTTGAGTAATCAACCTGACAGACATTGACGCATTCAATACCACCTTGCACAATCTTACCTGCATCTAGCTGATCTAGAGTGTAATCATTAGTCCAACAGTTGCAAACGAGAGTTTCTATTGGACAAATTCAGATATGTTTATCCCCGTTTCGTTCCGTTTGCTTCCGTTTAAGAAATGTTTTTCAACAGAATCGGCAGAATGAGTACACCTCTGCTCACTGGCAACACAGTTCATTTTCATAGCAGCCACATAGAAACAGCACGATCCCTATGACCGTTGTATAATACCTCCTCTCACCTTTTTCCTTTGCTTGTGGACTTTAGTGCACAACACATCAGCTGTCTGAAAAAAACTTTCCAAGCCAAACCTTCATATTATAACTGCTAACCGCTACATACAGCCTTTATCATTGTCACCATATTAGCTAACGTCAAGTCAACATAGCTACTAGAACTAACGCGTCAGTAAACTCACTACAGTCATGTAGTACAGTGTACAGTTAGCAAGCAATTTTGCAGTTACATTGGCGGGCCCAGGTCAGGTGGCAATAATCTCATAAAACCAAAAGCACACCTTGACTTGGGAGTTCCAGTGTTGCGTAGCGATAGCCTGCTTGGTAGCACAGCATCCCTCTCTGTTTAAGGTGTGTGCTTGAGTAGGCTAAATTGGCTAGCTGCATTGGCAAGCTAAGTAAGTGAAAGTGAAAACAATACAAACATATAGCTTTCTCTCTCTCTCTTGCTTTGCCTTCATTTTTGAAGAAATGAATTTGTTAAAAACTGTTCAACTATTGTCTTTCTCTCTCTTTGAGTCAACTACTTACCACATTTTATGCACTGCAGCGCTAGCTAGCTGTAGCTTATGCTTCAGTGCTTGATTCATTTTCAGATCCATTCATTGGGTGGAAAACATGTCAGTTCATGCTGCAATAGCTCTGATAGGTTGGAGGTGGTCCTCCGGAAGTCTATGGAAGGGGGTGAGAACCTCGAGCCTCCTGGGTTTGTATTGAAGTCAAAGTACCCAGAGGAGGACAGAAACTAGCTGTCCTCTGGCTACACCATGGTGCTACCCTATAGAGTACTGTTGAGGCTACTGTAGATCTTCATTGCAAAACAGTGTATTGTTCTATCAGAATATTTTTAAATAAAGATAAGTATTATAATGTTAGATGATAAGAGTAACTCCGGTAGGCCTAAAACATTCTTCCTCACCTCAAGTTCAACTGAAAGAGTCAGCTGGATCACTGGTGCGCACTGCCTTCATAACATAGGCCTGCAGTATAAAAGGCTAACAGTCACACCACACCAAGCCTTCACAAAAGTTTCCAAACTTTAATAGGTTAATATCAAAAGTATCAAGCCATTGTTGATAAGGAAAATACAAGCAGGATATTATGTCGCAGTAAACAGAACATTATAGTTGGAATTCAATTTGACCAAATTTTTTTTTTATAAATAATTGTTCTACCTGAATAGCTAGTTGCACTTTGTGTGATATTAAACATATTCTGCTAATGTCTTCTATCATGTAAATTACATAGCATTGCATGAAATCTGTTTATAAAAGGCTCATTTTCCCCCAAGACCCTGCTAAAAAAACATCCCCATGTGTGGAAATCCTAAAAACGTGTCTGCTCAACTGTATGCCACTTCACAAATGCAATAATAGATGCTTGCAATTCTTAATTATAAAGGGGACTCCCCCCAACTCAAAACATCTTACCAGTGAATACAATGATGTTGGATTTTAACATTTAGGATAGTTTGTTTAACTGGAACCATTCAGAACACTTGGCCATTCCTGAGTTCGCTCCATTGATTAGTGAATCAAAATTATTGTGTAATAAAATCAAGTTGGTATCATCAGCAAAAAGAATGGGAAGTATGGTAGAAGATACAGCAGCAAGGTCATTGAAATACTGTAGATCAGGAAAAACAAAGGTCCAAGGATCGAACCCTGCGGTATGCCACAGGATATCTTGGCCCTGGTAGATGCACAACCATTTGCATATACAAATTGTTCTCTATCATAAACATAATTATATAAGCATTTATATGTATAATAATGAAAACCATAATAATGCAATTTAGCAAGTAATATTTCATCATCAACCACATTGAACGCTTTGTATAAATCTAGAAAGATGCCAAAGGCGTTGATTGATGACTTTATTTTGTTTGAAGTTTCTTGGAATTTGTTAGTAAAATATACTGTATATTTTTTGATATCCGAAATAGATGGGCAAATTTGTTTGTACTGTATACAGTGATACAACAGCCATAAAAACATAAATATTACATCTCACAACATATCAGAATAGCTCCAAATAAAATGGCAGCCTGAATGAAGGGTAATATTAAAGACAGAAATAGAGCTGACAACTCTGTGGAATAGAATAACAGGTTCAATGTTGACACTCTATGATACACCCATAGAGGCCTCTAGAGGCCAAAAGGCCATAGTAGCATTGGCAGCGCTATTAATTGGCTTCCACCATTTTAATGTAGTCAACTGGGTGGGACATCCAACTTCATTGGCTGATCCCTCCTGGTGACCCTGTCAGAGTCATGTCCAACCATGTCATCAGGAGGGATCAACAAATCATTAAGAGGAAAATGTATTACTTCAAAATGGAGATGCCTCAATGGTGCTGCCCATGCTATCACATACACTATAATGGCACAGATTCAAAGATGAGTCCTTTATCTACACTACATGACCAAAAGTATGTGACCTAATCGTCAAACATCTCATTCCAAAATCATGGGCATTAATATGAAGTTGGTCCCCCCTTTGCTGCTATAACAGCCTCCGCTCTTCTGGGAAGGCTTTCCACTAGATGTAGGAACATTGCTGCGGGGACTTGGATAGGCCATTTTTACGTGCTTCTGCACTCGCGGTCACATTCTGTGAGCTTGTGTGGCCTACCCCTTTGCAGCTTAGCCGTTGATGCTCCTAGATGTTTCCACTTCACAATAACAGCACTTGCAGTTGAGAAGGGCAGCTCTAGCAGGGCAGAAATCTTACAAAATGAATTGTTGGGAAGGTGGCATCCTATGACAGTGCCACGCTGAATATCACTGAGCTCTTCCGTAAGGCCAATGTATTGCCAGTGTTTGTCTATGGAGATTGCATGGCTGTGTGCTCAATTTTATACACCTATCAGCAACAGGTGTGGATGAAATATCAAAATCCACTAATTTGAAGGTGTGTCCATATACTTTTGTATATATAGTGTATGTCTATGGATATACCTGAGCAACTCTCTGAGTTTGCAAGGTCCCCAAAAAGTGATGGAGACAAGACATGCATCATCTGATCATTGATCTTAATGATCCATATACATAATTACCCTATAAAACAAGGGTTGTGTTCATTAGGGCACACAACGGAAAACCTTTTCAAACATTCTGCAACAGAAAATGGAAATGAGTGTTTCTAGTTGAACAAAGTCCAAGGTAGTCCCTCCCTGTTTCAGCATATTTGAACACGGTTCGTTTGGTGCCCAATGAACACGGCCCTGCATTTTAACAACCTTTTTGAAAGATTTTTTATGGATTACTTGTACATCATACAGAGGACAATATACATGTGTAAGTGATGAAAAACGGGTACGACATCGATGTTGTGTAGCCCTCCTTTTCTTGAGGCGGCGGTGGCTTGCTGTAGTCACCAATCAGCCAGAGTGGCCAGGGAGCCATTACATGAGGATGATTGATTGGGTAGATGGAATCTGGAGGGCCAGATTAGGTAACCCATGCGTCACGATGGAGAGGATCGGAGACGGTGTATAAGAGATGTAAGAACAGATTAAACTTTTATTCAAGCGACCAAGATTGTCATGAGAGGTCATGCCAGGTCGGAGACCACCGACTGAGTCCATAGTCCAAAACAAACAGTGAACATCTGTAGCCTGGTGCCAGATCTGTTTGTGCTCTATAATTAACTCCTATGGTTGTTGCCAAGACTGCAAAAATATATCTGGCAGGGGATTGATTGGGATTAAAAGGGGATGGACAACCTGCCAGGAAATAACTAAGAAAACTACAAATGATGTGTTCAAAAAAAAGAGGAAATAGCAAGCAAATTACCACTTTTTTCCTCAGTGCCCTGACTTTTGGGATCTGTTTGGGTTGCTGTGGCGTTCTTTTGTTTGCATAAAAGTCTTATAATAACTTGTACTTATCATACTATTGAACTCCAGAAATATAGAACTTCAAAGTAATCTTCTGGCTTTGATCATAAGTAGTACAATAGGTGGCATTTCTTAAAATGCCAAAGATAATTTAATTATCTTTTGCTGGTGACATTTTCCCAAAAGGGTCAAGTATAGACTCAACCCTGTACTAAAATGGAGTTCTTTGGACTGCCATTTACAGTTATCATACCTCACATCGGATGAACTGATTCAATCAAGATGTGAATGTAGATGTCAGAACATGATGGTGTGCAGTAGCAAATGAAACAGGGTGGCTTTTGTTGAAACACAGTATACTGTTGTGTGTACATGTTTACTCCATTTAGATATATTTATATCATAACTTCTGCCCCTCACAGTGTTGAGAAGGACCCGCACACTCTCTCATACACTACACACTTATTAGCAATGTCGGCCTACCGGGGAACAGTGGTTTAACTGCCTTGTTCAGGGGCAGAATAACATATTTTTACCTTGTCAGATCTGGGATTCAATCCAGCAACCTTTCGGTTACAGGCCCAACGCTCTAACCCCTAGGCTACCTACCGCCCCAATAATGTCTCCACCCACTTGTTCACTAGTAACAACAGGTTGGCGAGCAACATGTTGAATGTATACATGATAATTACACCGGTCTGTTTCCTATCCCCCCATGTTTCTATCGTATGCTTGCGGGGCCTGTGTGAGAGAGAGAAGTGCTTGCCAATCCAATCACGCACAGAACTGTAGGCGTGCGATGTGGGTGGCGTTTACGCTAGAGGAGCTCTTATCTGTTCAGGAACACACTGTGGATGGCATCTTAACACATACATTCAAATGACAGTCGTTCATACAGTGTCTATCTGAATGTGTAATGAGCGAGTCGCGCAAATTGAGGATGAATTCGGTATTCTCTGGCTGCAATTAATGGAGTATCTCAGCAATGGAATTGTTGTAGTCGCATGTCTAAATGATCATAAAATATGAATGTTTATCGACAACCAGGCTGTGGTAATCGTCACAATTGACCACACGATGACCCCTTCACTTGTTAAATATGTGTGTTCATTTCATTCATTTAAGGGTCCATATATTGTATAGCGCATATAACGTGAGCATGACATAACCCTTGACAGTGGCTTTTTCCCTCATAATCCCCTTATACGGTACATACAATACCAACATAAAATAATCTATAGGTCTGAAGCTAAATCTATTGTCTGTAGTTTAGGGTCGGGGTCAATTCCATGTCAATCTAGAAGATTAATATCAATCCAATTCATGAATGAGAAATTTGCAAGTTTTTAAATGTTATTTTGTGTCAATTGTAAACTGTTGTTGTATCCACACTTGAGTGATGAATATCCTTGCCTGCAGACCAGAAGACTTGCATTAGCTCCCTAAGGTGATGCCTAGGCTTTAGCTCAGAGGACTGGCACAGACCTCACTATTCTATCATAATTTCATACACTCATAACAAATCTACTTTTGATTTAATCTGTCCTTTTCCTCATTTGTTTTCTCCTTATGTGTTTGTCAGTCCCCAATAACCTCTCTTCTCTCTTTTATAATTTCCCACCGCCACACTATAAAGGTCATGCTTCTCTATCTACCTCAATCCCTCTCTCCTTCCCCTCTCTCCCTCACCTCCCTCCAAAATAGCAGACCACATCTCTATGCTAATGAGGTGTGGCCGTGTTTTTTCGTATAGTTGTACACAGGCCTTGGATGCTCCTCATGTGCATATTTTATACATGTAGCTTTCAGATGGGTGTTCTGTGGTTTGGAGTGTTCCCATTGAAATTCATGAAGGGACTCTTCCCAAACGTTATGGTCCATTACAGTGCCACTATACATCAGGGTATAACCATCGTACGTCATCCTAAAAGAGGTGACCACCGCCTTTTGACATCCTTTGCGGAGTTACACAGAACACCCCATTCATATGCTAATGTTATTCTCCACACTGGACATTGCCTCGACAACAAACTACGTGCTAGACTCCAGATAAACAGCTCTCAAGCATTTCTGATGGGGGGGGGGGGGGGGGCAGAGATGCCAACAGGCAGCTAGTTGTTTTGTAAAGCCTCGGGCAATCTGAACCGTAAACAGCAGATGTGTACAAATTTTTATGTTCCGGGTGTTAGCTTAGCATTTGAGAAGGGGAAATTTCTGTTCCTGACATCATACCTAGTTAGTCATGCATGTCTACCCAGTGGATTCCCCACACAGCATAGACCAAATGGACATCTCTCACTGAACATCTGGGTGTAAATTAGTTCCGAAGATGACCCTTCGCTCAGAGCGAGAGGGCATCCAAGGAGAGGTGGAGAAGATTGGAGGAATACGTCTTCTCCCTTGACTCCCGTATGTCAAAGGTAGAACAGGCTTTATTTATTCCCGTAATACTCCTAGCTGATGGTGAGAACTGGATTCTGAACGCTCTCTTAACTCTCTCTCTTCTCCAACCATTTACTCCTAACGTCACGAGTCATCCTACATTTCGATGGTGTCATCTTTGACCTTTTCCCTTTCTCTTTCTCTCCCTCCCTCTCTTTCTCTTTTGTCTCTTCAACATTTTTCGGGGACATAGTTGCCTCGTCAGTTTCTGGGCACTGAACCTGCAGCTGTCAGCTAAAGTAGCAGCAGCACCTCAGTACCCCTCTGCCCAGCTGAAAAATATGCACACAATGAAAACAAAAAGTCATGCTCGCTCAGTTATATAACTGTCTGTCAACACACTGATATTATGATGGGGTATCTAGTAGCTAGACTGCAGATACCAGGGGAAGAGGGATGGTGAAATGTGTGTATTGAGGAAGGCATTGAGTGAGTATTGTGCTCTTGGTGTAAGGTACCCTGTTGTGGGTAAACAATCTAAGACAAATATGACTTGCTTTGATTAACTCTTTTGAACTTGAACAGCTCTCTCTCCCTCTCACTAGTCTAGCACATTTCAAAAGTGGAAAATCCCACTCTAGTGAAAGACACAACACTTGTACAACACTTGTGCATACTTGTTTGCACATGCACACACACACAGTGTTGTAAAGTACTGAAGTAAAATACTTTAAATACTAATTAAGTCGTTTTTGGGGGGTACAGTGCCTTCAGAAAGTATTCACACCCCTTGACTTTTTCCACATTTTCTTGTGTTACAGCCTGAATTGAAAGTGTATTAAATTGAGATGTTTGGTTACTGGCCTACACACAATACCCCATCTAGTCAAAGTGGAATTATGTTTTTCTAAATGTTTACACATTAATAAAAAAATTCTTGAGTCAATAAGTATTCAACCCATTTGTTACGGCAAGCTGAAATAAGTTCAGGAGTAAAAATGTGATTGTATAATAAGTTGCATGGACTCACTCTGTGTGCAATAATAGTTTTTAACATGATTTTTCATTGACTACCTCCTCTCTATGCCCCACACATACAGTGCATTCGGAAAGTACTCAGACCCCTGAACTTTTCCCACATTTTGTTAAGTTACAGCCTTATTCTAAAATGGATTACTTTTGAAATGGATAAAAAAAATATTTAAAAAATCCCCCAGCATCAATCTACACGCAATACTACATAATGGCAAAGAAAAAAACGTTTTTTAGACAATTTTGCACATTTATTCAAAATAAAAAATGGAAATATTACATTTACATAAGTATTCAGACCCTTTTACTCGGTACGTTGTTGAAGCACCTTTGGCAGCAATTACAGCCTCAAGTCTTCTTGGGTATGACGCTACAAACTTGGGACACCTGTATTTGAGGAGTTTCTCCCATTCTTCTCTGCAGATCCTCTCAAGCTCTGTCAGGTTGGATGGGGAGCGTTGCTGCACAGATATCTTCAGGTTTCTCCAGAGATGTATGAACGGGTTCAAGTCTGGGCTCCTCCTGCATTGTCTTGGCTGTGTGCCTAAGGGAGTTGTCCCATAATCATGGTCTCTAAACCTTCAAGCTGCATACTGGACCCTATTCCAACTAAACTACTGAAAGAGCTGCTTCCTGTGCTTGGCCCTCCTATGTTGAACCTAATACACGGCTCTCTATCCACTAGATGTGTACCAAACTCACTAAAAGTGGCAGTAATAAAGCCTCTCCTGAAAAAGCCAAACCTTGACCCAGAAAATAAAAAAAAACTATCGGCCTATATCGAATCTTCCATTCCTCTCAACATTTTTAGAAAAGGCTGTTGCGCAGCAACTCACTGCCTTCCTGAAGACAAACAATGTATACGAAATGCTTCAGTCTGGTTTTAGACCCCATCATAGCACTGAGACTGCGCTTGTGAAGGTGGTAAATTACCATTAAATGGCATCAGACCGAGGCTCTGCATCTGTCCTCGTGCTCCTAGACCTTAGTGCTGCTTTTGATACCATCGATCACCACATTATTTTGGAGAGATTGGAAACCCAAATTGGTCTACACGGACAAGTTCTGGCCTGGTTTAGATCTTATCTGTCGGAAAGATATCAATTTGTCTCTGTGAATGGCTTGTCCTCTGGCAAATCAACTGTAAATTTCGATGTTCCTCAAGGTTCAGTTTTAGGACCACTATTGTTTTCACTATATATTTTACCTCTTGGGGTTGTCATTCGAAAACATAATGTTAACTTTCACTGCTATGCGGATGACACACATTTCAATGAAACATGGTGAAACCCCAAAATTGCCCTCGCTAGAAGCCTGTGTTTCAGACATAAGGAAGTGGATGGCTGCAAACGTTCTACTTTTAAACTCGGACAAAACAGAGATGCTTGTCTATGTTCCAAGAAACAAAGAGATCTTCTGTTGAATCTGACAATTAATCTTAATGGATGGAACAGATGTCTCAAGTAAAAATGTGAAGGACCTCGGCGTAACTCTGGACCTTGATCTCTCTTTTGACGAACATATCAAGACTGTTTCAAGGACAGCTTTTTCCATCTACGTAACATTGCAAAAATCAGACACTTTCTGTCCAAAAATGATGCAGAAAAATGTATCCATGCTTTTGTTACTTCTAGGTTAGACTACTGCAATGCTCTACTTTCCAGCTACCCGGATAAAGCACTAAATAAACTTCAGTTAGTGCTAAATACGGCTGCTAGAATCCTGACTAGAACCAACATTTTTTATCATATTACTCCAGTGCTAGCCTCCCTACACTGGCTTCCTGTCAAGGCAAGGGCTGATTTCAAGGTTTTACTGCTAACCTACAAAGCATTACATGGGCTTGCTCCTACCTATCGCTCTGATTTGGTCCTGCAGTACATACCTACACATACGCTACGGTCACAAGACGCAAGCCTCCTAATTGTCCCTAGAATTTCTAAGCAAACAGCTGGAGGCAGGGCTTTCTCCTATAGAGCTCCATTTTTATGGAATGGTCTGCATACCCATGTGAGAGATGCAAACTCAGTCTCAACCTTTAAGTCTTTCCTGAAGACTCATCTCTTCAGTGGGTCATATGATTGAGTGTAGTCTGGCCCAGGAGTGTGAAGGTGAACGGAAAGGCTCTGAAGCAACGAACCGCCGTTGCTGTCTCTGCCTGGCCGGTTCCCCTCTTTCCACTGGGATTCTCTGCCTCAAACCCTATTACAGGGGCTGAGTCACTGGCTTACTGGTGCTCTTTCGTGCCGTCCCTAGGAGGAGTGCGTCACTTGAGTGGGTTGAGTCACTGATGTGATCTTCCTGTCTGGGTTGGCGCCACCCCTTGGGTTGTGCCGTGGCGGAGATCTTTGTGGGCTATACTCGGCCTTGTCTCAGGATGGTAAGTTGGTGGTTGAAGATATCTCTCTAGTGGTGTGGGGGCTGTGCTTTGGCAAAGTGGGTGGGGTTATATCCTTCCTGTTTGGCCCTGTCTGGGTGTATCATCGGATGGGGCCATAGTGTCTCCTGACCCTTCCTGTCTCAGCCTCCAGTATTTATGTTGCAGTAGTTTATGTGTCGGGGGGCTAAGGTCAGTTTGTTATATCTGGAGTACTTCTCCTGTCTTATCCAGTGTCCTGTGTGAATTTAAGTATGCTCTCTCTAATTCTATCTTTCTCTCTTTCTTTCTCTCTCTTGGAGGACCTGAGCCCTAGGACCATGCCTCAGGACTTCCTGGCATGATGACTCCTTGCTGCTCCAGTTTCAACTGTTCTGCCTGCGGCTATAGAATCCTGACCTGTTCACCGGACGTGCTACCTGTCCCAGACCTATTATTTGACCATGCTGGTCATTTATGAACATTTGAACATCTTGGCCATGTTCTGTTATCATCTTCACCCGGCACAGCCAGAAGAGGACTGGCCACCCCTCATAGCCTGGTTCTTCTCTAGGTTTCTTCCGAGGTTTTGGCCTTTCTAGGGAGTTTTTCCTAGCCAACGGGCTTCAACACCTGCATTGCTTGCTGTTTGGGGTTTTAGGCTGGGTTTCTGTACAGCACTTTGAGATATAATTTGATGTACGAAGGGCTATATAAATAAATTTGATTTGATTTGATTTGTCCTGTTGGAAGGTGAACCTTCTCCCCAAGCGCTCTGGAGCAGGTTTTCATCAAGCATCTCTCTGTACTTTGCTCCGTTCATCTTTCCTTCAATCCTGACTAGACTTCCAATCCCTGCCGCTGAAAAATCTCCACAGCATGATGCTGCCACCATCATGATCACAGTAGGGATGGTGCCAGATTTCCTCCAGATGTGATGATTGGCATTCAGGCCAAAGAGTTCACTCTTGGTTTCATCAGACCAGAGAATCTTGTTTTTCATGGTCTGAGAGTCCTTTAGGTGCCTTTTGGCAAACCCCAAATGGGCTGTCGTCGGCCTTTTACTGAGGAGTGGCTTCCATCTGGCCACTCTACCATAAAGGCCTGATTGATGGAGTGCTGCAGAGATGGTTGTCCTTCTGGAAGGATCTCCACAGAAGAACTCTGGAGCACTGTCAGGGTGACCATCGGGTTCTTGGTAGCCTCCCTGACCAAGGCCCTTCTCCCCCAATTGCTCAGTTTGGCCAGGCGGTCAGCCCTAGTCTTGGTGGTTCCAAACTTCTCCCATTTAAGTATGATGGAGGCCACTGTGTTCTTGGGGACCTTCAATACTGCAGAAATGTTTTGGTACCCTTCCCCAGATCTGTGCCTCGACACAATCCTGTCTCGGAGCTCTACGGACAATTCCTTAAACCTAATGCCCTGGTTTTTTCTCTGACATGTGCTGTCAACTGTGGGACCTTATATAGACAGGTGTGTACCTTTCCAAAATGTATGTGTTATGGCTTTACTCCCCCTGCTATATTGTGGATAAAGAGTTGCCTGTCTAACAGAACACAGAGGATGTTCTTTAATGGAAGTCTCTCCAACATAATCCAGGTAGAATCAGGAATTCCCCAGGGCAGCTGTCTAGGGCCCTTTGATTTTTTCAATCTTTACTAATGACATGCCACTTGCTTTGATTAAAGCCAGTGTGTCTATGTATGCGGATAACTCAACCCTATACACATCAGCTACTACAGTGACTGAAATAGCTGCAACACTGAAAGAGCTGCAGATAGTTTCAGAGTGGGTGACAAGGAATAAGTTAATCCTAAATATTTCTTCAACTAATAGCATTGTATTTAAGACAAATCATTCACTAAACCCTAAACCTCAACTAAATCTTGTAAAAAATAATGTGGAAAGTGAGCACATTGAGGTGACTAAACTGCTTGGAGTAACCCTGGATTGTAAATTGTCATCTGTAATAAATACAAATAAAAATGTCCAATTAATTGAATTTCCCACAGCTAGACTCCAATCAAATTGTAGAAACATCTCAAGGATGATCAATGGAAACAGGATGCACCTGAGCTCAATTTTGAGTCTCATAGCAAAGGGTCTGAATAATTATGTAAAGAAGCTATTTATTGTTTTAATACATTTGCAAACATTTGAATATACTTTTAAGCATGGTGAAGCTATTAATTAATATTGATCAATACAACCAGTCACTACAAATATATGGGTGTCCTTCCTAACTCAGTTGCCAGAGAGGAAGGAAACCACTCAGGGATTTAACCATGAGGCCAATGGTGACTTTAAAACAGTTACAGAGTTTAATGGCTGCGACAGCAGAAAACTGAGGATCGATTAACAACATTGCAGTTACTCCACAATGCTAACCTAATTGACAGTGAAAAGAAGGAAGCTTGTACAGAATAAAAATATTCCAAAACATGCATCCTGTTTGCAACAAGTCACTTAAGTAATACCGCACATAATGTAGCAAAGCAATTCACTTTTGGTCCTGAATACAAAGTATTATGTTTGGAGCAAATCCAATACAACACATTACTGAGTACCACTCTCCATATTTTCAAGCATAGTGTTGGCTGCATCATGGTATGGGTATGCTTGTAATCGTGAAGAATTGATGATTTTTTTCAGAATAAAAAAAAGTAACGGAATGGAGCTGAGCACAGGCAAAATCCTAGAGGAAAATCTGGTTCAGTCTGCTTTCCACCAGACACTGGGAGATGAATTCACCTTTCAGCAGGACAATAACCTTAAACACAAGGCCAAATATACACTGGAGTTGCATAAAAAGACGACATTGAATCTTCCTGAGTGGCTTAGATCCTAACATGTATTGACTCGGGGGGTGTGAATACTTACATAAATTACATATTCCTCTATTTCATTTTTAATAAATTTGCAAAATTTCTAAAACATGTTTTCACTTTGCCATTATGGGGAATTGTGTGTAGATGGGTGAGAATAAAATATGTTTAATAAATTTTCAATTCAGACTGTAACACAACAAAATCAAGGGGTCAAGGAGTAGGAATACCTACTCAAGGCACTATATCTTAACTTTACTATTTTTATTTTAGAAAATGTTTACTTATACTTCACTACATTCCTAAAGAAAATAATGTACTTTTTACTGCATACATTTTCACAGACATCCAAAAGTACAGGAAAATGGTCCAATTCACACACTTGTCAAGAGGACATCCCTTGTTATTCCTACCGCCTCTGATCTTACGGACTCACTAAACACAAATGATTAATTTTTAAATTATGCTGAGTGTTGGAGTGTGCCCCTGGGTATCCGTGTTTTGTTTTTAAACATGACAATTGTACCATCTGGTTTGCTTAATCTAAGGAATGTGAAATTACTTTTACTTCTGATACTTAAGTATAACTGAGTAATTACATTTACTTTTGATGCTCAAGTAGGCTATGTTAAAAACCAAATACTTTTAGACTTTTCCTCAAGTTGCATTTCACTGGGTGACTTTCACTTTTACTTCTATTACGGTATCTTTAATTGAATTAAGTATGACAATTGGGTACTTTTTCCCCTCACACACACACACACACACATACACACACACACACACACACACTCACCATCTCCACCTGTCGCGGGTCCAGCTGAAGGGGCACAGCGGACGGGACTGAGAACTGGATCTTGGTTTTCCTCTCCTTGTCCTTGGCATCTGCGTCCATCTCTGCAGGCAGCACCGGGTCTTTTGCAGCTCTGACAGTCTGACCGTTTCGACAAGGAGCCAAGCCACAGATGGCAAAGGTAGAACAACTTGGATGGCTGCTCGCTTGTTCACTCCACTGGCAATTCACTGGAGCCTGATGGTATCCCTTGAGAAAACAAACGCAGGACTGCAAGTTAAATTGATCTCATTGACCATGCACTGGGCTTTGACTTTGACCTCCTCTCCTCTGCAACCGTTTTTCTCTTTTATTTGGGCGTGTGGTCTTTGGTGCTCCTTCTTTCGCGCTCCTTCCTGACTCGTGCTCACACGCTCTCTCTATTTGTCTGCCTGTGTTGAGGCTGTCAACTAGGTCTGCCTCTCTGTGAGTGGTTGGAGAGAGAGAGGGGGGGGGGATTGAGTGTGTGAGTGCGCGATGTTGAACTGAAGATGATTGGAGCTCAGTATAAAACATAATCTCGCCATGTGCTGCTGTAGTGTTTCGTGTCCTTGACCCTTGTTATTCAGTCTGTGTCTGTGTGTGTGTGTGTGTGTGTGTGCGTGTGCGCATGTGCGTTGCTCTGCGTGTATGTGTGTGTGCGTGTGTGTGCGTGTGTGTGCTGGAAAAGATGTATGTACTGTAGTGACGTAGGGAAAAAACAAGCTTTCACGGCATATCTGATACTAAAGTCAAAACACCACCTCAGTAATGTATCAAAAGTCCAACTTAAAAACTCTTCAGGAAACAAAACGTACATTGAGCCTGTCACTAAATGACTAAGTTAAAATCCTGATACCGTTCAACATGCTACAGAATAACAGAATGTTGCCACTGGCTGATACAACATTGATGGAATTAGATTTAGTCTAAAGGTTTGAAATGTTCACATTGCATGCATGTTGTGATAATGAAAATGTGAGCAGGGCACCTCAAACAAACCCTAGTCAATACATAAACCAATCATTTTATTCAGTTTTAAATCTTCATTGTCTTTTTTCAACCTTCATCATTGCATTTCAAGAAATGCTTGGACAAAATCCCTTATACACACAGCATAGTAATAAAAAAAATGGAATTGCAATGGAAAAACCTATTGCCATGGCAACTATTACTGTACACACTGTGTTGTGCATTAGTGTTACAGCGGCCAGTCCTAGTGCCCAGAGGGAGGGATGGAGGGAGGAAGGGAGATGGGGGGGTATGGAGAGAGGGAGGAAGGGAGAGAGGGCGGGGGTGGAAAGGAGAGAGGGAGGGAATGGGGAAAACAGGGAGGGATGTATAGGAGACAGGGCGAAAGGATTGGAGGGCAGGTTGTGAGAGGGAGAACGGAAGGAGGAGGAGAGGAATCACAGCTCATATGTAAACACAAACAGCTGTGTGCAGTTGGAGTGGCCTCGTTCTGTCTGTCTGTCTGTCTGTCTGTCTGTGTCTGTCTGTCTGAGCCTAGTGCCAGCCGGAGCTGGACAGGGCAGGGGGTCAGCAGGGCACTGGGCTGCTTACTGATGCGCAGCACTAGCTACACGTAAAGTGAGCGAGGGAGGGAGTGGGAGGGACAGAGAGGTAAATGGAGGGAGGGAGGTGGAGAGTAGAAGAGAGAAGCAGGAAGGAGGGAGGAAAGAGAGGGGTGAAGAGAGGGAGGGATGGATTCAAAAAGGGAAAGAGAGGTGAACAAATAAATGAGGGGGAGAGAGAGAGGGTGAGTGGGTGAGAGAGAAATAGTAATTATATGGGGGAGGGGTGATAAATTGTTAATACACTTGTAATTTAATGCAAATTAAAGCAGAATCTAGTGTTTTGACCTGCACTACATGCTGATAAATCACACAGGTAAAGATGCAGATGTGAACAGTTCTTTGCTGGTGGAGGCTCCACCTGGGAAATAGGGTGTGAACACAGCCAGTGGACTTAACTGGGGCACCAGAGACTCCAAGAATGCACAATACTGTATTATTCTATCTGCAGTTTTCGGCTTCATCCGCTATAGGCTCTGGTCAAAAGTAATGCACTTATGTAGGGGATAGGGTTCCATTTGGGACATAGCCATCTTCTGCATCTCTACCAACGGCAGGTGATGGTAGCTGGGAGCAGCCTTCTGGTTGCCAGTTCACCTAACAGTACTATTGCCAGGCCCGGGATTCAAACTACTCCCATGGGATTGAGATGCACTGTGATTATTGCAGTTGCAACACATTTCAAGGTGTCTTCATTTCTACAGTAAATGTGGAACGGACTGCCATGGGAAAAGCTGAAGAATTTGAAAGGATCGTGAAGCTATGCTACTGTAATATAGATGGCGCCCTCTACCTTTCAAGAGTAGAGGTTTGCCATTTTCATAACTAAGATTGGCACAACACACATGCCAGGGCTAGGTGGGGGGGGGGGGGGGGGGTATGTACACCCAAACAATATGTAATAAGCATGCACACACACACACACAACCCCCTCCCCCCTCCCTCCAAATAGCTCCTCCCCCCACCCCTCCTCCCTTAACACACACCCAGGATATGACATAAGCTGATAAGAGCAGGCACCGAGGTTAACGTGGGGGCACGATGAGCAGGTCTCTCTCATCACTCTAAACTAATGGCCAAATACAGAGATTACCCCACTGCTGCCACTGCTCCTCCTCCTCTGTCAGTCCTGTGATTATGATGGGTTGCGTCCCAAATGGCACCCTATTCCCCATGAAGTGTTCTACTTCTGACCAGGTCCCATAGGGCTCAAGTCAAATTCAGTGCACTACATAGGGAATAGGGTGCCATTTTGGATGCAACCATGGTGATCTTCACAGATTCACAGACTCTGCTGAATGAGGACAGGAGAGGAGAGAGGCCACAAATTGATGGGATTAATCCACAGAGAGAAGGGGGGGATAGGGAGAGATGGTGAGAGATGGAAAGGGGGTGAAAGATAAGGGTTGGGAGAGAGAGGGGAGAGGGAGAGGGAGGGGGAGAGCGAGAGAGAGGAAAAGAGAGGAGAGAGAGAGAGAGAGAACAATGTTTAAAAATCATGTGTTCGGTTTGTGTTTATGAACATTTAGGCCTATACAATTCACCATGCAGAAAAATTGAACCGCTGTTAGTCATGGTCATGGTTGGGTTCAATTTCATTTCAATTCAATTCAGTCAATTCATGAAATAAACCGAAATTCCAATTATCCTCAATGCTTCTGTATGACAAAAATGTGGAATTGCAATTTCAGTTAACCCCAACCCTGGTGGTGGTATCAAAAGTACCTGTATACCACCACTAGATGTCACCCATGCATCATATACAGAGTCAGTGCTCAAATGTGCTGATTTAAACACTGAGTGTACAAAACATTAAGAACACCTGCTCTTTCCACGACATAGAATGAACTGGTGAATCCAGTTGAAAGCTATCATCCCTTATTGATGTCACTTGTTAAATCCACTTCAATCAGTGTAAATGAAGGGGAGACAGGTTAAAGAAGTCTTTTTAAGCCTTGAGACAATTGAGACGTGGATTGTGTATGTGTGCCATTCAGAGGTTGAATGGGCAAGACAAAACATTTAAGTGCCTTTGAACGGGGTATGGTTGTAGGTGCCAGCGCACACCGGTTTGTGTCAAAAACTGCAATGCTGCTGGGTTTTTCACACTCTACAGTTTCCAGGTGTGTATCAAGAATGGTCCACCACCCAAAGGACATCCAGCCAACTTTATATAACTGTGGGATAGCATTGGAGTCAACATGGGCCAGCATCCCTGTGGAACGGTTTTGACACCTTGTAGACCCCATGCTCTGACGAATTGTGACTGTTTTGAGGGCTAAAGGGGAGGGGCTCTGCAACTCAATATTAGGAAGGTGTTCTTAATGTTTGGTATACTCAGTGAACACCAACTGGCATATTACACTTTAATGCATTCATAGGCTATTAGAGTCATAGACTATTAGCGCCACATACAGTTGAAGTCAGAAGTTTACATACACTGAGACTGCATTCATTAAAACTTGTTTTTCAACCACTCTACACATTTCTTGTTAACAATCTATAGTTTTGGCAAGTCGGTTAGGACATCTACTTTGTGCATGACACAAGTCATTTTTCCAACAATTGTTTACAGACAGATTATTTCACTTACAATTCACTGTATCACAATTCCAGTGGGTCAGAAGTTTGCATACACTAAGTTGACTGTGCCTTTAAACAGCTTGGAAAATTCCAGAAAATTATGTCATGGCTTTAGAAGCTTCAATTGGAGGTGTACCTGTGGATGTATTTCCAGGCCTACCTTCAAATTCTGTGCCTCTTTGCTTAACATCATGGGAAAATCAAAAGAAATCAGCCAAGACCTCAAAAAAAAATTGGAGACATCCACAAGTCTGGTTCATCCTTGGGCGCAATTTCCAAATGCCTGAAGGTACCACGTTCATCTGTACAAACAATAGTACGCAAGTATAAACACCATGGGACCATGCAGCCGTCATACCACTCAGGAAGAAGACGTGTTCTGTCTCCTAGAGATGAACACACTTTGGTGCGAAAAGTGCAAATCAAACCCAGAACAGCAGCAAAGGACCTTGTGAAGATACTCGAGGAAACAGGTTCAAAAGTATCTATATCCACAATAAAACGAGTCCTATATCGACATAACCTGAAAGGCCGCTCAACAAGGAAGAAGCCACTGCTCCAAAACCGCCATAAAAAAAACCTGATCTCATCCTATAGAAAATTTGTGGGCAGAACTGAAAAAGCGTGTGAAAGCAAGGAGGCCTACAAACCTGACTCAGTTACACCAGCTCTGTCAGGAGGAATGGGCCACAATTCACCCAACATATTGTGGGAAGCTTGTGGAAGGCTAACCAAAACATTTGACCCAAGTTAAACAATTCAAAGGCAATGCTACTAAATACTAATTGAGTGTATGTAAACTTCTTGAACTACTGGGAATGTGATGAAAGAAATCAAATCTGAAATAAATCATTCTTTCTATTATTAATCTGACATTTCACATTCTTAAAATAAAGTGGTGGTCGTAACTGATCATAAACTGGGAATTTTTACTAGGATTAAATGTCAGGAATTGTGAAAAACTGAGTTTAAATGTATTTGGCTACGGTGTACGTAAACTTCCGACATCAACTGTATTTTATTTTAGCGTTGGTGATAATGGGTTTGCAGGATAGGTTCTCAACTAGGGGGCCTAGGATCCCAAGAGGGCCTCAGAGAGCTTTCAGGTGGTCTCTGAAAAGCCAGGTAGAAAACTAACAAGTAGAAAATAACAGCAGTAAGCCTGAAATATCTCACATTTGATAGGAGAGTACTGTTTAACAGGTATAACCAAATTAAAAGCAATGTTCATTTTGATATTTTGAGTATTGACAACGAATACCGATCACAATTTACTCTTACATAAAAATGTCATCTCTGAAGTAGGGGTTCCCCAGATTTTCTGAAAGCATTTTATGAGGGCCTCGGAACAGAAAAGGTTGAGAACCACCTGCCAAGAGGTTAACCGTTGGACTAGTAACCGGAAGGTTGCAAGTTCAAAACCCCGACCTGACAAGGTACAAATCTGTCGTTCTGCCCCTGAACAGGCAGCTAACCCACTGTTCCTAGGCCATCATTGAAAATAAGAATTTGTTCTTACTGACTTGCCTAGTTAAATAAATGTAAAATTAAAAATTAAAATAAATTAAAGGACCGAGCTTAAAAGCTGAACTCTGGGAACCTGAGGGCTGCTGGTCTCAGATACCATGTACCATCTCCTGCCGTGGTGGACTTGAGCAAGGCACTTAAGCACTGAAACTGCTCTACATCCTTGAGTGCTGCTCTGTGGCTGACCCTGTGCCACCCCATGTGTGTATATTTGAGGAGGTTTGGTTATGCAGAAGACACATTTCTGTTTCTCAAATGGACAAGGAAGTATATATTCTATTCTATTCTAAGAAAAAGTATCCTAAAGCTGGCAGCCGCAGAGTAATCCACTTTTGGGCAGACACTCCCCCCCCACACACAATGACAACCAGCAGAAATTGCCTAGAGGTGAATTGCACCTTGGTCATTACCAGCATCTTTGCCATCTATTTAACTTTGCTCCCATATTGCCCAAAACATAGGCTATAACTAAACTTAGTTCAGAATAATGACTAATTCTTCATGAGGTATTTCAATATTCAGCGTCATCTGTTGTAATGGTAATGTAATAAAGCAAAAAGGAAGGTGTTTGGAACTTACAGGCAGACAGGTCTGGAGGATCTACAAAGAGATAACCCAATAAAAACGCAAGTATTGTAGACCCTTAGACATCCATGGTCATCAAGAGCCGGAGTCATTTCCTGCAGGACATGAATCTATACCAGGACAGATATAGGCCTACCCCAAGTATCTAAAACAAGCATTCATCGTTTCATTTGATTTGAGTTATTTAGCCAGGATGGTCCACTCAGTAACAATTGCCACTGTTTTCCAGGGAGTCCTGGAGCATAAGATATGCTCACTAGTCATAAAAGACGATCAAGCTTGATTTCGCTTTATTTGGTTCTTTCCCCATTGAAGAGTATATATTAACAACATGTCACTTGTTTTCCATACTTAGTGATTCCTGCCAAAACCAGCATCTGGACCTAGACACACTGCTGTGGACATGTTTCTCATTTTCTTTTCTTTTTTGCTCTGGACTCCCAGCCTTGTGGTCTGCAGTACTGCTCTATGTCCTTATTGTCAGGTTGTTAATTGATTGATTGAATGTCTTTGATTGTCCAGGGTCCACTCACCTGGTTTCCCATACAGGCCTGTATCAGTCCCATAATAGAGGGGAAGATTGAAAACCAGCCAGCAGTGCTGTGGTCCTCAAAGCCTGTATCTGAGAATATTTGACAATAGCTATAAACCAGATCATTTTGGCATTCATATGATTTCCTTTGAAAATATTTCATGTCAACATTAGCATAGCACTTCCTGAGTGTCCTGCATTGATGCTTCTTATTTATTATGCCCTGTGACATGCTATCATGAAAAGTATATAGGCCATGGCTATTACAACACAGCATATACAATATTATCACATTGAAAGGAATAGAGCTATTGTTGCATTGTTTTTTCACTCACTACGCCATGCATGCTGCCACATATTGGACACCTGGGTCCGTATGTCTCCCTCCCCAATTCAAGATGGATGCCCTGCCCGGTTCAGAGTTTGAACGATCACAAAGAATGCGTGGCTATTGAAGATCTGAATCTTTTCTCAATATATATTCTTCAAATGAACTGCATTGGCGATGAGAAATTAAAGCCACACATCAGTCTCTAAGTGCCCTGTCATTGAGTGACAACGCTGACAGAATGGTCGACTTCTCGCTCTATCTCAGCTCAGTCTTCTTTTTGCCCCTCTTTCATTCCACCTTGTCCTCCATCTGCACTCTGGTGAGTAAGTCTGTGTCACCTTGGGCACCACCCATCAGTATCCATGCCCACTAGTCCTGCCAGGCGTGTGGGTATCTCTAAGCTAGGGGGCTCTCTCAGAGCACAGCCCTGATTATCTTGGTTCAATTGACTCATTTAAGTAATTGTACCTTGGTGGTCAATATGGTTTACTCTTTGGTTTGGTGTTCAATTCACATTGATTCTATATTTTATCTGATTTTAAGAAGCAGTGATATATAAAATCCCTGTTATTTAGCCTAAATGCATAGCTAGGCCTAAATAGATTCATAAATGGGTGTCCATTGTTATGCTGTGATAGAAGTGAAATCGGTCTTCAAAACGACATCAAACGAGAACATTTCCTTCCTTCTCTCTCTCCGTTTTTGTTACTCTCTTTCTCCTTCCATTTTCATTGCCTCTCCTTCTCTTTCTGGCTGTGTGAGCGCGAGCGCAGTGACAGATGGCGAATCCCTCTTCCCTCGGGAATGCAATCTCTGTGAATGCGGGCGCATGTCAATCACCCGCGCTCATGTGATGGCTCTTGCCAATGACGTGCCAGCCATATGGCCTGGCATCATAACTGGTATGTAACCCACCCAGCCCTGGTAGAGGATGCCACACTACTGTCTCTGTGCGTTTGGGGTAGGGATAGCACAGCGAAGAAGCATCAAGCTAGGCTACAGCCGCACCTATTGGAGTGTCCGTGCAGGAGGGGTGTGGACTTGGACTGGCCACCCGGAGATGGTGTAAACAAACGCGCTTTCGCCCCTCACCGAGCTCCAAGACGGCGGTAGGTTGCATATTTTGGGATGGTCCGAAACGAATTATGGAATTAACACCAACGAGAGAATTTACACAAATGTCGAATTGAACATTTGTTATTTCATATAATTTATCGTTAGAGAAACAACTGATTATCTTGGGCATTAATCGAATTATATTGATCAGCGATATAAGGCTGCTCTCCTCGTTGTTTTATCTCCTATCTAGTGTGGCAGATCTAATCAAAGATACAATTTAATCCTGCTCCCAGCTCTTTATTGGAGCTATCATTTAATGCGAACACGGGAGGGGATTGATCCCACAGCGCGGAAGACTGTATTTAATAACCTAGCTAAGCATTTAATAAACTATCAATTCGACATACATTCTCCTAAAGATCTACACGCATTATTCTACTCATATCGCAGGCGTATCGATGGAGCAGTGTCATTTGCTTTGAGAGGGGGTTGGGACACTTTAAAGACCCTCAAATCTTATCTCCGTTTGAAATGGAGACATTTCGGGACAGAACCTAAAATCGATATAAAAGGAAATCATGGTGTGTGTGTGTGTGTGTGTGTGTGTGTGTGTGTGTGTGTGTGTGTGTGTGTGTGTGTGTGTGTGTGTGTGTGTGTGTGTGTGTGTGTGCGTGCGTGCGTGCGTGCGTGCGTGTGTGTGTGTCCATGCAGAGCACTATGGGAGTGATTCTCTATAGAGTTACATGTAGGTTAATTGACAGGTATTGGTTTGCGTTAATTACATTGTACTTATATGATTAGAAAAATAAATCCACGCACTAACATGCACAGCTGGGCTCATTAATCTACAAGAGGCATTACGTTTTTCTTAACATGATCACAATATTTGGAACTCTAAAAGTGATTTGAGAACTATTTTCTAATATCAAGGTTGAATGATTTATCTAAAATAAATTGATAGATTAATGAATTTATTTGGCATGATGTATTGTGGACTTGGAGCCTGTTGTGCCAAGACCAATAGAATAAATCAGTTGAAATGGAAGCTTCTTGTTTCGAAGTAGAATACTTTTCAGTCTATCAATTCATTGAGGAGCATCGTGATTTTCTATTTATTTCGATCAGTAGAAAATCTGTATTCTTACACATAATTAACCTGTTAATTGTAATTAGGCCTAACTCTTAGCGTAGTTTTCCCCAGCTGATTTGATCCTCTTTTTCCCAATCCTGATACCCTCCTCCACAAATCTTTTTGAAAACTGAATCTGCTTGATAGTCACATATGCGTGGAAATGGTTCTAACTCAATGCAAATAACAATTAAGTAAAGCGTGACTATTATCAGAAATTAGCGTTCATATATGAGTATATTTGAAAATTCCACAATTTATTCTGCCTGTGTTGGAATGTGGCCAGAAATAGTGGGGGGATGCGGAATGGGGTGAATGGGTCTACCCGACGCCCAATGTGCCCCATGGGACCTTATAATAGGACCAGCACCGCAGAAACATGCTGTGAGAGGGCACGCCAAGGCACGTGCACGGGGAATTGGGGAAGAGCTTTCGTTGGGTCGCGTCTGTCGCCCCTCTATAGCAACAGAAACCCCCCAAATGTGTGAATGTAGGCTACAGCTGTTAGCCTACAACTTTAATTAGCCTATAGGACGAACAAAATTAATTAGGCAACTAAGATTGAAATATTTAATAATATGTTATTTTTGACGAGTAATCAAAGTAATTTTACACTTATGAATGAACAAGATGTCTAAAAGTATTGTTTTTATGCAAATACATTGTATTCTTATTATTACATTGGCATATTATATTACAGGCCTAAAGAAGTTGGCTCAAGTGCACACTTAGGTCTAAAGGAATTTAGAACTTTGCATTAAACTATTATAGCTTATATGCCTAAACCCTTATTGTCTCACACTATTTTTATTCAATCCATTTACTTTTTTTGTTGCATCTCGTCTGTCAATCAAAATCAACATTTGTACAAACAAAAATCTATATTCGGATAATACATAGCCTATACACCTATGCACTGTCTGAAACTGCTTCTCTAGGCCTTTAGTTCTCATCTGTCTTGCGATGTTTTCCAGTGCCACCATGTTGACAAGGCTATTCAGCGAGGTTCTGCCGGATGTCCAGAAGCTCTCGGGTTGGGTGGACGACAGCGAGGGCGAGGACTCCAAAA
The DNA here is from genome assembly GCF_002021735.2 of Oncorhynchus kisutch. Lineage (NCBI taxonomy): Eukaryota > Metazoa > Chordata > Actinopteri > Salmoniformes > Salmonidae > Oncorhynchus > Oncorhynchus kisutch. Next base: position 24,827,811 of record NC_034193.2, read on the forward strand.
CCAAGGAGGACGACCTGGGTCACCTGGAAGACGACGACTTGGATGACGGCGACGCCAGAGAGGGAAGCAGCCGGGATCAGTCCGAGATGGCTGGGGATGACGACGACGACGACGATGACGTCGACGATGAGGACTGCGGGGATGAGAACGAGGGGGGAGACAAACCCAAAAAGCGCGGCCCAAAGAAACGCAAGATGACGCCAGCAAGGATTGAGCGCTCCAAAGTGCGGCGTCAAAAAGCCAATGCACGAGAGAGAACGCGCATGCACGATTTGAACTCTGCACTGGACAATTTGCGTAAAGTAGTCCCATGTTATTCCAAAACGCAAAAACTCTCCAAGATAGAGACGCTGAGACTGGCTAAGAATTACATTTGGGCGCTCGGAGAGATATTGCGCAATGGTAAAAGGCCAGATGTGGTATCCTACGTGCAGACACTGTGCAAGGGCCTATCCCAGCCCACCACGAATCTAGTTGCTGGTTGTCTGCAGCTCAACTCTCGGAACTTCTTGACAGAGCAGTGTCCTGACGGGGCCCGGTTCCATGTCCCCAACTCCTCTTTCTCCGTGCACCCTTACTCCTACCCGTGTCCCCGTCTGTCTAGCCCTCAGTGCCAACCCGGCTCCAGTGGGCATATGAGGACCCATAACTACGGCTATGGCGACGCGGTCTACCCAGGGGCCGTCTCCCCGGAGTACAACAGCCCTGACTACGAGGGCCATCACAGTCCGCCTGTGTGCGTCAACGGCAACTTTTCCGTGAGGCAACAGGAGTCTGTGTCACCGGATGCAGACAGGAACTATCACTATGCTATGCACTATTCTGGACTGTCTGCATCTCGGGCACCTGCTGCCCACGGCCTAGCGTTCGGCCCCTCAGGAGCGCGCAGCGGTTCCGCGCACTCTGAAAACGTGCCGCCGCCGTTTCATGACGTTCACTTACACCATGACAGGGCGCCCGTGTACGAGGAACTGAACGCCTTCTTTCACAACTGAATCCTCCAAAACCCGAACAAACCTAGCGGACCCCTAAATACCCAAATGACAATCCTAATGGTATAATAGTCTACCCATTTTGACACTGGATGAGGTTTTTAGAGGATGGGAGATGAGGTGGCAGGAATTGAGAGAAAAAGCCCTATATTGTCAATGTTGGTCCTCTGTTTTATTGATGTCATTCCTGAACTATCATCATGTACATTTTAAGGTGTGTCAGAAATCAATATCTCCAATCAAATGTCGACCTGTATGCAGAATATGAGTGCAATCAAAACAAATGATGTATAGGCCTACATGAACGAAACATGCTATGATGAAAAAAAAATAAAACGATATTTTATAACTGTCTGACATGCGGTGATTGACCAAAGAAGTTATTTCTGACTTGATACATTGCGGGGTGGGGTAAACTGAAGGGCAAGGGCTCCATAATGGTATCGTCCCAAATAAATGATTTGGGGTACACAGGGTATTCCACGTGAGTAGGCTAATTCATAAGAACTGAGTTAATCAAAACAGTATTTCAGTGACAACAACCACTTTCTGCAGCAGATTCGTTTCCAAATCCATTATTGTAACGAATAACAATTTATCATTCAACTGACCAAACTTGAAATCCCTGTTTAAGGAATAGGCCTATAGTCTAACCTCGTTTTCATCTAGTTCTTTTCCATCTGTGTTTTCCCCCTCAAGTTTAATGAACGAGAGATTCGACCAACCCTTCATGTAAACGTTATTCAGCTAGACACATTTTTGTATACTGTCTGTGTGTGGCTTAATCTTTTAATTTGACCACTTACAAGTAAATTGCTCTCAGGCAAATAAGCATTCACAAACATCCCGATTCACGCCTGAACCTATAGCTATGGAGACTGTCCGTGTAACTTTCAATTTTCTTCGAACTAATTTTGGTACCAATTTTGAGCCACTCGCTGCATTCTAAATACGGTTAATCGCCAAATTGTATATGCCTATCCCTCTAAACTAGAGAAGCCATACTAAGTTACTTATAAGTTGACTGATGGAAATTTGACTAATGCTTAATTTATGCTTTGAGTTCCAATATGATCATTATTTTAGAATCAATGTGGTCTGGCTACACAATGATGCGACATGGGATATAAATGATAGTAGCCTATTAATCAGATAACACACATTTATGATGGGAACAAAATAGAACAAGTACAATTTTTGGATCATTTAAGGAGAGGAAATTAAATAGGAAACTGATTGAGTTGAGGAAGAAAAATGGCTGATGGGCCTATGATATATACTTGGGGCCTAGTGTTAGACGAGAAATTGCTACACTATTAGACCTACTGCAAAACAAACTCAACCCAATATTTATTTCTAAACATTATCACATTACAAAACTTGATCAGCTGCCTAATGCCCCCCTTCGCCTTTTTCATGTTTATCTTTTCTTTATGGGACATAAAGACATGTCGCAAATTGCTCTCAGCATATAGATGTGGAGAAATGTTACGCCTTTTCTCTACTATTTTTGGTTTAGGGATAAAAACAACAACATATGTTTAATATATTTCAAACAAACTTATTTCCCCAGTTAATTTAATATATGCAATTCATTGCAGACCTACGTTTATTTGCATATTTGAAAATAAGATGAGTCAAATCTAATCAACGTGTATTTGTCGCGTACACAGATCAGTAGATGTTAAAGCAGGTGCCGCGAAATGCTTGTAGTTGATGGATTATATGTATTTTAACACCAGTTGTAACGAATAATTTTATTTGAACAAAATTAAACACTATGCTCAGCTTCTAAAAACGTAGCATTCTCGCCGAGATAACAAATGCAAGACACATTTATGACAACATGTAGGCTATATCTTTCTTTAGAAATGTGGTGGCCAATGCGAATGATATAATATTGCTTACAATATTCCCATTTTACAGCATAGAACCATGTGTGTTTGTAGATGGTTAGTCCTTTATAAGCATGTTGGATTTAATATTATCAGTGGTGCTGACTTACTGAAAGGACCCGTCACTTTGGACCGCTGCCCCGGGACCCATATGTTCCACCGTCCGTCCGTATGATAAGCAGCGGGCACTGGGGAGCACGAAGAGGGGTCTGGCCCATCAAGGACTGCCCCTTAAACAAAAAGGGAATAATTAGCCTAATAGACTGTGTTGCACAGATATATTTCTTTGTAACTTATTTTCTGTTCAAAATCTAGAACCTAAAAGATTTTATTTTATTTGTTTATATCAAATACAACAGTCCGATTGCTCAGAATATGCAGATCAATAGAGGTGATACATGCTAAAATAATGGCCTACAATAACAGGCAAATGTGGGCCTGTTCAGGCATTAAAACGATCAAATAAGAAATTCAATAGCCTTTAGTAGCCTATGTGTGAGAGCTCGCCTCGGTCTACCTCTGAAAAATTGTATTTGCCTGAAACAAAACATATATTTTTTCGTGCCTAAAATTTTTGCGTTTTAACATCAGAGGGGTCAAAGGCACTTTGGCGAGGCAAAGGCCCACCACATTCGAGAAAACAGCTTGCAATGCTACAACTTGGCAGGTCCTCAAATGTAAGTGTCTGGACCAAACAAAAATATCGCACTCCCACCAACAGATATGAATAGTAATTTAATTATATTAATTTACAATGACTTTATAAAATAACCATATTTACAGGCATACTTGTCGTCGATGTGCCTTTCACCTTTCACTATTGAGAAGAATTCACTGAACGTCCTCAACAATGAATAGGGCGTGCGGCGGGCCACATGTTGCACGCTGATTAGGTCGCGAATGAAAGGGTGTGATTTCAATAGGCCTATCTAAAGTATGTTGTTATCTTTATACATTCCCAAACTTACAGTCGTATAAAGTGAAAAAATATCAAACTGCGATGAATTACAACAATATTGCAGCCTAATGACCTGAGCCTCCTTTCCCAGTTGCGATGTAAGCGTTATGATGATCGTACCAGTTGCTTCGTTAATTACGAAGAGTTAAATGTCGAAGTGTTTCTCAAACAAGCACGTCGAGAGAGAGAGAGAGAGAGAGAGAGAGAGAGAACGTTCTCTTAAGTGCGTCTTTACACCATGTGTCGATTCTGATAGGATCGAAAGAAAATAAAATCTTACCTGAACACTATTGATTCCAGGATACTGACGACGACGACGGATCAGCTCCTAGAGAGACATAACCACCTATGGCTGCAAATATTGAGGCGTCTTATTATGCTTACCTAATATTAGGGCACTAAATCACAGATTTGTCATATTTTTACGCAGATATTGTCACACATCATGAAACATTGATTAAAAAAATGACAGAGTAGCCTACTGGCAAAATCTAACAATATGATTGAAATACACATTCCCATGTTGCCTATTTATCTTTGAAAACAGTCATATCGGCTTTAATTTGAAGCTTCGTTGTATCTTTCACTTGTTTGTAAGATTGGCAAACACTCTGGCCACTTTTTATTTGTTGTCAACTTCCTTGTGAAGTTATCGGCGGTCAGTCACATGAATAACAGCCTAAACATCTCGATTCTATGTTTAGCAGAGATCTTCTGTGAATAAAAAGACGCGGAATGGCAAAAAAAAACGATGCACTTTGGCTGGTCTAGGACTGGTCTGGATTACTCGTAGATGTGCTAAGGTTTTTAAGAGCAACGTTAATGACGAAAGCTCTGGGAAACAGATCCGCCAGGACACTAATGATACACCACAAGACGGTTCTAACGATCTTAACGATATGATATGGCTCTGGGAAAAGAGGCCCCGACCAATTTGAATCTAAACTTGAGGCCTATCCTATGGGCTAAATGCTGAACTCAACTATCATTTCGATAGCCACCGCAACCTATAGGCCTATGCCTGGGGCTAGCTTCTAACAAATACTCTATAACGGTCTCGTCATTTGGAATTCAGTGAAGTGAAGTTTCATTCCACGGTCGAGGGTGAAGGTCGGGCCATATAGGACACATAAGGAAGGAGCGGGGCGTGCACCCCTTTTTGTGCTATCCCTTCACTTTAACTGTAATGGTAGGATACAGTTTTGGGGGCGGGTGGTTGGCATTGGGTGGTGGCGACCGCTGCCAAAACGCTAAATGTCTCAGCACCAGTAGGCTAAGCACGGGAAGAGGAGCCCGCCCTCGCTCAGCCAGCTGTGCCACGTGCCAGCCAGCGCGCCTGGCCAAAGTGGTACTTCTGGGAGGGGCGAGTATTTCTTTCCTAATTCAGCGGCATCTGTTCATTATTCTCAAACGTTATAGGCTTTAAGAATGGTTCATGTGCGCGTTCCCGAACAAAAGTGACCTTAATTTTAATTTTTTATTATAAAAAAATAAAAAAATGACGTCCTTGCACCTTTCACTGTAAACAGCAGAATAGTTGTCTGGAAATTTCTGAAAGGGAGAAAGAGATGTGTTCCGTAGCCATATAGGGTTCTCTCAGTAGGCCTATGGGGCCTGATAAAATACAACCAACCCCATTTTGCTGTGCATAGCCTTCATGACAGGTTAACATAACCAAAATATCAAGTTTATTTTTTATTTTTTTTAAAAGTGATATAAACAAGGAAGCCGGAAGATTTGCAGAGAAACAGATCAAATACGAATAGGATACTCATAATGATTAAAATAATAATACATTATTGCTGACATCCAATATGTAATATGATTATTATCTTTGCTATTAATTATCAACTATATTGATGTTGGTGTAGATCTAGGCCTACCAATAAAACGTATATGGTCATTATAAAACCATTCATTTGTTTTTAACCAGCCCTTGTGGGCACCAAATTAGATGTTATAATTACTTTAAGCAAAAGTGTATCGCATCCAGCTTATAACTAAAGGTATGAAATATAATACCAAACCAGTAATATATATATATAGTTATAAGCAGGGTGCGATACACTTTTGAGAGGAGATAACTAAGAAAATGTGAGTGGACAGACTATAAGGTAACTAAGTGGGCTTACTTTATTCTAGTTCCAGAGAATATTGATTAATGGAATGACAAATCTCTAGTAGCCTAATCCTTATACTAAATAAACGTGTTTTTAGTTTTACACCTGAAGCCAGATGACAGCAAAATAACCCAAACGAAAATGCCTATACATGTACAGGCATAAGTAACTGTGTGCTTGTATAATTTCGTTAAAATGGTCATTATCCAGAAACAAAACGTATTCATTTCAGCGAATAGACCTGTTTTAATCTGGCCTAACTAACTATTTTGCAACTGCTGCCAATTTTCACTAATCGGTCACTCTATCCGTGATCCACTGAAATTACGCCACGTGAGGATTGGGACACTGCGTCCCAAATTGGATTTAAAATGCACACTCCCCATCTGTGTAGTTTTATTTCAATTTATCAGATTAAACATTTGTCGGATTAATGTCTTAATTATTTGGGGATTAAATAATCTCTGCGCTAAATTATCACTATGGTTAATCATTTTCATAATACCTTCGAAGCACAAAACATCTATCCCACATTTAGCTTGCTATGTAAAAGAGCAGTCGTCATAATGAAGAGGCATATGCTAGGTTACATATGCAGCACATGCCTCTGGTTTCTAAAACGGATAAATAGTCGAAATCACCATTTCAATAGTAAAAGGTGAGTGACAATATCTTGTCGTGAGACCATCATCACTCAAGCAATGCCTCCTGTGGATACTCCGGCCCATATGCCCCTCCTGTGTGAGACCGACACACACACACACACACACACACACACACACACACACACACACACACACACACACACACACACACACACACACACACACACACACACACACACACACACACACACACACAAATAAACTGTATAAAGTTAGTACGAAGTATTAAACCAATATAAACGACATGGGCACTGCATTGAGACTGACTACACCCACAGAGGTCAGTTTCCTCCGCAGTGGGTACTGGCTGCCACCTCAGCTCTGCCCATCCGCCTGCCCGGCCATCTCACTCTGCCAGACTGTACGCCACGCCCAGTGCCCAGTGCCCAGTGAGGAACAGAATTCCACTGCATCAGTGCACAATGGAGGTGTGTGACTCTCAAACGCTCAAACGCTCACAGGAGACAACGCGGGGAGTTCTCTCATGTGTGTGGTCCTGTATGCTACAGTATACCCATACCATGTGTGCTTCAACATTATTGTGCCACTTCACCTCAGTCTGCATATCTCAGATTCCCAATTCAGTCCGATTAAGCTGTCAATATCGTAGACCCATGTAAGTTCATTCTGTCAAGTGTCTTCGTATTGATGAGGTGGACACGTGTGGACCATATCGCAGGTACGTTGCGTGTGCCTGCGATATTTGTGTGTGTTTATACATCAGGAGTGTGTGTATACAGTGTATTATGTGCATGGGAGGGTATAGAATAGAGGTTGTTGCTGGTCTGCACAGATGGTGGGAGTGATTTTTCGGGGGGGGGGGGGGGGGGTAGAGGAGAGGGGTGGGCAGCTCTGACGAAGCCATGCCACGGTGGTCACGCAGGCAGCCAGTAATTGGCCCCCATATTGACCAGTTTGTGGTGCTGTGGGGCGGGCAGCCTCCCAGCTGGACCTGTCAGATGGCATCGCATCCAGCTCATTGCCCTCTCCTATCCTCTCTTACTCTCCCCCTCTTCCGTCTCTTCCGTCTCTTTCTCTCTCTTTCTGTCTTTCTTTCTCGGTCGGCATCGCTCACACGTGCACGTATGCAGATATGCACATCGTATGCACGCACACACTCCCACACACTTTCTCTCTCGCTGGCTCTTAACTGGAACATTAGCCTATGACATGAATAATATGTTTCAACGCTATTCTTGCATCCTCTGATTTGTTATTTTTTCAATCTACTATAAATCTATGTTCATGAGTTTTCATGTATTATCTATGCCAAGGTTTCAACCTGTAATTATGCAAGGTATCAATAAACATCACATCACAGATTATCATGGCCTCCGACTGAGGCCGTTTGAACTCTTTTGTTGATTTAACCTTTAATTCAAATGGCAAAGCAATTAAGAGTAGATTTTATATTTGGGACGATGAACTGTCGGAGTAGTATGTCCAGATGAGCATATCCTTTGTTTTAATTGTTAAGAAGACTTCCCGAATGTCAGCCAGGAAACATTCCAACCTGGCAACGTGTGGCTCCTAGGAGGAACATTGTGAGACAACATCAGAGGAACATTGCTGAAGTGAAATGAGAGGGGTTAGATAGAATGTGTCAAAAAAGGATCTAATGCATTGTTTTTGTTCTCTGTAAGAGCAGGTGGTTGCCAAGTCAGGGTTCAGCCAAACAGTCTCAGGAATGAATGAATGTGCGTTTGTGTACATGTGTGTATGTGTGCGTGCGTGTATGTGTGTTCGTGGGTGCGCATGTGTGTGCATGCATGTGCATGTGTGTGTGTGTGTGTGACAGGGTTGGGGCAGAGTAAGTGTGTATGTGTTGAAATTCAGTGGCAGCTGTTCATTAGTACATTACAACCACACTCTGGTTATTTCCGAAACAGGCAGACACACAACCAGATCGCCAGACTGGCCTACTGGCAGCACCACTGGGTATAATGGAATGGCCTGTTTCCTCAATGAATGAAACGAGGAAACAATGGACGCAAAAAGAGGAAGACTGACACTGTCCACTATCTTCTGATTCTGAATGTCCCCAATGCGTTGTTTACTTTAGCATTGGAACTTTTACTCCTGTGACAAAGTCACCTCAAGTACCCCCAGCCCAGAACTACCACACTCAATTCAACTATTAAACGGCTTTAATGATATGTTGATTGGTTGAATCAGGTGTGCTAGTAGTTCTGGGCTAGAACAACAGAGGGATTAGGTGTAATTAATTGAAATTGCCATTTTATTATCATTATCAAGTCCTTGGCCCGAGCCAGAATGACCCACAAGGCAGGCAGCTTGATGTACATGTCCACCCCCTGGAGAGGACGTAAATCTATCGCAAGGCTGCTAGTCTATTTTATCATCATACAATGGCACAGTTGAGATTATTATTGTTATTTTTTATTTTTTTAATGCGGAAACAACAAATAAAAGACCACAGAAGAGCAGAATGCGAACGTCCACACGGTGTATTTGGCATAGCTTTAAGTTTTGAATGTGCACACAGGATGTTGAGCACATATGGCCCCCGGTGGATGCTTCAATTTTTATGAGCTGTAAGTTAGACTTAAACACCTGGCTGTACCTGCAGTTTCACTAGCACTTCCCTGCAGTGTGTCTTCGGTAGGGTAACGGTTAGCACGCTAGTTCCTGCAGTACCGAGCCGTTGTTGGCAAGGGTTCGTGTCCCGGGTTGGCCCTGGGATGTCAAACTGGCGAATACAGTGCATTCCCCATCTCTCACCCTCCATCTCTCTTGGACCCTCACCTCTCTTTCAGTGCTCTCCTTCTCTATCTTTCCCCTTACCTGCCTGTTGTCATCTCTCTCTTCATTTCTCTCGTGACACCACGAGAGGCGCAAACACACCCACGTGTGTGTGCCTGCCTTCCATTCTCTCTCCGTCTGTCTTTACTCACCACCCCATGTCTCTCTCCCTCCTGGTCTTCCCCTGTCTTTTCTCGCCTGCATAAGAGGAGTAAACACATCAACGTGTGTGTCCTGATGCGAGGCTTGAGATGCTCGAGATGGAGTGTTGACACAGCAGGCTCTGTTGCTTTTCTCCATCGCCCCCCAGATTAAAAGAGATTAGGACGGGAACGAGCTAGAATTCTCACGTCAGGAGAGAATCATGGGTTGTGCTCAACACGAAACGGAAGAAAAAGGGCCGAAACCGAGGAGGCATTATCTGAACTTGTCCAATAAGAAACACTCATTTACGCTTTCCTATCACAACATTTTTTTTAACGTTTTGCGACATTGTGCCCCAATGAATTTACGGCCCAGATTTGAACCTCTGTATTTGATTTCCTCTTCTTCTAAGTAATGCAGACAAAGAGCGAAGATAAAGGAAACAAATTCACGCTAGCATGTAGGCTACACGAGGCCTCTGCAGTAACATTTTGTGGGGCAGGTACTCAGTCTAAAAAGGAAGTCAAAGATCAGGAAGATGTATGTTTGCATCACTGAGCAGTGCCCAAGAAATAATTCAATCAAATTGTTAATTGCTACCACCTCCCTCCAAATCAAAACCAAACATGGATTCCATGTTGTGTTCCCACTTTGTTCGCACACCTGTCTGTGTTTCACACCTGTTTGTCCTAGCTAATCAGCCTCGTAGACAAGGAAGCGCCACTCAGCGATGCAAACAACGCATTCTTTATCAGAGCTGTCCGAATATACCCTCCGAAGTGGGAAAAGCGTCACCAAACTGGCAAAGACACAAGTTGGTAAATAAGTTGCACTGTGGGCTAGTTTTATACTGCTAGAAGGAGATCCAATCGAGACACTGGGCGCTAGTCTTAGAAATCGCCTTCTAAACTTCAATCCTTAGAAGTCAACTAGACTCTTATAAGTCTTTTAGAAAAGTCTCACTTGTATGGCGTTAGAAAACTAGGCCTTTAAACTACTAACTGTTTTCTTGTCACAAATATTCTCTCTACCGCATGCAGTCGAAAATGGCTCAGCATACGAAACCTTCAGCACTACTCTGACTCTGGCCACTTCTCTGGCCACTTCAACCTGTCTCTCTCGCACCGGACACTTCCGATCCCCAGCAACATGGGCGCCCCTACAGTTGACACACACAACTTTATCCACTGAAACTACACAATCCTCTGTCCCATGCCCTCCTGCACACTTCCGAACACGCCTGCTACACACTTCTGCGACATGACCATTAAAGTCAGCAACAAAAGCTCTAACAGAATAACTAATATATCTTAACACGACGTTGTCGGGTAGAGATTTCTTTATCATGTTCAACGATGCCAAGCTCGGGTTCCGAGCTCTCCACCACACCTTCCACCTCATTTAACTCGCCCTCATTCACTGTCTTCTCATTCCGTTTGCACTCGACACCAATCTTCTTCGACATCCCATCTCCATTTTTAACGCCGTCTTCCTCAGATTCAAAACCGACCTCTGCTTTCCTCATTCTCTTCAAAACTCCTCTGCCTCTTTTTTCGGCCCCCATTGCCCCTCAGAAATCCACGTTTCTGTGACCCTGTCCCAATATTCCTGTTCTTGTTCCATGATTCCCTCTATGACCTCCTGCATACATGTCTCTCCCTGGGCTTCTCCTCCTGCCTTGCTCTATGATACAGTCATTGCTATTAATTAACTCAAAAGCATTTTCTAAAATCTTCCAATCATGGAACCTTGTGGGTTACACTTTAGTTATATTAGTTACACTGCAGCACTTCTGCAATATGCAGTTGCTAGATACATTTTTTTGACTTTCAAATTAGTGATGTGATTTTTGAAGAATATAACTTACAGATGACTCTCCACTGGGCGAAAACTGGTTGTATCAATGTTGTTTCGACGTCATTTCAACCAAAAAAAAGGCATCAACGTATGGGAATTTCATTTCACACAGCTTTTAACCTAAATCCAATGACATTGTGAAATGGCTGGTTGCTTTCACGTTGAACTCACGTTAATTGACAACTCAACCAAATGTAAATCAAAACTAGACGTGTGCTCAGTGGGTCGGTGAGCTAAGTTCATCTGTCGTACCACATCAGAACTCAAATTATAAACTGTTTTACCCCTCTGTTTATAAACAATGTAATTGTAAACAAACACGGTATAGCCTCAAAACATGTTTCAAACTATAATTTTGATATCATGGATGGTCAGTCCTTGTATCCATAGCTCTGCCCATGACTTTCAGTGGTTACATTTCTACAGCCCCATCCCTCAGCTGTTGACCAATTCAGTGGTGTGGTGTCCGCTTTGTTATTGTTCAAAAGGCAGATCAGGATCACGTAAAGGATCACTTTACTTGAAACAAATTTGGGTGCAAATGTCATCATCATCCCAGTTTTTGCTCTGGGCTCTATCTTGAAAACTTGACTGCTGACAATCGCCATTTTTTGGGGGGACTAACGAACAAAATAATAAAATATCGTTTTTGAGTGAACTATCACTTTAATTTAAAGGAGGATCACCCCCAAAAAATATTGGAAGGACAAACATGAAAAATCACAACTCATAACAGTCAGGATTGATCAGGCACATCATTGCATTTCCAAACCCACATCACAGTGAATGGGAGAGTGAATCAACATCCACAACAATGAATAAATCACCAGATTCCTGTGAATTAATCTCTCTTAAGTTTGTATTTCATTGCAAATGTGCTCAGACATCTCCATGGTAACAGGAATTCCATGAGCATTCCCAAGTGCATTGGCAACTCACTACAGACGGTCGGTGTGACATGCACTGCGAATATACACCCACACACACACACACTTTGCAAAGATGTGTTCGGACACACACACACACACGCACACACACACACGCACACACACATACACATGATTTTAGTATACATAGTGTTGGAATCAACTCTACACAGTCACAGCCCCACCATCCACCAAATACTTCCCCAGATTGTCATTTTATGACACACAAACCATCTAGGTCATACTAACCTTGTGTCATTCATACAGACAATATAATATGCAAATTATTTTGTTAACTGTTCAACAGCAGTTTCACAGTATGACAGCATTCCCTGTACCCCTCAAAGAGGGAACCAACGTGTGATCTACAGTACACACACTTTACACACGTCACACACACGTCACACACACACACACACACACACACACACACACACACACACACACACACACACACACACACACACACACACACACACACACACACACACACACACATTAATACGTGGACCTACAGCACACTATACAATACAGAGGTCTGGGTTTTCCTAGTTTTCCCGATTCCTGTATGGCTTTCCACTCGGCAGCTGGCAGACGCGCCAGAGTTGGCACAGTCGGAGCGGCAGTGCCAGGGGGAATGGAGTGCCACATGGCACACCCGTGCAGGGCCAGCTCGGGGGGAGAGGTAGAAGGGGGGGACTGAGGGGAGGAGGGAGGGGACTTGTGCATCTTAAATTCCACAACATCTGTTCGGTAGGCACTGGCACCATAGTATAGTGAGGATGCTGGTGGGTTTGCAGGCGAGCACTTTCATTGGGGGTTGGTTTATGTGTGTGTGTGTGTGTGAGTGTGTTTGTTGGTGTGTGCATTGAGGGATGGCCGTGTTTGTGAGGAGGGGTGGTTTGAGGATGTAAGGCAAATTTTGTACATTTTTTGGCCCTGAAATCTTTACTGTGTTAAAAATGGCCTTGAACAAGTGGAAGAAAATGTCTGCATTAGACTTTTTGCATGGAAGGCGTGGCCATTTCTACAGGAATAAGCCTACCAATGAAATCTGACATCAACAGCGCAATTGTTAATGCAATATAACTACTAGGGTGAGAGTGATTTCAATACAAGCTGAGTATGGTTCATTTCCCATAGAAAGAGGCAACATTCTTGCATTGTTGTTAAAGGGGTCATGGTTTTCATCTCTTGTCCACTTGTTCGGATACCGTCAAAGGCCCAAACACTCTTCTTGACTTGAATATATGGAGGGAGGGGAGGGCAGGGGCATGGGGGCAATGAAGCTTCGACCCTCTCACCACCCCCCCCCCCCTCCCTTCTCATGCCTGCTGGCACTATGGGGAAAAGTACCCCCCCATTTATCTGTGTGCCCCCCTACCCCCCCTCCGATGCCAGCCGACGGCCCTCGCAGCGTGGTGTGCCATCTGCTGCACCCCCCTCCTCTCCCTAAACTCCTCAGCATCCTACCCATAAGCCACCTCTCTAGCCCCGGCTCTGGGCGGCACCAAACAGGAGGCTTTAGTGCGGATCACTTCATCCTCAATACTCCCGCCAGCCAGCACACACGAGCAGGGAGAGAGAGGACCAAATACACACATAGACACAGACGCACACACGCACGCACGCAAGCACACACACACACACACACACACACACGTCTACATGAACACACATGCACATACAATATAATACACAAAGTTGTGTATTAAAGTTGTGCACACACACACAAACACAGCATGACACAAAACTAAGACTTAATACAAGAACATGTATGCCTTCATACACAATGTATGTAGTACACACACACACACACGCACACGCACACGCACACACACAACAGACAACACTGTGTACATTACAACCAAAATGTAAACCGTGCATTTTGACCGTCTACCCCTCTGACTTTGCACACCATCCTATTGTCTTTTAAAACCCACATATGTAATGTATTACAAACCCAGAGTAGAACATGCATGTGGTGTTAGGTGTTGATCAGTCTCATGAATGTTTAATCTGCTAAGCTCTGCTCTAATAAGGGTGCGGTCTTTCAAACCCCCCCCCCCCAACACCTTGGGGGTAAAAGTGAAGCCGTGCCAAAAGGGTAATTAAATGTTTTTAAACCTGTCCCCTTGGAGGACCCACAGAATGGTGCCGGAGAAATGCATGAGAAATACAGCTAATGTAAGTGTGAGGGATGTGTTACGTGCAAGGGTTGGGCCTCAAATGTAGCCTTCAAATCAGTCAATTAAGGTGAACTGAAATTCAGAAATAATGTGAAAACCAATCAGGGCGCACGCTTGACATCTGACCAAATAATTGGAATATCTCCCCGTATGTTTCAATGAGAGTAAGCACCAATTGCTTGGCCAGACCACTGGGTACATACTGTAGCTCGCTTTGTGCGCGTGTGGACGTCTGACAAGGTTGGAAAGGTCATATTCATTTTCCTGCACTAATCCTCAACGCATACAGCATGTGGATGGACTCATCTCGCTGCGTCCTTGTGCTGTGCTGCCTATCCAGCTGTGTTCAGATGGTCATGACAGAAGGGAATGAGGAAAGGAAGCGAAGCAAGACTATTGGGATGGAGCCTCGATTTCCGTGGCAACCAGCACGTTGTCGGGGCGCAAAGGCTCCTGGGAAGACAGGCTGGCTGTTTCGGAAGAGGGGGGTTTAGCGAGAGAAAGAGAGACAGAGAAAGAGAGACAGAGAAAGGGAGAGAGAACGAGAGAGAGGGAGAGAGAGACAGAACGAGATCAAGAGAGAGAGAGAGAGAGAGAGAGAGAGAGAAAGAGAGAGGGGGCAACCCTACAGGACCATTTGTGATGAAGCTCATTTGCACAACAGCACTTAATTGGCTACAACAATTAATTAATGTGTTGGAAAGTTGGCAGAAAAAGTTCATTTAAGAGGGTTTTAATAAGCAATTAGGGGGATATAGCCAGCAAGAGACTAGAGACAATAACCAAAAAGAGCTCACTGAATGAATGCTTGAAGGGTTAGTATTTGAGTATTTTTTGTATTTTTAGGGAATATTTTACTTGGTTGATATTGTAAATATCAAGTTACTTTGCTGTTGATTAGTATCACTATATACTGTACTATTTATCCCCTATTTTTCCAATCTCCCCTTTCCCAGACCCCCCCCCACCAAAAAATCTCTCTCTCTCTCTCTCTCTCTCTCTCTCTCTCTCTCTCTCTCTCTCTCTCTCCCTCTCTCTCTCTCCCTTTCTCTCTCTTTCCATCCCTCTCTCCCTGCGTATGAAATATCGCATGACTAATGAGCGGAGCAGGTTGGAATCCTGGGGAAGATGTCCTTGGAAGACGAATGCATTTTCAGCAGAATAATTAAGTTAATTAACAAATTCTCATGCATATTCATCAGCCTATTAATGTCTCCTCCGCGCGGCTTGATGAGCAGTGGGGTAATAACCATCTCATTTGCATACGGCATTCACACAACTCTCCGTTAAAAAGAGTGGGGAGAGAGGAAAATGCTAGGGAGAGGAAAAAAAAAACCTAACAAAAACAAAACACGAGGAGACGTGAGAGGAACGCAGCGGGAAAATGACGCTAAGGTGAGAGGGTGATACCCGTGACACCGTGTGACACGGACCGGTATAAGGCGCGACGGCAATGACGGATGGGTGACATTAGGAGGGACGGTCCACATGAGCCCCCCCCCCCCGACAGATTGACTTTCTGAGACATCTCTGCTGTCGTCTTCTCTCTCCCTCAGTGCTTCTGTCTCTCTCTCTCTCCTCTCTTTCCTTCTTTCCCCTCCTACACCTCCCACCCACTCGCTGTCTTGTCTCTGTCACATTGGCACACCCACTTTGTCTCCCTCTCTCTCTCTCTCTCTCTCTGCATGTCATATTTAATTTTTTCTCTCTTTTCTCTGTATGTTTCTCTACCCCTTCCACTGTTCCGGATATGCGTAGCGGATGAAAAACATGTAATCACGTGAGGGTGTAGGAGTCGTTTCATTATTCTCTCTCTCTCTCTCTCTCTCTCTCTCTCTCTCTCTCTCTCTCTCTCTCTCTCTCTCTCTCTCTCTCTCTCTCTCTCCCATTTACAATTTTTTCTCTCTTTCTTTCTCTCTTCTGCTCTCCATCCCTCCATCTCTCTCCGGGGACTCTGTTGGCAAACTGGCTCTGCTAGCAACGCCACCTCTCCTTCACACTCCCCTCCTGAACACTAACACACACGCACAGACACACACATGGGCTGAGAAATGAGAAATCCTATCTCACACAGAAACACATCCTCTCACACACACACACACACACACACACACACACACACACACACACACACACACGCACGCACGCACGCACACACACACACACACACACACACACACACACACACACACACACACACACACACACACACACACACACACACACACACACACACACACACACACACACACACACATACACATGGAGTTCTGGCTGTGGATTGTATAGACTGCTACCTGGTAGTGTTGTCATTGGTAGTGACTTAGCACCTGGGCAAGTGGGGACCATCGGAGCTGTGCAGTCTGGCGGCGTAGAGTAGTGTTGGCGATCAGGGATGCGGGGACGCAGCGATTGAGATATAGAGCATTAGCCGGTGTCAGGAGGAAATTAAAGGCCAGATCGCTTTCTTAATCAGAGCACAAGCACTGTGTTAGAGGAATTAGGTTGACAGCTGCTGAGTTTCACTCTCTCTCATTCTCTCTCTACCTCTCTTGACTCTCACCACTACACCATCACCTCACTCACTCATCCTCTCTCACCCCCTCCCACTTTTCTCTAATGAGGGAATGACACTCTATGTGTCCCACTGTTTCCGTTACTCTCTTTTATGTTCGGTCAACCACATCCGTTTCTCTCAAACATCATCCCTTACTCTCTATTTCGCTCTCGCCCTCCTGTGTCATCCCCTTTCTTTCTTTCTTTCTCCCTCATTGCTGTCCTCCCTCTTTCAACCCTCTCTTCCTCTCATTCCCCCCCCCCCTCTCTGTATTTCTCTCCCTCTTTGTCTGCCATCCTCTTCCCCCCCCCCCTCAAGACGATTTGAGGATCCCCCTCTCTCATATTATGTACTTTACAGGTAATTCAAACTTGATACTTTTTTTTTGCCAGGCTTCTTGTTTTTGAGAACTGTTTTATGTCAGAGTTGAGGGTTTCAGTAGCCAAGTCTCATAGCTACAGCTGTAGTGTTTATAGTATACATATTTCTCTCTTCAGCTAAGGAAGATTTATGGAAAAGGGGAAAAAATTATATAATTTTTGAACATTTAGGAAAATCGATGCTGGTGGGTGACTATGTGATGTTTTGTCTTTTCTTTTATAGTGGGGGGGAGGTGTTATGGTAGGGGGGTTAGTTTAGTGTTAGCACATAGATGGACAGCACACTTTCACTACCACATCCCACCCGCAGACTGCAGCAGAAACCGGGTCCAGGTGCTGTGCCAGTGCCTTGATAGGATAATCAGGACGATCGACATTCAGTGAGGGAGAGGAGGCTGGGAGCCTCCCGCACGGACAGTGTTTGTTTTGTGTTAGTTAACCTCTTTAGTTTTGGCATGCCTTTTTGTATTTCCCCTTTTCAATATAATATACACGTATTTGGGTTCGTTACACTAACCCAAACAAATAATAATCCGCTTGGGCTGGCCGACCATAAGGAGTCCTGCCTCAGCTGGCCTGTTGACCCAGGTACGGTTGCTGTCTCCTGGAAACATGCACAGAATACGGTCCGCACACAATTTGACTTCTCATGTAAACACGCACATGAAATCAGGTTACAGACCATTTAGCTAGGCCTTGGTACCCTGTACATAACCGAGTGTGGCTAAATCAGGTTACAGACCATTTAGCTAGGCCTTGGTACCCTGTACATAACCAAGTGTGGCTAAATCAGGTTACAGACCATTTAGCTAGGCCTTGGTACCCTGTACATAACCAAGTGTGGCTAAATCAGGTTACAGACCATTTAGCTAGGCCTTGGTACCCTGTACATAACCGGGTGTGGCTAAATCAGGTTATAGACCATTTAGCTAGGCCTTGGTACCCTGTACATAACCGGGTGTGGCTAAATCAGGTTACAGACCATTTATCTAGGCCTTGGTACCCTGTACATAACCGAGTGTGGCTAAATCAGGTTACAGACTATTTAGCTAGGCCTTGGTACCCTGTACATAACCGAGTGTGGCTAAATCAGGTTACAGACCATTTAGCTCGGCCTTGGTACCCTGTACATAACCAAGTGTGGCTAAATCAGGTTACAGACAATTTAGCTAGGCCTTGGTACCCTGTACATAACCGAGTGTGGTTAAATCAGTAGGGATAGCTAGTCAGTTTCGTAACACGCCTCTCCCAACGTGATGTTCATCCAATTTCATGACTGTGGGTCAAAAGATTGCTGTAGTTTGCTGTTTCCTTAGTGGGCTGTAACGCGATCAAGTGGCTTGACGCAGCCCGTCTATGAACACAGCGCTTACAGTGACTCATGCTTTGGGGGATGAAATTGATCAGGTATTTGTCTCCTTATTGATGCAAAACTGACATTGCTAACTGTCAAAATGGAGAGACTTAATTTATGATACCAGGCTGTACCTGCACACACACACACACACACACACACACACACACACACACACACACACACACACACACACACACACACACACACACACACACACACACACACAGCTGTGTCTAAGTCCTATCTTATCCTATGTTAATAGAGGGATCGCATTGAACAACCCGGACCGCCAGATTTGTCAACACAGAAAAAGACAGAGGGAGGCTAAGAAAGAGCGGGTGATGTGGCAATAACTGGAAAGGAGGGAAGAGGAAAGATGGAGGGGTGAATGGTGAATGTGAGGTTTTGGTCTGGCTCCAAGTGTGCAGTGCCACCCATGGCTAATGGATGAGCTGTCAGTGGTTAGACCTCCACATCAACCAGAGATGAATGGAGAAACAGCAGTAGCTCTTTCTCCATCTATCTATCATCCCCCTTTATTTCACACTTTCCCCTTTTCCCCTCTCTCTCTCTCTCGTTCACTCGCTGTCTCTCTCTCTTATTGAATTTTGCATACGCTCTCTTGCTTTTTCCAACAATTTTTTAAATTTTATTTAGAAATGGTTAACATCACACTCTAGGGCAATGTTTCTCAACATATGGTCCGTGGACTGGTGTCTGTCCGTGAGACACAAACTGACACTAATTGAGTCTGCTTTACGGTGAAGTTGTAACAGAGATAAGAAAGTGCTGTAAACTCACTCCAGAGCTAGCTTGAAATGGAGCTATCAAATTGAATCCTTTTCCACAGCTCAACTGGTCGGTACGTTGTCAAGGAGGACGGTCACTTGTGTTTGCGAGCAGAGGACCACTAGTTTGAGCCCAGTAAGAGGACAGGTACAGTGGAGGAAGCTATAGTGTTGGCAGCACACGGACGTTAGTTTGACTAGTTATAATGTAAGTGGTCACCCAAAATAACTTGCCAGTCCCTGGTATAAAACTCTGCTCTAGGATAGCGGGAGGTTTTTATTTCATAAATTGAACCTTTATTTAACTAGGTAAGTCAGATAAGAACGAATTCTTACTTACAATGACGACCTACCCCGGCCAAACCCTAACAACACTGGGCCAATTGTGCGCCGCCCTACGGGACTCCCTATCACTGCCGGTTGTGATACAGCCTGGAATCGAACCAGGGTCTGTAGCGATGCCTCTAGCACTGAGATGCAGTGCCTTGGACCGCTGCGCCACTCGAGGTTGAGTGGGTCACGGGTGTCTGACTAAAAAACAAAAAAGATAGAAAGTGTGTGATAAGTGATAATGAACTTACATTTTATAATCATTTTTAAATAATCTCTGAAAAATGTTTCTTCAATCACAGTATTTTCAATATAGAGCTATTAGCAGCACTATTTTGGTTGATTTTGTGGTCTCAAACCAGTGAGTTTATTCACATTCTTCATCAAGAATATAGGAAAATGTCATTATTGACAATGAAAGAGGTGGGAATGCTGTTCCCTTATCATATAATTAATACATTTACTATCGATTTAGGATTAAGAATAGTTTTGCTGATTTGTTTTTCGCGTTGCAAATATTGGGTCGCAAGTGAAACAACCTGGTCCCGAAGGAAAAAAACAGTTGAGAACCACTGCTCGAGTGTCACCATCCTTGAAACTAGCAAGAATCGGATAACTAGCTTCCACTTCCACTTTTTTTCAGTTTATAAATTGTTTTCTTTGAAAAACACAAAACAAATACATTTTTATAAATATTTTCACACAGACAGAGGCCGACCTAGCAGAAAAATGTCCAACTAGCCCTCTTTGCAGTGGTTCCCAACATTTTGTTCAACTGTGGCACACCTTCATGGGATATAAAAATGATGCGGCACACCTAAGATTTCCCTATTAATTTATTTAATAGGGAAATCGGATCCATACTACAAACCATCTATTTTCTGTGACAAACTTTTTTTAATAGATTAAATTTGGGTTTATTTAAAATATTTTCATAGTTCCCTACTCATGATGGTTCATTTGTGTGTACCCCTTGAAGAGCGTCCCACAAATCTGCACCAGAAATAAGAAAATGTAACTAGTAAAATAGGTATTTTGTTTTTACAGTTTGGGCTATAGACGAGTGGTTTTCTGCATTGTAAAGTTACAACCACAGACACAAAGCCATGCTCCTTTGTTTTTATGACATAGGCAGTGGTATAGCTAAGCCAGATCCAAAATATAAATGCAACATGCATCAATTTGACTGAGATACAGTTAATTTAAGGAAATCAATGAATTTATATCAATTCATTAGGTCCTATTCTATGGATTTCACATGGCTGGTCAGGAGCGCAGCCATGGCATAGGCCCTCCCACTTGGAAGCCAGACCCACCCACTGGGGAGTCAGGCCCAGCAAATCAGAATGAGTTTTCCCCCACAAAGGGCCTTTATTTTATACAGAAATACTCCTCCGTTTCATCAGCTGTCCGATTGGCTGGTCTCAGATGATTCCTCAGGTGAAAAAAACGGATATGGAGGGCCTGGGCTGGAGTGGTTACACGTGGTCTGCGATTGTTAGGCCAGTTAGACGTACTGCCAAATTCTCTAAAGCAACGTGGGAGATGGTTTATGGTAGAGAAATGAACATTCAATTCTCTGGCAAAAGCTCTGGTGGACATTCCTGATGTCAGCATGCCAATTGCATGCTCCTTGAAAACATGAGACATCTGTGGCCTTGTGTTGTGTGACAAAACTGCATATTTTACAGTGGCCTTTTATTGTCCCCAGCACAATGTGCACCTGTGTAATGATCATGCTGTTTAATCAGCTTCTTGGTATGCCATAACTGTCAAAGGGGATGGATTATCTTGGCAAAGGAGAAATGCTCACTCGCAGGGATGCAAACCAATTTGAGCACAACATTTGAGAGAAATAAGCTTTGTGCGTGTGGAACATTTCTGGGATCCTTTATTTTAGCCAATGAAACATGGGACCAACACTTTAGATGTTGCGTTTATATTTTTGTTCCGTATAAGTTGCATATAGTGTTCAGTACAAGGTCAACCTATCCCATTTAAATGACTCTGGTCGAAGCCTAATCAGACTTGCCTGTGCTAATGGTTTACACAGACTGAAATGAAATTATACAAATGACTTTGCTCGTGATTGCGCGCCCCTCAAATGATACAAATGTAACAAGCTGAGCGCACTGGACATTAAACAACGATAGGCCTACAATTGCAACCATGTGCCATTTAATGTCATATTTGACCAGCACTTGTGCTCTCAAGTAAAAATTCCAGGTGCATGAAAAAAATATATATATTAGGAAAAGTTTCAAGGCACACCTGAGAGTTCCTCAAGGCACGCCAGTTGGAAACCACTACTCAATTGAGAGTGCTGTGCCTTACCATCCAAAGAAAACACTACATCTTCACGTTTGAAAAAAGTCAAAGACTCGCTCAATTAATTTATCCATCAATCATTCTTTGACCTTTATTTATCCAGATGATTCATATTCTTATTTTCAGAAATGTATGCAAAAAGGTTTGAATTTGGCTCATTGAAAGATTGCTGACCGGCTGCTCAGCTCACACAGGTATATATACGAGTACATTGCAATACATACTATTATGTACAAAATAAATAAAAGAAAATGGAGAACAGTACACCACGTTGTAAATACCTGGGGCTAGAAAAACGATAGGCCTACCACAAAACAAAGACAATAAGTTAGAATGGAGATTTCTTAAAATTGCTGATGTTACTGCAAAGCCGTGAAAAGGGCATTTCTACAGCTGGAGTACTAACAATAAAACGTTTTTTTTCAATTTTATCCCCTTGTCTTTGCTCCTCTACAGTATCAAAAACAAACGGCAAGGACGACAACAAACAGGACATTGTCTCAAAATGGCGGTGGATCGCCGACCGCCGTACTGTACCCACTCTGTGCCTGCATGCCCACTTGCCACGCTACTCGGTGGCAGTGATACATTGACTAGGAGGTTTAGGGAGGGCTTACCAACTGTGCCAGGCTTACCCCCTCTACCCGTCAGCTCAGAGGGGGTCCCCGCTGGCATGGCAGGGTGAACTACCCCCTGATTGATGGCACGGTTTCAGACCAGTCTGCCCGAGTGGTGCAGCGGCCCGCTCCCCAAGGCCCAGGCCTCCCTTTATCCCGCTGCTGTCTTGGCACCGGGTGCCCATCTCTCCCCTCCCTCTTTCCTCCCCCCATCCCCCTGCCAGCCAGCTAGCTCCTGGTGGGCACATCAATTACAAGCACTGCACATCCCCTCCTCCTCAGTCTGTCTGTCTTCTGTCTACTGTCTCGGACTATGCCAATCTGTTCTCTTCTCTGTTATCCTCTCTCTGTGTGCATCTCTTTCTCTCTCTCTCTCTCTCTCTCTCTCTCTCTCTCGTTGTCTCGTCTTTCCTTTTCTTTGTCTCCGTTTGCTTACAGCCCATTGTCAGTTGTCTTTTGCTGTTGCTGATCAGTGTCTAACCATAAATTGCAATATCACAACACTTCATCCCTCCTCACACCAACACACACACACACACACACACACACAAAACACACAGAGACATGAAGTACCACTCACAGTACTGCACACTCCCTTAAACAGTTTATGATGGTTGGTGGGAAAATCTCTCTAGAGACCCCCCATTGCCATAGGCTCAGCTGTCCAGCGAGTCTCAGGTGTGTGTGTTTCAGAGAGAGAGAGAGAGAGAGAGAGGGCGAGCGGGGGCGGGCGGACGGGGGGGGCTCAGATTTTCGGCCTCTGATTATGAAAATCTTAGCCCTTGCTGTTTTTTATGATTTTAGGGTTCAATGCTTCAGTTTAATTTCTAAGAAATGTGTTTCTGTTTCAAATATGGCAGTTTGTTAACTAAAAGTAGCAGCAAAACACTTAAAATCTATTGTCTCATAACTATGGTTGTGACTAAATGGAGTACAGCTACAACTTTTCGTAGCAGGTTATGAGAGCAGTTTAGCCAACCCTAACCCTTTTCCTAACCTTAAACTCAATCTCCTAACCTGTTACGTTAATTATCCTAACCTGCATTGTAAGTTATCCCAAACTGCTACGAAAAAGTCCCTTCAGGTCATAGCTGTATTCAACCTAGTCAGAACCATAATTAATGGAAATTGAAAGAGGAAAAAAAGTTAAGTTAAAGAATAATCATCCAAGATATTTGCTTTGCTAAGGTCGCCCTCTGGTGTTCATACATAGTCATTACTCTGTAGAAAACCTACATTTCTGTTTTTAAATTTCACCTTTATTTAACCAGGTAGGCTAGTTGAGAACAAGTTCTCATTTGCAACTGTGACATGGCCAAGATAAAGCATAGTAATTCGACACATACAATAACACAGAGTTACACATGGAATAAACAAAACATAGTCAATAATACAGTAGAACAAAAGAAAACTAAAAGTATATTTACAATGAGTGCAAATGAGGTCAGATAAGGGAGTTAAGGCAATACATAGGCCATGGTGGCGAAGTAATTACAATATAGCAATTAAGCACTGGAATGGTAGATGTGCAGAAGATGAATGTGCAAGTAGAGATACTGGGGTGCAAAGGAGCAAGATAAATAAATAAATACTGTATGGGGATGAGGTAGTTAGATAGATGGACTGTTTACAGATGGGCTATGTACAGGTGCAGTGATCTGTGAGCTACTCTGACAGCTGGTGCTTAAAGCTAGTGAGGGAGATATGAGTCTCCAGCTTCAGAGATTTTTGAAGTTCGTTCCAGTCATTGGCAGCAGAGAACTGGAAGGAAAGACGACCAAAGGAGGAATTGGCTTTGGGGGTGACCAGTGAGATATACCTGCTGGAGCGCATGCTACGAGTGGGTGCTGGTGACCAGTGAGCTGAGATAAGGCGGGGCTTTACCTAGCAGAGACTTGTAGATAACCTGTAGCCAGTGGGTTTGGTGACGAGTATGAAGCGAGGGCCAACCAACGAGAGTGTACAGGTCGCAATGGTTGGTAGTGTATGGGTGACAAAACCGATGGCACAGTGATAGACTGCATCCAGTTTGTTGAGTAGAGTGTTGGAGGCTATTTTATAGATAACATCACCGAAGTCGAGGATCGGTAGGATGGTCAGTTTTACGAGGGTATGTTTGGCAGCATGAGTGAAGGATGCTTTGTTACGACATAGGAAGCCAATTCTAGATTTAATTTTGGATTGGAGATGCTTAATGTGATTCTGGAAGGCAAGTTTACAGTCTAACCAGACACCTAGGTATTTGTAGTTGTCCACGTCTTCTAAGTCAGAGCCGTCCAGAGTAGTGATGCTGGACGGGCGAGCAGGTGCGGACAGTGATCGGTTGAATAGCATGCATTTAGTTTTACTTGCGTTTAAGAGCAATTGGAGGCCACGGAAGGAGAGTTGTATGGCATTGAAGCTCGTCTGGAGGTTAGCTAACACAGAGTCCAAAGAGGGGCGAGAAGTATACAGAATGGTGTCGTCTGCGTAGAGGTGTACCAGAGAATCACCAGCAGCAAGAGCAACATCATTGATGTATACAGAGAAGAGAGTCGGCCCGAGGATTGAACCCTGTGGCACCTCCATAGAGACTGCCAGAGGTCCGGACAACAGGCCCTCCGATTTGACACACAGAACTCTATCAGAGAAGTAGTTGGTAAACCTGCGAGGCAATCATTTGAGAAACCAAGGCTGTCGAGTCTGCCAATAGGAATGTGGTGATTGACAGAGTGGAAAGCCTTGGCCAAGTCGATGAATACGGCTGCACAGTAATGTCTTTTATCGATGGCGGTTATGATGTTGTTAAGGACCTTGAGCTTGGCTGAGGTGCACCCATGACCAGCTCTGAAACCAGATTGCATATCGGAGAAGGTATGGTGGGATTCGAAATGGTCGGTAATCTGTTTGTTAACTTGGCTTTTGAAGACCTTAGAAAGACAGGGTAGGATAGATATAGGTCTGGAGCAGTTTGGGTCTAGAGTGTCATCCCCTTTGAAGAGGGGGATGACCGCGGCAGCTTTCCAATCTTTGGGAATCTCAGACGATACGAAAGAGAGGTTGAACAGGCTAGTAATAGGGGTTGCAACAATTTCGGCAGATCATTTTAGAAATAGAGGGTCCAGATTGTCTAGCCCAGCTGATTTGTAGGGGTCCAGATTTTGCAGCTCTTTCAGGACATCAGCTATCTGGATTTGGGTAAATGAGAAATGGTGGGTGCTTTGGCGGGTTGCTGTGGAGGGTGCCGGGCAGTTGACCGTGGTAGGGGCAGCCAGGTGGAAAGCATGACCAGCCGTAGAGAAATGCTTATTGAAATGCTCAATTATAGTAGATTTATCGGTGGTGACAGTGTTTCCTAGCCTCAGAGCAGTGGGCAGCTGGGAGGAGGTGCTCTTATTCTCCATGGACTTTACAGTGGCCCAGAACTTTTTTGAGTTAGTATTACAGGATGCAAATTTCTGTTTGAAAAAAGCTAGCCTTAGCTTTCCTAACTGCCTGTGTATATTTGTTCCTAACTTCCCTGAAAAGTTGCATATGACGGGGGCTATTCGATGCTAATGCAGAACGCCACAGGATGTTTTTGTGCTGGTCAAGGGCAGACAGGTCTGGAGTGAACCAAGGACTATCTATTTCTAGTTTTTTTTTATTGAATGGGGCATGCTTATTTAAGATGGTGAGGAAGGCACTTTTAAAGAATAGCCAGGCATCATCTACTGATGGATGAGGTCAATGTCATTCCAGGATACCCCGGCCAGGTCAAATAGAAAGGCCTGCTCGCAGAAGTGTTTTAGGGAGCGTTTGACAGTGATGAGGGGTGGTCGTTTGGTCGCAGAAAATTGTAAAAAGATATATACAAGGGACACGACAGGACAAAAGACAAAGACATCTGACTGCTACGCCATCTTGGAATCTTGTTTCACTTGGCTTGTGAGATTTTGGTTGTATTTACATTTCATATAAGGCGATACTTCAGTGACCCTATCGTGTTTTTAGCTTGGTGGCTACTACTTACCTGCTGAATTAGTCCTAGGACCAATTCGGCTAAAGAAGTCTTCCAACCTGGGACTGAACCACTCCCTCTGCAACTGGATCCTGGACTTCCTGACGGGCAGGCCCCAGGTGGTAAGGGTAGGCAAAAACACCTCCGCCATGCTGACCCTCAACACGGGGGCCCGCTTAATCCTCTCCTGTACTTTCTGTTCACCCACGACTGTGTGGCCACGTACGTCTCAAACACCATCATCAAGTTTGCTGACGACACAATGGCGGTAGGCCTGATAGCAGACGGTGATGAGTCAGCCTACAGCAGCAGTGTCAAACTCATTCCATGGAGGGCCTAGTGATTGCGAGTTTTTGCTGTTTCCTTTTAATAAAGACCTAGACAACCAGGTGAGGGGAGTTAGTTACTAACTAGTGACCTTAATGCATCAATCAAGTACAAGGGAGGAGAGAAAACCTGCAGATATTCGGCCCCTGTGGAATGAGTTTGACATGTGGCCTACAGGGAGGAGGTCAGACACTTAGCAGTGTGGTGCCAGGACCACAACCTCTCCATCAACAGCTGATCGTGGACTACAGGAAAAAAGAGGGGAGAGCACATCCCCATCCACATCGACTGGGCTGTTGTGGAGCGGTCGAGAGCTTCAAGTTCCTTGGCGTCCACAGCACTAAGTACTTAACATGGTCCACACACACCCACACAGTCGTGAAGAGGGCACGGCAGCGCCTCTTACCCCTCAGGGCGCTGAAAAGATTTGGCATTGGCCCTCAGATCCTCAAAAAGTTAAACAACTGCAACATCGAGACGAGAGCATCTTGACTAGCTGCATCAACGCTTGCTATAGCAAATTCTCCATGTCATCTAGGACCTCTTTATCCGGCGGAGTCAGAGGAAGGCCCGAAAAATGGCCAAAGACTCCAGCAACCAAGCTATAGCCTGTTCACTCTGGTATCATCTGGCAAACGGTCCAGAGCGTCAGCTCTCAGACCAACAGGCTCCGAAACAGCTTCTACCCCCAAGACATAAGACTGCTAAATAGCCAAACTGCTAAATAGTCAATTAATGGTACCCAAACTAGCGGTACTGACTCTATCTTGCACTGACCCTACACATACTCACTAGAATAGACACATCATATACTGTACACACTCACTCACACACTACACTGAAACTCTCACACAAAAATCCCACACATTCACAAGCATTTTGCTACACCTGCAATAACGTCTGCTAAATATGTTTATGTGATGGATAAAGTTTGAATACATTTCATTTGATACACACGCATATCCACACAACACACATGCATAAACACACGTTTACAGTCATCATTTGCGGCTGCTAATCGGTTATTTTATTTTACTCTTATTATTATTATCAATCCTGATGCCTACTATAGTCCCTTTACCCTGCCTTCATGTACATATCTACCTGAAATAACTCGTACCCCTCACAGTGATTTGGTACTCCCTGTATATAGCTCCATTAATGTGTAGCCTATTTTATTTTAGTTATTACTTAAAAAAAATATATATATATATTGCTCGTGAGCAAGCTTTTCACCGCAAAGTCTGCACCAGTTGTATTCGGCGCATGTTACAAATACAATTTGATGATATCATTTGAACAACGAGACCTCCGACACAGATAGAACAATGAGCCAGATGTTTCAAAGGATATATACATCTGAAGCATGCGGTTGGCGTTTCCAAGAAGCCCAATGGCCGGCAGTGGGAGAAGATGGAGCGAGATGGATTTTGACCCGATATTCTGCTAAACATTTGATCTCAAAACAGTTTTCTCTTCCAAAAAATAAAACCTGTTACGAACAGAGTGGACTAAGTTTTGTAGACTTGACCTTTGCCAACGTTTTTTTTATTAATTTAATTGCGTTGTTTAGGAGTGCAAGGGCTTATTTAGTTATCGCACACGCGCACTTCACAGGGTAGGAGTTCCCAAACGTAAAAACGCAAATACATGCTAGAATGAGCCAATAGGATCTGGCTAGCTAGTGCTTGGCTCTGCCCAACTCCTTATCTGCTCGTTCGAAACGGCATGCTGTGGTCTATCTTGGGTTTAGTTATAACATCGTTGACTACGACGTCCCACCCACTACGGAAGTCCAGTGCGAAGCGACAGTGTAGCTAGCAAAAAGACGCTAGCTAGTGAAGATGGCGGCGGTTTCTATGCAGGGCTGTAGCCCAAACCCAGCAAGAGAACTTACCCTTTTAACACAATCTGGGGGAAACCAGGCTCTTGCAGATCGGGTAAAAGCTGAAGAAGGGACAGGTGAGTTGTATCATATCTGTGCAATTGGAGCTAGAGTGGTTACGCTAGGGTCAGATATTTGTTGTCAGATCAGTTACAACAAGCTGAGAGCAGGCTAATGCTAGCTAGGGTATTCGTGAGCTATATTAGCTACCTAGCCAGCATTGTAGTTATCATGCTAGCTAGCTACTATAATACACCATTATGTTTTTCTACCGGAAATTTGTATTTAAAAACAGTTTACTGATACTGACAACTATATTAAATACACCTGGATTAGTTACGCGGACATGAGCTACCTAGCCACTTTCTTGTACTAGATACGTTGTAGTCAATCAAGTCCAAGCCAGTTGACCTAGTAAGCAACACAACCACAGTCCGAGAGTCATGCATGTATCTGCACATCTCTTATTAATAGTTAATTATGCAGATATAGACTGTCAGGCTTGGCTATTAATCTATTAACCCCCCCCCCCCCCCTACTCTAACTTCGATGCAACATTTTTACATTGTGCTGGACCCTCTTGAGAGCGCAATGTAACAACTCCGTGAACTCTCTTGGTTGCATCAAAGCTAAGCCTACTCCATCAATTCCACTGTGTTTTTAGTTTTGTGTAGGACACAATATAAAAAAAATGATGTAGTTAACTATGTAATAAGGATGTTAAAACTAGCTTATATTGTTCTCTTGCAATGTCAGGCATTGAACACTGAAGTGCTATAGTTCCAATTGAATGTGATGCTCCGTTGTGCACCTTGCTTATTCACAGAAGCCGAGAAGCAGAGTCGCGTGAACGCTCTGCTGGAGAGACTCCATGCCAAACACAATGCCTCACGGCCTTGGCAGGAGACCAGCAAGGTGGTGCGCCAGGCCATGGTGAGAAGATGGAGAGAATGTGTGAATGGAATAATAGGAAAAGCGGAAATGATGGAATGCTAAATATATAGAGTTAGGAAAGCGTGTTAATTGGTCCGGTTGCACACTTTATAGATTCCGGAAGATACATTCATACAGGTGGAAAAAGAAACTCCGGCTCACTGGCATTCTTGCATGCTCCACAATGTGATTAATGGATCTTAAAACCAACGTTTTAGTCAATAGAACTTCATTGGGGTAAACCCAAATATACATACATTATGAGTTAGAAAATCTTTACTCTCTAATCCTTCCCCCCCCCCTTGTTTTGTCGGTCACAGGAGAAACGTGGTCAGATGAATGCGGCTGGACACCAGCTCCTGCTCACCTGTCTAGAGACCCTGCAGAAAGCACTGAAAGGTGAGACGCCAAAGAGAGACAACTGATCACAAAGACAACCTGTCCTATTCATTGAAAGTGTTCCACGGGCACTTCTGCAATTGAATGCCAATAGCAATCGCTCCTGTATCATCAGTTTCTTGACAGTTGAAAGACAATCTGCTGAGTATTTTAATTTGTCTCTCTCGGCTCCAGTGTCCTCCCTGCCGTCCATGACAGATCGCTTGGAGTCCATCGCTCGACAGAACATGTAAGCTCTTCCTTTCTTCTTTTCTCACTCACTTACTCCTTCTTTCCCTTTCCCTCCTTCCTCCCCTCACCAGGTCACCCATCCACTGATTCCTTATTCATACCATTGATAGCATAACCGTGTGTATTTTATGTGTGTATTGTTTACCAAATATAAAAGTGTGTTTATATGTGGTCTATCTGTTGTATAGTACATTTCTGACTGAACAATGGATTTCCAAACTTGGCAAGAAAGTCATTGTTTGAGGAGGACATGGTTAGCCACATTGAGTCTGATTTGCCTCCCTCTCTTTCTCTCGAACCCCACCCCTACCTTCCTCATCCTCTCCCACCAGGCTGGGGTCCCATCTGAGTCCTTCGGGGACAGAATGTTACATCACTTCAGACATGTTCTATGTGGAGGTGCAGCTGGACACGGCTGGTCAGCTGGTGGATGTGAAGGTGGCCCACCACGGAGAGAACCCTGCGGTCAGTACTATCCCTTACCTACAGCACTATTACTCTATGTCTATTCGGGCTGTCCCTGCCTAGAAAAGCTATTGGTTGACCGAGAGTTGTATGTTTCGACCAATTAATTCCTTTACTTAGATTTGTTTGTATTGGGTATATGTTGTGAAGTTGTTAGATATTACTTGTTAGATATTACTGCACCGTCAGAGCTAGAAACACAAGCATGTCGCTACACTCGCAATAACATCTGCTAAACATGTGCATGTGTCCAATAAAATTTGATTTGTCCTTTTTTTTTTTCAAAGTGTACTTTTCCATATATAGACACGTCCTGTATGTTTCAATCAAGTCAACCTTATGCACTGAGCTGGTCTGATGCTTTAAGCCAGCTATTTGATGAAATAATGAAGACACACAAATGACTAGAGGGAGTCCGACCGCAATTAATTTGATTGTGCCGCCTGGCTCAGACTTGCTGCGTAAAAAAAAAAGAGTGATTTTTCTAGCACCGTTGCCTCTCTCCTCCCTGCTGCAGTGACCACCACAGAACATCAGTGTGTATAGCATTGTCCGTATTGCTGAAGCTGCAACATAATTACAGCCATTTCTGACTGAGAAGTTCTGTTACTGAAATGGTTACTGGTTGCGCAGGAGGTAACGGGGAAGTCAGATGTGTGGAATAAATTTGAATGGTTGTGGGGGAAAACTGGAGATCAAGAAAAATAAGGTATTGAGCAAGCGCTGCGTGCATATTAGGCCTACAGTGAGGGGGGGAAAGTATTTGATCCCCTGCTGATTTTGTACGTTTGCCCACTGACAAAGAAATTATCAGTCTATAATTTTAATGGTAGGTTTATTTGAACAGTGAAAGACAGAATAACAACAACAAGAAATCCATGAAAAACACATGTCAAAAATGTTATAAATTAATTTGCATTTTAATGAGGGAAATAAGTATTTGACCCCCTCTCAATCAGAGAGATTTCTGGCTCCCAGTGGTCTTTTATACAAGTAACGAGCTGAGATTAGGAGCACACTCTTAAAGGGAGTGCTCCTAATCTCAGTTTGTTACCTGTATAAAAGACACCTGTCCGCAGAAGCAATCAATCAATCAGATTCCAAACTCTCCACCATGGCCAAGACCAAAGAGCTCTCCAAGGATGTCAGGAACAAGATTGTAGACCTACACAAGGCTGGAATGGGTTACAAGACCATCACTGTATGTGTGCCAAACAGGTGCTGTTAGATTACAATATAAGGCCTACAGCTCGATGGTGGTTATATAAGGCTGCTATAATAAGCCTACTAATGACAATAACATGACTTATTATTGTGATGATCATAATAGTAATAACAAGAATGAGATCAAGGAAAAGAGAGGGTTAATTATTATGGATATAATTTACCTGACAATTTGGACCATTGTAAATGGCACTATATACATTATAAATAATACCAGAGAGGCTAGTCTAACGTAAAACGAAATGGGAAGCCTTTATTACAGCATAGCAAGGATTTAAAAACAGCTAATTTGTGAAATTGTTCCGTCATGCTTGCGGCTCACGGAATCCGTAGGCTATCACCCAAACACTACACACTGGGGAGAACAAGTATTTGATACACTGCCGAATTTGCAGGTTTTCCTACACTTCAACTGTGAGAGACGGAATAAGTAATTAATTTGAATTTTATTGCATGGTATAAGTATTTGATCACCTACCAACCAGTAAGAATTCCGGCTCTCACAGACCTGTTAGTTTTTCTTTAAGAATCCCTCCTGTTCTCCACTCATTACCTGTATTAACTGCACCTGTTTGAACTCCTTACCTGTATAAAAGACACCTGTCCACACACTCAATCAAACAGACTCCAACCTCTCCACAATGGTCAAGACCAGAGAGCTATGTAAGGACATCAGGGATAAAATTGTAGACCTGCACAAGGCTGGGATGGGCTACAGGACAATAGGCAAGCAGCTTGGTGAGAAGGCACCTCTGTAATTGCAAACAAAGGTTTCTGTACCAAATATTAAGTTCTGCTTTTCTGATGTATCAAATACTTGTCATGCAATAAAATGCAAATTAATTACTTAAAAATCATACAATGTGATTTTCTGGATTTTTGATTTAGATTCCGTCTCTCACAGTTGAAGTGTACCTATGATAAAAAATTACAGACCTCTACATGCTTTGTAAGTAGGAAACACTGCCGATTTTGCAGGTTATAAAATACTTGTTCTCCCCACTGTATATACACACACACACACACACACACAGTGCATTCGGGAAAGTATTTGACCCCTTTTTCTACATGTTACGTTTCAGCTTTATTATAAAATGGTTTAAATATCCTCCCATCAATCTACACACAATATCCCTTAATGACAAAACGAAAACAGGTTTTTAGACATTTTTGCCAATGAATAAAAAATGGATACCTTAAATACATAAGTATTCAGACCTTTTGCTTTGAGACTCAAATGAGTTCAGCGGCATCCTGTTTCCATTGATCATCCTTGAGATGTTTCAACAACTTGATTGGAGTCCACCTGTGGTAAATTCTATTGATTGGACATGATTTGGAAAGGCGCACACACACATAAGGTCCCACATTTGATAGTGCATGTCAGAGCAAAAACCAAGCCATGAGGTCGAAAGAATTGTCCGTAGAGCTCCGAGACAAGATTGTGTCAAGGCACAGATCTGGGGAAGGGTACCAAAAAATGTCTGCACCATTTGAAGGTCTCCAAGAACACAGTGGCCTCCATCATTCTTAAATGAAAGACGTTTGGAACCACCTAGACACTTTCTGGAGCTGGCAACCTAGCCGAGCAAGCTGAGCAATCGGAGTAGAAGGGCCTTGGTCAGGAATGTGACCAAGAACCTGATGGTCACTCTGACAGAGCTCCAGAGTTCCTCTGTGGTAATAGGAGAACCTTCCAAAAGGACAACTATCTCTGCAGCACTCTACCAATTAGGCCTTTATGGTAGAGTGGCCAGATGGAAGCCAATCCTAAGTAAGAGGCACATGACAGCCCGCTTGAAGTTTGCCAAAATGCACCTAAAGACTCTGACCATGAGAAACTAAGGTTTGTTTTCAGACCCTTTACTCAGTACTTTGTTGAAGCACCTTTGGCAGCGATTACAGCCTCGAGTCTTCTTGGGTATGACGTTGCAAGCTTGGCACACCTGTATTTGGGGAGTTTCTCCAATAATTCTCGGTAGATCCTCTCAAGCTCTGTCAGGTTGGATGGGGAGCGTCGCTGCACAGCTATTTTCAGGTCTCTCCAAAGATGTTCAAGTCCGGGCGCTGGCTGGGCCACTCAAGGACATTCAGAGACTTGTCCAAATCCTGCGTTATCTTGGCTCTTTGCTTAGGGTCGTTGTCCTGTTGGAAAGTGAACCGATCTGAGGTCCTTGTTTTCCCAGGCTAAACTTGCTGGCTGGCTTAACTGTACTATTTTTCTTACTCACTGCCTTTGCCCGTCATACAATCATGTAGCTAAGAAATTTGCTGGAAAGAAACTTGAAAATGATTTATTGTTTTGTTGAATAGTCATGACTGGTTTGAGATATCTGTTGTAAACGAAGGTGGCGAAGAATATCTTTGCTACTTAATGCGGATCCAAGATCAGTTTTGAGATCCACCGGCATCATATGTACTCAGTTTTATGCTCTCAACCTTTTAATTTTTTTTATTGTATTTGTTGATTTAAAGCAGAGTTTATTAATATAATGAGTAATCCAGGAATGTCACAAGTTAATTGACACGAGAGAACTCGAGAAAATAGCATCTCTACAGAGCGAAGTGACTACAATGAATGGCCAAATTACTTCCGGACAAAAATTAGGGTCCGCCCGTGGAGCTACTCCTCACCACTCCATAGTCGCAGAATTGAATCATTAGAACATAATTCAACAATATCCAGTAATGTGTTGAACTGATAGTTTTGCTTAAGAAGTCTTACGCAGATAAGTTGCCCGTAAGAAGCTTCAGACCGCACGCAACGCATGTGTGCGACACGCTTTAGCTATAAAATAAGTGATATATGGTAAATATGTTATCCAAGTATTTATGTTTTATATTCATTCTTTTTTTAAACTTTTTTTTTTACAGAGCTGTCTGGAGCTGATTCAACACCTGAGGTGAGATTTTAGATAAAAGAAATAATAGAAACATAAATATTATGTAATTATTATATAAATAAAGCTAGAAATGTTTGCGGTTCATTTATTTTTTTCTCATTTCATTCTCATGATGAGATCTTGGTTGTAATTTTTTTCCAACCTCTCTAAAGGGATAAGAACTTTGAAGAGTTCTCCAAACATCTTAAGGGCCTAGTCAACCTGTACAAGCTTCCTGGAGACAAGTGAGTTGCTATTAGAGCACTATAAGTGGTGGTGGAATTGAATTACATCAAATGCTGTTATACTTCATTTTTTATCTTTATTGCGGTTCCCACCAGTAAGCTGAAAACAAAGATGTACCTGGCACTTCAATCCCTCGAGTTGGATCTTACCAAGATGATGCACATGTTCAGGTATGTACGCATTGCGGTTTGACTAGGTGCATCTCAAAACCTCCCTTTTTACAATGCCCCTGATATGGCCGATCGAAAGAAAATTTCTCCCTCCGTAAAAAATGTTTTTTCCCAGAAGATCTTTTTGAGTGCTTTCCCCTTTGAGAAAAATATGTTCCTGTCAGAATAAATTCTCACTATTGTGTGTGTGTGTTGCAGGTTAGCCACCAACGCTAACACGGTGGAGACCATCCTTCATGGGAGCGTGGGTCTGCTGACAGCCAGGAGCGGGGGCCATCTTGTCTCCCTCCAGTGCTACGTGTCCCCGTATGATGTGTTCGAGGAAAGGACAGGCTCGCAGCTCAACTTCACAGACACAAATGGTGAGGGGGCGAAAGAAGTTTGCCACAGTGCTGCCCAGAAAGCCAATGCAGTGCTTTCCGCTCGTTGGGGCTAATCCTAAATAGAGATGAACACATATTTTCTTGATTCAGCCATGGTTTAATAAATAAAAATGGTTGAAAAGATATACAGTTGAAGTCGGAAGTTTACATACACTGAGGTTGGAGTCATTAAAACTCGCTTTTCAACCACTCCACAAATTTCTTATTGAACAATAGTTTTGGCAAGTCGGTTAGGACATCTACTGTGTGCATGACACAAGTCATTTTTCCGACAATTGTTTTACAGACAGATTATTTCACTTGTAATTCACTGTATCACAATTACAGTGGGTCAGAAGTGTATATACACTAAGTTGACTGTGCCTTTAAACAGCTTGAAAAAATTCCTGAAAATGATGTCATGGCTTTAGAAGCTTCTGATAGGCTAATTGACATCATTTGAGTCAATTGGAGGTGTACCTGTGGATGTATTTCAAGGCCTACCTTCAAACTCAGTGCCTCTTTGCTTGACATCATGGGAAAATCAAAAGAAGTCAGCCAAGACCTCAGAAACAAAATTGGAGACCTCCACAAGTCTAGTTAATCCTTGAGAGAAATTTCCAAATGCCTGAAGGTACCACGTACATCTGTACAAACAATAGTATGCAAGTATAAACACCATGGGAACATGCAGCCGTCATACCGCTCAGGATGGAGACGCGTTCTGTCTCCTAGAGATGAATGTGCTTTGCTGCGAAAAGTGCAAATCAAACCCAGAACAACCACAAAGGACCATGTGAAGATGCTGGAGGAAACGGGTACAAAAGTATCTATATCCACAGTAAAACGAGTCCTATATCGACATAACCTGAAAGGCAGCTCAGCAAGGAAGAAGCCACTCCTCCAAAACCGCCATAAAAAAGCCAGGTTTGCTACGGTTTGCAACTGCACACGGGGAAAAAGATTGTACTTTTTGGAAAATGTCCTCTGGTCTGATGAAACAAAAATAGAACTATTTGGCCATAATGACCATTGTTTTGTTTGGAGGAAAAAGGGGGAGGCTTGCAAACCGAAGAACACCATCCCAACAGTGAAACATCATGTTGTGGGGGTGCTTTGCTGCAGGAGGGACTGGTGCACTTCACAAAATAGATGGCATCATGGAGGTAGGAAAATGATGTGGATCTATTGAAGCAACATCTCAAGACATCAGTCAGGAAGTTAAAGCTTGGTCGCAAATGGGTCTTCCAAATGGACAATGACCCCAAGCATACTTCCAAAGTTGTGGAAAAATGGCTTATTAAGGACAACAAAGTCAAGGTATTGGAGTGGCCATCACAAAGCCCTGACCTCAATCCCGTAGAAAATTTGTGGGCAGCACTGAAAATTTATTGTGGGACGCTTGTGGACGGCCACCTAACACGTTTGACCCAAGTTAAACAATTTAAAGGCAATGCTACCAAATACCAATTGAGTGTATGTAAACTTCTGACCCACTGGGAATGTGATGAAAGAAATAAAAGTTGAAATAAATCATTCTTTCTACTATTATTCTGACATTTCACATTCTTAATATAAAGTGGTGATCCTAACTGACCTAAGACAGGGAATTTTTACTAGGATTAAATGTCAGGAATTGTGAAACTGAGTTTAAATGTAAACTTCCGACTTCAACTGTAGGTTGGCATGCAATACACCTGGCAACTTATAATCATCTAATTTGTTTGGCTGGATTTGCTGACTTGGCTTAAACCGTACAAGATTTTGGAACTAGACTATATATTAAATAATCAAATGATCGTCCTTTGGCCATCTTTCTCCACTTGTGCATGTCTTAACATGGCCCTACTTTAACTCCTGTACAGTCCCTCGCTCTCTGGGTGTGAGTGTATCTGTGACGGTGGAGGGGACCTCGTCAATCTACAAGCTACCCATCGCCCCCCTCATCACGGGATCTCACCCAGTTGACAACAAGGGGTGAGACCTCTCCCAAATTTCAGACATTCAATTTAAGTTCCAGAGCAAAGATTTAGATGGTCTTAAAGATATCTTTTTGGTGAATAAAATACATCAGATACTTTTATTAATTGTTCA
Source organism: Oncorhynchus kisutch (assembly GCF_002021735.2). Classification (NCBI taxonomy): domain Eukaryota; kingdom Metazoa; phylum Chordata; class Actinopteri; order Salmoniformes; family Salmonidae; genus Oncorhynchus; species Oncorhynchus kisutch. Next base: position 24,865,874 of record NC_034193.2, read on the forward strand.
TAATAAATGGGTAATAAGTCGTTATTTTGTTGTGGGGGAATAACTGGATAATTTTGAGATTGTGTGTTTGTCTCCTCTCTCTGTTGCAGAACCCCCTCCTTCTCGTCTGTGACCAACTCCAACTGTGTGGACCTTCCTGCCTCTTTCTTCCTCAAGATGAACCTGCCCATGCCCTTCTCCCTCTCCTTCATCCAGAGGATGGGCAATGCTACAGGTGGGTGGTCTCAGACGTGTGTATGTGTTTCGGTGTGTGTGGACTAGGGTTGGGCGGTATCCAGGTTTTCAAGCCAACATATAGTTTCTGTACCATACTCGGATTATAAGATATTACCGAATGTACGCACAAGGGGTGTTATAAAAATAAAATGAGTGCAAAACGGTTTAGGTTACAGGGATCTTGATCCAGGAGGGGATTGAATGTCTCTGTTCTAACCAAGAAGCTTGATCTTGACATCTAGCCACTTTGCAAACCAAATGCGTAGGTAGAGGCCTGAGCTGGATGTACCGTGCCTTCAGAAAGTATTCACACCCCTTGACTTGATTCCACATTTTGTTGCGTTACAGCATGAACTCAAAATGGATAATCGACACACAATACCCCATAATGACAAAGTGAAAACATGTATTTTTAAATTTACAAATAAGTATTCACACCTCTGAGTCAAGAATATAATCACCCTTTGACAGAGTCTTTCTGGGTAAGTCTGTGTGAGCTTTGTACACCTGGATTGTACAACATTTGCCCATTTTTATTATTATCAAAATTCTTCAACCTCTGTCAAGTTGGATGTTGATCATTGCTAGACAACCATTTTCAGGTCTTGCCATAGTTTTTCAAGCAGTTTTAAGTCAATACTGTAACTCTTCTACTCGGGAACATTCAGTCTTCTTGGTTAGCAACTCTAGTGTAGATTTGGCCTTGTGTTTTAGGTTATTGTCTTGCTGAAAGGTGAATTCATATCCCAGTGTCTAGTGGAAAGCAGACTGAACCAGGTTTTGATCTAGGTTTTTGCCTGTGCTTAGTTCCGTTTTATTTTTATCATGAAAAACTCCCCATGCATTAATGATTACAAGCATACCCATGTCATGATGCAGCCACCACTATGCTTAAAAATATGGAGAGTGGTACTCAGTAATGTGTTGTATTGGATTTTCCGAAAACATAACATTTTGTATTCAGGACAAAGAGTGAATTGCTTTGTCACTTTTTTGCAGTATTACTTTAGTGTCTTGGTGCAAAATGGGGCATGTTTTCAAATATATTCTTATTTTTTTATCTGTTATTTTACCAGGTAAGTTGACTGAGAACATGTTCTCATTTACAGCAACGACCTGGGGAATAGTTACAGCGGAGAGGAGGGGGATGAATGAGCCAATTGTAAACTGGGGGTTATTAGGTGACCGTGATGGTTTGAGGGCCAGATTGGGAATTTAGCCAGGACACCGGGGTTAACACCCCTACTCTTATGATAAGTGCCATGGGATCTTTAATGACCTTAGAGAGTCAGGGCACCTGTTTAACGTCCCATCCGAAAGACGGCACCCTGCACAGGGCAGTGCCCTGGGGCATTGGGATATTTTTTTTAGACCAGAGGAAAGAGTGCCTCCTACTGGCCCTCCAACACCACTTCCAGCAGCATCTGGTCTACCAGCCAGGGACTGACCAGGACCAACCCTACTTAGCTTCAGAAGCAAGCAAGCCAGCAGTGGTATGCAGGGTGGTATGTGTGGTATGTGTGTTCTGTACAGGCTTCTTTCTTTTCACTCTGTCAATTAGGTTAGTATTGTGGACTAACTAGAATGTTGTTGATCCACCCTTAGTTTTCTCCTATCGCAGCCATTCAACTCTGCAACTGTTTTAAAGTCACCATTGGCCTCCCTCCTACCAGGGATTCCTGTGTTTGAGACACCCCCCACCCTGTCGCCCCTCTACGAGCTCATTGTCCAGAATCAACTCCAGGAGGAGGGGGGGAACCCCCTGACCACCCCCACACACGCCATGCGCTTCTACGCTGTGAGTAGCCTCCTCTCACTCCCCTCTTAGACCGGCTTCGTGTGTGTGTGTGTGGGTGTGGAAGAAATATGATGAGAGCTCCCCTCAGATAGGCTAGGTGAAATATGAACTGTTGCTTACATCTATCCGCTCTTCTCAGATCGACTACAGAAGTGCAATGAAGGGAGATATTTGGTTCATTTTCATTTCAATCGTCAGATGACGTCAAGCGCTCCCCCACGTTAGCACGAGAGTGCACGCAACTGCTTCTTGAGGGCTGCGGTGTGTGGTGCTGCTTTTCTTGTCGTCCCGATCCTCAGTGTGACCTGTGAATGTCAAGTGATTGGCCGGGAAGTCTCAGATTTGACTCGGTCCAGTGAAAAGAAGAGCCTGTATGAACGGGTTGTGAGCTACACATACCTCTTCTAACATCTCAAACAAGACAAGTGAAACACAGCCGTACAGTTTATTTAAAGTGGGGTAAAAAATGGACTATCTTTTTAATTTGGCTCAACCATAAAGAGCTTACCAGTATATTGGAATTTGGTAGTTTTAAACACTGAATTAATTCTGTCTCTGGGGGAAAAAAACAAGGCTCTCCCATAGAGTTAACGGGCTCGTCTTTTGTATTTGTCCTGTTATGGCGTCTGTGAGAGCATGGGCAGTGCCATAGAGCCCCACAGTGGAGGTGTCATGATACACAAGCATTTCGCTACGCCCGCAATAACATCTGCTAAATAGGTGTGTGTGACCAATACATTTAAGTTTGATTTGATACCCATAAAACCTAGCAGTCAAACGGGTAAATGGTTCCAATTGTTTTTTCTAACAGGGGATTTTAGAAACACTTAAAATAAGGGCTCTGTCACCTTGTCTGAGAGAGGGTAAGGGTAAGCCTACACGGAACACAGCCCTTAATGGAAGTGTTTCTAAAAATCCCCTATAGGAAAAATGAATGGTGGAAAAACGTTTGGAACCATTTCCCTGTTTGACCACTAAGCTTTATGGGTATTATGACTCATACTGTGGTACTCTGTTGAGGCCATCTCCGTTTAGAAGTAGTACATTTTCTTCTTCTTTTGGGTTCTAGCTAATATTGGTGACTTTCCGCCACCTGCAATGCTAGAGATCTGAACCATATCTTGTCATTCATTCATTTAAAATAGTGGGAGCCCTCAGAGGTAGCGTCCATGCAAAAAAAAATGGTTACATCCGTGATGAGTCCTAACTATCTCTATGGGCTCTCCATCTTACCTTTTCCTTTCTCCTCTCCCTCTGCTCAGTCGTTGCCTGACCAGCAGCACTGCTACTTCCTGAATGGCGACGCCCCGGTGCAGGACGGGCACTCGCTGCAGGGGACGCTGGTGTCCAAGATCCCCTTCCGCCACCCAGCCCAGGTGCCCGCCCTACTGGATGTTATCAGGCACCAGGCAGCCGCCAACACACTGATTGGCAGCTGCGTCAAGCGCACCTTCATCAAGGATGGTGCGTAGTAGTGGTGGTGGTGGTGGTAGTGGTTGTAGTTGTTGACCAACTGAAACAGGGAGGGGCCTGCTCTTGTCCAATAAGAACGGCTAACTAATGAACACAACTGGTCCTGGAGAACTGCAGTGTTACAGGGCTGTTCCATCTCAACCCGAAATACAAAATCATTTTCATATTGTTACTCTAGTCAGCATAATACAGTACATGCCAACGCATTGTTTGAGCTGTCCGTACTGACGCTGATCAAAACAAATGGAAGCGTTCAACCCACAAAAACAGAAATTGTAATTGACATGAGATGGAATCTTGCGCTATTCAGTGATGTAATATCCTGTTGTGTAATCCCCCTCCAGACACTCCAGGACTGCTACAGTTTGAGGTGTGTCCTCTGACCGACTCCAGCTTCAGCGTCTCCTTCCAGCACCCTGTTAACGAGTCCCTAGTCTGTGGTGAGGACATACACTGACATTACCATCGAATTAAATGGAACATAATTGAATGTATCCCTATGGACATTACTGCTGTTTCAGTCCGCCAGTCCTCTAACCGGCCCTGTGACTTTCACAACAGAATTGACATTAGATCAACTCTGGCCCTGTTGGTCTGACATTTTCACTCACTCTTGACTACTTCTTTGCTAGCTCCAGCTCTTTTACCTTGATGTTGAACCTAAAACATGGATACAATTTGCACTGTCCTTGTCAAATAAACTCTCTCGAACTTCTCCTTCTCCTCTCACTCTCCGTCTCTCTCCTCTCCACCATCTCCTTCTCTCTCCCTCTTGCAGTGGTTATGGAGGTGATTGACTCCAGGCAGGTGTCCTGTAAGCTGTACAAAGGCCTATCCGATGCCTTGATCTGCACTGACGATTTTATCACCAAAGTGGTCCAGAGGTGAGCGGCCATTTTCTCTGTTTTAAGTGTCCTTCACGCAATCTGTTTTATGTTGTAGTAGATGCTTCTCAGCCTTTCTTGTTGTTACCCCACTGCAAAGAAACCAACCCGAATGGTTTCATTCAATATGCTTTATTCAACAAAATACAACAATTTTGAAGCCATGTGACCTTCAGTAGAAAATAATTGGTGTTAAATTAAGTAAAATAAAGATAAATGACAATTAAAAAAAAATATATAAAAATATATATTTTATGTCCGCCCCATCACCATTCGGATCCCTTTCCTCAGGTGCATGTCCATCCCTGTCACCATGCGGGCCATCCGGCGGAAAGCGGAGACCATCCAGGCAGACACGCCAGCCCTCTCCCTGATTGCCGAGACGGTGGAGATCATGGTGAAAAAGAACTTACCCCCTGCTGGAAGCCCCGGGTACGGCATGGGCACAGGGGTTGACCCCACCAACCCCATGGGGCTCCCGGGTGTCGGTGGAGGCAACACTCCCACCGGGAACAGTGGGGGAGGTAACTTTGCCAGCCCAATCACATCTCTGTTCGGGATAAGTCGCAGCCAAAGCCAGGGGGGAGAGTGTACACCCCAGGGTGGGGCAGCTGGACAGCAACAGCAGGGGGGTCAATCAGGAGACGACTTCAGCAAAGTGACCCAGAATCCCATTCTGACCAGCTTGCTGCAGATCACGGGCGCTGTGGGCACTAGCCCCACTCCCCAGAACAGCTCTTCCGGATCGCAACCCCACCAGACTCCGCCTCCCACCTCCTCCCCTGCCACCAACACCAAGAACCACCCCATGTTAATGAACCTGCTGAAAGACAACCCCGCCCAGGACTTTGCTGCCCTCTATGGCTCGAGTCCCCTAGAGAGGCAGAACTCTTCCTCTGGGTCGCCACGCACTGATGGCATGGGTGGCACCTGCCCCGGAGGTGGCACCAAGGGCAAGAAGAAGCGTCCCAGAGGGATGGAGAAGGGTGGGGTGCCTGGGGCAGGAGGAGGGGGGATGGGAGGGATGAACAAGCAGCAGTCGGGGTCCATGCAGCCTCACCACCACCAGCACCAGCCCACCGAGGACGACTTCCACCGCGAGCTCTTCTCCATGGACGTGGACGCCTCCCAGAATCCCATCTTCGACGTCAACCTGCCCGGCGATGGCTTGGACACGCCCCACAGCATCACCCCAGCGCCCAGTCAGTGCGGGACCCCGCCTTCCGGGGCCGGAGTGTCCTACCACTCGCAGTCGCACGTCCAGTCCCAGCAACAGCAGCAACCACCTCCGGGATCATCCTTGCCTCGCATGGTACGCCTATCGAGCTCCGACAGCATCGGCGCGGACATAAACGAGATCTTGTCGGACTTACCTGAGCAGACCGGTAAAGGCGGCAGCGGTTCGCACGGGCAGCACCACCTGGGCAGCGGGGAGGATGGGGGCCCCCTGGGCACCCCGCACCGCGACTCGTCCAGCTCGGGACAGGGCAGCGCAGTGTTCGAGGCGGACATCTTCAACACCAACAGCAATGAGAACCCCTTCACGAACGCCGCCGACCTGATCGCCGAGGCGACCGCCACCACCCCTACTAGCGACTCCTCGTCCACAAACTTCTTCCCCGACACGGTGGACTTCAACCCCGAGCTGCTGACCTCCAGCCACGGCTTCCCCCAGGCCTACTTCGACGACAGCTCACCCAGCGCCGATGGAGACCTGGACCTGGTCAAAGGCTTCGGTGGGAGCAGCCAGCAGAACACGCCATCCGGCACCCCCCAGAATCCCACCCCGCACGGCCAGAGCACCCCCGACCCCTCCCTCAAGGACCCCTTCGACATTTCTGGCATAGTGTTCGGGGGCAACAGCGGAGGGGGCAAGCCACTGCTGGGTCAGGCCCTGGATCTAGGGGACTCGCACCCGTCCCACATGGGGGGAGGCCAGAGCCCTCTCATGATGGCCATGGGAGGGGGGAGCAGTGACTTCAAGAGTGGCGAGGCCAAAGCCAAACAGCAGCAGCAGGGACTTATGAGGGCGAAGGATGACAATGGGGGCGGGAGTGGGCGCAGCTCAGGGATGGGGATGACTGGCAGCAGCTCCACTGAGGGGAAGCAGGTGAAGCGAAGCCGCACCCCTTCCAGCGAGGGCAAGTCCAAAGACAAGCCCCCCAAACGCAAAAAGCTCGATCCCGACGGGAAGTCCCCATCTCACAGCACAGGGGGGCGACCCTACACCCCACCCAGCGGAGGCTCGGGATCTGGAGGCAGCATTGGCGGAGGATCCAAGTCTCCCGGTAGCTCCGGGCGGTCGCAAACCCCACCAGGAGGTGCCACACCACCTATCCCTAAGATCACCATTCAGATTCCCAAAGGAACACTGTCTGGTGGGAAAACCTCGTCCCATGGCGGGTACACCTCAAGCAGTTCGGCGGGTGGTGGCACGGGCGGTGCAGGCAGCACTAGCGGAAGCAAGAGCCATCATTCTCACTCCTCGTCTTCCTCAGGCAAGATCAAGAGTAAGGAGGGCACCCTGGGCCAAGGCATCAGCTCCAAGCCTGGGAGCGTGGGAGGGGGTGTTGGAGGTGGACCCCCCCAGATGAAGAGCTCTTCACAGGGAATGGGTGTGGGGAAGCCAGGCTCTTCTCCCATCACCAAACATGGACTCTCCGGGTCGGGAAGCAGTGGTGGCGGGGTTGGAAGTGGGAACAAGATGAAGCCGCAGGGGGGCAAGCCTCCCGGGTCCCTCATGAACCCCAACATCAAGCCCAACATTTCCCCCTCGCACTCTCGCCCCAGTGGCTCTGACAAGCTCTCTTCCACCATGAAGATGCAGCAGTCACAAGTCCCAGGAACTCCGCCGTCCTCCAAGGCCAAGTCCCCCATGGGCTCAGGGGGCGGCGGCTTGGTAGGGTCCAAGTCGTCCTCCGGTGGGGGGATGGGCTCCCAGAAGCAGCTGGGCGGTGGTGGTTCCTCTTCCGGCTCCTCGTCTTCCACCTCGTCCTCCAGCTCCTCTTCCTCTGGCTCCATGCCCTTTTCCGGAGGCTCCCAGTCTCAGTATGGCTCTGGTGGTGGCGGAGGGGGTGGTTGTGGTGGCGGACAAGGGAACAACGCGAACAACCCCAACGCCAAAGGAAAGTCCCCCAGCCGCAACAAGAAGCCCTCGCTGACTGCAGTCATAGACAAGCTGAAGAGCGTCGGCGGGGGAGGGGGTCCTGAAGACGAGGGAGATCCGCCTGTTGGTGGCAGTGGTGGGACTGGTGTAGGCGGACCAGGGGGCGGGCCACCAAACCTCGGCCCCTCCTCCAAGCACGGAATGTCCTCTCAAGGCGGGGAGTACCCGATCAAACGAGAAAAGTCTGAGAAAGAGGGCAAGTCCAAAGTGTCGGTGTCAGTGGGTGCCAGCGGGGACAAGAAGCTCATAGATCCCAAAACTGGAGGCGTAAGCAGCACGGGCGTGGCCAAGATCATTATCAGCAAGCCGGACGGCGGCTCACCCAGCATCAAGGCCAAGGTGACCCTGCAGAAGCCCGGAGAGGGCTCGGGGGAATCCATGCGCCCCCAGCTTTCCGGTCTCAAAGCCTCACCCCTGTTCAGCGGCTCCACGCCCAAGCACGACCGCTCTTCCCCCAGCCACAGCCGCTCGCCGGGCTACACACCGCTCAACCACGACAGCGAGAGCGAGTCAGGCAGCAGCTCTGTGGCAGAGAAGTCCCACCAGAACAGCCCTAGCTCGGACGACGACCAGTCCATGAGGCCCGTGCCCCCGCAGGACTACATGAGCTCCATGCCGCTCAGCTCAGGGGAGAAGCACAAGAAGCACAAGAAGGAGAAGAAGAAGCAGAAGGAGAGGGAACGCGAGAGGGACAAAGATAGAGAGAGGGAGAAGAAGAAGTCGTCGTCTATGTCAACTGGGAACGTTTCGCACGGCCCCATGAAGGCTGACAGCTGGTCGCGGTCACCCATTTTGGCCTCGGATACGTCTCTCTCTATGATGGTCTCGGACCGTCCCTCCCGCCCCAGTCCTGTCTACATGCGGAATGAGGACGATGACCTCATGGACTCGGCCCTCACTGGCAACCTATAACCCTTTCAATAGACACATATTTGATTTGGATTTTAAAGGCCAGCCTGTAACTTTCATTTCCAATCAAAAGTCACGCCACTGGGGGTTTAAAGAGAGAGACCAATAATGTGAAGGTTGCTGGTTCAAATCCCGGGCCAGGCAATGAAAAGTGGGAGATTAGCATACAGATTGCTGTACAGATTCCAGGTGTACCATCTTCTGCCGTTGTGCCCTTGTGCAAGCAAGGCCCTTTACCCATAAATAGCACAAGTATTGCTAGTGGCAGCACTTTTGACATGAAATGAGAACTTACAGAATGTGCCTTTTCATAATCTTGACTGCAACTCTTCCCTTGGTGTCCATGCCATATTTGCAAAGACTGGCAGCACTAGCAGTAGGCCATTTATCAAGCAGATCTTTGAAACGCGGTCTGAAGCTCTACCAGTGTACCTGTTTTCTTTTTTTAATGTGTCTTTTTTTAACGTATCAGTATATGTCCAAGAATGACAAATACAGCAGGATTCAACTTTGAAATCCAAGTGTGTTCTACAGCCATATTGTTACCTAGACATGGAGATGCCAATTTCTACTGTGATGTGGGTGGAGGGTGAGGCATTTTGGAATTAAAGGGATAGTTCACCCATCACCTAATTTTGGTGAACTATCCCTTTAAGGAAGTCCACACGTACCCAACGACACATGGTATCTGTTTCAGTCTGCACGGCTGAGTCTGTATGGTTTATTTGAGCTACGATGTTGGTTGTATTTTAAGTTAGAATATCTTTTAGATTCATGATTTACTCTAGCGGCACCAAACATAGAAGATTGCAGCTCTGTTTTTGATTTGGGGGGGGGGGGGGTTAAAAAGAGTTAAGACTGTAGCATTGCACCATGTTTAAAAAGAAAAAATAACATGTAAAAAAATATATATATTTTAAATATTTTGTTTTTACAAAGTATCATTCGGCAAGGGTTGTAACATCTTATTGTGTGTTTAAATGCCTTAAATGTGGATTCAGAATATTGTGAATTTTAGATTTTGATACCTCTTTTAACATGTAATGGGCAGGTGAGTGTTGAGATGTAGAACTTTTTTTGCAGAGAAGTTTGGCAAGCTTAAAATAAATATTTAAATGCTGAATGATTTCTCTCCTCTGTGTACACCTTTTCATATTTGTTGAGAGTTAACTATTGGTCGACTAGCTCCAGGCTTGATATTTTATAGAATTGAGTTATCGATCCATAATCTTGTTTAATCATAAAAAACACCTCTATTCGATTACTGAACAGTCAAAGTGCAGTTACTAGTAAGTAATATATAAGAACAAAGTGTTAATACAATGTAAGTAGTGCCATTACAGCGTTACTACACAGGTAACAACATATTCTAGATACTTTCTTTTGAAATTATAATTGAAATTACAATTGAACAGCTTCCCAAATCCCAGACTAGCTTTTAGGATTTCTAGTGCGCCCGAGGGGCACTGCAGTTGCATCCATCTCCTGCAGAGGTCAGCATCGAGTCGTGCTGCAAATCCCCATAACCATATAATAACCATGAAACAAACATTTCCCTGCAGGATGGAATTCCTGTGGTTATGATTAGAGGGTAAAAATAAATTCCATGACTTGATTCACTATTCTATTAGAAAAAATACAAGGAGTGGAAAAATATTGGGGACCAAGGCAATAATACACATTCTAATGAGTGAACCAGAACGTGTTTAGTGATTAATATGCAAATAAATGGGATTGGTTGACCTTGTACTGAACACTACATACAACTTATACTGAACAAAAATATAAAAGCAACATGTAAAGTGTGTTGGTCCCATGTTTCTTGAGCTGAAATAAAACATCCCAGGAATTTTCCTTAAGCACAAAATGCTTATTTCTCTCTTATTTTGTGCACAAATTTGTTTACAACCCTGTTAGTGAGCATTTCTCCTTTGACAAGATAATCCATCCACCCGACAGGTGTGGCATACCAAGATTCTGATTAAACAGCATGATCATTATAAAGGTGCACCTTGTGCTGTGGACAATAAATGGCCACTCTAAAATGTGCAGTTTGGTCACACAACACAATGCCACAGATGTATCAAGTTTAGAGGGAGCATGGAATTGGCATGCAGAGAACTGAATGTTAATTTCTCTACCATGAGATGGGTGTACGTCCAACCGGCCTCACAACAGCAGACCACGTGCAACCACGCCAGGCCTGGTCCTCGACATCCGGCTTCTACACCTGCGCGATCGTCTGAGACCAACCAGCCGGACAGCTAATGAAACTGGGTTTGCACAAGAGAATAATTTCTGCACAAACTGTCAGAAATCGTCTCAGGGAAGCTCATCTGCGTGCTCGTTGTCCTCACCAGAGTCTTGACTGCAGTTCAGTGTTGTAACCGACTAAAGTGGGCAAATGCTCACCTTGGATGACCAATGACACGCTGGAGAAATGTGCTCTTCACGGTTTCAACTGTACTGGGCAGATGGCAGACAGCCAGTATGGTGTCATGTGGGCAAGCGGTTTGCTGATGTCAACGTTGTGAACAGGGTGCCCCATGGTGGTGTTGGGATTATGGTATGTGCAGGCTTGACAAACACAATTGCATTTTATCATTGGCAATATGAATGCACAGAGATACCGTGCACAGAGATCCTGAGGCCCATTGTAAATGCAATCAGCCGCATGTTTCAGCGTGATATGCACGGCACCATGTCGCAAGAATCTGTACACAATTCCTGGAAGCTGAAAATGTCAGTTCTTCCATGGCCTGCATAATCACCAGACATGTCACAAATTGAGCATGTTTGGGATGCTCTGGATGCGTACGACAGCGTGTTCCAGTTCCCGCCAATGTCCAGCAACTTCACACAGCCATTGAAGAGGTGTGGAACAACATTCCACAGGCCACAATCAACAGCCTGATCAACTTTATGCTCGCTGCATGATGCAAATGGTGGTCACACCAGATACTGAATGGTTTTCTGGGATTTTTTTTTTTAAAGGTATCTGTGGTTAACAGTATTCCCAGTCGTGAAATCCATGTATTTATTTCAATTGACTGATTTCCTTATATGAACTGTAACACAGTAACTTCTTTGAAATTGTAGTGCACTCTACCACAATATCTCATGAATTCTGTTAAAATATTTGTATAATGTATCTTTCCTCTCACTTCTTTGAAGTTATCACTGATCTGATTGGAAATGATGTTGTGTCTTTGATTTTGCTTATCCAATCATGTTTGATCTAGTGATGACCTCAATGAAGGGAGGAAGAGAAGAGGAAGTGAAAGTACTGGAATGGGGCTCTGGCCCTGCATTCTGCCATTTAGATTGTAATGAAAATGTTTGTGGACAGGGGATCTGATCCTAGATCAGCACTCATGTTCTGAGATGCATGTTTGAATGTGGGCCCTGGCCTCTAACCTTCCCAATAGAGTCAGCTGAATTTTTGACCTTTTACCCTACCCCAAATATTTGTTTGTAGTAGGGTGAAAATGTTCACCTAAAATGACATACCCAAACCTAACTGCCTGTAGCTCAGGACCTGAAGCAATGGTATGCATATTCTTGATACCATTTGAAAGGAAACACTTTGAAGTTTGTGGAAATGTAAAATTAATGTAGGAGAATATAACACATTAGATCTGGTAAAAGATAATACAAAGAAAAAAACGTGCGTTTTTTTTGTAGCATCATCTTTGAATTGCAAAAGAAAGGCCATAATGTATTATTCCAGCCCAGGCGCAATTTAGATGTTGGCTCCTAGATGGCAGCATTGTATGTACAAAGTTTTAGACTGATCCAATGAACCATTGCACTGCTGTTCAAAATGTTGTATCAAGACTGTCCAAATGTGCCTAATTGGTTTATTAATAACTTTTCAAGTTCATAACTGTGCACTCTCCTCAAACAATAGCATGGTATTATTTCACTGTAATAGCTACTGTAAATTGGACAGTGCAGTTAGATTAACAAGAATATAAGCTTTCTGCCAATATCAGATATGTCTATGTCTTGGGAAATGTTCTTGTTACTTACAACCTCATGCTAATCGCATTTGCCTACGTTAGCTCAACCGTCCTCTGGGGGACCCACTAATCCTGTAGAGGACATGAAGTTCAGTCAATCTGGAAAATTTCAAGAACTTTGAAAGTTTCTTCAAGTGCAGTTGCAAAAACCATCAAGCGCTATGATGAAACTGGCTCTCATGAGGACTGCCACATGAAAGGAAGACCCAGAGTTACCTCTGCTGCAGAGGATAAGTTCATTAGAGTTAACTGCACCACAGATTGCAGCCCAAATAAATTCTTCACAGAGTTCAAATAACAGACACATCTCAACATCAACTGTTCACAGGAGACTGTGTGAATCACACCTTTATGGTCAAATTGCTGTAAAGAAACCACTACTGAAGGACACCAATAATAATAAGAGATTTGCTTGGGCCAAGAAACACAAGCAATGGACATTAGACCAGTGGAAATCTGTCCTTTGGTCTGATGAGTCCAAATTTGAGATTTTTTGTATCAACCACCATGTCTTTGTGAGATGCAGAGTAGGTGAACGGATGATCTCTGCATGTGTGGTTCCCACCGTGAAGCATGGAGGAGGAGGTGTGATGGTGTGGGGGGTGCTTTGCTAGTGACACTGTTAGGGATTTATTTAGAATTCAAGGCACACTTAATCAGCATGGCTACCACAGCATTCTGCAGTGATACGCCATCCCTTCTGGTCTGCACTTAGTGGGACTATAATTTGTTTTTCAACCGAACAATGACCCAACACACCTCCAGTCTGTGTAAGGGCTATTTGACCAAGAAGGAGAGTGATGGAGTGCTGCATCAGATGACCTGGTTTCCACAATCACCCAACATCAACCAAATTGAGAAGGTTTGGGATGAGTTGGACTGCAGAGTGAAGGAAAAGCAGCCAAACAAGTGCTCAGCATATGTGGGAACGCCTTCAATACTGTTGGAAAAGCATTCCAGATGAAGCTGGTTGAGAGAATGCCAAGAGTGTGCAAAGCTGTCATCAAGGCAAATGGTGTCTACTTTGAAGAATCTAAATTCTAAAATATATTTTGAATTGTTTAACACTTTGTTTGGTTAATACATGATTCCATATGTGTTATTTCATAGTTTTTAGGTCTTCACAATTATTCTACAATGTAGAAAATAGTAAACATCATGAAAAAGTCTGAGTATGTGTGTCCCCACCTTCCCCACTTTTAAGTTTAGGCATTAACTCTGATTTCTTAATGTTAGGCATTAATTCTGAAGGGTTAAGGTTTGGTATAGGCATAAAACAACAAAAAAACATTATATCCCTGGATTCAAACTCGCAAATTTGGAATCCGAGGCAGATGTTTACACCCATCTACAACGCCTTAGCAAAACCGAAACCTACTTGAAGGTAACAGCTTCTCACTGTTGTCCCTAGTGGCCGATTTCCACTAAATCTCCCGACGTCCTCAGACATGGATGGACGTCAAATACTGACTTGTAATCAAGGGTGACCTGGCTGGGATTTATTGTGATACATAGTTAGGAGATTTTTTTCATGCACACACACACACGCCTGTACTTTACTACTGTCCCTCACACACCACTCTGTGGCAGTGAGCCAACTAATTTGCAGCACAGCCGTTTGCACTGTCTGTCAAACCTCAGGGAGATGAAAGAAACCCTGAAACAGCAGCAAGCCTGTCACACTCCTCCTTTCTCCCTCGCTCCTAGACTTTCATTTCTTTCTCCTGCGACCTTTCTAAAACTGCTGAATCCTCTGCTTCTTACACCCATCCAATTTCACAATCATCCCATCCTACCACCCACCTCCGACTCTTTCCTGGTCTGACACCCCTCCCATTTTTTGGCACCCTTCCACTTTTTCCCGTCTTCCCTGGCATGTTTTATGCTCTCTTGCTCCTTCCCATTTATTGACTGCTATTTTTACGCTCTTATCTATTCTACCTTTTCACCCCTGCCATCCCCATCTCCCTTTATCATTGTCCTCTCTAATCCTCTCTCTTTCATGTCTCCCGCTCTTACTCTGTCACACTTACCCCATCTCTCCCTCTCCTTCCTTTGACACTCACCCCATCTCTCTTTCTTCCCTCTTTTGGCACTCACCCTCTTTTTTTCTCCCCCTCTCTTTTTGTTAGTCACTCAGCCCCTCTCGTTCCCCTTTCCCTCCCTTGTCACTCCGGAGTCAGTTCATGTCATTTCAGCAAACCATGATATCCCCCATTTCAGATTGTTCCCCTTAATTAATTAGTTAATTCAATCTTTATATTATTTTACCAGAAAGTGTAGAAGTACCTAATTTTGACCACTAGATGCCACTGTTCCTGCTATACCACCACACTACTTTATCAATTTTGCAGGGCTCTTGAGTGTTTATAAATACATCACAACATTTTGTTTGCAACTTTGGGTAGAAAACCATTCAATTTTGCTCATGATGAAAATAAATCGTGTGGTCATCCTCACAGTTCAAGCCAGTCCTCCGTGAAAGCAATTCAGTTTTTCCTTCTCTTAGCAACCTAATGCTTCAACCCAGCTCTGCTTGAATAGTCCAACAAGTGTGAGCTCTCTGAGAGGGCTATGGTGCAATTCTCAAAACTTTAATGGAGAAAAAGGCTAGGGACTAAAATGTTGTGACAACCCAAACAAAATAATACATTGCATGGCTGTATTGTTTTTTTTAAAGTATATATATATAGTACCAGTCAAAAGTTTGGACACCTACTCATTCAAGGTTTTTTAAATATGTTTTATATATTTTCTACTATGTGAAAAAATAGTGAAGACTTCAAAACTATAAAAACGTGTTAAACAAATCTAAATATATTTTAGATTCTTCAAAGTAGCCACCTTTTGCCTTGATGACAGCTTTGCACACTCTTGACATTCTCTCAACCAGCTTCACCTGGAATGCTTTTCCAACAGTCTTGAAGGAGTTCCCACATATGCTGAGCACTTGTTTGGTTGCTATTCCTTCACTCTGCGGTCCAACTCATCCCAAACCATCTCAATTGGGTTGAGGTTGGGTGATTATGGAGGCCAGGTCATCTGATGCAGCACTCCACCACTCTCCTTCTTGGTCAAATAGGCCTTACACAGCCTGGAGGTGTGTTGGCTCATTGATCTGTTGAAAAACAAATGATAGTCCCACGAAGTGCAGACCAGATGGGATGGCGTATCACTGCATAATGCTGTGGTAGCCATGCTGGTTAAGTGTGCCTTGAATTCTAAATAAATCACTTACAGTGTCACCAGCAAAGTACCCCCACACCATCACACCTCCTCCATGCTTCACGGTGGGAACCGCACATGCAGAGATCATCCGTTCACCTACTCTGCGTCTCACAAAGACATGGCAGTTGGAACCAAAAATCTCAAATTTGGACTCATCAGACCAAAGGACAGATTTCCATCTGTCTAATGTCCATTGCACATGTTTCTTGGCCCAAGCAAATCTTTTCTTCTTATTGGTGTCCTTTAGTAGTGGTTTCCTAGCAGCAATTCGACCATTAAGGCCTGATTCACACAGTCTCCTGTGAACAGTTGATGTTGAGATGTGTCTGTTACTTGAACTCTGTGAAGCATTTATTTGGGCTGCAATTTCTGAGGTTGGCAACTCCAATGAACTTATCCTTTGTAGCAGAGGTAATTCTGGGTCTTCCTTTCCAGTTGTGGTTTTCATGAGAGCCAGTTTCATCATAGCACTTCATGGTTTTTACAACTGCACTTGAAGAAACTTTCAAAGTTGTTCAAATTTTCCAGATTGACTGACTTTCTCTTTGCTTTTTTGAGCTGTTCTTGCCATAATATGGACTTTGTCTTTTACCAAGTAGGGTTATCTACTGTATACCACCCCTACCTTGTCACAACACAACAGATTGGCTCAAATGCATTAAGAAGGAAAGAAATTCCACAAATTAACTTATAACAAGTCACACCTGTTAATGGAAATGCATTCCAGGTGACTACATCATTACATCATGAAGCTGGTTGAGAGAATGCCAAGAGTGTGCAAAGCTGTCATCAAGGCAAAAGATGGCTACTTTGAAGAATCTCAATTATAGAATATATTTAAGTCTGTTTAAAACGTTTTGGTTACTACTGTACATGATTCCATATGTTTTATTTCATAGTTTTGATGTCTTCTATTATTTTGCAATGTAGAAAATAAATAGTAAAAACCCTTGAACGGGTAGGTGTGTCCAAACCTTTGACTGGTACTGTATATATCAGGAAGCAGCTCTGATGATTAGTAATATTTAACATTAAGCCCAACCCAATACCATTACCATTGCAAAACACTATACACTGTGTGTTTGCGACTTGTTCATTTGAAGACCATAACATTGAAACCATTAGACCTGCTGTAGCCTAATTGTTTGCTTGTTCACCAGGAATGGTCTAACTGTAACTTATTCCAGGCCTTTTTTTAAAAGAGAATAAAACATACACAAAAGGGCCGTTTGTTGGACATAGATTAAGCGTAAGAGAAGAACAAACTGAATTGTTTTCATGGAGGACTTGAATTGTGAGAGTGTTTTATTTTTACCCAAAGATGCAAATGAAATGTTGCAATCTATTTAACTGACACAAGAGACCAGCAAAATTGATAAGGTAGTGAGGGCGGTATAGCAGGAACGGCAGCATCTAGTGGTCAAAACATGGTACTTTCACATTACTTTACGGTAAACAATGCAATTACTTCAATTAGTTTCTCTGAATAGGAGAAAAGACTATCACCAGATTCACAGGGAATACATTACATAGCATGGAGAAGCAATACTCCAAACCACATCTTCATACTATTTGTCAAACATAGAGGTCTGATACTGGTTGTTGGGGTGGGATTGGCGTGGGGTGTGCTGGGTCCGGAGGTTTTATTTTGACAATTTCTTTGGATTTGTCATGCCTTACTTACTGGTAGGAAGCAGTTTAGTCCAAATTGGATGTCGGGTACTATATTTATTGAATATTATCGGAATCCTATCAATTAAAATGGCCAATTTGAGATGCAATCAATTAGCTTAAATTCTCAGAGATCAAATTATATTTAAATCCAAATTATGTTTCAGGAATGCTAATTGTATCTGTTACTAACTACAGAAACGTCCAGAACAATCTGAGATGGTGGGTGTCGAAATCCTGTTCCTTGTTCTTTTCGAGGTGGACCGACCCTCAGCCAATGTCACGTTCTGTCAGCCCCCAGTGCAGAAGCTTTGCCTGCAGGCCCCAGAGCTGCAGTCAATGCCACTGTGTGCCTGGAGCTTCGATAAGCCACTCTGTCCTCAATCCCTCTAGTGCAGCCACAGCTCTTGGCACCACTCTACAGCACAACCTCAGTCACTGGAGGCCAAGGAGGAGGAGGACTCCTTTGCCCGTCAGCCATCATGCTGCCATACATAGCCCAGCTCAAAGCATGTTTACCAGAAGACTGAATGCATGAACTTATGACAGTAGCTAAATGAGTCAGAAGAAGTATGCGGTTCTTGGTTACTTTGAAAGTGAGCTAGGGATTAATTATGGATTTGATGTCCATTATTAAAAGTGCACTGCAATATTGACTGTTACGCCATCTAATTTCTTCCCACCGACCCCTCCTTTTTGTAGCAAACCATGCGGTGAGGCTGCGGTTTACTGAAAAGAAAAACAAAGAAATGAGGGACGTATGCCGTTAAACGAGAGGTCACAGTGAGAAGTGAGAGAGACAGAATGAGCGTGGCTGGGTTGACAGCCCGGTGATTGCATTTAGCGAGAAAACAGAAGAGTTTTCTTGGTCATCTTTAGTCGTGTGATCATTTCTATGAATAGCGCTGTCATCCTTCCATAGTACATCACAGCTCTTCTCTGTTGACGGTGTGAAAATAACTGGTGCGAAAATAACTGGTGCACACGACCACACACTCGTCAAGCTAATTCCCGCGGAGAGGACGCAAGAGGCACCGTCGGGAGTCATTTGCCAGTTAAGCTTTATGGCGCATAGTCGGCTCGAGAAGGAAGGGGAGGGAGGGTGGGGTGGATGGAAAGGAGGTTGTGGGGAGGATAGAGGTATTTTCAGCTTCTGAGCACCATAAGGATATTATACTCAGTGAGCTACAGGCAAATACAGGCTTCCGGTTTTCCAGTTCCACACAGGGGCTGATGCTGCTTACTGCATTTGAGGCAACAGTTTTAAGCTTGATTGTACAGCTCTTCTAAGCGTTCTTGAGCTCAAAAGACCTCTAGCTAAAAAAAACACATTTTAAAACCACACCAGTTGTGTGTTTTTTTTAAAACACCAGCCTGCACTCTCACCCGAGGTATAAAAATTGAGAGACAGCAATCTGTACACTGGATGGTTCCACACAGAGATGGGACCAAGTCACAATTGATCAAGTCCTAGGCAAGTCTCAACTCTTAACCTTCAAATCTTGAGTCAAGTCCCAGGTCAAGTCCCACGTTCCAGAGCTCAAGTTAAGTCACAAGTCCCTAATTTGGGGTTTTGAGTGATCAAGTCAATGGTGTTTTATACCACTTTCAATGTAATTCTTTAATTCAGGTTGTATTTTATGTTTTTCTTACACTAGGCCTACTAGTACAGTACATCTGTGAAGTACATAAGAAACTTCACAGATCATGAAATACATGGTTTTTGAGTCATTACTAATGGAAAGGCAATCCAAATTATGATCTATAGCAAGTGTTGATAGTACAGCTACAGTTTGACTGACAAAATCTCCAGCAGGAATCAAGTGGTTGGCTGAGAATAAACTTTCACGGGAACTCTTGCTCAGAGCGCATATTTTCAAGCATTGGAAAAATATAGGACAGTGCTCTATTTTTCCCCTTGCCTTTCTGCACTTGCCGGCACAGTGGCGCTAGGCAGAACAGAATATAACGGTCATTCCCCCTTGTAACCCAATGCAATTCTCCACTTTGAGCAACAAAATTGCTACAAATGTATGTTCACGATGTAATAACAGAATTTAATAGGAGAGGAAGGTGGTGCTGCTCTTTTGGGAGGGAGAAATCCATGTCGCTCGAGTCTCTTGAGTGTTAACTTGGACTTGGAAGTCCCAAGTCACAGATGCTCAAGTTGAAGTCACGTGCCTCAAGTCCACATCTCTGGCACTACAAGATCAGCGTCAAGGAGCAAAGTCATCTTACACTTTGGTAGTACAGCTACACCCTCAAGCGGCATAAAGGTGAAGTGTGACAAAGCAGGAAATGGTGTGTATGACCTGAACACTCAAATGTCCCAGACACTGTGAACCCATTTTTTTCAGGTTGGGATTAGGGTTCAATTTAGGGTTCGTGCTAAGCCTAAAGACAGTAGAACACTTACCATCCAGCCATCATTGTGCCTTTGTGGGCATGACAGTACATGCCAGGATGTGAGAGGGCCTGCCCTAGAAATAGAATGACAAATTCTACTAATTCTATTTCTATAGGCCCTGCTATGCTGCAGCTATTATAGTCTGTGGGTGACTAATACGCTTGACATCAGGATTCATGAGGAAGATATTATCCTCAGATCTTTTTGATGTCAAGGTCATGGATACTTTTGACCCTCAAATGTGTGTCTACTCACACACACACACTCACACACACACACACACACACACACACACACACACACACACACACACACACACACACACACACACACACACACACACACACACACACACACACACACACACACACACACACACACACACACACACACACACACACACACACACACACACACACACACACACATTCTTTATTTCTCTCTCTCTCTCCTTCTGCCACTCTGTCTCTGTCTGTCTCCCACACTCTCCCTCTCTGCAGGGAGGGCTTCGGATCGATCGGCCTTTGATTAAGGAGATTGGCGATTAATAAAAGGGTTTTTCGAGTGGCGACTGACATTTCATCTCCAAAGGGACAGAGGGTGAGCGGTCCCCGGAGGGTAACTTAGGCAAAACACAAGACTGGGATGTAAATGAAATGGGTGTCCTTAAGTTCCCTTTTTAACATTCTGTCTCCTCTACAGGAATTATGAGATCTCCCCTCTATTTTTCTGGCTCATTCTCTCTCTCTCTCTCTCTCTCTCTCTCTCTCTCTCTCTCTCTCTCTCTCCCTCTGTCTTTCTCTCTCTCTCTCCCTCTGTTTTTCTCTCTCTCTCTCTCTCTCTCTCTCTCTCTCTCTCTCTCTCTCTCTCTCTCTCTCTCTCTCTCTCTCTCTTTCTCTCTTTTTACAGTATGTATGCCTAACCTTTTAAATAAATGAAGAGAATCAAATGTCAAAGACAATTGACATCCTCCCCTCCCTCATCTTCTCTTTCCTCGCTTTTATGCACCCCTCCTCCTTTCACCCTCCCAAGCTGGTCTGACAGCGTTTTACAGACAGAAGTATCCTTAGGAGCAAGGATCCTTACTTAGGAGTAAGGCATGTTACGCAGACGCAGAGAGGAAGTATCACTGGTCGTTTTCCCACGCAAAACATTTGTACATGGCGTGCCTTAATGAACATGACCCCTATACAGTCCACAAAATGTAAAGTAGTCGCAAACAGCTAGTACGGGTCCAATTACCTACCGATCCTGGTGCTGTGATGGCAGAGTCAGTCAATCTCTGACACACTCTCAATTAAACAGCTTTAGTCATGCCGTCTTCACTGCAGAGTCCAGGACACGGTAGCATTACAGCTGCTAGGTTATTCAATCAAATATCAAAAACCCACCCAAACCTAGCGTCGAAGAAGAGAATGGCAGTGAGGTTTGTGTGTGTGTGTGTGTGTGTGTGTGTGTGTGTGTGTGTGTGTGTGTGTGTGTGTGTGTGTGTGTGCGCAAGTTATATTTAGACCCTAAGGGTGACGCTGCAGGGGGGAGCTGAAAAATTTATATCTTCAGATCTGCAAATGCAGCATGACATGAGTTTGGCTGGGGGAGCTAAAATAACCTGTCTCCTGGATTTAAGATCCCTTTCTCTCTGCGACTTAATGGATTTGAACTTTTACGGCCATTGTTGAATTTGCAGGCTTTTAGGGGAGAAAGAGAGGGAGGTTGTGTGTTTTCCTCAACATTCTACAACATCTTGATCCTACAGTGCCTAGTGGGAGTCTACATACCCCTTGCACAATCGTCACATTTTGCTCCCTTAGAATGTTTTTTTTTTCTTCTCTTACAGATACTTGTTGGAAGTGCCTTTAGCAGCCGTCACAGCTGTGAATCGTTGTGAATAAGATTCTACCAAATTTGCACAACTCTTAGGGCAACGTACACAGAGAATACCAAACATTAGGAACAACTTTCCAATATTGAATTGCACCCCCCCCCCCCCAAAAAAAGGTGTCAAAAGTGTTCCACAGGGATGCTGGCCAATGCTGGCCAACCCCAGCAGTGTTGCAGTTCTTGATACAAACCGGTGCGCCTGGCACCTATTACCATACCCCATTCCCTAAGGCACTTAAATATTTTGTCTTGCCCATTCACCATCTGAATGGCACACATACGCAATCGATGTCTCAATTGTCCCAAGGCTTAAAAATTATTCTTTAACCTGTCTCCTCTAGCTCAGTAAATTTGGCAAAGGAATCATTGATGGATAGCTATATTCAAACCTTGTCACTTGACACCTCTTGGAAAGCCATTCTTGTGTCTTTGGAATCAACATTTTTGTAATGGTCCTGCTGAAAAATTAAACTATCCCAGAGTTTTAGAAGAATGAAGCCAGTTTTTCTCAAACTTTTTACTGTGGCTTTGCTCCTTTCATATTTATTTTGATCCTGACAAATTCCCCAGTGCCGGTGACAAGCATACCCATAACATGATGCTGCCACCACAGTAAAAAACAGAGTATTACTTATTGGCGTAGTTGAAAACAGAATTGATGATTTGGAGTGAATTTTTTAACACAGGCTTACATCTTTTCACTTTGTCACACAGGCCAGTAATGTAGAGTGAATGCAATGTTGTTGATCCTCTATATATTCAAGTATTGTGGTGTCCGCATCATGGTATGTGTATACCTGTAACTGGCAGGGACTGGGGATTTTGTCAGGATCAAAAGAAATATAAAAAGATCTTCTGAAAACGTAACCAACCCCTTGGGCACACACTGGTTGAAACAACGTTGTTTCCATGTAAATTTCAATTAAATTACGTTGAACCAATGTGGAATAGACGTTGAATTGACATTTGTGCCCAGTAGGACAATTACACAAAGACACACCAGAATGGCTACCCAAAAGGTGTTGAGTGTTCCTAAATGGTCCAGGTTCAGTCCGGACTTAAATCTGCTTGAAAATCAGAGACAAGGTTTGAATATTGCTGTCCATCAATGATTCCCAACCAAATGTACGGAGCTTGAGCAATTTGGACAAACAACTATGGATATATGTCGCCCTAACAGTTGTGCAAAGTTAGTAGAATCTAATTCACAAGGATTCACAGCTGTAATGGCTGCCAAAACTGCTTCAATCAAATATTAACTCTTGGGTGTGAAGACATACGTCATCAATGCATCTTCCTTTTTTTCTCCTTGTATTAATTTGGAACCTTTTCTTTCACTTTGAAAATGTGGAGTAGGTTGTGAAGAGTGGTAAAAAGGAAATCCAATGTAATCCCTTTTCAAATTCAATTTTTAAGACAGCAAAATGGGAAGATTGTGCAAGGGGTGTGTCGACTTTCACTACCTCCCTAATTCTCTATAAGGTGCGTTTATTTTGGCAGGCTAGGGAATAGGGTGCCAGAGCCTCATAAAGCCATAGCTGAAAGTAGTGCAATATAAAGGGAATAGAGTGCCAGAGCCTTATAGAGCCCTAGTCAAATCATGTGACAAATCAAATGCTCCGAATACAACAGGTGTACTTACTTACAAGCCCTTAACCAATAATGCAGTTTTAAGTAAAACATTTACCAAATAAACAAAAGTTTTCAAAATTAACACAATAAAATAACAATAACGAGGCTATATACAGGGGTATATACAGGGGGTACCGGTACCGAGTCAATGTGCAGAGGTACAAGTTGTGCACTTTGTAGGGAGTAGGGTGTCACAATGGATGCAAGGGTGTCATTACTGCGGAGCGGGCCTTGCCAAAAGTCATGCACTATCTAAGGAATAGGGTGACATTGCTGATGCAGGAGTGTCATTAATGCAGAGCAGTACAACTAACGGAGCAGATTAATTTCCAGGGACCGGAGCCTGGGGTAATTAAACAAGCATGACCGCCAGCTACTGCTAATTAGGCGGCTGTCTGTGTGTGTGTGTGCGTGTGTGTGTGTATGTGTGTGTGTGTGTGTGCTCGGCATTTGTAATGCAGGGGGTGCGCTTGCCTTATCCAAATTTACAGCATTCCTCACCCCAGCTCAAATGTGTGTCAGGATGACCTTGATCCCTGATCTTCTGACTCCCTCTCGCTTGAACTCTTTGGTACATTCCAAGTAGTCAAGAGGCTAATTATGGTATCAGAGTTACATTATGGGCCAGGTTAAGATATAATATGGGGGTAATTGGAAGAAAAGAAGAATTGAAAGTTGAATGACAGTGACCTTCATCCTCTCTGAATATTAAATGTTAATAATGTAGCCAAATCGAATGGGCAAGGAATGTATAAGTGCTTTTAGAATGGGTGTAGGTCACTACGTTCCACTGCAGTCAATGATGTATGTACAGTGGGGTCTGAAATTATTGACACCCTTGAAAAAGTTGAGAAAAATGACTGTATAAAATAAATAATTCAAATATGAAGCTATATTGTATGCTTAAACAATTGGGGAATTATATTATTTTAATACAGTCATTTTTGCTAATCTTTATCAAGAGTGTCAATAATTTCAGACCCCACTGTGCATACATCATTGACTGCAGTGATTTATCAAATAAATAATTCAAATATTGAGCTATATTGTATGCTAAAACAATTGGTGAATTCTATTATTTTCTACTCATACAATAATTGTTCAGAGAAAGAGATTTTGTTTAACAAGTAATACTTTTTTTCCTTAAAACGTTAGGGGTCGTTTATTACTGACAGCCCTACTTTCAATACCTTTCAATGACACCTTGCGAGGATAACTGCACTGAGCCTTTTTCTAGAAGGTTTTATGAGTTGCCGTTGCAAAATGTTGTAAACATCTGGATGCATTGGTATTGGTACTTGGATTGGAACTGGTGCTTTGGTCAGATGACATGAAGATGTATAACACATGGGTAATACAGACAAGCACATCATACGAGGTACAGTTGCGGGTAAATATACTGGCAAACTGGCACTTTAGAGTGGAGTGCAATGGAGCAGAATGTTCTCTTTTCGAAACTTGCAAAATGGCTCTTTTTTTTTACCCAGTAGACACCTGCAACTTATCACAGGTGAGATAAATTATACAGTAAACGAGAATCACTTGCCTCAAACCAAATTAATGGCAATTTTGAATCATTTAGTCAAGGACAAAAATTGCAATTTCAGTTGTTGTTTTTTGAGGGGGGGGGGTCCTGTACAGTTGTAAATCAGACAAATACACATGTGAACACTAAAGGAGAAATAGTGGGTGCAAGGGTGCCAATATATTTGACCACGACTGTCGATACACTGTAACAGAAAACAGTAATTTTTTTTATGGTAATTTTGGGTATTATCAACAGTAAAATACTCTGAAACGTTGTACTGCTGCATACCGTAAATTATGGTGCATTATGGGAAAATGTTGTGGGTGGGGAAATAATTGCTGTATTTTTTTAATGGTACTGTAACTCCACCCCACAGAATACAGTACCTACCATTTCTTAGGAGCGCAAAAAACCTTTTGACCACTAGTGGGTGCATGGTATTGTTGTTTTTGCCTCATTAACATATTTGGAGTCGTGAGCTGTGAGAGGCTATCTTTTGTTTAGAATGTTGTACCAATTAAACTCCTATTTGGTTATAGTGCCCTGTCAATTTAAAACGTATGGAGGACAGATTGGAGTGGCAGCAAGTCCTACACCTAAACATTTGACCATGTCCTTTTGGTCAGTTTTGCCCTGTAGTCGCTACCAGTTTGGAAACCTTTGTTCAGGCCTCTAGTCCAAGAGATATAAAACACAAAATATGAATTCATATGCTATAATGTGCAAACACTTTACCTAGCAGCCAACCTGCTTGCACCAATCCCTTGTAATTACAGTAAAATACTGTGAAATTCAAGCCCCTCTCCTCAATGAATTTCATTCATTCATCCATTCATTCAATTCATTCCAATTACAGTAGCATTTTTGCAATTACAGTAGCATTTTTGTGCAGTATTAAACAGTATTAAACAGTATTGTACTGTGTGTCATTACACACAGTTACCCCGGTACTTGGGAAAAATTGCCCCTTTTTTAAAACATTTGATGAAGTAGCAGAAAAAGTGTAAACTGTAGCCACTTAATTCTCTTCATGGTTTGTTTACATAAGCATGACCATCATCCACATACATCTTTTTTTTTTTACCCAACTTTGCTTTTTTTGCGTCAGCAATTGGACATTGGTCTTAGGGGAGGCTAGTTACCCCACGTTACCCTAGTGATATCATATCATATAATAGCACTCACAGCTTCCAAGAAAACAAACATTTTAATATTTATGGTCTGTTTACATACTGTATGCAGCCTCAATTCGTCGGGGCATGGAATCTACAAGGTGTCGAAAGCGTTCTACAGGGATGCTGGCCCATGTTGACTCCAATGTTTTCCACAGTTGTGTCAAGTTGGCTGGATATCCTTTGCGTGGTGGACCATTCTTGATACACACCGGAAACTGTTGTACGTGAAAAACCCAGCAGCGTTGCCGTTTTTGACACATTCAAACCGGTGTTCCTGAAACCTACTGCCATACCCCGTTCAAAGGCACTTAAATCTTATGTCTTGTCCATTCACCCTCGGAATGGCACACGTACACAATCCACATCTCATGACTTAAATATCCTCCTCCCCTTCATCTACACTGATTGAAGTGGATTTAACATCAGTGACATCAATGGGATCATAGCTTTCACCTGGATTTACCTGGTCAGTCTATGTCCTGGAATGAGCAGATGTTCCTAATGTTTGTACACTCAGTTTATTAGAGAGGCTATTTATACAGAAAATTGGTATAAAACCCGTATGAACTGTATTTATAATTATATGGCCATATTTTAAGTTGACAATGATTATATGACCAATTTCTGATATATCACCAGCCTTACTTGTATTTTCCTGCATAAGTAATCAGGATTATGCCTCCACTGCCTTTCATTCCAATTAGACTGGTTCAGATTTCTCCCTGACTAAAATGGCTGCCCTTTTCATCCCATTCTGGAACTTTGAGGGTTTCATCACATAGCCCCTCTAGTAATTGAACAGGATATCTACGGCTCCATCTGCATGCACTTTCTCTATGACCCAGTCACCACCTAATGGTGACACAACTTCTGCAAGGCCTGCATCAACAAATGTAACGGATGTGAAACCGCTAGCTTAGTTAGTGGTGCGCACTAAATAGCGTTTCAATCGGTGACGTCACTTGCTCTGAGACCTTGAAGTTGTAGTTCCCCTTGCTCTGCAAGGGCCGTGGCTTTTGTGGAGCGATGGGTAACGATGCTTCGTGAGTGACTGTTGTTGATGTGTGCAGAGGGTCCCTGGTTCGCGCCCGGGTATGGGCGAGGGGACGGTCTAAAGTTATACTGTTACACAAACACTGGTAATAGTACTGACCAGTATCAGTGTCCACTCTGTCAGGAGAGACTTCATGGAAGACCCAAGCTATACATGTCAACACAGCATTCAAAGATGTTGTTGGTCAATTTGAAGCAAGACACCCAGCCCCTTTGTCTGTGTCTGACAGTGTCTGGTGGAGGACGGCCCTGATGATCTGCTTGGCCTTTGTGGTGTATATGATGTATCTGCAGACATGGGAGAGAAGATTCGGAGGGAACTGAATGGAGAAATTCAGCAGATGATCCAGGAGCGACTGGAGAAAGTCGGGTAGGTCAAACACACAGTGGAGCTCAGCGAGAGAGAAGCAGCCAGACAGACAGCGAGGCATCAGTTTTAAAGTCAATCATTGAAGTGAAGCTAATGACTGAGAGAAGCCAGGCTGAGCTCATAGAGATATGGAGTTGAATCAGAGAGCAGCAGAGAGACTCACTGAAGTGCCCATTAGAGAGCTGGAATAGGAAATAGCTGAGCTGCAGAGGAGAAACTCTGAGCCGGAGCTGCTACACACTGAGGACCACCTCCACCTCCTACAGAGTGAGTCTCCCATCCAAGGACTGCTCTGAGATCAGTGTTCACAGTGATCGGTTTGTGGGAACTGTGAGAGGAGTTTTGTCCGGGCTGATGGAGAAACTCAGTTCATTGACTGATGTTGAACTGAGGGGGATGCAGCAGTATGCAGTGGATGTGACTCTAGACCCTGATACTGCACATCCCTCTCTCGCCCCGTCTGAAGATAGGAAAGAAGTGAGATTTGGAGACACAAGACAGAATCTCCCTGATAACTCAGTTAGGTTTGATCCTGTGGTCTGTGTACTAGGAAAGGAGGGCTTCTCCTCAGGGAGATTCTACTATGAGATGTAGGTGTTGGGAAGACCAGAGTGGGAGTGGCCAGAGAGTCAATCAACAGGAAGGGACAGATTGACTTTGGGCTATAAGAATGGATACTGGATTATGCAGTTGAGGAATGATAATGAGTATAAAGATTATGATGATCTCCTTTCCTCCTCTCTCTGAGTCAGAAGCCTCAGAAGGTGGGGGTGTTTGTGGATTATGAGGGGGCCAGGTCTCCTCCTGCGATGCGGAGGCCACGTCTCATATCTTCTCTTTCACTGACTGCAACTTCTCTGAGAACCTCTATCCTTACTTCAGTCCGTGCCTTTATGAGAATGGTAAAAACTCAGCCCCGTTGGTTATCACTCCTGTAAATCAAACAGACTGAGTTTTCACTTTAATTGGCAAATGAAAGGGGCCATTCTATTTATATTTCCCACCCTCTTACTGTAAAGCAGACGACAAAAAGCCTACTACTTATTAAAACGACATACTATGTACTAAACATACTACTTAGAACAGGCTGTTTAGTAAAAATGTATGCGGTAAGCAACAAATATCAACATACTGTACTAGTCTCACCCAGACTGAGAATGCGTCATCGATCGAATGCGCAATTACGTTGTTTCCAGCCATTTGCTAATTTTGGTACAGTGTGTCCCCTGATCTGCTTATCAGCCGACCCGGCTATTTAAGGGGGCTTAGCCCCCTCAATTGAAATTTGTGCCCCCTCAGTTGTAGTTTTATGTCTCTATATAAAAATAGAAAAAAAGTTTAAATGATTGAGTGACAGGTTGCCACAAATTCTGTATCTGCGCCGCGCTTTGTCAGTACAATGGACAGAGCGTGCCGTGATGTGTTTCGGGGGTGGTTAGGTATGACTCCTTTGGGTTTCCATAGAAAGCAGGGAAATATTGTTTTTCTAATAACCAATTTCTGTGCTCCGTTTGTGCTTTTCTAATAATCAATTTATGTGTTCTTACAAGTGACTGATTGTGTAATGTGCGTTGTTTGAAGGAGACCAAGGCACAGCGTAATTTGTGGTCATCATATTTATTAAATGAGAACCAATAACAAAGGGAAACCAAAACTAATGTACCGTTCCGTAGGCTACAAGAGCTGTACAAAAACAAGATCCCTGTTACGGTTCTCTAGTGGTGATGAAGGAGAGTCGGACCAAACTGCAGCGTGTCGATTGCGATCCATATTTATTTACAAAACGTAACACGAAATAAACACAAACACTACAAAACAAAGAACGAAACGAAAACCGAAACAGCCTATACTTGTGTAAAACTAACATAGAGTACACATAGAACAGATAGTACAATCACCCACGACAAACTCAAAGAATATGGCTGCCTAAATATGGTTCCCAATCAGAAACAACGATAAGCACCTGCCTCTGATTGAGAATCACTCCAGACAGCCATAGACTTTGCTAGAAAACCCCACTAGCTACAATCCCAAATATCTACACACCAAAACCCCAGGACAAAACACACCACAATACAAAAAACTCCATGCCACACCCTGGCCTGACCTAATACATGAAGAAAAAACACAAAATACTTAGACCAGGGCGTGACAATCCCACAACATAGGTGGGAAAGTATGATTCCCAATCAGAGACAACGATAGACAGCTGCCTCTGATTGGTAACCCCCCCCCCCTCTGCTAGGCTCACCCATACTGAGAATGCCTCCTCTAATGCACAATTCTTTCTTCATTTTGGTACAGCCCGTCCGCTTCCATTGTTCTCAATAACCTAACTAAGGGTTATGAAAATGAAACAAACGTTGGTTCATTCCAGGTGGCACAGGTCACTTCCGAAGAGCAAGTTTTGTATTTTGAATACCTTTGAGATTCGCTGCATCCCTTCCTTTTCCGCAGTGCAGAGACATGGTCATTCAAGGTGTCACAATGCAAAAAGGTCCCCCAGGGCTCAGCATGAAAAAGACTGGCTGTGTGTTGCGGTGAAATGTGTCATTTACGCCTTACTGTGCCCCCTAATGTTAATATTTGTCTTTGATCAGGAACAGCACAAGAGTGGGGAGAGCAGCGTGGTATAGCAAGATATTAGACCCCGAATTTGGGAGGAGATTAAATACAACATTTGGCAGATATTTTTACACTTTATTTAGACAAGGAGGAAATCAGAGGGGATACAGGCAGATGGGAGAAATAGATTGAAGCCCAGTCTCTGGTGGGAAAAGGAGCATACATGTGTCTGGCAGCGTTACTGCTAGCTAGACCACAGGATTTCGTTTTTTTAACTTCTAGTTATTTAAGCGGTAAATCCAACACAACACAGTGATGTGTTGTACTGTATTTGCCCCCAAACATATCGCTTTATATTCAGGGCATAAAGTTCATTTCTTGGCCACATTTTTTGCCTTGTTGCAAACAGGATACTGTCACGTTCTGACCTTTATTTCCTTTGTTTTGTATTTATTTATTATGGTCAGGGCGTGAGTTGGGTGGGCAGTCTAAGTTTGATTTTCTATGATTTGGAATTTCTATGTTTCGGCCTAGTATGGTTCTCAATCAGAGGCAGGTGTCATTAGTTGTCTCTGATTGAGAATCATACTTAGGTAGCCTGGGTTGCACTGTTTGTTTGTGGGTGATTGTCTATGTAAGTGGCTTGTGTCAGCACAGGTCTCATTTGTAGCGTCACGGTCGTATTTGGTTTATTGTTTTTTTGTTACTCGTTTGTATAGTGTTCAGTTCTTTCTTTAATTAAAATTCACTATGAACACATACCACGCTGCATATTGGTCCTCTGATCCTTCTCGCCTCTCCTCTTCAGATGAAGAGGAGGAAGACCGTGACAGATACATGTTTTTGGAATATTTGTATTCTGTACGGCTTCCTTCTTTTCACTCTGTCATTTTGGTTAGTATTGTGGAGTAACTACAATGTCGTTGATCCATCCTCGGTTTCCGCCTATCACAGCCATTAAACTCTGCAACTGCTTTAAAGTTTCCATTAGCTTCATGGTGAAATCCCTGAGCTCTTTCTTTCCTCTCCAGCAACTGAGTTAGGAAGAACGCCTGTATCTTTGTAATGACTGGGTGTATTGATACACCATCCAAACTGGAATGAATAACTTCACCATGCTCAAAGCCAAAGGGATATTCAATGACTGCTTCTTTTTTTTATACCCATCTACCAATAGGAGCCCTTCTTTGCGAGGCATTGGAAAACCTTCCTGGTCTTTGTGGTTGAATCTGTGTTTGAAATTCACTGCTCGACTGAGGGACCTTACAGATAATTGTATGTGTGGGGTACAGAGACGAGGTAGTCATTCAAAATCATATTAAAACACATTCAACTTGCTATATGTTTATATTGACTCCTGAACATATTTAGGCTTGCATAGCAAAGGGGCTGAATATGTACTGACTCAAGACATTTCAGTTGTATTTTTAATCCATTCATTAAAATGTCTAAAAACATAATTACATTTTGACATTATTGGGTATTGCGTGTAGGTCAGTGACTCAAAACCTCAATCTAATTCATTTAAAATTCTGTCTGTAACACAACAACATGTGGAAAAAGTCAAAGGGTGTGAATAGTGTCTGAATGTTAATGTCTTTCTCCGTAATCAAGAGCTATTTTATTTTCATCATGGATATTCATTTCTACTTGGCCAGTATTGTAATGAAGACGTTACTATTTAAAGTGTCTTATTGATTCAGCTTCCTCGTTTTGAAATGTAGATGATGTAAATTAAATCATTTCTTCAGTCGCAACATTGAGAGAGAGAGAGAGAGAGAGAGAGAGAGAATGAGCCAGAAAAATAGAGGGGAGATCTCATAATTCCTGTAGAGGAGACAGAATGTTAAAATGGGGACTTTCTCAATTTGGAGTCACAATTGACACTTACATCCCAGTCTTGTGTGTTTGCAATATATATTGGAGAGCAATATAAAGCCGCAGAGAGGATTGTGCAGTACATCTAATAATATTGTAGCGACCCTGTAGGTCTATCGCATGGGGGGCTCATGGGGAAAGTTTTGGGGTAAGAGTTACCTTTCAGGTAGCTCTTATAGGCCACTAGTTTTGGGGGTTGAGGGGTAGCAGATGGAGAGCGAGTCAGACCGAGACTAAATGGACAACTATAACCTCTCCTCTGAGTTCCAGCAAGTTATTCGAGTGAGCCAGATGCTTTTATTGTTTTGGGTAGCCCTCCTAACCCTCAGTTAGCCTGTACTTCAAGGGCAATATAAACCCAGTTTGTATGTTTAACTTGAGCTACCGTCTCCTAGTTATTTTAGGTAGCTTAGCTAACTAAGAAGTGGACCCGCTAATGTCACAATATGTTAAGGCCGCAAGGTCTCTTGATTTGTTTTGTTTGACATTTGAACAACTAACTTTATCCTGACCCTGACATTTTGTGAGGACACCATCCGCTGACCCTTTAAGAAAGATGCTAGGAGAGCGTGGACTTGCTCATTCAAGACGTGCAGCGAAATGTATTTTTTATTTATCCCTTATTTTACCAGGTAAGTTGACTGAGAACACGTTCTCATTTACAGCGACAACCTGGGGAATAGTTACAGGGGAGATGAATAAGCCAATTGGAAGCAGGGGATGATTAGGTGGCCATGATGGTATGAGGGCCAGATTGGGAATTTAGCCAGGACACCTGGGTTAACACCCCTACTCTTACAATAAGTGCCATGGGAGCTTTAGTGACCACAGAGAGTCAGGAAACCCGTTCAACGTCCCATCCGAATGGCAGCACCCTGTACAGGGCAATGTCCCCAATCAATGCCCTGGGGCATTTGGATATTTTTTAGACCAGAGGAAGGATTGCCTCCTCCTGACCCTCCAACACCACTTCCAGCGGCATCTGGTCTTCCATCCAGGACCAACCCTGCTTAGCTTCAGAGGCAAGCCAGCAGGGGGATGCGGGGTCGTAATGCTCCTGGCTCGATAAAAAGCTGTATTTGTCACCCATTTCATTTTCTCTGGTGGTGTTCCAGTTTAATTGCAGGTGTGTGTGTGTTTGTGTGTGTGTGTGTGTGTGTGTGTGTGTGTGTGTGTGTGTGTGTGTGTGTGTGTGTGTGTGTGTGTGTGTGTGTGTGTGTGTGTGTGTGTGTGTGTGTGTGTGTGTGTGTGTATGAGTGAGTGCCTGCATGCATGCGTGTGTATGTGTGTGTGTGTGTGTGTGTGTGTGTGTGTGTGTGTGTGTGTGTGTGTGTGTGTGTGTGTGTGTGTGTGTGTGTGTGTGTGCGCGTGTGTGCGCGTGCGTGCGTGCAAATGTGTGTATATAATTGTCAGCAGTTCATTACATCTAAGGTTTTCTGGTTGCACATTCTCTGGGACACATCCATAGCCAGTTAGTTCAAACACGTTCATAACATCAGAGCCTCCTCCTACCTTCGCTCTGCCTGTTAACAGTCAGTTTCTCCAGCACACTTTGATGTTGAGCGAATGAAAATGATCTGACACTGGAGAGTGATGCCACCTCAGAACAAAGAGACAATCTCTCGCTCATTTACACTACACTGGGAACGGAGAGGGAGAGAGAGAGAGAGAGAGAGAGATGAATGAAGAGTGACAGGATATTTGACATAATATGATTAGTTCTCTTTCAGTTGTTCACTTCGGAAAGAATTCAGACCCCTTGAATTTTTCCACAAAAGGACTGATTGGTGGAGTTCTGCAGAGATGGTTGTCCTTCTGGAAGGTTTTCCCATCTCCACAGAGGAACTCTGGAACTCTGGGCGGCCAGCTTTAGGAAGAGTCTTGGTGGTTCCAAACTTCTTCCATTTAAGAATGATAGAGGTCACTGTGTTCTTGGGGACCTTCAAAGCTGTATAAATGTTTTGGTACCCTTCCCCAGATCTGTGTCTCGACACAATTCTGTCTCAGAGCTTTAAAGACATTTTTGCTCTGACATGAAATGTCAACTGTGGGACCTTTTATAGAGAGTTGTGTGCCTTTCCAAATCATGTCCAATTAATTTAACTTACCACAGGTGGACTCCAATCAAGTTGTAGAAACATCTCAAGGATGATCAATGGAAACAGGATACACCTGAGCTCAATTTTGAGTCTCAGAGCAAAGGGTCTGAATTCTTATGTAAATAAGGTATTTCCGTTTTTTTCAAAATGTCATTATGGGGTATTGTGACTCAAATGTTTTATTTAGTACCTTTTAGAATAAGGCTGTAACGTAACAAAATGGGGGGAAATGCAACATTCCGAATGCAATGTACTGTAAAGAGTCAACGATCAATCGTATTCAACTGAAGAAAACTGAAATCACGGCCAACGGGTAAATGGATGCTGAGCCCTTCCCTGGGAAGCCCAGCATTCCTAGCTATAATACTGGGGCTCGCATCCATTTCCTAAAGTATTCGCTCTTCAGCTCGCCTGAAGGAAGAACCTGTTACTCAATTTACAAAATGTTCAAGCACACGAATAGCATGAGATTCGGCTCCGACTTACAGTGCCTTCAGAAAGTATTCACACCCCTCAACTTTATCCAGATTTTGTTGTGTTACAGCCTGATTTTAAATTAGATTATATCTAAATTGTGTGCCACTCACAATACCACATAATATCAAAGTGGAATTATGTTTTTAGAAATTTGTACCAATATTTTTGAGTCAATAGGTATTCAACCCCTTTGTTATGGAAAGCCTAAATAAGTTCAGGAGTAAAAGGTTGCTTATCAAGTCACTCTGTGTGCAATAATAGTGTTAAACATGATTATTTTCACATTACACCACCTGAGGGTGGTGGCACCTTAATTTGGGAGTATGGGCTCGTGATAATGGTTGGAATGGAATAAGTGGAATGTTATCAAATACATCAAACACATGATTTCTGTCATGCCTGCTCCACACCAGGCTGCCCTTCATTACACACACCTGTCAACATCATTACACGCATTACACGCAGCTGACTCCATTACTTTGTTGATTTCCTCATTTATTTCTGTCTGCTCCTCAGTTTGTTCCCTGTGTCAGCACTGATGTCGTTATTTGTCCCCTGTCCAGATGCTGTTCCTGTTCTGTTTCATGTCCGTGTTTCATTAAATGTTCACTCCCTGTACCTGCTTCTCATCTCCAGCGTCGATCCCTACAGGTTTCTATGTATTTAATGCCATTCCATTCGCTCCGTTCCAGCCATTATTATGAGTCGCCCTCCCCTCAGCAGCCTTCACTGCTGTACAAGACACATGCAATTATCCGTAAGGTCCCTCAGTTGAGCAGTAAATTGCAAACATAGATTCAAACACAAAGACCAGGGAGGTTTTCCAATGCTTTGCAAATAAGTGCACCTATTGGTAGATATAGGTAAAAATAAAAGAATCAGACATTGAATATCCCTTTGAGCATGGTGAAGTTATTAATTACACTTTGCATGGTGTATCAGTACACCTAATCACTACAAAGATACAGGCGTCCTTCCTAACTCAGTTGCCAATGGCAACTTTAAAACAGTTGTAGAGTTCTATGGCTGTGATAGGAGAAAACTGAGGATGGATCAACAATATTGTAGTTACTCCACAATACTAACGTAAATGACAGAGTGAATGAAAGGAAGCCTGTACCGAGTAAAATATTCCAAAACGTGCATGCTATTTGCAAAAGGCAATACAGTAAAACTGTAAGAAAATGTGGCAAAGAAATTAACTTTATGTCCTGAATGCAGAGTGTTATGTTTGGGGCAAATCCAACACCACTGATTACCATTCATGTTTTCAAGCATTGTAGTGGCTGCATCATGTTATGGGTATACTTGTCATCGGCAAGGACAAGGGAGTTTTGGGGGGAGATAAGATAAGAAAGAATAGAGCTAAGCACAGGCAAAATCCTGGTGGAAAACATGGTTAAGTCTGCTTTCTAACAGATGCTGGGAAACAAATTCACCTTTCAGAAGGACAGAAGCCAAATATACACTGGAGTTCCTTACCAAGACAACATTGAATGCTCCTGAGTGGTGTAGTTAGATCTTCAATCCGATTTAAGTCAAAACTCTATGGCAAGACTTGAAAATGGCAGTCTAGCAATGATCAACAACACACTTGCTCGACAGCTCTTGAAGAATAAAAATAATAATGATTTGCAAATATTGTACAATTGTACACCCCCAGGTGGTGAGGGTAGGTAACAACATCTCCACCCCGCTGATCCTCAACACTGGGGCCCCACAAGGGTGCGTTCTGAGCCCTCTCCTGTACTCCCTGTTCACCCACAACTGCATGGCCATGCACGCCTCCAACTCAATCATCAAGTTTGCGGACGACACTACAGTGGTAGGCTTGATTACCAACAACGACGAGACGGCCTACAGGGAGGAGGTGAGGGCCCTCGGAGTGTGGTGTCAGGAAAATAACCTCACACTCAACTTCAACAAAACTAAGGAGATGATTGTGGACATCAGGAAACAGCAGAGGGAGCACCCCCCTATCCACATCGATGGGACAGTAGTGGAGAGGATAGTAAGTTTTAAGTTCCTCGGCGTACACATCACAGACAAACTGAATTGGTTTCATCTACTGCATCCTTATGTAATATATGTATCATTAGCCACTTTAAACTATGCCACTTTGTTTACATACCCTACATTACTCATCTCATATGTATATACTGTACTCAATAGCATCTACTGCATCTTGCCTATGCCGTTCTGTACCATCACTCATTCATATATCTTTATGTACATATTCTTTATCCCTTTACACTTGTGTGTATTAGGTTAGATTACTCGTTGGTTATTACTGCATTGTCGGAACTAGAAGCACAAGCATTTCACTACACTCGCATTAACATCTGCTAACCATGTGTATGTGACAAATACATTTGATTTGATTTGATTGATTTGATGTGCAAAGCTCTTAAAGACTTACCCAGAAAGACTCTCAGCTGTAATCGCTGCTAAAGGTGATTCTTACACGTTTTTACTCAGGGGTTTGAATACTTATATAAATGAGATATTCTGTATTTCATTTTCAATAAATTTGCTGAAATTTCTAAAAACACTTTGTCATAATGGGGCAGTGTGTGTAGAATGGTGAGAAAAATATCAATTTAATCAATTTTGAATTCAGGCTGTAACACAACAAAATGTGGAATAAGTCAAGGGAT
Organism: Oncorhynchus kisutch; assembly: GCF_002021735.2. NCBI lineage: Eukaryota > Metazoa > Chordata > Actinopteri > Salmoniformes > Salmonidae > Oncorhynchus > Oncorhynchus kisutch. The sequence continues at coordinate 24,902,963 of NC_034193.2, forward strand.
ATGAATACCTTCTGAAGAAACTGTAGGTGTCTTTTAGTGGGGAGAAAGTACTCATCCCACTAGATGCTGCAAGTTTGTGGTCTTGGTAACGTTTTTTGTGTTTGCTAAAAGCAAACTACTTTTTTCTGCTTGTGTAGCTAATGCTTTCTTGCTTGGGTAGGATTTTTGTTTGCTAAAACCCACTACTTCCTGCTTTGCTTGTGTATTCAGTGCTTCCTTGCTTGAGTAAGATGACTAGTGGTAAAAGTCAGTTTAAAAGACTAATCAGCCAAGTTTGAACCTCCAACTGTGCCCTAGGGCATGTGGTTTCACAATGAAAATTAAAGATACTCACGAGTGCTGTCCTGTTTACATGGGGTGGAAACACGCTCAGGAGGCTTTGTCTCGCACCAGTTCATGTGACTGTTGTCTCCAACTGGCTCAACTTCCATTGGGCGTTGGGCTGACTTTTGTGAGAAAAATTGTGTCTGCTTGCGAAGGGTCTTCAGGTGAATTGACCCCAGGAATTTAGTTGTCTGAGGCCGGTAGAGAGCTGCAGCGGTGGTCGGAGATGATAGGGGTGTCAACCCAGCCGAGTGAGGTTCATTCCAGTTTCTCTGGCAGTGTTCAGAGTCCAGATTCCGGGGATGATATACTATCCCTGGTTAGCTTTGGAGGGTTTCATAGTTTGAATCGGATGACATCAGTCCGGAGGAGCCTAAAGCCCCGGCTTTCGATTCAACGGGGGAGAGTGAACCATTGGGGGTTAATGCGCCTTTGATGGAGCTATGTCGTAGGGCAACAGGTTACGTGGGAGTGGATTGGTCATCTTCAGGTTTGGGAGGTATCCCTGCAGCGATGATGCGTCGCTTAACCCCTGTTTAAAGATTTAACCAATGTGCTAAAGGCGGCCTGGTATTCCCCTCATTCAACCAGGCTGCTGCTACCAGGTTATGGCGAGTTCATGAATGTAGAGTGTATGGAGGAGGTGGGGCTTGTTTGCACACCTCTGATGGATGAAATGTTTGTGCGTTAATTAGCTCCAGAGGTTAACAAGGGGGCTAATCCTAGCACAGTGCTTCTGAATAAACAGTGCCGGTTCTCATGGATCAGCTCAACAAAGTATATCAGGCTGAGGCGGATTTATTTGGATGAGTCAGTTTTGCCAACAACGTTGTTTGGCTCGTCTATGCAGCCCTTACAGACCCGTTTCGAGGAGAATCAAAAACGAGAGGCAACTCTATGGGAAATCCTTTGCGGGGCTGCTGGGCAGTTCCCGACGAGTGAAGGAAAGGATCCAGGTCAGAGGCGTGTTGCCCCGAACCAGAAGGCGGCTTCGAGATCGGTCTTTGACTGTGTCAGTGCTTCTGTGCAGCGGCAGACGTTCTGGCACAGATGCCCTGCTGGGTCGAAGGAGAGCGGGGTGAAAGCTTCTGCGGCGTGGGGGAATGAGCAGACCTCGCGACCCTAGCTGGAGGCTGGGGGAGGGGGATTGTACTGTACTCAGGGCCCTCCTCCCCAACCATTTACAGTGGCAACAGAGCTCCCAAGTGGCTCAGGCAATGGGGGCAAGTTCCTGGTTGCCGATGTCCCCAATCGCGGTGTGGGCAGAGTATCAGAACAGCGGTACCAGAAAAGCACATAGTTTCTATCCAAGGTTCCTTGGTGTTCAGGGGTATTGAGAGTGCGGTATCGTCCGGTGTGGGCATAATAAACACAGTTTCTTCCCCACATTCAGACACACGGTTGTCAAGAGTGGTGGATATGCCCCCCCCCCCTATCAGGAGATAATGTTTGGGAGACTGGCAGCGTACTTTGTCCAGTGGCAGTCATGCACAGTTTCACCATTGGTGATGAGGATGGGGATGAGGTGGTACGGTCTGCAGTTCACTGTGCTTCCTCCTCCTTTTCGGGGAGTCATTATGCCAATGGTCCCCGAGGTCCTAGCGCTGTCCCGAGAGAGGATATTTTCTCTCTCCTTCAAAAGCAGGCTATTCGGGTGGTCCCCATATCAGAAGTACAGAGCAGTTGGTACGGCTAGTACTTCTTATTTCCCAAGAGCGATGAAACTTGTGTGTTTTAAATACCATAGAGCTGAAGGATGCATATTTTCACATGGCTATACATCCTCCCCACAGAACGTTTCTGAGGTTTCATTTTGAGGGTGCGGCCTAAGAGTTTCTGGTCCTGCCTTTTGGGCTCCCCACATATTTTCTATAGCTTGGGCACCGGTGCGGTGCCAGGGAATCAGAGTATCGGCCTATCTGGATGATTGGCTTGTCATAGCAGACACAAGGGGGAACAGCTGGTTTCACATATTCAGTCTCTAGGGTTCATAGTGAATCATAAGAAAAGTTGTTTGAACTCGGTTCTGAACCATGCGTTTTTGTCCCAACAGAGGGTCACATTCTGGCTCTGTCTGGAATGGTTCCTGTATGATAGCTCTGGTGTCTCTGGGACTTGTTAACGCATTTGTTTCAGCGCTGGGTGATTGCTAGGCATCTGGAAGCATCTTGCCACTAACATAGGTTGCTCAATGTATCAAATCAAATCAAATTTGATTAGTCACATGCGCCAAATACAACCTTACAGTGAAATGTTTACTTACAAGCCCCTAACCAACAATGCAGTTAAAAAAAATACTTATTAGAATAAGAAATAAAAGTAACAAGTAATTGAAGAGCAGCAGTAAAATAACAATAACGAGACAATATAAAGAGGAGTACAGGTACAGAGTCAATGTGCGGGGGCACCGGTTAGTTGAGGTGATATGTACATGTACGTAGGTAGAGTTATTAAAGTGACTATGCATAGATGATAACAACAGAAAGTAACAGCGGCGTAAAAGGGGGGGGGCAATGCAAATAGTCTGAGTAGCCATTTGATTAGGTGTTCTGGAGTCTTATGGCTTGGGGGTCCTTGTGCCTTGCGGCTGGAGGCAGAGCAGTTGCCATACCAGGCAGTGGTGCGGTTGTAGAACCTTCTAAGGATCTGAGGACCCATGCCAAATCTTTTCAGTCTCCTGAGGGGGAATTGGTTTTGTCGTGCCCTCTTAGCGACTGTCTTGGTGTGCTTGGACCATGTTAGTTTGTTGGTGATGTGGACACCAAGGAACTTGAATCTCTCAACCTGCTCCACTGCAGCCCTGTCAATGAGAATGGGGGCATGCTCGGCCCTCCTTTTCCTGTAGTCCACAATCATCTCATCTGTCTTCATCACGTTGAGGGAGAGGTTGCTGTCCTGACACCACACGGCCAGGTCTCTGACGTCCTTCCTATAGGCTGTATCGTTAAATGTCGGTGATCAGGCCTACCACCACCGTTGTGTCATCGGCAAACTTAAATTAATTAATTTTCGGTTTTTCTGATGACTGCCTTGCCTGGTTCACCAATTACTTTGCAGACAGAGTTCAGTGTGTCAAATCGGAGGGCATGCTGTCCGGTCCTCTGGCAGTCTCTATGGGGGTGCCACAGGGTTCAATTCTCGGGCCGACTCTTTTCTCTGTGTATATCAATGATGTTGCTCTTGCTGCGGGCGATTCCCTGATCCACCTCTACGCAGACGACACCATTCTATATACTTTCGGCCCGTCTTTGGACACTGTGCTATCTAACCTCCAAACAAGCTTCAATGCCATACAACACTCCTTCCGTGGCCTCCAACTGCTCTTAAACGCTAGTAAAACCAAATGCATGCTTTTCAACCGGTCGCTGCCTGCACCTGCATGCCCGACTAGCATCACCACCCTGGATGGTTCCGACCTAGAATATGTGGACGTCTATAAGTACCTAGGTGTCTGGCTAGACTGCAAACTCTCCTTCCAGACTCATATCAAACATCTCCAATCGAAAATCAAATCAAGAGTCGGCTTTCTATTCCGCAACAAAGCCTCCTTCACTCAAGCCGCCAAGCTTACTCTAGTAAAACTGACTATCCTACCGATCCTCGACTTCGGCGATGTCATCTACAAAATGGCTTCCAACACTCTACTCAGCAAACTGGATGCAGTCTATCACAGTGCCATCCGTTTTGTCACTAAAGCACCTTATACCACCCACCACTGCGACTTGTATGCTCTAGTCGGCTGGCCCTCGCTACATATTCGTCGCCAGACCCACTGGCTCCAGGTCATCTACAAGTCTATGCTAGGTAAAGCTCCGCCTTATCTCAGCTCACTGGTCTCGATGGCAACACCCATCCGTAGCACGCGCTCCAGCAGGTGTATCTCACTGATCATCCCTAAAGCCAACACCTCATTTGGCCGCCTTTCGTTCCAGTACTCTGCTGCCTGTGACTGGAACGAATTGCAAAAATCGCTGAAGTTGGAGACTTTTATCTCCCTCACCAACTTCAAACATCAGCTATCTGAGCAGCTAACTGATCGCTGCAGCTGTACATAGTCTATTGGTAAATAGCCCACCCTTTTCACCTACCTCATCCCCATACTGTTTTTATTTATTTACTTTTCTGCTCTTCTGCACACCAATATCTCTACCTGTACATGACCATCTGATCTTTTATCACTCCAGTGTTAATCTGCAAAATTGTAATTATTTGCCTACCTCCTCATGCCTTTTGCACACATTGTATATAGACCCCCCCTTTGTTTTCTACTGTGTTATTGACTTGTTAATTGTTTACTCCATGTGTAACTCTTTGTTGTATGCTCACACTGCTATGCTTTATCTTGGCCAGGTCGCAGTTGCAAATGAGAACTTGTTCTCAACTAGCCTACCTGGTTAAATAAAGGTGAAATAAAATAAATAAATAAAATAATGATGGTGTTGGAGTCGTGCCTGGTCGTGCAGTCATGAGTGAACAAGGAGCACAGGAGGGGACTGAGCACGCACCCCTGAGGGGCCCATGTTGAGGATCAGCGTGGCGGATGTGTTGTTACCTACCCTTACAAGACACATCCTTACTTGGATGGGGACCGCTGTGTGTGGGCTACTCGGAAAGAGGGATTTGTTCAACAGCTCAAAGGGTGCTGCATATAAATTACCTAGAGCTACTGACTGTTTTGCTGGCACTGAGATGTTTTCTTCCAATGTTGGAGGGCCATTATCTGTTGGTAAGCTCCAACAACAGGATGGCGGTGATATACATCAACAGGCGGGGGAACACGCTCTCTCTCTCTCCTAAACCTGTCCTGTTATCTGCTCGTATGGAGCAGTGAGCATTTCCTGTCGATCAGGGTGAAGTATCTTTCAGATCTCTCAATGTGGGTGCGTATGTACTTTCCAGGGGGGCTTATCTCTATGGAATGGAGACTGCACCCCTCTGTGGTTGCCCAGATATGAGACCAGTTCGGCAGGGCCGACGTAGATCTTTACGTATCGCAAGAAGACGCAAATTGTCATCTGTTCTTAATGAGGGATCTGGCCGCTCTGTTGGGAACGGATGCTTTGGCGTATCAGTGGACTTGGACCCTACTTTATGCATTTCCTCCAGTGGATCTGATTCAGGCCACCGTCGGGAGTGTCAGTTGTTGATTCTAATGGCTCCCAGTTGGGTGGAGACCCGTGGAGGGTTCCATGTCGTCGGGATCTATTGCCCCAGGTGTATGTGACAGTTTGTTACCCATGACCGCAGAAATGGGATCTGTGGGTTTGGCCACTGAAAGGCTGAATTTTGACAATTAGGGGTTTACCCTCGAATGTGATTACGACTACACAGTTGGCGCGTGCACCCTCTACAAGAGGGTTGTATACATATAAGTGGCATGCGTTTGAGGGTTGGTGTCAGATTAAAGGTGTTTTTCCATTTCAGAGCTCTTTGGTGGACATTTTGATGTCCCTGCCTTTTTTTCACATTGAAGGTTTATGTGACAGCCATCTCGGCGTGTCATGTAGAGATTGACAGCTCTACTCCGGAAATAACACATATGGAATCATGTCGTAACCAAAAAAGTGTTAAACAAATCAACATAGATTTTAATATTTTATATTCTTTAAAGTAGCCACCCTTTGCCTTGATGAAAGCTTTGCATTCTCTTCTTCTTATTGATGTCCTTTAGTAGTGTTTTTTTTGCAGCAATTCAACCATGAAGGCCTGATTCACGCAGTCTCCTCTGAACAGTTGATGGATGTTGAGATGTGTCTGTGACATGAACTCTGTGAAGCATTTATTTGGGCTGCAATCTGAGGTGCAGTTAACTCTAATGAACTTATCCTCTACAGCAGAGTTAACTTTGGGTCTTCCTTTCCTGTAGCGGTCCTCATGAGAGCCAGTTACATCATATCGCTTGGTAGTTTTTGTAGTAGTAATTGTGTAGTAGTTTTTTTTTAGTTTTGCACTTGAAGAAACGTTCAAAGTTGTTGAAATTTTCCGCATTGACTGACCTTCATTGACTGGACTGTCATTTCCCTTTGCTTATTATAATATGGACTTGGTCTTTTACCAAATAGAGCTATCTTCTGTATATCAGCCTTACCTTGTCACAACACAACTGATTGCCTCAAACGCATTAAGAAGGAAAGAAATTCCACAAATGAACTTTTAACAAGGCACACCTGTTAATTGAAATGCATTCCAGGTGACTACATCAGGAAGCTGGTTGAGAGAATGCCAAGAGTTTGCAAAGCTGTCATCAAGGCATAGGGTGGCTACTTTGAAGAATCTCAAATCTCAAATATATTCCATGTGTGTTATTTCATAGTTTTGATGTCTTCACTATTACTCTACAATGTAGAAAATATTTAAAAAATAAAGAAAAACCCTGGAATAGGTGCGTCCAAACCTTTGACTGGTACTGGACATGTAGGTAAGGGTAAAGTGACTATGCATACATAATAAACATCGAGTAGAAGCAGCGTAAAAAAAGGGGGGAGGGGAAAGGGTCAATGCAAATAGTCCGGGTAGCCATTTGATTAGCTGGTCAGCTGTTCAGCAGTCTTATTGTTTGGGGGTAGAAGCTGTTAAGAAGCATTTTGGACCTAGAAGAAGAAGAAGCCTTTTCGGATAAGTTTTGGGGGAAAATATGGCTTCTGTAACCCCTTTTTGGAGCTGGTGGAACCTGTGTGCGCTTGGGCTGCTGTATACCTCCTAGTTTGTTACTCTATGAGCCGGCTTGGCACGTGACTGTATGTCCCCATAGTATGCTATAGTGAGTCACTGACTGAAAGGGAACGAACAGTTATGAATATAAATACTGTTCCCAGAAAGAGGGAGGAAGGTATAACATATTTTGGCACCGCGCCATCAGGGGATTTGAGCTCGCTGAAGAGCGATACTGAATTGAGGTAATGGATGCGAGCCCGGTATTATAGCCAGGGAGGCGGGGCTTCCGAGAGCGGGCTCGGCATCCATTGGCCCATTGGGCATGAGTTCAGTTTTCTTCGGGTGAGTATGATTGGTAGTTGACTAACCATAGTATGTTATACCTCGTTCCCTCCTTCAGGGAACAGTTGTTATAGTCAGAATTGTACATTTGTGAGTGTCCATCAAAATGTAATTTTAATACTGCGTTATTTAGAATTGTTGCTATTTTAGTCTATAACAACAATTTTGAAGAATGACACTAACACGAAACAATGTTTATTTATTCAATAAAAATTAAAGGAAGAGTCACCTGTTTATAATTATATATTTTACAGCACTATGATCTCCCCTGGCTCACATGCTCCCTGTGACGACAATGAAGTGTCTGTCTAATGTATTAACCAACAAAACATTCTCAGAAGACCTGACATTCTCACACACACACACACACACACACACACACACACACACACACACACACACACACACACACACACACACACACACACACACACACACACACACACACACACACACACACACACACACACACACACACAGATCACTCCAATCTGCCAGCTCACTGTCTCGCCTGCCAGCAGCTCCCCTTCAAAGCCAATTAGTTTAATTAGAACTAATTGTGTTATTTGGGCTCATTAAGGCGGAGCAAACTTCCTGAGCTCTGCCATGTCACCGTAGCCCTTTCCTGACCTAATTGTCCTCTACTGGCCTCATGGGTGGAATATTATCCATATTTATTCAACATTTCATAATTAATAAACATTATTTATTTTTTTTACGCTGAAAATACGGTGTTTCTGTGTCAAACGGTTTTGGTATATTGATGTAAACTCAAAATGGAATACATTTCAACTGCTTTATATACAGTATCTGACATAGCACAGGTGCCTTCTTTTTTTAAAATCCAATAACTGTGTGTGAGGTTTATACTTTTGTTTCGAGTTAGATTTCACACTCTATGTGACCCCGATTTAGCCCACTGCAGTAAAAGGTTAATCCTTTTAAATGTAACTACATGTAATCGAAAATGTAATCTATGTAATCACCAAAAGTAATTATTTATCATGAGATAAAACATGAACTAGTAATGCTGCATGCTCCAAGAAAGGTTCATATCTCACCTTTCTGGTAAAAAAAAGTTATATATTGCTGAGGTGTTGTCACTTTTGAGGACACAAGTTCAAGTACACAGTACAAATGTTTAAAAAATGAAATATTTTATATGATGTATTTCCTATTCAACAAAACTATGAATAAGGCTAGAAATTACATATTTTCTTCTAAATTTAAAATAACCAAGTTCTGAAAGGACTACCTATAAGATTTCACCTTCCTTATAACTCTAACTGCTTTTTCCATGACATGGACTGACCAAGTGAATACAAGTGAAAGCTATGATCCTTTATTGATGTCACTTGATAAATCCACTTCAATCAGTGTAGATGAAGGGGAGGAGTCAGGTTAAAGAAGGATTTTTAAGCCTTGACACAATTGACACATGGATTGTGTACGGTATGTGTGCCATTCAGAGGGTGGATGGGCAAGACAAAATATTTAAGTGCCTTTGAATAGGGTGTGGTAGTAGGTGCCAGGCGCACCGGTTTGTGTTAAGAACTGCAACGCTGATGGGTTTTTCATGCTCAACAGATTTCCGTGTGTATCAAGAATGGTCCACCACCTGAAGCACATCCAGCCAACTTGACGTCACTGTGGGAAGCATTGGAGTAAACATGGGCCAGCGTCCCTGTCGAACTCTTTCGACACCTTGTAGAGACACCAAATTGAGGCTGTTCTGAGGGCAAAAGGGGCAGTGCAACTCAATATTAGGAAGGTGTTCCTAATGTTTGGTATACTCAGTGTACATATGTGTATATTCAGTGTGCATATTTTCTGAAGGCCTCTCTTGACCATCGCTGTGAATGTCTCAAAAAGCTCTAGCTTGGCTTCCTGAACTTGTTCGGAACTCGCCTTTCATCTCATTAATGTTGTCCATCTTCTAGATTACTGGCTATAAATTGATCTCTGAATGTGCTACAGCCACGAAACTACTCTCTCCTGCTGCGTTAAAATGTAAGGATTCCTAGGCAGAAAATTATATTAGTGGCTATAACTTAGGGTTCTGCCAGGAGTTGATGGACAGTCAGAAGAGTGAATAAAATGTTAGGAGGAACATCCCAGCTTCAAGTGGTGTCAGATTTCACATCCTGCTTCACACAAGAAAATTAGGCATATTAGAATCAGGGCTATCGCTCGATGCAAGCCATTTCAATCTACGATGTCCACAGAACAATTTATAAGCTAAAATGTTGGTACCAGAACCATGCAGGTACCCTAAACAGGGGACTTTACATCGAAATAGTTTGAAACTAAAGAGTCCTAGAGGAGTGTCACTGTCACCACGCCATTCTGTGGCCAATGACTTACACAGCCAGCCATAGGGTTGTCATACAACCACACAGCTCCAAGACCAAATCTAAAATGACACCCTATTCCCCCATACAGTAAGTGACTGAAGTGAGCCAGTCCTGACCTGTATGGAGAACCCGGCACCATCATTTTCTTCTTTGCGCGCATCTCTTATCGAATACTGGCTCTAATACAAACCTTTGTACAGACATATTAGTAACAGCCCTTTTTTCATTCCATTTCAAGCACTGCAATATGACCAGTGTTATGTGCTGTATCAAAACATCCAGCTCTCGCCATAAGGAGTGCACTATAGCACAGTATGTACAGTATGTCATTTGAGGTGCAGCCTAAGTGAGCCTCTGTAAACCAGAGGCCTTCATCATCACAAGGTCATTATTTCAGTTTATCTAATCAAATATTGCTGTACTTCCTGACTGCCAACCAACAAAGGCAGCTGGGCAGGAGAGTGTGATGGTTTTCTATCTATGGGAGTAAAAATACAAAATAAAACAGCTGTTGATTGATTTGACGGAACTTTATTGACATGTGTACAGGTCACAGTCCAGGTGGCCATGCAGGAAGGGAGACTGTGTGTGCCAATGCCAGGTGGATGGGGAGGGAAATGACCTTGGAGTACTGGTCCAGAGCCAGGCTTGGTTAGTCAGTCTCAAATAAACTGATCCAAGACCAGCCCTTAAAGGCTACTATACCCGTTATGCCTCTAAAACCTTTATTACGCAGCTATTCTTTTAAAGCTACATGCTGTACGATTTCAAGTCACTCCAGTGGACATTTTGACTAATAAAATACACCCCTTGATTAGGAGAATATATATACCATACATATTACTCCATTGTCTTTGCTTTTGTAGTTATATAGGACTTTGTAAACAAATTACTGTATGTATAGCTTTAAATCATGTATGAAAAAGTACTGTTGCTCTCATGAAATGTCGTCCCTTGATCACTATAGAAATATCATATAATTCAAGTGCTATATGCGTGTGTAACTGTACTGGAATGCATCGTGATGATCCAATGCTTGGTGGACTCACTCCTTGATGGCCAAGAAATCCAAGAGTGTGGCTTACTTGCAATATACACCTTATAACTGTTAGTAAAGATTGAGAGTATACTGAGGGGTAATCAGATGTACAGTGTGACTAGAACGGGTAGAGTGCAAAGTCCTGTGGTTGTGTTGTGCTTTTAAGTCTTGATGCTGATATATTAGGTAGGGAATGAATAACCATTACTGAAAACAGTGAACTCTTTGATAGCCATATACCACATGGTTAAGGCCATGATAGCTGAATTACATACAACAGTTTCCCCATAGTTCTATTTAAATGCAGTACCAGTCAAAAGTATGGACACACCCACTGATTCAAGGGTTTCTCTTTACTTTTGCTATTTTCTACATTGTAGAATAATAGTGAAGGCATCAAAACTATGATATAACACATATGGAATCATGTAGTAACCAAAAAAAAGTGTTAAACAAATCCAAATATATTTTAGATTCTTCAAAGTAGGCACCCTTTGCCTCGATGACAGCTTTGCACACTATTGGCAATCTCTCAACCAGCTTCATGAGGTAGTCACCTGGAATGCATTTCAATTAACAGGTCTGCCTTCTTAAAAGTTCATTTGTGGAATTTCTTTCCTTTTTACTACATTTGAGCCAATCAGTTATGTTGTGACAAGGTAGGGATGGTATACAGAATATAGCCCTATTTGGTAAAAGACCAAGTCCATATTATGGCAAGAACAGCTCAAATAAACAAAGAGAAATGACAGTCCATCATTACTTTAAGACATGAAGGTCAGTCAATCCAGAACAGTTTCTTTAAGTGCAGTCGCAAAAAACATCAAGCACTATGATGAAACTGGCTCTCATGAGGACCTCCTGCTGCAGAGGATACGTTTATTAGATTTACCAGCATCAGAAATTGCAGCCCAAATAAATGCATCACAGAGTTCAAGTAACAGACATCTCAACATCATCACTTCAGGGAAGACTGTGTGACTCAGGCCTTCATGCTTGAATTGCTGCAAAGAAACCACTACTTAAATACACTAATATCAAGAAGAGACACCAGCAATGGACATTAGACTGGTGGAAAACTGTCCTTTGGTCTGATGAGTCCAAATTTGAGATTTTTGGTTCCAACCACAGAGTCTTTGTGAGACGCAGAGTAGGTGAACGGATGATCTTCACATGTGTGGTTCCCACCGTGAAGTATGGAGGAGGAGGTGTGATGGTGTGGGGTGCTTTGCTGGTGACACTGTCAGCGATTTTTTTATTTATTTAAGGCACACTTAACCAGCATGGCTACCACAGTATTCTGCAGCGATATGCCATCCCATCTGGTTTGTGCTTAGTGAGACTATCATTGTTATTCAACAGGACAATGACCAAAAACACACCTCCAGGCTGTAAAAATGTTGTTTACATTTTTTTATTTGAATTAATTATTTAACTAGGCAAGTCAGTTAAAAACAAATCCTTATTTACAATGACTGCCTACACCATCATTGTAAAAGTTATTTGACTAAGGGCTATTTGACCAAGAAGGAGAGTGATGCATCAGATGCCATGGCTTCCATAATCACCCGACCTCAACCCAATTGAGATGGATTGGACCGCAGAGAGAAGGAAAAGCAGACAACAAGTGCTCAGCATATGTGGGAACTCCTTCAAGAATGTTGGAAAAGCATTCCTCGTGAAGCTGGTTGAGAGAATGCCAAGAGTGTGCAAAGCTGTCGTCAAGGCAGAGGGGAGCTACTTTGAAGAATCAAAAACCTAAAATATATTTTGATTTGTTTAACACTTTTTTGGTTACTACATGATTCCATTTAGTTTTGATGTTTTCACTGTTATTCTACAATGTAGAAAATAGTAAAAATAAAGAAAAACCCTTGAATGAGTAGGTGTGTCCACACTTTTGACTGGTACTAAGTGGTTATTGCCAAGAAAGCTTCTGACTGCTACGGAGTGAATCCTAGAGTGAATAAATCAGCAAAGGAAGTAATGACATCCACAGGACGTTGTATCCAGTGTTTCATAGACATTTCACTCTCAATTCAGCAGGATACACAAAAACATCCTTTGTCCGGCCTAGGCATTTGAGAGTGTTAGAATGGTATGTTTCAACACAACATGGCATTACCAAAAGGGCTGAGGACATTGCGCATGTGAAAATAATTATGTCGGGTGGTTGCATCCCAACACATTCCATGAGAATAATGTATTACTAACTTACTATAAAATGCTATGAAAATGGCTGACATCCAGAGGCCTGCAGAGGAGCCCATATAGAGTGAGGAATCTGACTTTTAAGTTAAGCTTTGTGTCTGAGTGTCTTATCATGCTACACTGTCTCAGTGCTGTGACCGCTGTGACCTCTGCTGCAGTCACAGAGCTCTAAGCCTTCAGTGATCACAGAGAGGGAGAGAGTGCTAGACAGAGAGCATGTGTGACAGACAGAGAGGTGGGGGAAATAAATGGGGGAAGAGGGACAGAGGTCCCAAATAATCACGCATCGTTGGGAAGGACATCACAGCAGGATTAACATGTGTGTCTGTCTCCCCTCGCTCTCCTGGCTAAACCCATCTTAATAGTAAAGATCATTGACGATAATGGATTTGATATTATTCAGCGCTTTTCCTGATGCTCGGAGCACTTTAAACCTCATCCAACACCTATAGGTATGTGTAACACCCACCTGGATGATGCCACAGAAGCCATTTTGCACCAAAAAAACTGTTAGCCATTTAGCTAAACAAATTGTCAAATGGGAATGAGCAATGTAAAGAAAGAGGGGGTTAGCAAAGATTAAATGCTAGGACCTGAACCTCCCAATGGTCAGGGAGTGAGTGAAGCATGCATCAATAAATTTGACTCAACAGTACACTTTCAATTACATTGTCCAACCTACAATCCTCAAATCAAGCATAGGGCCCTTGAGGCTTCCTTCTACCCCCACCACCTACCCACTTTGGTTTGCCCCAATGTGCTAAATATTCTGCGCCACAGGGAATGCGGCTATACCATATCTGGCTGGGAGGACAACCTCAAAGGAAAAGAGCTTTGTCGCAACAAGCTGCTACAATAAAATGCTACAGAACTTGGACTCACAAAAACGTCCAAATTTCACTTTCACATGAAATCCAAAAGGTCACACGACCACACGGCGAATAACTGCCAGTCTTCTCCACCTTGGCTCAAGCAGAAGCTGTGCTTGTGTAGATTGTGAGGTATCCATACATCTTTCAGACAACCACTGCCTGCTACAGTCACGCCGCCCAAGCTCCAGGGCCATTGTTAGCATCAGTGTCTTTGTGCAGTGTGTGTGTGTGTGTGTGTGTGTGTGCTCGTGCGTGCGTTTGTGTCTGTGTGCGTGAACAGGTAAAAGAGTGTGAGGGTACACCACAGGTAAAGCAGCTAGCTCAACAGAAGCCCTCCCCCCTCCTTTCTCTCAAAATTATTCCACCACTCCAAGCAAAGCAGTGAAACTAATTCGATCCTGGCCAGTGTCCACCATATTCTCCCTCCCTCTCTATGTTTTCTGGTGTTGGTGGGAGGGTCCATTTCCACATCCAGGGAGTTGGCAGTCAGTGAGGTGTTAGGGAAGCGCTCCTGATAGAGGGTGGTCTTCAGGGCAGAACGAGGGTCGGGACACAGAGAATTCCCTTCTTTGACGGAAGTCATATCTCCAGAAGGTACTTGGAAGGGACTAGACCTCTCTTCTTCCCACTGCTCAGCTTTAGGAAACCATCCAACTCATCGTTCTTCCCTACACAGATCTAGTTTGAGAAAAGAAAGGTGTGTGTTTAGTACAGGTGCGTGTGTGTGTGTGTGTGTGTGTGTGTGTGTGTGTGTGTGTGTGTGTGTGTGTGTGTGTGTGTGTGTGTGTGTGTGTGTGTGTGTGTGTGTGTGTGTGTGTGTGTGCGCGTGTTGTGTGCTTGTGCGTCAGCGTACCTGAGACTCTTTCACAGTCATCTGACCTCTGTCACGGTCACCATGGAAACCACCCGTGACCTTCCACACACGCTCACCCGGGCGCACTCTCTGTACAAAGTTGGCGGGGAAGAAACCCAGCTTGTCTTTGCTTTTCCCCTGGGAACACACGGCAGAACATAGTTAAGATAATTAATTACACTATGCTAGTATATTCTCAGGGATGTAGTGATAAAAAGGTGTGTAAACGCCGAATCCCAATAGACAAATGGCAATTCATGTAGATACAGCACTTTTTTATTGTTTGAACAAATGGTGTGTCTGCATGCACGCTTGTGTGCCAACGTGTTTGCGTGTAACTGCGTGAGCTGGGCAATTGCCTTTCCATCTGGACTCACCTTACCTCCATTAGACCAAACCAAAAGGCAAAGCACATAAAACTTTCATTACATCCTGCTCCACTTACTGACTTACTAACTCTGCTAAACCAAAGTTGCCCAAAGATACTGATTTAAGGTCAGTTTTGCTTTTCCCCATCTAATTGTTACAGGTAGAATTGGGGGAAGTTAAGATGATCCTAGATCTGTGCTTATCGGCAACTTGTACCTAGATAAAGCCACTACTCTCTCTATTGTCTAAGAACACTTCATGGAGATGTACTGTATATTAGTGATGCACCGGTTGACCTCGCATGTTTAGGGTCAGGAAATATTGTGTGGATGAATGGAGTATGGGTGGGGGGCGGGTTGAATATAGATTAAACAATGCATTAAAAATCCATAAATGTATAATTCCCGTGCAATTCATATCTATGGGCTACATTGAGGTTTTTCTTACATAATTTTTATCTGGCGTTAGTGCGTAGCCTTAGGGCCTAACTGTACAACCTGGACTCAGGGGTACGTTTCGTGTGTATTAATTTGTGGATGTCTATCATTCATTTCGTATATGATATGTTACGAATTGCAATTCGTACAATAAGTTACGAATTCCAATTTGTTGTGGCTAATGTTAGCTAGGTGGCTAACACTAATGTTAGCTAAGTGGCTAATGTTAGCTAGGCAAGGGGTTAGGGTTAGGGGTTAAGGTTAGGGTTAAAGTTAGAAGTTAGGTTAAAGGGTTAAGGTTAGGTTTAGGGTAAGGATAAGAGTTAGCTAATATGCTAAGTAGTTGCAAAGTAGCTAAAAAGTAGTATGTATTTACAAGTTGCTAATTAGCTATAATGCTAAAGTTGTCCAAGATAGACGTTTGTGTTATGTAACCGACAAACCGCCCTACTTTCATTTTAGCCTTAAGTAACCTTCTGTCTTACCAAATGTAACATATCATACTAATTTGAGTGTCCCGGATACACATTTACTATGTTACGTCTAGTCTATGAGACCAGGCTGAACTGTAAGCACACAAAATACATGCCAATTGCCAAACGCTTTTGGGAACTTGAGCAGAAAAAGTTCATGACGATCCATAGAGGCAAAAAGGACAATGCCGGAGTTTAATTCAATCAGAGAAAAGCTGCAAAATGGGAAGTTACAAATAAATAGAAGGGAGGGCCAGAACAGTACTCAAATGTATGGGAAAGATTTTGTAAAGTGGTAAAAGAGGATGTTAGCAGTGTCGGCTATGGTATGTGTGATGATTGTGAGGCGCTATACAAATTCGACAGTCACAAGACGGGGACTTCAAAATGGCACGTCAAAGGAACTGTACAGTTTAGATGGGTTAAATGGAATAGCTAACTGAAATCTGGACACTGACTGTTGGTCTATAACCTCTCACATAGCCTAATATAATTTGAACTCCTGCAGAATAAAGCATTTCCTGCAGTAAAATTATACACCAAATGTACATTTTTACTCAGGAACAGGAGTGGAGAAATATGGATTTCTTTCTTTCAGCATCTTGAGAGAATGAATGCATGGTTAAGGAGTGTCTGTAAAGGTGGAGGTGCTATCTCGGTCACCATCATAAAAAATGATCGTATTCCAACCACATAGAATATATGTATCCAAGCCGAACTGAAATCTTATGAAAAACATGTTGGGTTATTTTTTTTAAAAACATTGACATTTCTTACAACCGGTCAAACTGATGTCATTTGAAAATGTTGCACGAAAAATCTTCCCTGTTTTTTGTTGTTATTGTTTTCTACCCGGTACATTAAATGTCTTTCCTGCGCGAACGAAGCAGAGATGAAAGAGGAAAATGAAAACAAACTTTACCCAATGTCAACTAGATCGAAACATTCATTCTATCGATTTATGAACAAGCGTTTATTTAGTCTTCTACAAAAGGTGCTATCTAGAACCAGCGCATTTTCTATATTTGTGGGTTAGGGTCGGGTGCAAGCCTCAGATTGTCACGTTATTACATACTGTATAATCAGGCGCTTGCAGATAGGTTATTAGCAAGTGCGGGCAGGTGCAGGTGAAGAAATAGCTGACCCGTGCATCACTACTGTATAAAGTATAGTAGATCCTGTTTGAATACTTGAATGCTTTCATGTCTTTTCTGATATTGACTTGACTGGAAGGGTGAAAGCTATGTAATGGAGCCCTTAGATATACAGTTGAAGTCGGAAGTTTACATACACTTAGGTTGTAGTAATTAAAACTCGTTTTTCAACCACTCCACAAATTTCTTGTTAATTAACAAACTATAGTTTTGGCAAGTCGGTTAGGACATGTACTTCCAACAAAGTTGTCATTCTTCCAACAATTGTTTTCACTTATAATTCACTGTATCACAAGTGGGTCAGAAGGTGACTGTGCCTTTAAACAGCTTGGAAAATTCCAGAAAATGATGTCATAGCTTTAGAAGCTTCTGATAGGCTAATTGACATCATTTGAGTCAATTGGAGGTGTACCTGTGGATGTATTTCAAGGCCTACCTTCAAACTCAGTGCCTCTTTGCTTGACATCATGGGAAAAGCTAAAGAAATCAGCCAAGACCTCAGAAAATAAATTGTAGACCTCCACATGTCTGGTTCATCCTTGGGAGCAATTTCCAAATGCTTGAAGATACCACGTTCATCTGTACAAACAATAGTGCGCAAGTATAAACACCATGGGACCACATAGCCATCATACCGCTCAGGAAGGAGACGCGTTCTGTCTCCTAGAGATGAACGTACTTTGGTGCGAAAAGTGCAAATCAAACCCAGAACAACAGCAAAGGACCTCGTGAAGATGCTGGAGGAAACAGGTACAAAAGTATCTATATCCACAGTAAAACGAGTCCTATATCGACATAACCTGCCAGGCCGCTCAGCAAGGAAGAAGCCACTGCTCCAAAACCGCTATAAAAAAGCCAGACTACGGTTTGCAACTGCACATGGGGACAAAGATCATAATTTTGGAGAAATGTTTTCTGGTCTGATAAAAACAAAATAGAACTGTTTGGCCATAATGACGATCGTTATGTTTGGAGGAAAAAGGGGGAGGCTTGCAAGCTGAAGAACACCATCCCAACCGTGAGGCATGGGGGTGGCAGCATCATGTTGTGGGGGTTCTTTGCTGCAGGAGGGACTGGTGCACTCCACTAAATAGATGGCATCATGAGAAAAAAAATTATGTGGATATATTGAAGCAACATCTCAAGACATCAGTCAGGATGTTAAAGCTTGGTCACAAATGGGTCTTCCAAATGGACAATGACCCCAAGCATACTTCCAAAGTTGTGGCAAAATGGCTTAAGGACAACAAAGTCAAGGTATTGGAGTGGCCATCACAAAGCCCTGACCTCAATCCTATAGAAAATTTGTGGGCAGAACTGAAAAAGAGTGTGCGAGCAAGGAGGCCTACAAACCTGACTCAGTTACACCAGCTCTATCAGGAGGAATGGGCCAAAATTCACCCAACTTATTGTGGGAAGCTTGTGGAAGGCTATCCGAAACGTTTGACCCAAGTTAAACAATTTAAAGGCAATGCTACCAAATACTAATTGAGTGTATGTAAACTTCTGAACCACTGGGAATGTGAAAAAATAAATAAAAGATGAAATAAATCATTCTCTCTACTAGTATCCTCTCTACGATACATTTCACATTCTTAAAATAAAGTGGTGATCCTAACTGACCAAAGACAGGGAATTTTTATTAAGGAAGGAAGGAAGGAAGGAAGGAAGGAAGGAAGGAAGGAAGGAAGGAAGGAAGGAAGGAAGGAAGGAAGGAAGGAAGGAAGGAAGGAAGGAAGGATAGAAAAAGTATTCTAACAAAACAAAAAAATATATTTTTCACCCACCTTCCACCAGTCCTCATTAGAGTCATCAGTTACTTGCACTCGATCGCCAGGTCTGAGAGGGAAACAACAGGTCCTGATTAAACACACAAATGCACACAGACATTCCCGGCTGCCTGTCCTTCTCAGTCTGTGGCTCCAACAGCGTTGCCAGTTACGTCTCAGACCCCCAGTGAGAAGGCAGATGGTCTGAGAGATGTGTTGGCACTGCACACCTGTCCCTCCTCTTTCTCTCACCTGCCCACTGCGACAATACCCCGTCCCCATACACACATACATTTCTCCCTCCATCCATTCTTCATCACTGCCTCTTTCTTTACCTCTAACTTTTAACCTTTCATGTGGTAATGCGAAGTCTGACTTTCTGTCTGAAGATGACCGAACACGTGTGCAGGCACACATGCATGCGCACACGCACACATGCGCGCACACACACACACACACACACACACACACACACACACACACACACACACACACACACACACACACACACACACACACACACACACACACAAAAGTACTATGTATTTAACTCACTGTAATTCCAGATCATTCTTCTCCTGAGGGATGAACTTGTACAGAGCCACATAGGTGTGTACAGAGTGGACGTCGATGCGCTTTGGAGTCTGGACACACATGCACACACCAAATGAGTCTAATACACACCGTTTGTATTTCATTTGATCACTTTGGTACTGTTTTCACAAGTATGTGTGTGGTGAATTTTCAAAACTCCTACTACAAATTTCCAAACTGGTGGACATCTTTCACCATTGATCCGAAATATACGTTTACTGTGAAATATAATAAGTACATTGGTTCACCAAAACACAAAATAATGATATCTTCTCAATTTAGTTATTTTAACAACCAGTTAATTCAATAGCAAAAAATGTAATCTGCATGTTTAAAAATTGCCCATTGAACGTAGTATGCTTCAGTACTGTAAATTACAATACATTACACTGTTTTCACATTAGGCAATACACTTGCACTACACATTCAAATTTACTGAACATAACATTTCTGTCATTTCTGTCCCATGTGTGACCAAAGGTGTGATCATTGTTGACATCTTTCACAACGTGATCAAATGAAAGAAATTAAAGAGACAATGTTTAGCAGGCACTAGTTTGAGTCCAGCCTGTCTTGAGCATTTGGCCATAGGTTCTCATCGAAATCGCAGTAAATATCCTCATTGTTCATGCGCCTGGGGAAATCCAAGCTTGACATACTTCAGGTCTGGTTTGATGTCATTGCATGCCTCATCCATGGCCTGAAGGAGGGGGGGTACACTCATTGGGATGGCAATCAATCGTAAATAGCATATATTACACTATTATGGTATTGTATTGGCCTATGCAATTTTAGTAAAACAGGGGTGAACAAAAGGTCACATGGAGGTTGATGGCAGAGTTTGAAATAGGGATAGATAGAGGGAGGGTTTAAATTTAGAGGTGAAGTGGGATTCAAGGTTGAAAGGAAAGAGGAAACACTTGAGAAAGAGATATGCTGACTACGCACCTTCAGACTGACCCTGTCCTCTGAATCAGCCTCACTTTCAGGAGGATTGAGAGCTAGAGGGAGAGAGAGCAAGAGAGAGGGGGGGGATAGAGAGAGAACGAGAGAGAATGAGAGAGGGGGGGGATATATATATATATATATGAGAGAGAGAGGGGAGAGAGAGAGAGAACGAGAGAGAGAGAAAGAGAGAAAGAAGATAGATCGAGAGCAGGGAAAAGAGAGAGAGGAGAGAGAGAAAGAGAGTGGGAGCAGAAAGAGAGAGGGAGGGACAGTGAAAGAGAGAGAGGGAGCATACAGATTGAAAGAGAGTAGAGATACAGAAAGAGAGAGAAAGAGGGAGGGGGTCTTGTCACTTTGCAGTATAGCACAAAGACAAGGTCAGTTAGTTAAAGCATACACAGTACTTTATATCATCGGATTTATTGAAGATGGAAAAACACTGGTGAATTCACTACACACACACAGGCATATTCTCACGCACAGACAGACAGACAGACAGACAGACAGACAGACAGACAGACAGACAGACAGACAGACAGACAGACAGACAGACAGACAGACAGACAGACAGACAGACAGACAGACAGACAGTTTAGTTTTGTCAATGGAAGGCCTTCTCTGTGTAATGGTTGGGTATAATGATAGTCTATAATGAAAGAGATTATTTCAGGAGAGGAGGACAATGGTTGACAGTCCAGGCTTGACTTTTTGCAAGTTCAACCAACTAGTCACGTTGATGCAACATTACATATATAACATTACATTAATTACATTTAAATGACATGACATTGATAAAGGAGTTTGAAATAATGAGGAAATAGGTTGACTCAACCATTTAAAGCCCAGAGTGTTGGGGGTTTGGAGTGATGGTGCTTTAGAGTGAAAGGATAGGGAGGGGCAATGTTTCCTCTAAGCAACGCGAGTGCACAGGCGCTGCTTCCCAGGGACTGCCGCGCACGGAAGAAATATCAAGTCACGCAGAGAAGCACGAAGTGCTAGAGTTTCCCCCGTGAGTTAACATTAGCAATGTTTGCCTTTACTATGGGAATTGTAATAGAATCAACGCAATATTAACTACTTTCAATTTTAACATACCAAAACAAAACAAATGATGCATGCATTAGTATGCAAAACTAACTATGCAAAATATTTTGCTGTAGGCAGAACACATCGGAATAGGATTCTATTGCCCGTACTCTAAACAGACTGGTGCGCCATAACCAATCAGAGCTACAGTAGGCCTATATGCAAATGAATCCTTGCCATATATGGATTTGTGCCATTCACTCTGAACTGGACTGTTTTACACCATGGGTGGTTGTGATTATTATGCGTTTCTTTAGAGATTAATGCAGAGCAGTATTTAGCCACGTGTGCACATTTGTTCATATTCTTTGCTAGTTTGTGCGTTATTAGCCCAGTAATAGCTAGCTTGTAGTTAGCAATGTGGGAGTGATTGCTTCCTACAAGAGTACAAAACGTGTATTTCTAGACATCTTTGAAAAGCGAGTCATACTAAGTAGCCAATAGGCAGAGGGTAGCATAATTTGTCTGATTCTCTGTAATAATGGTATAGGAATAATAATACATTTTATTTTGTAAAGTGGTTTCTTGCATCAAACAACAAAACAAGTGTTCAGTCACCTCCTCGTCTGAAGGACAAGTGGATAAACAGGTTAATGTCAAGCCCTGCATGTTTCATGGGATGTAAGCCTGCATCAAACACCACACATTGGCTGTTACTGTAGGCTGAATGATAGAAACCCCATTTCCATGTTAAAATGTTATGTGATTCATTTTCTCCATAGTTTTTCATGGTAGGCCACTCTGGTAGGCCAACATTATGATCAAATAGCCACAGTAGTCTACTTAGCCACTGTTAAAACTGTAAATGAAAGCAGGTACAGCCTCAGTGTTCACAGAAAACGAGCGCCGGAAGTTGCACGGATATTTCACAAGGTTCAAGTTTGCACTCAGCAGACCTGAAATTTGCTCAGTGCTGAAAAATATTTGAGGAAACATTGGGGAGGGGTTGGGAATAATAGCAAAGATGGTGGATAAATAAAGATAGTTCACTCTGGCCGTTTACCATTGAAAAAAATTGAAATTTCTAATCTACTTAACGGGGTGGCTCTCCCATAGATACCAATGATGGGTCTGGTCTGCTTAGTTCATTGAATGTATATGAACCAGAAAAAAAAACAGAGAGTGGGAAGTCTCACTTCCTCTTCCATCTCTGATAATAGGTTAGAAGTGAGAGGTTTAGAGTTGAAAGGTTGGGGTGAGATGTCAGGTAATAGGTTAGGGGTGAGTAAATTGTGGGGAATTTGATCCAACTCACTCTCAGTCTCTGGGACAAACTCCTCCTCAACGATTGGTTGCGTTTCCAGTCCCTCCCCTACTCTCTCCACCTAAAGAAGACAAGAACAAGGTGCCAAGTCAGAGAGGGAAGAAGACAGCATGCAAAAGGAAAGAAGCTGGGAAAATACTGATCCGTTTGAACTGTTATTGTTAGCATTTGTATATTAAAACACATTGCTTTTTTAAGTATAGTGAGAAAAATGTCAAATAGACGATTTGTATCTATGAACTCAAGTGCATGTAAGCAGTGTACCTTATGAATGGGGGACCCAGTGATGCTTCCGAAACTAGAGCGGCTCATCTGTGCCAGCGACGTTCCATAACGCAGAGCCTCATACACAGGGTCAACTCCCCCTTTATCAGACTCTAGAAACACACACACACACACACACACACACACACACACACACACACATACACACACACACACAGAGAGAGAGAGAACAAAACAATGTGTCAGACTAAAGACCAGATCTTGGAATGAACTAAAGGTCTAATATGTAGCATCAACGCTGATCCCTCAAGCAACATGCACGCGCACACACACACACACATACACACTCACTCACCTTGCGATGGTGGAGCTTCCTTGACCACCCCTAACATATCGTTAGTCAAGAGAGGGGAGCTGAAGTTCCGTTTAAAGGCCCCCGTCTAGCAGGCGAGAAGGAGAGAAGGAGAGTGGGATGAGAAGAGACAGAGAGGCGTTGAATAACTGTCCCTATTTATTCATTTTGTTTAACCTTTATTTAACGAGGCAATTCAGTTAAGAACAATTTCTTTCCCTATCAGCTGAATGTCATTTAAGCAGCGAAAGGTCGGACAAACACAAATGTCAGAAACTTTCTCACCGTAAACGGATAGTCTTGTGGTTTACAAAGGACGCTGAAAATGTATGTGTGCGTGCGTGTGTGAATGTTCGTGGGTGCGTGCGTGTGTGAATGTTCGTGGGTGCGTGCGTGTGTGAATGTTCGTGCGTGCATGCGTGTGTGCAGAGCGGATGCTGACTGTGTATGATATTCCCTCTGCAGTCTGTGGCCCGGGGGTCACTGTAAATTGAACAAGGAGACAGGTGGAACTCGATTCTTAGCCTTCTGCATTTCCAGTGAATTGTACCTGCACTCTCTTATCATGTCTATCTGTACAGCATCGTTCACATCTCACACCCAATGTCAGCTAGACAAGCACAACAAAGCCTCGCCATTGTCGTTTGACAGAAAACCAACATTCGCCACAGTAATTCCCAAACTGTTGGGATTAAAATAGTCCACGGACGTGTAAGGCAATGAATCACGGATTCTGATTTAGAAATAGGAACGGAATAGAACTCAAAGGTCGATCTGAGTCATTGAACGCTTTGTGTTTGACAGAGGGAGCAGTGTTGTGTCGTTTTTTTTCCTTTACGATCCCGCCCCAGGTGCAGCATAGCTCTACTTTCATCTTTGCGGGCATCATGGCATAAAATATATCCATATATCAACAGCTGTCATCAGTGGCTGGATGAGAGCTTATACAGAAAGGGGAAGATAAGGTGTCAGGACCACGCTAATGTGATAAGTCACTTTACCCAAGACCCGAAGACTTGTGTTAGCTTCCGAGGTAATGCCTTGGCTTCAGTTCAGTGGGCTAACACAGTCTTGTGATGAGAACCGATAACCGAAAGCATAACATAGGACCGGGCAGTGTCATCGACAAAATATTGTCAACCATACTCATAAAAGGTGAACCATGAACCGTCACGAGTAACCTCACCCAAGCCTGGGAGACTCGCGTTGGCTCCAAGAGCTAATGCCTTGGTTTAGTTTGGCTCGCCGACGCTGTCTTGTGGCGATAACTGGTCGATCATTCTCGCTTCTTCCAAATATAACTTTTTGGAAACATAAATCCTAAGTTATTATATGAGCAGAGTATCCTCTCTGCATTTGATTAGATTAGTCTCATTATAACGGATATGTTATAACGGATGCGCCACAGTGAGATTTTGATAAATGAGACGAGAGGTTCCTATTGGCTGTCAAGATGGCCCCAAGGTGCTCAGCAGGGCATGTGGGGAATTGGAGGGGTGACTTTCTACTTTCTCTGGAGTGATCTAAAGTCAATTTAACGCTTATTGCTTCTCTTATTGCTTATCTTGGGGCCCTCCTCGTCCCCGTCCAAATTACAGCTTCACCCCTGATAGGGTAAAACGATGATGAGAAAGAGAGGGAGAGAGAGAAAGAAAGAGAGAGAGAAAACAAGCGAACGAGCGAGAGAGAGAATGAGAAAGAACTAGAGAGAATAGATAACTAAACTAGTTGTGTTGACAAAACTCTTGCTCGTTAATCTTGGCCGACAACCTTTATTTTTGAATTATTTGGGGGTGAAGCTGAGAGGGGTGGAATTACGAACCAAACTTACCTAATCATCCCTTCTCCCCACCCCAATCGTGCCTTTATTATAATTATTGGTCTGGGCTGGGGATTGGGCTAGATTACTAATGCACCTTTGATGATATTCCCACTGGCTAGATTCAATGTGGCTCCCAGATGTCCAACTGATTCAGATTTTTGGACACTTTTGGACAAACACACAATTGCCCCTCTTTTGACCTCAAACGAGACTGGTGCCCAATCCTGTATTGACACCATCACTCCTAACTCCTAGCCCCCACCTCCTATCTCCTAGGCATTGTGTCGATCAGAGAGGATAGGTGTAAGCAATATGGTGGACATTTTCATCTAGCCTATCTGAAGGCTAGGTGAATTACCAGTCTCACCATATATTCCCAATTCTCACATTGCTTTTCATAATGCTTGGTCCTTGGATTTTTAAAAATACATTGTAATTGACTCTACAACAGAAGAACGCCAACAACGTCACTAAATTAAATGAATTAAAAGTTTAAAAATGAATTAAAATTCAAATCCCACTCCACAGGGGCCATATTTAATTTGCATACAAAGTGACACCAACATTCATTACATACTGATCAGGGGTGGTTGGGGGGCAACACGAGTCTAAACTTATGTACAAGCTACTGTAGCATGTTGCTGCCGTCTCTCCTCCATTGTGACTATGCAGCGGACACAACAAGTTTTGCTGCGTCCCGCGGGAACTGCGAGCACCTCAAACACACCGCATTTCACACTGAATTAGTACCAGCGCCTGGTGCAGGGAGATGTTGATTTTTCTGACTGACTTGAGAAAATCGGATTCATGCGAGAAGAGGGTGAGTGGGGGGGGGGGGGGGGGGGGTGCCTGGGGGATGGATGGATGGGGGGGGGGGGGGGGGGGGGGGGGGGGGGGGGGGGGGCAGAACAGCGCTATCTGCCTCAGCCCTCGCCTCAGCTTTTGTTCCACATATAGAAATTCAGAGTCATTGCGGATCATTTTATTATGGCTCTCACTCATCCTCTTCTTCTCTCTTTTCTTCAGCTGTTTCTCTTTGTCAGGTTGTCAATTATCTTTCTATTTCTGTCCCCTCTTGATTTTTTTAGCTCCTCTAGTGGAAAAACGTTCATCCTCTTCTAACACGATTCTAACACCCCCCCCCCCCCCCCCCCCCCAAAGAAAATAATAATATTTAGACCGTAATTGTTGAGGATCAGAAAGCAGTATATATCCAACTCTAGAACAGTCCACTACTTAGGTTGTAATGGTTGAGTACAAGACAGCTGTGGGGAAATCTGAATCTAGGGTAGTTGACTCACCTTTCCTGTGCAGGGCTGTTGGGACAGCTCAGAGGAGCACCAGAGGTGGGCGCCCAGCTTACAGGCTTTACAGCGCAGACCCTGCTTGGAGTTCCCTGCACAGATGGGAAGCCAGGTTACTACAGTACTGTACTTTCCTTTACTATACTATACTGTACATACCACACACGACAGTAGCCTCAGCTCACACACTACAATCCATTCATCAATCAATCAATCAACTAAGACTAGGTTATAAAATGTCAAAGTGAGACCCTTTTGATGAGAGATGTTATAGGCATGTGTATGGACAGTGTGATTATTAGCCACATCTACTTCGAACTCATCCTCAATCAAAATCCTAACTTGCCATTTGGCCACAAGAGCTCAAATTTTCATGGAAACATTGCACTGATCACATGGGATTGCTAGATTGTGTTGGATGTGCATACTGTCTCTCAGTAGTCAGTAGTCTGAGAATAGAGAATAGCTTTTATGTGACATGATCTACCAGAAGATGATTTGCATTTCATGTCGCTGCATTAAGGGAGTACTGGAACTGAATCGACCTACCCTGGATCACGTGTTTGCATTGCTGGCAGCAGGTGGGCCGACGGAAGACGTGCTCCTGGAAACAGTGGGTCTTCACTAGCCGGCCCTGGAGCTGGGCTTTGGAGGTCAGGGAGAGGGAGGGACTGAGGGAGGGCGAGCGGGACGAAAGCGAGGGGTTGGGGCTGAGCGAAGGGGAGAGGGAGGGTGAGCGCTCGCAGGTCAGGGGCGTCTCCCCGAAGGGTGGTGGCGAGGAGGTCAGCGGAGGCTCGTGGATGATCCCAGAGGGCAGGCGGACTTCCCCGTTGCTGGGGCGCTGGAAGAAGTTGTCCACGCTCTTGCTGCGCATCACTGACTTGAAGGACAAGGAGCGCTTTAGTCGCTGCAGCTGTGGAAAGAGAGGAGTGGAGACATTAGGTCAGCATGGATAGACAAGGGCTGGGGAATGACAAAATCACCGACAGTGATTGTTCAGAATAGCAGGGTGCACTCATTAAGGGCTGAATCGTAACTTGAGATCCATGTATGCACCTAGCAACTCCAGAATTCAAACACAATTTGACAAAGCACTATAACTTCGCTGTCTCCATGTAATGATAAAGAAGGTGGTTCGGTGAACCCCTCTCGGGTAATGAGTAACCTTGCCACAGACCTGAAGAATTGTGTTAACTTCCCAAGCTAATGCATTTGAGTTTATAGCGCAGCAGGCTAACGTAGTCTTGTGGCAGGAGACCTGGGTTTGACCGCAGCCACTCACATCTACACAAGATCCCTGGTCATGACCTGTGTTCAACCCACTGGATCAAAGACATTCATTCCATCCATCCATTCATTTATTTATTCCTTCATTCAGTGACGATGAAAACAAAACGACCACAGAATTTGCTAACGGACTCGTTGCTAACGAAAAAACATTATCATTTTAGCAGCAGCTAGCAACAGCTCTTCTGACTTGAATATGGTGACAGGAGTGAGACAGAGGGAAGCGAGACAGAGACCCTGCAGTACCCTCTGACTGCCCTTGTCCTACAACACCACACTTGCCTTGTTTGGATCAGAATTATAGCAGATCCAGGGAACTCAAGTCAATACCCCTTAAAATTCAGATTTGATTAGTTTATTGACCGGCCTGCTCCTCCGTACTGTGATGTATTGATGCACAACAAGGAACAAACACTGGGTTGATATTTCACTCCTCCGGCCGCCTCACTTCCAGTGGACTTGCCCAGGCATCTTGGCCCTAATATTACGATTCTGCGAATGACATAAGATTATGGGGAGTGGAAGGCAATGAGGTCCTATGGTATAATAATAAGCCACAGATTCCTACACCAATAGAATGGCCTACGGAATGAGAGAGCACACGTGCAGGCACACACACACACGTTTGTTTTACTACCATTGTGCGAACCAAACTATTGACTCCCATTCAAACTCCTATATTCCCTAACCCCTAATCCTAAATGTAACCCTGAGCCCTTAATTTAACCCTAACCTTAATCCTAACTTTAACCACAAACCCCTGACCCTAACTTCTAACCCATGGTACTCCAACCCTGTTCCTGGAGAGCTACCTTCCTGTAGGTTTCCCCTCCAAACTCAATTGTAACTAGCCTGATTCAGTTTATCAACCAGCTAATTATTAGAAGTGGGTGTGCTCGATTAGAGTTGGAGCGAAAACCTACAGGACGGTAGAGCTCCAGGAGCTTGGTTGGAGAACCCTATCCTAACCATAACCCTGACCTTAAACCTAACCCCCAACTCTAACCCCAACTCTAATTCTAACCATAAACCTAATTGTAACCCTAACCCTAAACCTAACCCCTAAGCCTAAAATAACCTTTTCCTTGTGGGTGCCGACGAAATGTCTCCAATTTTCCTTGTTTTTACATGTTTTATATACACTGCTCAAAAAAATAAAGGGAACACTTAAACAACACAATGTAATTCAAAGTCAATCACACTTCTGTGAAATCAAACTGTCCACTTAGGAAGCAACACTGATTGACAATAAATTTCACATGCTGTTGTGCTAATGGAATAGACAACAGGTGGAAATTATAGGCAATTAGCAAGACACCCCCAATAAAGGAGTGGTTCTGCAGGTGGTAACCACAGACCACTTCTCAGTTCCTATGCTTCCTGGCTGATGATTTGGTCACTTTTGAATGCTGGCGGTGCTTTCACTCTAGTGGTAGCATGAGACGGAGTCTACAACCCACACAAGTGGCTCAGGTAGTGCAGCTCATCCAGGATGGCGTTGTAGGGAGGTCATACAGGCATGTGGAGGCCACACACACTACTGAGCCTCATTTTGACTTGTTTTAAGGACATTACATCAAAGTTGGATCAGCCTGTAGTATGGTTTTCCACTATAATTTTGAGTGTGACTCCAAATCCAGACCTCCATGGGTTGATAAGTTTGATTTCCATTGATCATTTTTGTGTGATTTTGTTGTCAGCACATTCATGTATGTAAAGAAAAAAGTATTTAATAAGAATATTTAATTCATTCAGATCTAGGATGTGTTATTTTAGTGTTCCCTTAATTTTTTTGAGCAGTGTATATAGTAAAACCAAAAACACATGAAACTGCCGGGCATACCGCTATTCGCTGCCTATCTGACTTGTATGGCCGTTTTTTATGATTTCTTTTCCCGTGGCGCAGTATAGTTGTGTGTTATGTCTACGCCTTACAGCTCGTGTCTGTGGTGTATAGCTGCTTGTTATATGCTCTTCGGTTTCTTTTGTCTGCAGGTTACAGCTTGTTTTGTTTCTGTTTGCACCTGCACTGCAGTAGCCTAAAGATAAATGTAAAAAAATGACACAACTGTGTGTGTGTATATCATTATCAAGGCCTTGTATAAGTTGGTGTGTGCGCATGCGTGCATGCATGTATTCGTGTCTCCCTGTGTGTGCATCACTGAGTGTTTGTAGCCTTCACATCGTTTCCCTCTGCACCTGCGGATGCTTCTTGGAGCCTGCGCTCTCTCTGAGAAACGGTCATCAATAACGTTGAGTGGGTTCCTCTTTTCCTCCCTTAAGCCATGGCTCCACCTGGCACCAATTATCTTGAGTGATGAAAAGAGCGCTCTGTCTGTTGACCCATTAGCGAGCACCTCTTGCACGTGCTTTTCTACCCCGAGCTGCATCCAGGCTCATTTTTAATGGGCTTTTATAGGGTTGACTGGTGGTTCATTCAAAATACGCATTTCACCTCGTTTTTGTATTTCATGTATTTCATAATAGAAACACTTGAGTAAATGTGGGATTAAAAAGTATATTGGAAGCAGGTGCTTCCACACAGTTGAGGTTCCTGAGTTAATTAAGAAAATATTTAAGGCCATTATTTTGGCTACGATGGCTATGTCCACATAGGATGACAATGCCCGCATCCACAGGGCACGATTAGTCACCGAAATGGTTGGATCAGCTTGAAAACGATGTATTTCAAAGCTGGAGAGTAAACGCTGTAAGTTTCATCAAATTCTGTAGCGCATCAAATTAATTTCCTGACTTGCGACATAGAACAGAATTCTATCATCTACTTTACACAAAGAACCAGCAATTTCAGCCTATTTACAGTGCATTCGCAAAGTATTCAGACCCCTTGACTTTATCCACATTTTGTTACGTTACAGCCTTATTCTAAAATGTATTAAATAACATTTTCCTCAATCTAAACACAATACCCGATAATGCCAATGCAAAAATAGGTTTTTAGATTTTTTTGCAAATCTATCAAAATAAAAAATAAATCCCTTATTTACATAAGTATACCTACTCTTTGCTATGAGACTCGAAATGGAGATCAGGTGCATCCTGTTTCCATTGATCATTTGGGGTGGCAGGGTAGCCTAGTGGTTAGAGCTGATAAGGTACAAATCTGTCGTTCTGCCCCTGAACAGGCAGTTAACCCACTGTTCCTAGGCCATCATTGAAAATAAGAATTTGTTCTTAACTGACTTGCCTAGGTAAAAAAAAAAATCTGGAGTTGTGGACTCCAATCAAGTTGTAGAAACATGTGGTAAATTCAA
Organism: Oncorhynchus kisutch; assembly: GCF_002021735.2. Taxonomy (NCBI): domain Eukaryota; kingdom Metazoa; phylum Chordata; class Actinopteri; order Salmoniformes; family Salmonidae; genus Oncorhynchus; species Oncorhynchus kisutch. The sequence goes on from NC_034193.2 coordinate 24,933,971, forward strand.
TTGATTGGACATGATTTGGAAAGGCACATACAGTGCCTTGCGAACGTATTCGGCCCCCTTTAACTTTGCGACCTTTTGCCACATTTCAGGCTTCAAACATAAAGATATAAAACTGTATTTTTTTGTGAAAAATCAACAACAAGTGGGACACAATCATGAAGTGGAACGACATTTATTGGATATTTCAAACTTTTTTAACAAATCAAAAACTGAAAAATTGGGCGTGCTAAATTATTCAGCACCCTTAAGTTAATACTTTGTAGCGCCACCTTTTGCTGCGATTACAGCTGTAAGTCGCTTGGGGTATGTCTCTATCAGTTTTGCACATCGAGAGACTGAAATTTTTTCCCATTCCTCCTTGCAAAACAGCTCGAGCTCAGTGAGGTTGGATGGAGAGCATTTGTGAACAGCAGTTTTCAGTTCTTTCCACAGATTCTCGATTGGATTCAGGTCTGGACTTAGACTTGGCCATTCTAACACCTGGATATGTTTATTTTTGAACCATTCCATTGTAGATTTTGCTTTATGTTTTGGATCATTGTCTTGTTGGAAGACAAATCTCCGTACCAGTCTCAGGTCTTTTGCAGACTCCATCAGGTTTTCTTCCAGAATGGTCCTGTATTTGGCTCCATCCATCTTCCCATCAATTTGAACCATCTTCCCTGTCCCTGCTGAAGAAAAGCAGGCCCAAACGATGATGCTGCCACCACCATGTTTGACAGTGGGGATGGGGTGTTCAGGGTGATGAGCTGTGTTGCTTTTACGCCAAACATAACGTTTTGCATTGTTGCCAAAAAGTTAAATTTTGGTTTCATCTGACCAGAGCACCTTCTTCCACATGTTTGGTGTGTCTTCCAGGTGGCTTTTGGCAAACTTTAAACAACACTTTTTATGGATATCTTTAAGAAATGGCTTTCTTCTTGCCACTCTTCCATAAAGGCCAGATTTGTGCAATATACGACTGATTGTTGTCCTATGGACAGAGTCTCCCACCTCAGCTGTAGATCTCTGCAGTTCATCCAGAGTGATCATGGGCCTCTTGGCTGCATCTCTGATCAGTCTTCTCCTTGTATGAGCTGAAAGTTTAGAGGGACGGCCAGGTCTTGGTAGATTTGCAGTGGTCTGATACTCCTTCCATTTCAATATTATCGCTTGCACAGTGCTCCTTGGGATGTTTAAAGCTTGGGAAATCTTTTTGTATCCAAATCCGGCTTTAAACTTCTTCACAACAGTATCTCGGACCTGCCTGGTGTGTTCCTTGTTCTTCATGATGCTCTCTGCGCTTTTAACGAACCTCTGAGACTATCACAGTGCAGGTGCATTTATACGGAGACTTGATTACACACAGGTGGATTGTATTTGTCATCATTAGTCATTTAGGTCAACATTGGATCATTCAGAGATCCTCACTGAACTTCTGGAGAGAGTTTTCTGCACTGAAAGTAAAGGGGCTGAATAATTTAGCACGCCCAATTTTTCAGTTTTTGATTTGTTAAAAAAGTTTGAAATATCCAATAAATGTCGTTCCACTTCATGATTGTGTCCCACTTGTTGTTGATTCTTCACAAAAAAATCTTTGTTTGAAGCCTGAAATGTGGCAAAAGGTCGCAAAGTTCAAGGGGGCCAAATACTTTCGCAAGGCACTGTACCTGTCTATATAAGTTCCCACAGTTGACAGTGCATGGCAGAACAAAAACCAAGCCATGAGGTCGAAAGGAATTGTTCTTGCAGCTCCGAGACAGGATTGTGTCAAGGCACAGATCTGGGGAAGGGTACAAAAACATTTCTGCAGCATTGAAGGTCCCCAAGAACACAGTGGCCTCTATCATTCTAAAATTTAAGAAGTTTGGAACCACCAAGACTCTTCCTAAAGCTAGCCGCCAGGCCAAACTGAGCAATCGGGGCAGAAGGACCTTGGTCATGGAGGTAACCAAGAACCTGATGGTCACTCTGACAGAGCTCCAGAATTCCTCTGTGGAGATGGGGAGAACCTTCCAGTAGGACAACCATCTCTGCAGCACTCCACCAATCCGGCCTCTATGGTAGAGTGGCCAGACGGAAGCCATTCCTCAGCCCGCTTGTGGAGTGCTCAGAGACCATGAGAAACAAGATTCTCTCGACTGATGAAACCAAGATTGAACTCTCGTCTGAATGTCAAGCGTCTGGAGGAAACCTGGCACCATCCCCACGGTGAAGCATGTTGGGGATGTTTTTCAGCGGCAGGGACTGGAAGACTAGTCAGGATTGAGGGAAAGATGAGCAAAGTACAGAACGATCCTTGATGAAAACCTGCTCCAGAGCCCTCAGGACCTCAGACTGAGTTGAAGTTTCACCTTCCAACAGGACAACAACCCTAAGCACACAGCCAAGACAACACAGGAGTGGCTTCGAGACAAGTCTCTGAATGTCCTTGAGTGGCCCAGCCAGAGCCCGGACTTGAACCAGATCTCTGGAGAGACCTGAAAATAGCTGTGCAGCGACGCTCCCCACCTGACAGAGCATCAGAGGATCTGCAGAGAAGAGAGAGAAACACCCCAAATACAGGTGTGCCAAGCTTGTAGTGTCATACCCAAGAAGACTCGAGGCTGTAATCACTGCCAAAGGTGCTTGAACAAAGTACTGAAATGAGGGTCCCAGAGCCCTGTTGTGTCTGCACTGGGGTTGGAGCTAGTCTGATGATGCAAGAATAGTGTGTGTGTGTGTGTGTGTGTGTGTGTGTGTGTGTGTGTGTGTGACGAGCAAGTTAGACTTAGAACCCCATTGATACTGTGAAACATGAAAGCTTTTTATTAATACTTATGTCAATTTTATATTTCAGTTCCAATTTTATTTTCCTTATAAAAACCTGTTTTTGCTTTGTCATTATGGGGTATTGTGTGTAGATTGGTGAGTGGGAAAAAACAATTTAATCCAATTTAGAATAAGGCTGTAACATAACAAAATGTGGAAAATGTGAAGGAGTCTGAATACTTTCCGACGTTTAATGGCATGAGTCTTGTCCTGGAGGCAGAACTGAGCAGTTTCCCCTTAGGCCAGCTGCAAAGTTAAAATGGTCTATTATGGAAAAATGTATGGAAACAAAGATTAATTTAAGCTTAGAGTTAGGCATTAGGGTTATCAGTGTCGTTGGGGTTAGGTTGAGGTTTAAAATCTGGTTTTATTACTTTGTGGCTGACCACTCTGCAGAGCTGCCTCCAGAACAAGATTTGTGCGCTAATATGACTAGAATGATGTTAACAGTAGCTATTACGGTGAAAAAGTGAAAAAAATACCATGATATTGTTTGAGGAGAGTGCACAACAACAAAACCCTTTTATCACTGCAACTGGTTGGATACATTCACATCGGAAGGTAAATAATGTACTTACATTCAGTAATCTTGCTCTGATTCATCACACCTTCTCCTGCTCCTCCCCTCCGGCATACGACGTCGCCAGAATACTAACCACCGGTCCTGATTCACACCTGGACACTCTCTTATGTTTTCTCACCAGTTGGTATTATTCTTGTGTACCGGCGTATAGCCATATGGAATTGTCTCGTTTCTGGTTTTGTTGTTCTATTAAAACGTTGCACCTTCACCTGCTTCCTGACTCACAGCTCTGTTATAACCGAATACCAACTCAAACTATGGAAGCAGCAGGAAAGTCGGAAATCTCAGATGGTCGATGAACAAGGGTGTCTTCTACGTCAATACCATGACCAGCTGGCTCAACTGGGGACTTCCATGAAAGAGGTTCTCCGCAGTCTGCAGCGTCTCAAACACCCCCGAGAGACATTGCAGCCAAGCATTTGAGGATACTCTAGAGCCAGTCTACCCAGCGAGCCAGCGCAACGGCCCATTCAGCAACACGCTCAGGTCAGTTATGCCCGTCTACCCCTCCCTGAAAAATATGACGGTACACGATCCAATTGCCATGGCTTCCTCCTTCAATTTTCTCTATTTTTCACACCAGTTGGGACCCCCACTACCGAGGGGTCTAAGGTTGCCACGGTTCTTTCTCTGCTGACCTGGTGGGCATTGGAATGGGCTTTGGTCGTCTTGGAGATAGGAGAGGAGGAGATTACTATGAGGGGTTCATGGCTCTGTTTAAATGCATTTTCGATCATCCCGCGGAGGGCAGAGAGGGAGGTAAGCTTCTGCTTCAACATTCGTCATCCTCACCAACCATCGGCACCTAGAATACAAACGGACAGCAAGGAGACTGAATCCGCGCCAAGCCAGGTGGGCTCTTTTATTCACCAGGTTAAACTTCACTCTGACCTATCGCCCAGGTTCTTAGAACATCAAGGCCGTTGCTCTGTCCCGTATCTACGATTCGGGAGAGGTTCCTGACCAGAGGGCACCCATAATCTCATCCTCCCAAGTCGTGGGTCCAGTGGTTGGGGACATAGATGTGGACATCTGCCAGGCTCTAGAGAGGGAGCCCACACCCTGGAATTGTCCTCCCGAGCGCATCTACATTCCCACAGGGATAAGGGATCGGCTGCTGACCAGGGCACACACAGCTGTCGTCGCTGGAAGTCCAGGTATTACTCGCACCTTCCACTCCATCGCGGAGAAGTACTGGTGGCCCACCTTGGTGCAGGTGGGCCACCAACTCCGGGTTCCGTATATGCTCAAAACCAAGTCCCCCCGGAATGCTCCAGCAGGGAAGCTCCTGCCGCTTCCCGTGCCTAAGCAACCTTGGTCACATCTATCCATTGACTTTGTAACCGATCTTCCCTCCTCTGACGGTTTCACCACCATTCTGGTGGTAGTGGATAGATTTTCCAAGTCATGTTGATTAATTGCTCTTCTGAGGTACTCTTCCAGCAGGTCTTCTGGCATTATGGCCTTCCGGAGGACATCGTCTCTGACTGTGGCCCCCAATTTACATCATGAGTTTGGAGGGACTTTTTGGAGAAGCTCAGGGACACGGTCAGCCTCACTTCCGGGTATCGGCCTCAGTCCAATGGGCAGGTGAAGAGGATGAACCAGGAGCTGGGGAGGTTCCTGAGGAGTCTCTGTCAGGAACAGCAGCGTGACTGGGCACGCTTCCTTCCCTGGGCAGAGTACGCTCAGAACTCCCTACGTCACTCCTCCACTGGGTTGACCCCATTCCAGTGTGTTTTGGGTTTCCAGCTGGCCCTGGCCCCGTGGACCCCAGTCCAGACCACGGCTCCTGCGGTAGATGAGTGGTTCCGGCATGCGAAGGGGGTGTGGAGTGACACGCATGTGACACTCCGGCGCACTGTCCATCGTCAGAAGGAACAGGCAGGCCGCAACCACAGTGAGACCCCTGTGTTCCATCCTGGGGACTCTGGCTCTTTACCCGGAAACTCCCACTCCGCCTGCCCTGCAACAAACTGAGCCCCCGATTTGTGGGGCCGTTCAATGTTCTCCGGAGGGTCAATGAGGTGACGTACGGGTTACAACTGCCCAGTCACTATTGCATATCACCCTCTTTTCATGTCTCCGTTCTCAGGACGGTGGTTCCTGGTCCCCTAGCTGATACTGTCCCCCACGACAAACCTCCACACCCTGGACATTGAGGGGGGTCAGCTTCAGTATCTGGTGGACTTGTTCCGGTGGACATTCTGGACCCCAACATCATCTGTGACTTCCACCTTCTCCGCCCGGACCGACCTGCTCCGTGTCCTCGGGGTCGTCCCTCTGGTCGGCTTCGTCCTGCGGCTGGAGCCGTGCGTCAGAGAGGGGGTACATCTTCTCCTGCTCCTCCCCTCCGGCGTACACCATTGCCAAAATACTAATCACCGGTCCTGGGATTCATCATTACGCACACCTGGCACTCATTATTACGCACACCTGTTAATCATTATGATTCACACCTGGAATTCATTACCTTCATTTCCTCCGCTTTATATGTCACTATCCTATGTTTTCTCAACAATTGGTATTATTCTTGTGTACCGGCGTATAGCCACATGGAATTGTCTCGTTTCTGGTTGTTGTTGTTTTATTAAACGTTGAACCTGATTCCTGACTCACAGCTCCAATATAACACTGAGGGTCCCAGACATAAAATGTTGCATAGTTTTGTTCGGTAAAATACATTGATGTTAAAATGTAGGAACTGGGGTCTACAGTTTGACCCCACTACTGTCTCTGACTCCACACCTACCCTGCCTAGACCATCAAGATGTGAGAAAATTAGTGTATTAGCTAATGATCCATCATGTATGACATTCCTGGGAGTATGTAAACTTAAATGTTGTATTACCATTGCATTTTCGTATGTTCTCTATAGTTTTGGACTTGAAAATGTATCAATTGACCAAGGCGGCAAACTCCTGGCAGATTTGATACAAAATATTGTGCAGTAAGGTAATTCTTTACTGGATCAGTCTGAAATGTTCACACACTGCTGCCATCTGGTGGCCAAAATCTAAATTACACATAGACTACTACCTGAAAGTTTGGCCTCTTGCATTTCAAAGATGAAAAATAAATACCCATGGGTTTTGGTTTGTATTATCTTTTACCAGATCTAATGTGTTATTCTCCTACATTAATTTCACATTTCCACAAACTTCAAAGGGTTTCCTAGGGGTTAGAGCGTTGGACTAGTAACCGAAAGGTTGCAAGTTCGAATCCCCGAGCTGACAAGGTACAAATCTGTTGTTCTGCCCCTGAACAGGCAGTTAACCCACTGTTCCTAGGCCGTCATTGAAAATAAGAATTTGTTCTTAACTGACTTGCCTAGTAAAATAAAGGTACAATTAAAAATAAAATAAAAAATTCAAATGGTATCAAGAATATGCATATCCTTGCTTCAGGTCCTGAGCTACAGGCAGTTAGATTTGGGTACGTCATTTTAGGCAAACATTTTTAAAACATTTTACGATCTTTAAGAGTGTAGCAAGATCAAGGGTGCGGGGTTTCCACGTCACCAAGTTCAATAACAAAACAGGCACCAGTAGCACAAATGGAATGCAACGGGGAAGTTTTAGGGATTTTCGTACAGGGGGAAAGAAGGGGGAATTCACCAATCACCTCACAGTCTACAAGCCTCTCTCTCTTTGTAGGTTCCATTTTCCAGGGGTAATCCACACTCGGGCCCTCAGCCAATCCGGTCCGGTACACAAGGGGGGTAATCCAACAATCCGGGTCACAACGGGCAATCACACAGATTTTGCTCTCGTTTCTCTCACTCTTCATACCTTTCTTGTCTCTCACCTCCTCTGCCCCTTTGTGCAGGCTGCTTCCTCCTTTATCCCCAAGCACTGGCTTAAAGACCCATAGCCTTTCCTCGTTGGGGCAGGAAGTCCATATAAGGTTTAGGGGTGGAGCCAGCTACCTGCAAGATCTCTCTCCTCAATTACCACTCCCCTCACCTCTCCCTGCCGGCTGCCACAAGAGGCTATGTAAAAATTAATGGAAACAAAGATTAATTTAAGGTTAGGGTTAGGCATTAGGGTTATCAGTGTTGTTAAGGTTAGGGTTAGGGTTAGGTTTCAAATCTGTTTTTATTCCTTTTTTGGCTGTGCCAGCTAGTGACCACTCTGTAGAGCTGCCTCCAAAACAAGATTCATGACAAAAAATGCCAACCAGCATTTATATATTTGTACCTGTTTTTTAAGTATTGTATGACATCACATGTTTTATGTATGTTTGCATATGTACAATCATGTTAATTAAACCTTCCCTTCATCCTCTCGTTATAGTAGCAAATCTGCATATTTCCGCAGGCCTATGTGAATAACTCCCATTATGCACCACTGACAGCACACCTAAGTACCTCAGTCGACACACTTGTGAGTGCATCCCACTGGGCTAATCACTATACAGTAGGTTTGCATTATTCAGCAATCTCAATTTAATTCCAGGCCTCTTAGGTTCGGGCTACATGGATCTCATATCAATATGCAAAGGCCAGGTTAAGTGCCTTGGCTTGTCTCATTGTCCCGAACTGCCGCAGTGGGTGCCAGCTGTGAACAGAAGGGTCCTGTGACAGGTTTGGGTCTCATGGGTGTTTTTCACACCTTACACCATTAGTCCTACCAAAGTGACTGCATGAAGTATCTGACTCATAACTGTTGTATTCGCCACTCACACTTCAGGGGCTGAAAGGTGTGCGTGTGGTGGTAGGGGTGTGTGTGTGTGTGTGTGTGTGTGTGTGTGTGTGTGTGTGTGTGTGTGTGTGTGTGTGTGTGTGTGTGTGTGTGTGTGTGTGTGTGTGTGTGTGTGTGTGTGTGTGTGTGTGTGTGTGTGTGTGTGTGTGTGTGTGTACACAGGGGAGTGACTGTGTGTGTATAGTGTGAGACTGTGCGTGTATATGTGTGAACTTTTTTGTGTGTGATTAGGCCTGTGTAAGTGTGAGACTGTTTGTGTGTGTCTATGTATGTGTGTGTATTTGACTGTGTGTGTGGGTGTTTGTGAGTAGCCTATTTACATGAGAGGAGGGTAAATGGCGACTTCCCAAATGTGCTCCTCTGCTCCTTGTCTCTTACCACGTCTCCCTGAATTTGAAAGGAACAAATGCATACCCTTGGGGGATGCCAGCCCTCTTCAATTGCTGCAGTCTCTCCCTCATGTGCTGTTGCATCAATTCATAGTTCCAAAAAACACAGACCACTCTCTCTCTGAACAACTGGCTGCTCAATTAGCGGAAAAGAGAGAAAGAGGGAGCAATAGAGGAAGGACCGTGTGAGAGTGAGACAGGGAGGGAAAAAAAGAGAGAGAGAGATAGCGAGAGAGAGAGAGAGAGAGAGACCCTTTCTTTTGAAATCCCAAACAATGCACAGAGCCTTTTTTCCTCCCTCTGACAGACGGATAGACAGATAGACAGATGGTAAAGACAGAGGCAGAGAAGACATTGTGGCCTTGTTCTTCTTCGGCTGTTTGAAGATGAGCAGTCTACAGAGGGTTGTTTGGCGGCGAGCTAAAAATAGAGTGTTGTGAGATGCATAGATAAATTTATGATTAGGGTTACGGAGGCGTTCACACGGCATGCCTCGGAAAAACGGTAAGGTATCGAGCACAAAAAACACTGCTGTTAGTCCTACAGTACATATTAGATTTCTTGTCGACTTCCTGTTTCTCACACTACTTAGTTCAACTGTTGTACCCCAAAATATGTTTTTTCGCTCCTTTTTGCTCCCAAAATGTTTTTTTTGCTCCTTTGTTTGTAAAGAAAACAATTGTAAACAAACATTGTATGGCCTCAAAACATGGTTAAACTATAATTTTGATAGCATGGATGGTCAGTCAAGGGCTGCGTTCAGTACGAAAAAACGTACTGGAACGTTCAATTCAACAGAAACGGTGCTGTACTGAACAACCAGCTGAAAAACAGGGAGGGGTTGGGTTGTGGAACGCTGTCAGCATGGCCGCTGCCCTTAAAATGCTTCACTCATTGCTTCAAGCCACACCCCGCCACACCACCAAACGGATCAAACATACCTCAAAAGTCTGTTCCAGAGCGCACAAGAACATTTTGGGGAAACGTAGTTGAGTACAAACCGTTCTGCAACGTAGCAAACATTCAATCGAACTGAATGCACCCCTTGTATCCATAGCTCTTTCCATTAATTTGAGAGTGGGTACATTTCTCTAGCCTCATCTCTCAGCTTTTTACCGAAACAGCTTGGTTTCTTGCAACTGAGTTGCTTCTTGATTGATTCCTGAAACAGCCCCAGCAACTAATAAGCAACTTATCTGCAACTTGGTTGCATGCAGTTGCAAAAATGTCAACTTTGTGCAATTAGTTGCAAGCTGGCCCTTGGATGTACACAGAGAGATAATATTAATCATATGCATGTCAATCTCTCCTGGCTCAAAGTGGAGGAGAGATCGACTTAATCACTACTTGTATTTATGAGCGATATTGACACGTTGAGTGGACCGAGCTGTCTATTTGAGCTGCTGGAGCACAGCTCGGACACCCATGCATACCCCACAAGACCTGCCACAAGAGGTCTCTTCACAGTCCCCAAGTCCAGAACAGACTATGGGAGGCGCACAGTACTACATAGAGCCATGACTACATGGAACTCTATTCCACATCAAGTAACTGATGCAAGCAGTAAAATTTGCTTTAAAAAACATAAAAATACACCTTATGGAACAGCAGGGACTGTGAAGCAACACAAACATAGGCACAGACACATGCATACACAGACGATAACATACGCACTATACACACACGTACACATGGATTTTGTACTGTAGATATGTGGTAGTGGTGGAGTAGGGGCCTGAGGTCACAAAGCATGTTGTGAAATCAGTGAATGTATTGTAATGTTTTTAAAACTGTATAAACTGCCTTAAGTTGCTGGACCCCAGGAAGAGTAGCTGCTGGGGATCCTTAATAAATACAAATACAAAGCAACTGCCAATCAAAACAAATGCTGTTATCACATGATCCATTCCAAGGTTCAGAACTCTGACCAAGTTGTCATGTCAACACAGCTGTCAGTGCTACGGGAACCACAATGATTGATAGAATTGTTAATAGAATGGCTAGTAAAGGTTTATGTACATGGTTTGGCAGTCAATAAATGTAACGTTCAAAGTGAACCTAAACCTCTCACTGACCAGTTTCAACTTAAGTTATTCACCATGAATTAGCTTAATTAGTTGCTATCTTGGATAGCTCAATGCTAGCTAGCTGTGTTGGTGTTTGCAATGCCATTTTGGCTAGCTAGCTAAATTGTACTGGCTGCATTGTGTTTATATCCATGCTGTTACAATAACCAAACGGTTGGAAAATTTGTGAAGCCATTATGTAATGCAGCAGATGACATGGGGCATAGAATTCTCAAACAATATGACAGAAGCTGCTTCAATTTAATTGTCTGTTGCATGCAATTCTAATCGCGTTTGAGTTGCTTTATGTAACAGAAAGTTGCTCGAGATGATGTCACTTGGGGCGGCAGTGTAGCCTAGTGGTTAGAGCGTTGGTCTAGTAACAAGTTCAAATCCCCGAGCTGACAAGGTACAAATCTGTTGTTCTGCCCCTGAACAGGCAGTTAACCCACTGTTCCTAGGCCATCATTGAAAATAAGAATTTGTTCTTAACTGACTTGCCTATAAAAACTTGCAACTAAAATGTTGCTTTGTGTAACTCCAGCCTTATTGTGCAAGCTGCAGATTGCCCCTTTAAGTACACTCAACTTATTACACTGAGTTGACTAAACATTTCATCCTAAAAGTACAGAGAACTAAGCCATAGTCCTGTCAGCAAATTTAAAACATTTAAATATATTTAAGTTAGGACGCTTGTCAGTATTTACGGTGCACCAAGAAACAAGAAACATGGCAAAGAAAGTGCCAACAGTGGTGTTGGCACTTAGGGGAGATAATTGTCAAATTATGTATTATGCAAATGTATGTTTTATACAAGAGCTAAGGGGGAGGATATCATTGAGATAGAAGTGAAAGAAATCAATGGCCACCCACTGTCAGTTTAATCGGGTTCTCTCAGGCCTCACTTTTAGCTTTGTGCGTAAACTATCTGGCTTTTCTGGGGGTGGTGGGTATTTTTAGCCTTATTTTGCCTATTTTAGCCTAACTAGCCAACACTCCACGTGCTTGCGTGCTTTGGTCTGAGTGTATGTATGTGTGAAGAGGAGCTAGCTATATGTAGCATCTCCAAATCCTGCTTAAGCAGCTTTAGCAATTAGCATGAGGTGGTAGATGTCTGTACATGTCGTCATTGGGCTAACATGGCTATTCATTGGGGCTGGGATTTGCCAGGGACCTCACGATACGATATTAGGTGCCGATACGATATGTACTGTGATTCTCGTGACTCTCACTATTCTATATGTATTGCTATTTGATACTGTGATTTTATTGCGATTCGATGTTCCAAACATATTGCTCACCATATGTCTGCTGCAGCGGGACAAGAGAGAACCACGAGAAAACTAGATTTGATCAGTCAGGGAAATAAAAGTGCTGAAAACAACATTCGCTCCCTGTTTAAAAAGAAGTTTAGGGAAAAATCTACGAAGGAAAAATACTGGCATTTTGGTGCAGGCACAACCAACTAGTGCAAAAATTATATTGTCAAACTCATACAATGCGAGATATCATCAAAAAGATAGGTTTAGATATGTAGCTGTGTCGATTCCTTCCCCCCATCACTACTATTCATGTCCCCTTTCATTGCTAATTTGTACCTTGCATGGGAGTTGGCGTTTAAGGGCAGCACAGCATCTGTTTATGGACGTATTTCCGGTCATTATCAGGAAGTAAGGTGTTTTTGTTTTTTAAAGATATTTTGACAATATTTTACTGACTGTTAGCTGTCGCTAATGCACTGTCATTGAGAAGGTTGGCTAGCCTCACAGGCTATACTGTACATATCTATTTCAAACTGTACATTGCATTGACCTTATATTGTACCGTGAAGTGAAATGAGATTATTGTTATAAATCAAATCAAATGTTATTTGTCACATGCGCTGAATACAGCAGTGAAATGCTTACTTACAAGCCCTTAACCAACAATGCAGTTTTAAGAAAAATACCTTAAAAAAATTACAAATAAAAGCAACAAATAACTAAACAGCAGTAAAATAACAATAGCGAGGCTATATACAGAGGGTACCAGTACAGAGTCAATGTGTGGGGGGGCACCGGTTAGTCGAGTTAATATGTACATGTAGGTAGAGTTATTAAAGTGACTATGTATAAATAATAACATAGAGGTTCAGCAGCGTAAAGGGGGGGCAGTGCATATTGTCTGGGTAGCCATTTGATTAGATGTTCAGGAGTCTTATGGCTGGGGGCATTATTTTTTTTTTTTTACCTTTATTTAACTAGGCAAGTAACTTAAGAACAAATTGTTATTTACAATGACGGCATACCGTTCGCATCTTGCACTGAGATGCAGTGCCTTAGACCGCTGCGCCACTCGGGAGCCCTGTTGAGAAGCCTCTTGGACCTAGACTTGGCGCTCCGCTACCGCTTGCCGTGCAGTAGCAGAGAGAAGCAGAGAGGGTGGCTGGAGGCCTTCTTCTGACACTGCCTGGTATAGAGGTCCTGGATGGCAGGAAGCTTGGCCACAGTGATGTACTGGGCCGTACACACTACCCTCTGTAGTGCCTTACGGTCGGAGGCCAAGCAGTTGCCATACCAGGCAGTGATGCAACCCATCAGGATGCTCTCGATGGTGCAGCTGTAGAACCTTTTGAGGATCTGAGGATGCCAAATCTTTTCAGTCTCCTGAAGGGGAATAGGTTTTGTCGTGCCCTCTTCACGACTGCCTTGGTGTGGAAGAGAGGAGTGGAAGAGAGGAGTTGACGTATAAGGGCTTTACAGAATTTGTTTATAGAAGTTTGTCCTGTCATCATCAGAGAAAAAAAGATCAACACCAACCCTGATCTTATGGTTATATGTAAGCCAACACAACACAGAGGCAATTTACGGCAGTCACACTGAGGCTTTGTGAGACTGATGGTTGGGTTAAGAAATATGTTGTATGGACAACCTGCCACTTTTACCTTGATCCAGGGCAAACTCTTTGCAATTACTATCCCATATCTCGGGAAGGCCTTGATTTCTTAAATATTCCAAATATCATCAGGGGTGTGAGAGTGTGAGTGTGTGCGTGTGAGAGTGTGCGTGTGTAATCCTAAATTACATCTAGATTAATATATCAAGAATATAATTGCCACAGTAAAAGGTCATCACTGTCAGCACACTCTTGTTCTCTTGTTCTCCAACTGTGACTTTTCTGGGTCAGCACTTTGTGGAGCTCAATCAAGGGTATTAGAAGGATCATCATTCAGAGTGTTATAAATGATCAGTTCGTGGCCCTGGGTTGGTCTAGCTAATAGTTAGCGTTGCCTCCTCCTTCATCCTTCTGTATTCTCTTGTTGCTTTTCCATCTCTCTCTCTCTCCTCTCTCTCTCTCTCTCTCTCTCTCTCTCTCTCTCCCTCTCTCTCTCTCTCTCTCTCTCTCCCTCTCTCTTCTTTCTCTCTCTCTCTACCCTTGCTCTCTCTCTACATCTCTCCCTCTCCACCTATGCTTTCTCTCTCTCTCCGTCTCGCTTTCTCTTTTCCTTTCTCTCTCTAACCTTGCTTTCTCTCTCTCTCCATCTGTTCTCTGTACAGACATTTTTATTTAAAGGTCAGCAGGTCACTCAGTTTGGCAAGCTGTGTGTGTGTGTAAACAAACACGGACGCACGCACTCTCACAAACACTTGCCCAAACCAAAGTTAGCACACAAATATATACAGTCATGCTTACACACACACACACACACACACACACACACACACACACACACACACACACACACACACACACACACACACACACACACACACACACACACACACACACACGCACACACACATTTTATATTATTGCTTCTTCCGTAGTGCCTCCATAGTAGTATAATGTGCTGTGAATGATGTAACCTTTACACTGTGGAATGACTGTTTGTGGAGGCACAGTCAAGAAGCCAAAACACAGATGACACGTCTCTTTCGCTTCCTTGCTCTCTTCTTTCACTCTTGCTTGTGTCCCATCACTTCCATCTCTCTCTAGTCTTCACTCTCCTCTCTCTGTCCTATCTTTCTATTTTTGTCCCTCTTGCTTCCTTGCTATTTTCTCCATCACTCTATCCCCCCGTCTTGGCACGGGCACTGTCCCTGGCACGCTACCCTGCCCGTAATCACACCTCTAACCTGCCAAGTGCTCAGCCAGCCATCACCACCCAATCAATGTCCATAGAGACAGAGGGGGGCGGAAACAGAGAGGAGGGTGGGGGGGGGCATTCAAAGGAGAGGGAACATCAAATGTGGAGAAGTGTATAGTGAAGGAGACAAGAATGAATCGAAGAGAAAACAGAGTGGGTGAGGAGAGAGTTCAGAGAAAATGTTCATACGAAAGCGAACAGAGGGAGAGAGGGAAACAAGATAACGACGCAAAGAGAGGGGTGCGACAATAAAGAGGCAGAGAAGGGAGAGACGGATGAAGAGTGCGTGCAGGATAGATATAGAGAGCACAGGAGGTTGCTGGCACCTTAATTGGGGAGGATGAGCTCGTGGTAATGGCTGGAGCGGAATAGGTAGAATGGTATCAAACACATGGTTTCTATGTGTTTGATGCCATTCCATTTGCGCCGTTCCAGCCATTATTATGAGCAGTGCTCCCCTCAGCAGCCTCCACTGATAGAGAGAGCGCAGTATCATAATTTCCCCCTCATAAATGTGCATTCCCACTAGGCAGACACGGGTTGAATCAACGTAGTTTCAATGTCAGTTCAATGAAATTACGTTGAACCAACATGGAATAGACATCTGTGCCCGGTACGTTGTGTGTTAATTGAAGAACTGATGGGCCATGTGACGAGGCTCTGTACTCTTCTGCACTATCAGAGTTTTAATTCAACACTACCTCTTTATATCCAGTGTTTCCCCTATTGATTCATTTCCAATAAGGGGCACAAAGACGCCCATAATCAACATCTAGGGGCTCTTTAACAATATTTCAGGCAAATGAAACCAATCAATGCAAAAGTAATTTAGACAGAGAGGGAAACGTAGTTCTATTTCAGAGCTGTAGGCAAAGGTGGCCCACCCCAGCTTTACAATGATAGGGGAATCACTGCTCCATACCCCTTTGATTAGAACTCAAACCCATTGAGTGGAATTGTTATTTTAATTTGATTTATTTAACCAGGCAAGTCAGTTAAGAACAAATTCTTATTTTACAATGACAGCCTACCCCGGCCAAACCCGGATAATATTGGGGCCAATTTGTGCACCGCCCTATGGGACTCCCGATCACGGCCAGTTGTGATACAGCCCGGGATCAAAGCAGGGTCTGTAGTGGAGCCTCTGGCACTGAGATGCAATGCCTTAGACTGCTGCGCCACTCGGGAGACTATCAACCTCACCCATTAGTCTTACCTCTCCCTTAGAAACCTCCCCCAGCAGGGAGGTAGAGGGGGTAAAAAGGGCCAAAATCATTTGTTTCAGAGAACATAGCTGTCACTGCACCCCAAAGGAGGAGAAGGTCACTTAGCAGAGCGCTGAGGCCGGCGGTCCCATTTAAGACTATGACAAATTCTCCCAGAGCCATTTGAAATTGGAGTGGAGAGGGACAGCGAGAGTGGAGAGAGGAGAGAGAGGGGGATAGAGAGAGAGAGAGAGAGAGAGAGAGAGAGAGAGAGACACAATACGAGAAAGAGGGATGATATGCCACATGTCCTCCTGGCCGTTATACACTGAGACTCCTCTAACCGGTTGGAAATGGGCCTGTGGCTGCCAGCCGGGGCTTTGGCTTGGCGGGAAGTGAAACATGGGACACCCTTTGTTTCCCCCATGTCTTGTTGAGCCAGCGACCCACTGAGTTATGACCCAGCTGGTGGCCAGACAAAGAAAACATCTGTTACCTGATTGAGTCATAAATTCTCAGGTGACGGTCGAGGACTGAGTCCGCCCTCCCTGGTCGAAATTTTCCCGTAGCTCATCCCTTTTAACACTCGTCTGTGTGTGTATGCTAGGTGACTGGTGTGTGAGTGTTTCCATGATCAAGCAAAAAAGGTACATTGAGCACAGAGATACTTTTGGTTGAAATAATTGGGGCCCATGGGAAAGGGGATGTCCAAAAAACATCTTTAACACTAACATTTTGTTAAACAAATACTTTTTGAGGGCAGTCTCAGTTTGCATATAGATCATTGACAACCTAATGTTGCGTGTGACCAGTTGGGTTCAAACCCGGGATTCCTGCATGCCTGTGTTAGACACTTAAGCTAAAGCCTAGGTAAGTATTCAAGTATAAAACAATGTTACTCATCACACAAGTGTGATTCAGCGAACCACCTCCATTCATACAACCTCTAGTACGTGGTGTGCCTGTCTAGAGTTCTGGAGAGTAACGGGAGCTGGAGCTCACGTGTGGCCAGGCACAAAGTTCCACCACTGGGATAAAAACAAACTCTCAGGGAACTACACCCAGACTGTCTCTGGAGCACTGTCCCTGTCAGTGCACATTCCATCACACACACACACGCGCGCGCGTACGCATGCACGAACACACACGCACACACACGCACACACATGCGCGCACAAACACTCTCACAAGCATGCACGCATACACACATTCTAACACAACATACACACATACACTGAGTGTATAAAACATTAGGAACACCTTCCTAATATTGAGTTGCACCCCCTTTTGCTCTCAGAACAGCCTAAATTCGTCAGGGCATGGACTCTACAAGGTGCTGAAAGTGTTCGACAGGGATTCTGGCCCATGTTGACTCCAATGCTTCTCACAGTTGTGTCAAGTTAAATCAAATCACATTTTATTTGTCAAATGCATTGAATACAACAGGAAGACCTTACCGTGAAATCCTTACAAGCCCTTAACCAACAATGCAGTTTTAAGAAAACAGAGTTAAGAAAACATTTACTAAGTAACACAGTAAAATAACAATAATGAGGCTATATACAGGGGGTACCGGTACCGAGTCAATGTGCGGGGGCACAGGTTAGTCAAGGTAGTTTGGACATGTAGGTAGGGGTAAAGTAACTGTGCAAAGATAATTAATAGTGAGTAGCAGCAGTGTAAAACAAAGGGGGAGGTGTCAATGCAAATAGTCTGGGTGGCCATTTGATTAATTGGGGGTAGTGACTGAGTGTCTTTGACAATTTTTTGGGCCTTCCTCTGACATCGCCTAGTATATATACGTCCTGGATGGCAGGAAGCTTGGCCCCAGTTATGTACTGGGCCGTACGCACTACCCTCTGTTGCACCCATTACGGTCTGATTCTGAGCAGTTGCCATACCAGGCGGTGATGCAACCGGCCAGGATGCTCTTGATGGTGCAGCTGGAGATCTTTTTGAGGATCTGGGGACCCATGCCAAATCTTTTCAGTTTCCTGGGGGGAAAAGGCGTTGTCATGCCCTTTTCACGACTGTCTTGGTGTGTTTGGACAATGATAGTTTGTTGGTGATGTGGACACCAAGGAACTTGAAACTCTCGACCCGCTCCACTACAGCCCTGTCGATGTGAATGGCCCTCCTTTTCCTGTAGTCCACGATCATCTCCTTTGTCTTGCTCACATTGAGGGTTAGGTTGTTGTCCTGGCAGTCTCTGACCTCCTCCATATAGGTTGTCGGTGATCAGGCCTACCACCGTTGTGTTGTCAGCAAATTTAATGATGGTGTTGGAGTTGTGCTTGGCCACGCAGTTGTGGGTGAACAGGGAGTACAGAAGGGGACTAAGCACACACCCCTGAGGGGTCCCCGTGTTAAAGATCAGTGTGGCAGATGTGTTGTTGCCTACTCTTACCACCTGGGGGTGGCCCATCAGGAAGTCTAGGATCCAGTTGCAGAGGGAGGTGTGTAGTCCTTAGCTTAGTGATGAGCTTTGTGGGCACTATGGTGTTGAATGCTGAGCTGTGGTCAATGAACAGCATTCTCACATAGGTGTTCCTTTTGTCCAGGTGGGAAAGGGCAGTGTGGAGTGAAATTGAGATTGCATCATCTGTGGATCTGTTGGGGCAGTATGCGAATTGGAGTGGGTTTAGGATTTCCGGGATGATGGTGTTGATGTGAGCCATGACCAGCATTTCAAAGCACTTCATGGCTACCGATGTGAGTGCT
Organism: Oncorhynchus kisutch; assembly: GCF_002021735.2. Lineage (NCBI taxonomy): Eukaryota > Metazoa > Chordata > Actinopteri > Salmoniformes > Salmonidae > Oncorhynchus > Oncorhynchus kisutch. Next base: position 24,952,554 of record NC_034193.2, read on the forward strand.
ACGGGTCAGTAGTCATTTAGGCAGGTTACCTTCGCTTTCTTGGGCACAGGGACTATGGTGGTCTGCTTGAAATATTTAGATATTACAGACTTGGTCAGGGAGAGGTTGAAAATGTCAGTGAAGACACTTGCCAGTGTGTCTGTGCATGCTCAGAGTACACGTCCTGGCAAAGGCAGCCTTGTGATTGTTGAACTGTTTAAAGGTCTTGCTCACATTGGCTACGGAGAGCGTTATCACACAGTCATCCAGAACAGCTCGTGCTCTCATGCTTGCTTCAGTGTTGCTTGCCTCGAAGCGAGCGTAAAGGCATTTATTCCATCTGGTAGGCTCAGGTCACTGGGAAGCTCGCAGCTGTGCTTCCCTTTGTAGTCCGTAATAGTTTGCAAGCCCTGCCACATCTGATGATTTGCCTGTTTGACGCTTTGCCTGTTTGATGGTTCGTCTGAGGGCATAGCGGGATTTCTTACAAGCGTCCGGATTAGTGTCCCGCTTCTTGAAAGAGGAAGCTCTAGCCTATAGCTCGGATGTTGCCTGTAATAGCTTCTGGTTGGGATACAGTGCCTTGCAAAGGTATTCATCCCCCATTGCGTTTTTCCTATTTTGTTGCATTACAACCTGTAATTTAAATGGATTTTTATTTGGATTTCATGTAATGGACTTACACGAAATAGTCCAAATTTATGAAGTGAAATGAAAAGAATTACAAAAACGGAAAAGAGGTGCGTGCATACAGTGGGGAGAACAAGTATTTGATACACTGCCGATTTTGCAGGTTTTCCTACTTACAAAGCATGTAGAGGTCTGTCATTTTTATCATAGGTACACTTCAACTGTGAGAGACGGAATCTAAAACAAAAATCCAGAAAATCACATTGTATGATTTTTAAGTAACATTTAAATGTCTTGGAATGTCCAAGTCAAATCCCAGACCTCATTCCAATTGAGAATGTGTGGTATGACTTAAAGATTGCTGTACACCAGCGGAACTCATCTAAAACTTGAAGAATGGGCAAAAATCTCAGTGGCTCGATGTGCCAAGCTTATAGAGACGTGCAGTCGTAATTTCTGCAAAAGGTGGCTCTACAAAGTATTGACTTTGAATAGTTGAATAGTTATGCACGCTCAAGTTGTCCTTTTTTTGTCTTATTTCTTGTTTGTTTCACAAGAAAAAATATTTTGTTTCTTTAAAAGTGGTAGGCATGTGTGTAAATCAAATTATACAAACCCCCCAAAATATATTTGAATTCCAGGTTGTAAGACAACAAAATAGGAAACATATCAAGGGGGGTGAATACTTTTGCAAGCCACTGTATGTACATGCATTCACTGTTGGGGAAGATGTCGTTGATGTACTTATTGATGAAGCCAGTGACTGGGGTGATACACTCCTCAATGCCATTGGATTAATCCCGAAACATATTCCAGTCCTGTAGTGTAGCATCCGCGTCATTTGACCACTTCCGGTATTGGGCGAGTCACTGGTACTTCCTGCTTTAGTTTTTGCTTGCAAGTAGGAATCAGGAGGATATAATCATGGTCAGATTTGCCAAATGGAGGGCGAGGGAGAGCTTTGTATGTGTCTCTGTGTGTGGAGTAAAGGTGGTCTAGAGTTTTTTTTCTCTGGTTGCATTTGACATGCTGGTAGAAATGAGGTAAAACAGATTTAAGTTTGCCTGCATTAAAGTCCCCAGCCACTAGGAGCACCGCTTCTGGATGAGCATTTCCATGTTTGCTATTGGCCTTATATAGCTCATTGAGTGTGGTCTTAGTGCCAGTGTCGGTTTGTGGTGGTAAATAGATGGCTAAGAAAAATATAGATGAAAACTCTCTCGGTAGATAGTATGGTTCCACAGCTCATCATGAGGTACTCTGCCTTAGGCGAGCAATACCTCGAGACTACCTTAATATTAGACATTGCGCACCAGCTGTTTTTGACAAATAGATTTCCTTTGGGTGGTGGACCATTCTTCATACACAAGTGAAACTGTTGACCATGAAAAACGCAGCAGCATTACAGTTCTTGACACACTCAAACCGGTATGCCTGGCACCAATTACCATACCCCGTTCAAAGGCACTTAAATATTTTGTCTTGCCCATACAATCTCTAAATGCCACACATACACAATCCATGTCTCAATTGTCTCAATGTTTAAAATCCTCTTTAATCGTCTTCTCCCCTTCGTCTACACTGCCTGAAGTGGATTTAACAAGTGACATCAATAAGGGATCATAGCTTTCACCTGGATTCAACTCATCAGTCTATGTCATGTTTTGTACACTCAGTGTACATACAGAAACAGACACAACACTCACACACACACATATACACACACCACACAAATCCAGGTACAGAGTAGAAGGTTGTCAGGGCTCTGCAATCAATTAAAGTTTTGGATAGTGTTTTTTTTCTGTTGTGTGTGTGATACATTATTTTTTTGGGTTGATAGCCTTGGCTTGTTTCAATAGAAGTACCAACGATTTTGTAAACAATCTTCATTTTAAGAGACAGTAGAAAATGTAGGCCTATTTTCAATTGCTTTTGTATCTTTCTGACTGGTTATCCACTTTTACATGTAGGCCTACCAATTGTATTATTCCCTATGTAGGCTACTTTTGTTGTTTTATATTACACTGTTTCATATACAGTACACTCACCAGTCAGTTTATTAGGTACGCCATCCCGTTCATGAAAATTAATCGCTCCTACAGACAGTGAGTCACGTGGCCATGGCTTGCTATATAAAGCAGGCAGACAGGCATTGAGGCATCCAGTTACTGTTCGATTGAATGTTAAACTGGGTAAAACAAGTGACCTAAGCGACTTTGAGCGTGGTGTGACCGTCGGCGCCAGGCGCGCCGGATCCAGTGTCTCAGAAACGGTCGCCATCCTGGGCTTTTCACGCACCACAGTGTCTAGGGTTTACTGCGAAAGGTGCGACAAACAAAAAACATCCAATCAGCTGGAGTCCTGTGGGAGAAGACAGTTTGTTGATGAGATAGGTCGGAAGAAAATGCCAAGAATCATGCACGCTAACAGGCGGGCCACAAACATGCAAATCACGGCGCGGTACAACAGTGGTGTGCAGAATGACACAGTAGACGACCACATCGGGATCCAGTCCTATCAACTAAAAACAAGAAGAAGCGGCTCTAGTGAGGGCGCGATCAACGTTTGGCGTAAGCAGCATCCATGGACCCATCCTGCCTGGTGTGGGGAATGTATTCACGGCACACGTTATGTCCCTTGATACCAATTGAGCAACGAACGTTTCCGACACGTTTTATAATTCATGCCCCAAAGAATTCAGGCGGTTCTGGAGGCAAAGGGGAGTCCAAGCCGGTACTAGATGGGCGTACCTAATAACATTCTGTAATACGTTTTAAATATGTATATGCATTTTTGTATAAAAAACAAGGCTGCTTTATAAATAAAATGTATTATTATTACTTTTATGAATATTTGGATCTTGTAGATTTCATCTGGTGACATGCAGGTTCATCCCTCCTTAATTAAGCTATAGTCTTCTCTCAAACAACTCACAGAGTTCCGACTTCAATGTGTTCAACACAACTGGGAACTTGGAAAATAACAAGCTCCAACTGGTAAAAATGGTTTCGAACAGTCATCCAACTCGGAATTACAAATCGGGAACTCGGACCTATTTCTAGAGCCCCGCCTTTCCGACCTGAAGATCACTGATGTCATGATTTGACCTCGTTTTTCCCCGAGTTCCCAGTTGTCTTGAAAGCACCATGACACTGTCATTTAAGGCTAGCTGCTAGCTGTCACTTTCGATACATGCTGTCACTTTTGCCGTCTGTGGTGTCACATCCCAGTTTTTCTCAATCATGTTGGGTCTCAAAAGTAAATATAAATGCTTTGCATATAAACGAAAAATGTAGTCTAAAAATGGTTAGCTATGGCTATAAGTCCTCATCATTTGATTCAGGCCATTAAACTGCATTGCATTTAAACTAATATCTGGCAACTAGAATCAACGTCTTTGCGTGCGCACCTGCAAGGCTTCAAAGTAAAGCCGAATGTCTTACCTTTGATTCGGGCTGAATAGGCACAGTGCTCGGGCAACGATGGAGGTGTTGCGGTTCATTCTCCTTCTCATTGTTTTCCGTCATCTTTTGGCAGACAAGCAGAAGCTATTACAGTATACTGCCAAAATTGGATACCGTGGTTAAATTTGCTCTAGTGAAATACAACAAACGTCTAACGCGACCGGTATTCGTGGGCTATGAACTTGAAAGCATACGTAGGCTATAAAGGCTCATGCTTTTCACTTTTTCACGAGTCAAATCGAAGTAATTTACTCGATAACATTCCAGTGAATAAGGTATCTTGACGCGCAAAGCCACTCCGTCGCAAAAACAATATCCTCTCTCTTCCAAATAAAAAAAGTCCTCGTATCACGTTAGGCTACTTTAAAACAATTGTAAATATCCACTAGCCAAAGCGTATTATATAGCCTTTCTTTATCCGTGTATCTATTGATGAGCGCTGTCCACTGCTTCGCTCAGCTTCTGCCACACGCGCCTTTACAAAACTTTGATTTAGTGACAAGGTTGGCTCAACCTGATTGGCCTAACCCCCTTACACTATGCAAATGTTAGTGTAGTACCACGTCAGGACTGGATCAAAGTTGATGACGTTGGTAGACCTGGGCGGTGCTAGGACGCAGGTGTACGTCTCTGAAGATGTTGATGGCAATGCAACAGCTTGCTAACATGTCTATTAATAATGTTCTTTCGGTTTATGGTTATGACTGCTTTTATGTTGGATGATGTTATTTCAAAGTGGAGTTGTAGGAAGGCTAGGTGGAACGTTGTGTTTCAGCACCATATGCCCGGACAGGGTTTGACTCTTTCCTCGCGGTTCAGAACCATATTATAGCTGGACAGCGCCCCTTCCAAAGTAAATCCTAAAGGCACATAGTCTCATGTTTCAGCACCATAGGTTTGGACAGCGCCTGGTCCTTTCCCCGTGTTTCAAAACCATACGTTTGACAGTACTCAGACCCTATGTTTCAGCAGAAAAGGCCTGAACAGTGCCCAGTCCCTGTTTCAGCACCATATGCCATGGACAGAACCTGAACCTTAGAATAGCCAAATCACATTAAAAAAGGGGGTGAAACACAATGTAAATCTTCAAAAACATTAAAAATACTTTCTCATAGTCAACTTTACCAAGTCAATCTACTGTAATAATCACTGGTTTTGCAAAAAAGCAGTACTTCTCACTTGCAAACGCAAGCATCCCCCTCTTTGAGTTTTTAAATATGCACCCACCCCATGACGCCGAGCTAAATATAGAAGCTATTGAATAGAACAAGGAGGATAGAGAGGCATATAATATTATTCACTTACAACACTGCAATGCTGAACACTCAGATGGGACAGCCAATGGCTACATAACCATAACAATTACTCATTTATCTAAAACACAGACAGTAGCTGATCACTTTTATGATAACGTCCTTGAAGTTGTAATTGGCACTGCGGTTCATGCACATGTATTCATTACTCATTCCCATGGGTTCTTAGTCACGTCTTACCCATTCTGTTACAGGAATAAAGACAGTATCACAGGGAAAACTATTAGGCCATAACAAGTGATCAGAGGTTGGTTGATTGTTTCACCGGCTAGCTTGCATTTCCACATTACATTCCAGAGGCACATTGAGGCCTAGCTTTTGAGTGACATAGTATAACTTAATTGTGTGCGTGTGTGTCTGTGTGTGTTTGTGTGTGATACATAATACACATCAAGTGTATTAGCTACTCTGTAACCTGAGTTTCATACAGGGCACTTATGTTTGTCGGGATCATGTAGGTCTGCATCTCAAATGGCACCCTATTCCCATAGGGCTCTAGTGAAAAGAAAGTCCACTAGGTAGGGAATAGTGTGCCATTTGGACCATCGACTGAAGTCAAATATACTAAGAGCTTTAAGCACTACTTAGGGTGTAAGTGGATTAGTGAGGGTGAGGAGTGACAGAGAGAGAGAACATGGCTGTTACATAAAAAAGGACATATTTTATAAATTGTGTGTAAGAGCATTTTTAGTCCCATTTAGAGTATGTACTCATCTCTCATTGCACATTTCTGTCTCACTCACTCTCTCTCTCCCTCTCTCTCTCTCTCTCTCTCTCTCTCTCTCATTGACACCTCATCACACCATCCAGAGGAATCAGGTAGAATGGAGATGTGTGGCTCGTGCTGTTATCAGGCAGGGTGGGGGCGACAGCTAAAATTCGGACAAATGTCCACGTCTATTTCTCTCTCCTCTCCTTCCACTCCAGACAGTGCACGTGCGGCCCTCTCCTCTGTGTTCTTGTTTCCCGACCCTGCCTCCACAAACAGTCATCCCACAGTGTAAAGGTTACAACATTCGTAGCACACAGCAGGGAACAGAAGTAGCATTAGAGGCAAGCGTGTGTGTGTGTGTGTGTGTGTCTGTCTGTATGTGAGCTAGTGTTCATGCAAGCTAGAGTGTGCCCGAGTATGTGTGTGTGCGTGTTGCTTTCTAAGATCCAGAAGCTCTTCCACAGTAGATAGAGAGCAAGGGGATAAGTCTCCTGGCTCAGGAACATAAGCAGGCTGAATGTCTGCACCCCCCCCCCCCCCAATTAGCATAACACCCAGTGTCACTCTCTCTCTCGCCTCTTCTCTTCTCTTCACCGTTCTTTCTTGCCACCTCTCCATTTCACTCTCTCCCTTGGTCTTCAACTTTTTCTTTACAGCTTTTTCTCTCTCCCTCTCTTTCCTCTCTCTCTTTCTCTCTCTTTTCATATCTCTCTCTCTTTTCCTCTCTCTCTCTTATTCCCTTCTGCTGCTCTGTCGTTTCTACTGAGTGCCAACTTTTTGTTTCTTAAATCTATTTTGGTACAAAAGAGCCGTCTTGCAACTGGAGGCCTGTGAGCAAATAGTGCTTTCAGCCTTCTCGCTCTGCTGCTGGGGGGGGATGTCTGCTCTGGTGTCTTTTTAGACTCAGCTCCATGGCGTGTTATTTACAAGTGCTTCTGACGAGTGACCTCGTTTCACCGCTGTGTTCATTATTATCGCAAAACGGAAATAGAAGAAACTTTTCGGCGTGATTTTGAGGAGGACGCCGTGGGGTGTGTTATGATGCGCCACAATGCCAAGAAAGGCTGGGCGGTAGCAATCACCGTGTGAGCGGTTGCTCACATCATTAGTTTGGATGTGCATGAGCCACATAAGTTACTTTAAATAGAATCCTATGACTATATTTCGATGTGATAAAGCTCATTGATTCTTGAAGAATATACCTCCATGACAAGAAAAACTCACACGGTTTATGGGATCTCGTCCTCCTCTTCTCAGAGGACCAATGCGCAGCGTGGTAAGTGTCCATAATGTTTTTTAATCAAGACAATAGAACACTCGAACAAAACAACAGACGATGACGTGAATATACAAAACCGAAAACAGTACCGTGTGGACCGAACACTCACATGGAAAACAAACACCCACAACTCAAAAGTGAAACCAGGCTACCTAAGTATGATTCTCAATCAGGGACAACAATTGACAGCTGCCTCTGATTGAGAACTATACTTGGCCGAACACAGAAATCCCAAATTATAGAAAAACAAACATAGACAACCCACCCAACTCACGCCCTGACCATACTAAAACAAAGATATAATAACAGAACTAAGGTCAGAACCAGACAGTACCCCCCCCCCAAAGGTGCGGACTCCGGCCGCAAAACCTGAACCTATAGGGGAGGATCTGGGTGGGTGTCTGTCCGTGGTGGCGGCTCTGGTGCAGGACGGGGACCCCACTTCACCATAGTCCTTATCCGCCTCTTAGCCCACCTCCGCGGTCTCTTTAGAGCGGCGACCCTCACCGCCGACCTCAGACTGGGGACACTAGCAATGGGTCCCGAATGGACGGGAGACTCCCGCAGTGCCGGACAGGCGGGAGCACCTGTAGGGAGGAGACAGAGAGACATTCTGGTGCGGGGGGCTGCCACCGGAGGGCTGGTGCGTGTAGGTGGCACCAGATAGACCGGACCGTGAAGGCGCACTGGAGCTCTTGAGCACCGAGCCTGCCCAACCTTACCTGGTTGAATGCTCACCGTAGCCAAGCCAGTGCAGCAAGGTGGAATAGCCCGCACTGGGCTGTGCTTGCGAACCGGGGACACCATGCGTAAGGCTGGTGCCATGTACACCGGCCCGAGGAGACTCACTGGAGACCAGATGCGCTGAGCCGGCTTCATGGCACCTGGCTCGATGCCCACTCTAGCCCGGCCGATACGAGGTGCTGCAATGTACCGCACCGTGCTATGCACGCACACCGGGGACACCGTGCACTCCACCGCATAACACGGTGCCTGCCCGGTCCCTCTCGCTCGCCGGAAAGCACGGGAAGTTGGCGCAGGTCTCCTACCTGACTTTGCCACACTCCCCGTGTGCCCCCCCAAGACATTTTTGGGGCTGCCTCTCGGGCTTCCAGCCGCGCTGCCGTGCTGCCTCCTCATAACGCCGCCTCTCGACTTTCGCTGCCTCTAGCTCTGCCTTGGGGCAGGGATATTCTCCAGGCTGTGCCCATGGTCCCTTGCCGTCCAGAATCTCCTCCCATGTCCAGGAGTCCTGATCTCGCTGCTGCTGCTGCCTGTTACCACGCTGCTTGGTCCTTTGGTGGTGGGTGTTTCTGTAAGGGATCTCGTCCTCCTCTTCTTCTGAGGAGTAGCGAGAAGGATCGGAGGACCAATGCACAGAAATCCCAAATGATAGAAAAACTAACATAGACAACCCACCCAACTCACACCCTGACCATAATAAAACAAAGATATAATAACAGAACTAAGGTTAGAACGTGACACACGGCTAGTCAGTATCTCTTTAGTTTATCAAGCTTACGTATCAGAGCTCTGCGGCCAGAGAATGATATGAGGCCGATATAAGGCCTTTAAAACCTCTTAAATGTAACTAAATGTAATTGAAAATGTAATCTACATAATCCCCAAAAGTAATTATTTATCATGAGAGAGCCATAAACAATAACTAGTAATGTTGCATACTCCAAGAAAGGTTAAAATCTCAACTTTCCGGTCTTTAAAAAAAAGAAATTCTGAGGTGTAGTCATTTTTGAGGACACAAGCTCAGGTACACAGTACAAATATGATGAAAATATGAAATATGTTGTATGATCCCTTTCCTATTCAACAAAACTGTATGAATAAGGCTTGAAAGTACATATTTTCTTCTAAATATAGTATAATCTATTTATAAAATGAATAAGCTATTAGAGTTCACCTTCCTTATTATAACTGTAAAATACATATCTGTGTATTTAGTGCGTATTTTCTAAAGGTCTCTCTTGATCAAAACGTCTGCCCCACAGCTGTGAACGTCTCACAGAGCTCTAGCCTTGCTTCCTGAACCCGTTAGAAACTCACCTTTCATCGGACATTAATCTTATCCGTCTATGACAAACAGAAAGTGTCAAATCTATGAATTATTTTGGATTGCTGGCTATAAATCGATCTCTGAATGCTCTGCAGCGACGAAACCACTATCTCCTGTTGTGTTACGATGAAAGGATTCCAGCCATATGCGTTGTTAGTGACTGTGACGTAGGGAGTCGGAAGAGCAAATGAAATGGTAAGGAAGGACATCGCAGCTTCAAGTGGTGTCAGATTTCACATCCTGCTTCACACATGCACAAGAGACATACTCCTGTGTCCGTGAGAATCAGGGCTCCAGCTCAACGCAAGCTACGTATTATTATTATTTTTTTTACCTTTATTTAACTAGGCAAGTCAGTTAAGAACAGATTCTTATTTTCAATGACGGCCTAGGAACAGTGGGTTAACTGCCTGTTCAGGGGCAGAACGACATATTTGTACCTTGTCAGCTCGGGGGTTTGAACTTGCAACCTTCCGGTTACTAGTCCAACGCTCTAACGTATAGAAGCTATTGAATAGAACAAGGAGGATAGAGAGGCATATACTATTATTCACTCACAACACAGCAATGCTGAAAACTCAGATGGGACAGCCAATGGCTACATAACCACAACAATTACTCATTTATCTAAAACACAGACAGTAGCTGATCACTTTTATGATAACGTCCTTGAAGTTGTAATTGGCACTGTGGTTCATGCACATGTATTCATTACTCATTCCCATGGGTTCTTAGTCACGTCTTGCCCATTCTGTTACAGGAATAAAAACAGTATCACAGGGAAAAATATTAGGCTTTAATACGTGATCAGAGGTTGGTTGATTGTTTTGCCGGCTAGCTTGCATTTCCACATTACATTCCAGAGGCACATTGAGGCCTAGCTTTTGAGTGACATAGTATAACTTAATTGTGTGCGTGTGTGTTATCCGTTTCAATCTATGGCGTCCACATCATGATTTATAAGCACAAATGTCGGTCGGAACCAGTACAAGAATCACACAGGTCCCCAAAAGAGGGGACTTTAAACATAAGAGGGATATAATTTCATTATTACCAATCACCTGCAAAAAGCAACCTCAAATGTGTGATCACTTTTCCTATTTTGAATAATATACCTTATAATGCCTTATGAGCCACGTAAAACTGTCAGTCAGTCCTTACATCCACTGCTGTCTATATGTTTTTAACAGTGGTTACATTACCCCAGCCCTATCCCTCAGCTTACCAAACAAAGATGCCGGGTCAGGCTGTGGAAATGACAGATTGTGCCTTTAAGACATATTTTCTAACATATGAAGAATACGAGCCTTCAGCTTGGCCATTGTTAGAGCTTTATTTGTATCCTCTGTTGTTATGAAAGTCCCCAATGACTTGCTCTATCTCGGTCAAAGATGAACCTACTAATACATCAAATAACACAAATCCCTGTATGATATAACACACTTCCATTGAGTGTGCAAAAGACCTGTGGGTTTGTGTGCAAAATATTTCTGTGTGTGTTCGGACCTCTGTTGACATGAAGTGTGTGTGTGTGTGTGTGTATGTGTGTGTGTGTGTGTGTGTGTGTGTGTGTGTGTGTGTGTGTGTGTGTGTGTGTGTGTGTGCGTGAGTATATTTGTGTGCAAAAGTGCTGTGTGTGTATGTGTGTGTGCAAAAGTGCTGTGTGTGTGTGTGTGTGTGTGTGTGTGTGTGTGTGTGTGTGTGTGTGTGTGTGTGTGTGTGTGTGTGTGTGTGTGTGTGTGTGTGTGTGTGTGTGTGTGTGTGTGTGTGTGCGTGAGTATATTTGTGTGCAAAAGTGCTGTGTGTGTATGTGTGTGTGCAAAAGTGCTGTGTGTGTGTGTGTGTGTGTGTGTGTGTGTGTGTGTGTGTGTGTGTGTGTGTGTGTGTGTGTGTGTGTGTGTGTGTGTGTGAGAGAGATAAAGGCAGTGTGCTTGTTTGGACCTCTGTTCACTTAAAGTGTGTGTGCGTATGCATGCACGTACGGGTATGCGCTTCGAAAACAAAATCTTTACAACAGATGTTGAAAAATTCAAAACACCTCAAGGTCAATGGTACTATGCTTAGCTACTGCAGATTGACATGAGCAGTCACATATGTGGCACACAAAATGAACACGTAAAATGGCCTTTCTCATTTTAATCCCTACCATGCCCATGAATATTGATTGGATTACCGTGAATTCAGAATAATAAACGGGTCTTGATTAGAGAGTTTATACATTGTCATTTATACCCCTACACGCAGTACAATAAGTCTGGTATGACATATTTATGACTTAATATATTTATAAAAGTGTATGTACAAAGATATTTAGCCTTCCAGTGTCCATCTGTGCTGAGTGTGAATAAAAAATTAAGGAGTGGTATGATATCCTGGTAATAACCTCCCCTGGGAAAGCGGGAAAGAGAGAGAAAGAGAGCTAGAGATCCCAATCCTCCATAAAAATAAAAATAAACTATGACCAAAAAACAAGAATACTTTTTGTTCAAAATTGAAAATTGGGGATTCGATTTCATTTATTGGATTATCGAATTAAAGAGTGTGTGAGTGTAATAGAGAGAGGACGGCCTTCAATGACAAAGCCAGTCAGAGTGCCAGGGAAACAGAGGAAGCCAGATAGCAGAGCCGGCACAGAAATATGTTTGCTCAACAAATCTGACAGCCAGAGGTCTATTCTTAGTTGCACGCGTCGATGTGGCTGCTCTCTGCTGGTTACGGATGTTAGTGGGAGAATAATATTGCTGTCTTGGGATTGGGACTCAGCGTTCTCCTCTAAAAATTGCTCTAGCTGTGCTGTAATGTATCATTGTGGATACAAATAAAGTGCTAAAGTTTGTGTGTGTGTGTGTGTGTGTGTGTGTGTGTGTGTGTGTGTGTGTGTGTGTGTGTGTGTGTGTGTGTGTGTGTGTGTGTGTGTGTGTGTGTGTTTCTTACGTATTCTGTTCACTCTATGAAATGTCTGTCTGGCTTAGCTATTTGTCTTATCTTGGCAACAGCAACTCCTTCTCACCTCGTGTGAAATATTCAGAAACCCCATTTACACCTTAAGTGCTTTTGAAGCGAGGAAGAAACAAGGTGTGAAAATCTATTTTCTAAAACAAAATCGGGTCTGAAGTCCAGATATGCCCGCAGGGCTTAGGGTTCTGTGTCAGTGGGTGAGTTTTAGAACACTGTGTTTTGTGTGTGTGTGTCTGTGTGAAAGAGAGATACAGAGGGAGAGGGATAGAGGGATAGAGAGAGAGAGACAGAGAGAGAGAGAGAGAGAGAGAGAGAGAGAGAGAGAGAGGATGTGTGAGATAGAAAACCGTACCAGACGGAGTGACATTGACGGGGAGGAAGTGTTGGACATACCAAGAGGTTTTTACGCCGTCAGTCGCTGACTCACCCTCCACCGGGATTATAAGGACAATAAAGCTCCATTTATCTTTAATGAGAGGTATAACTGGGGTCCGAGGCCGGGTTATCACTGTTGAAATAGCCTGAGTGCTGCAGCTCAGATGAGGCTGCTGATTGGAGAACGGCTCATAATAATGGATGGAACGGAGCGAATGGAATGGCATTTAACCATGTGTTTGATAGCATTCCACTCATTCCCCTCCAGCCATTACCACAAGCCCGTCCTCCCCAATTAAGGTGCCACCAACCTCCTGTGGTGCTGCTACAATACATCCACTTCGGGCCAAATGTACTAATATACCAGGGTTCTGGATGTGTTCAGACAATACAAAACTTTTGGTAAAATGTTTACAGACATATGTACTTTATTTATGTTTTAAAATGAGTTTATAACCTATTAATCTTGAGATTATACAGTATGTAGTGAATGAATAAGTGATGCACAGTTATAAATAATTGGTTGATATGGTGTGATAATCTCGCTATTAGTCTATCATTAGAATAACAATACCTGATGTATTGGGTGGCGCAGTGGTTAAGGGTGCTGTACTGCAGCGCCAGCTGTGCCATCAGAGACTCTGGGTTCGCGTCCAGGCTCTGTCGTAACCGGCCGCGACCGGGAGGTCCGTGGGGCGACGCACAATTGGCCTAGTGTCGTCCGTGTTAGGGAGGGCTTGGCTGGTAGGGATGTCCTTGTCTCATCGCGCACCAGCGACTCCTGTGGCGGGCCGGGTGCAGTGCGCACTAACCAAGGTTGCCAGGTGCACGGTGTTTCCTCCGACACATTGGTGCGACTGGCTTCCGGGTTGGATGCGCGCTGTGTTAAGAAGCAGTGCGGCTTGGTTGGGTTGTGTATCGGAGGACGCATGACTTTCAACGTTCTTCTCTCCCGAGCCCGTACAGGAGTTGTAGCGATGAGACAAGATAGTAGCTACTAAAAAACAATTGGATACCATAAAATTGGAGTGAAAAAGGGGTAAAAAAATATATTAAAAAAAAAATGTGGACTTCTAGTTTCCCCTTGTCGTTACTATAAAGAGATCTGATTCCCCCTTGTTTTCTGATTGCTTAGGAAGAGTGCCTGGATGCTTGGGAACTGTCCATGGTCCTAAGGTATAGGTGTAGGTAAAGGCCTGTTTTTCACAACATTTCACATTCAGGTCAAAATGATGATCCTGTCTTTTCTCTCAATTTAATTATTTTAGAAGTGAACAGAGTCAATTGCCCTTAGAGGTCAACGTAAATTCCATTACAAATTAAATACACAGACACAATGAAAATGTATTCAAAAATGTATGTATGTATTGTATGTATGTATCATAAGCCATAAACCATAATAAAGTAAGTAGGTAGGTAAGTACAGTGCCTTGCGAAAGTATTCGGCCCCCTTGAACTTTGCGACCTTTTGCCACATTTCAGGCTTCAAACATAAAGATATAAAACTGTATTTTTTTGTGAAGAATCAACAACAAGTGGGACACAATCATGAAGTGGAACGACATTTATTGGATATTTCAAACTTTTTTAACAAATCAAAAGCTGAAAAATTGGGCGTGCAAAATTATTCAGCCCCCTTAAGTTAATACTTTGTAGCGCCACCTTTTGCTGCGATTACAGCTGTAAGTCGCTTGGGGTATGTCTCTATCAGTTTTGCACATCGAGAGACTGAAATTTTTTCCCATTCCTCCTTGCAAAACAGCTCGAGCTCAGTGAGGTTGGATGGAGAGCATTTGTGAACAGCAGTTTTCAGTTCTTTCCACAGATTCTCGATTGGATTCAGGTCTGGACTTTGACTTGGCCAGTCTAACACCTGGATAGGTTTATTTTTGAACCATTCCATTGTAGATTTTGCTTTATGTTTTGGATCATTGTCTTGTTGGAAGACAAATCTCCGTCCCAGTCTCAGGTCTTTTGCAGACTCCATCAGGTTTTCTTCCAGAATGGTCCTGTATTTGGCTCCATCCATCTTCCCATCAATTTGAACCATCTTCCCTGTCCCTGCTGAAGAAAAGCAGGCCCAAACCATGATGCTGCCACCACCATGTTTGACAGTGGGGATGGTGTGTTCAGGGTGATGAGCTGTGTTGCTTTTACGCTAAACATAACGTTTTGCATTGTTGCCAAAATGTTCAAAAAAATGTTTTCATCTGACCAGAGCACCTTCTTCCACATGTTTGGTGTGTCTCCCAGGTGGCTTGTGGCAAACTTTAAACAACACTTTTTATGGATATCTTTAAGAAATGGCTTTCTTCTTGCCACTCTTCCTTAAAGGCCAGATTTGTGCAATATACGACTGATTGTTGTCCTATGGACAGAGTCTCCCACCTCAGCTGTAGATCTCTGCAGTTCATCCAGAGTGATCATGGGCCTCTTGGCTGCATCTCTGAACAGTCTTCTCCTTGTATGAGCTGAAAGTTTAGAGGGACGGCCAGGTCTTGGTAGATTTGCAGTGGTCTGATACTCCTTCCATTTCAATATTATCACCTGCACAGTGCTCCTTGGGATGTTTAAAGCTTGGGAAATCTTTTTGTATCCAAATCCGGCTTTAAACTTCTTCACAACAGTATCTCGGACCTGCCTGGTGTGTTCCTTGTTCTTCATGATGCTCTCTGCGCTTTTAACGGACCTCTGAGACTATCACAGTGCAGGTGCATTTATACAGAGACTTGATTACACACAGGTGGATTGTATTTATCATCATTAGTCATTTAGGTCAACATTGGATCATTCAGAGATCCTCACTGAACTTCTGGAGAGAGTTTTCTGCACTGAAAGTAAAGGGGCTGAATAATTTTGCATGCCCAATTTTTCAGTTTTTGATTTGTTAAAAAAGTTTGAAATATCCAATAAATGTCGTTCCACTTCATGATTGTGTCCCACTTGTTGTTGATTCTTCACAAAAAAATACAGTTTTATATCTTTATGTTTGAAGCCTGAAATGTGGCAAAAGGTCGCAAAGTTCAAGGGGGCCGAATACTTTGGCAAGGCACTGTAGATTGGTAGGCCGGTAGGTTGGTAAGTATGTCGGTAGGCAGGGAGAAAAATAGATAAGCAGGTAGGTAGGTACATAGGCGTGTAGGTTGTTTAGGTACATTGCCTTGCAAAAGTATTCATCCCCCTTGGCGTTTTTCCTATTTTGTTGCATTACAACCTGCAATTTAAATATATTTTTATTTGGATTGAATGTAATGGACATACACAAAATAGTCATAATTGGTGAAGTGAAATAAAAAATTTAAAAACGGAAAGGTGGTGCGTGCCCCTAAATAAGATCTGGTGCAACCAATTACCTTCAGAAGTCACATAATTAGTTAAATAAATTCCACCTGTGCGACATCTATGTGTCACATCATCTCAGTATATACACACCTGTTCTGAAAGGCCCGAGAGTCTGCAACACCACTAAGCAAGAGGCACCACCAAGCAAGCGGCACCATAAAGACCAAGGAGCTCTCCAAATAGGTCAGGGATAAAGTTGTGGAGAAGTACAGATCGGGGTTGGGTTATAAAAATAATTCATAAACTTTGAACATCCCACGGAGCACCATTAAATCCATTATTAAAAAATTGAAGAAATATGTCACCACAACAAATCTGCCAAGAGAGGGCCGCCCACCAAAATGCATGGACCAGGCAAGGAGGGAATTAATCAGAGAGGCAACAAAGAGAACAAAGATAACCCTGAAGGAGCTGCAAAGCTCCACAGCGGAGATTGGAGTATCTGTTCATAGGACCACTTTATGCCGTGCACTCCACAGAGCTGGGCTTTACGGAAGAGTGGCAAGAAAAAAGCCATTGCTTAAAGAAAAAAATAAGCAAACACATTTGGTGTTTGCCAAAAGGCATGTGGGAGGCTCCCCAACATATGGAAGAAGGTACTCTGGTCAGATGAGACTAAAATTGAGCTTTTTGGCCATCAAGGAAAACGCTATGTCTGGCACAAACCCAACACCCCTCATCACCCTGAGAACACCATCCCCACAGTAAAGCATGCTGGTGGCAGCATCATGCTGTGGGGATGTTTTTCATCAGCAGGGACTGGGAAACTGGTCAGAATTGAAGAAATTATGGCTGGTGCTAAATACAGGGAAATTCTTGAGGGAAACCTGTTTCAGTCTTCCAGAGATTTGAGACTGGGACGGAGGTTCACCTTCCAGCAGGACAATGACTCTAAGCATACTGCTAAAGCAACACTCAAGTGGTTTAAGGGGAAACATTTAAATGTATTGGAATGGCCTAGTCAAAGCCCAGACCGCAATCCAATTGAGAATCTGTGGTATGACTTAAAGATTGCTGTACACCAGCGGAACCCCTCCAACTTGAAGGAGCTGGAGCAGTTTTGCCTTGAAGAATGGGCAAAAATCCCAGTGGCTAGATATGCCAAGTTTATAGAGACTTACCCCAAGAGACTTGCAGCTGTAATTGCTGCAAAAGGTGGCTCTACCAAGTTTTTACTTTGTGTGTGTGGGAGGGGGGGGTGAATAGTTATGCACGCTAAGTTTATTTCTTGCTTGTTTCACAATAGAAAATATTTTGCATCTTCAAAGCATATTGTGTAAATCAAATTATACAAACTACAAAATCTATTTTAATTCCAGGTGGTAAGGCAACAAAATAGGAAAAATGCCAAGGCGATGAATACTTTCGCAAGCCACTGTAGGTATGTCAGTAGGTAGGTAGATGGGTAGGTTGGTCAGTCCGTCAGGTCAGTCGGCAGGCAGACAAGTGCTTGTGTGTGTGTCTTTGTGTGTATTTGTTTGTGTACTTAGTATCTTGTGTAGCTTTTCTTAGATGGATGATGGGTCAACAGGAGAAAGAAGTGTCATCTCAACCCGAATCCATCTGTGAATGAGACAGATATACAGATAGATATATTTATACTCTAGAACAGGGTTTCCCAAACTCGGTCCTGGGGCCCCCACTGAGTACACGTTTTGTTTTTGCCCTAGCACTACACAGCTGATTCAAATCATCAAAGCTTGATGACGAGTTGATTATTTGAATCAACTGTGTAATGCTAGGGCAAAAACAAAAACGTGCACCCAGGTACGAATTTCGGAGACCCAGCTCTAGAAATATTATCTAAATAATAGAAACCCAACTTACTTAAATGATACGTCACACTCAAGGCCTGCCTGTGTCATTCCTATTCTTACTACTCTTCTTCTATGGGTTGAATCTGTTAACTCCGATACCCCCAAACTATGGAAAACCATAAATTATTTATTTGAGGTTTTTTTGCTTGGGATGTTCTATTTGCTCACCTTTTCTTGAAACTCTTGAAGCTTCCTGTCTCTCTTGTCCTCTCTTGTTGCCTGAATTTCAGTATGAATGTCACTGCGTTTCATCTCATCTCCCTGAATATCCCTCTTCTCCTCCTCCTGTTCACCCTTTCAACCTTCTCTGGTGCTTTTGCTACCATTTCTTTTTCTTTTTTTCTCTCCTATCAATGCTCCCCTCAATGCTCCTTCACCTCTGTGGGAGAATTAGAAGAGTTCACCAGTCAAATACTTTACATAATGTATTTGACCCAGGTCTGACCCTCATAAAGTCTCATCTACAGTGAATCTATGGTGAAACTCTTTATTCTATTCAATTAATCCCAGAGTCTCATCCTAAACCTCAACTCACCCTGTCCCTCTCCAAACCCAGCATTTCAGCTCCCGTTTCCTTGTAAATGGCTGTCATCCAGGATGGAGAGATGGGGCAGGAGGATGGGTTGCAGCATGTCACAGATAGAGATGGGAGGGAGAGTGGTATAGAAGGGGGGAAATATGTTGACAGGTGTAGGGATGGACAGGGGGCAGGCAGTTGGGGAGGAGACGGAAGAGGAGGATGTGGTAGCAGAAGCATGGGATGAATGTCCGTCTCCCATCTCTCTGTGTGGCTCTCTAATTGGCCCTGGGCTCTGCAGTGTGGGAGAAACAGAGGAACAGGGTTAAGTTAGGCCACAGTGGTATGCAGATTCATCCAACACACTGCATAGTTACAGTGCCTTCAGAAAGTAGTCATACACCTTGACATTTATTGTGTTACAGCCTAAATTCCTAATGGATGAATGATTTACTTTTCTTCGCCCATCTACACACAATAGCCCATAATGACAAATTGAAAACATGTTTTTATTTTTGTATTAAGCTAATTAACTTAAAATGGAATACAGAAATATCTCATATGAATGAGTATTCACACTCCTGAGTCAATACATGTTAGAATCATCGTTGGCAGCGATTAAAGCTGTGAGTCTTTCTGGGTTAGTCTATAAGAGCTTTCCATCCATGGATTGGGCAATATTTGCCCATTATTCTTTTCAAAATTCTTCAAGCTCTGTCAAATTGGTTGTTGATCATTGCTAGACAACAATTTTAAGTCAAAACTGTAACTCGGCCACTCACTAACATTCACTGTCTTCTTCGTAAACAACTCCAGTGTATTTTTTAGCCTTGTGTTTTCAGTTATTGTCCTGCTGAAAGGGGAATTCATCTCCCAGTGTCTGGAGGAATACAGACGGGATCAGATTTTTCTCTAGGATTATACCTGTGCTAAGCCCCATTTCATTTATTTTTTGGTCTGAAAAACTTCCAGTCTTTAACGATTACAAGCAGCCATCACTATGCTTGAAAATATGGAGAGAGGTAATAAGTAACGTGTTGTATTGGATTTGCCCCAAACACAACACTTTGTATTCAGGACAAAAAGATGATTGCTTTGCCACATTTCTTGCAGTATTTAGTGCCTTGTGGCAAACAGGATGCATGTTTTTGGAATATTTGTATTCTGTATGGCTTCCTTCTTACCACTCTGTCAATTAGGTTAGTATTGTGTAGTAACTACAATGTTGTTGATCCACCCTCAGTTTTCTCCTATTACTGCCATTTAATTTAGTAACTGTTTCAACGTCAACATTGGCCTCGTGGTGTTGATCCCTGAGCAGTTTCTTTCCTCTCCGGCAACTCAGTTAGGAAAGTAGTGAAACACCATCCAAAGTGTAATTAATAACTTCAACATGCTCAAAGGGATATTCAATGTCATTTTTTTACCAATAGGTTCCCTTCTTTGAGAGCCATTGGGAAACCTCCCTGGTCTATGTGATTGAATTGAGGGACCTTACAGATATTTATACACTATATATACAAAGTATGTGGACACCCCTTGAAATTTGGGCCATTTCAACCACACCTGTTGCTGATCAAATTCAAGCACACAGTCATGCAATCTCCATAAACGAACATTGGCAGTAGAATGGCCTTACTGAAGAGCTCAGTGACTTTCAACATGGCACCGTCATAGGATGCCACCTTTCCAACAAGTCAGTTTGTCAAATTTCTGTCCTGCGAGAACCTTCCATCAACTGTAAGTGCTGTTATTTTGAAGTGGAGACATCTAGGAGCAACAACGTCTCATTCACGAGGAGGTAGGCCACACAAGCCTACAGAATGGGACCGCCGAGTGCTGAGTTTGCTTAGCACGTAAAAATTGTCTGTCCTCGGTTGCAACACTCACTACCGAGTTCCAAACTGCCTTTGGAAGCAACATCGGCACAAGAAATGTTAGTCAGAATCTTCATCAAATGGTTTTCCATGGTCGAACAGCCGCAGATAAGCCTAAGATCACCATTAGCAATGCCAAGTGTCGGCTGGAGTGGTGTAAAGCTTGCCGCCATTAGACTCTGGAGCAGTGGAAATGCGTTCTCTGGAGTGATGAATCACTCTTCACCATCTGGCAGTCCAATGGACGAATCTGAGTTTGGCGGATGCCAGGAGAACGCTACCTGCCCCTGTCCATAGTGCCAACTGTAAAGTTTGGTGAAGGAGGAATAATGGTCTGGGGCTGTTTTTCATGGTTCGGGCTAGGCCCCTTAGTTCCAGTGAAGGTAAATCATAACCAAGTGCACGCACCCACCGGAGTGTGTCACAAACATTTTCCAACCAACCAGATGCATCACGAAAGTCAGAAATAGCAATAAAATAAATGTCAATTTATTTGGCGCGTTTGATTCAGAAATAGACCTGTTCCAACTCCCCCAACATGCCTACAAAGCAATGTAAAAAGTTACCTGTAAACTTGGTCCAAACATTTCAAACAACGTTTCTAATCCAACCTCAGGTACCTTAATATGTAAATAATCAATATAATTTAAGACGGAATACACTGTTTTCAATACCGAAGAAAAACAACAAGGAGAGAAAGAATACGAATACTTCTTCATTTAAAAAAAAATAAAACATTGAACAATTTCGAAAGAATGTTGACATCTAATGGAAGCCATAGGAACTGCAATCTTACAAAAAAAGTAAGTTTATTTGGTGCACTTCATTCAATAATCCACCTGTTTCCCCTCGTTCAAAATGCATACAAAATGAATCCCAAACGTTACCAATAAAATTGGTCCAAACATGTCAAACAACGTTCCTAATCAATCCTCAGGTACCCTAATATGTAAATAAACGATCAAATTTAAGACAGAAAATAGTATATTCAATAGCGGAAATAAATAACGCTCCTGCATTTCTAGATGATTCTGTGCTTCCAACTTTGTGACAACAGTTTGGGGGAAGGCCCTTTCCTGTTTCACCATGACAATGCCCTCATGCACAAAGCGAGGTCCATACAGAAATGGTTTGCCAAGATTTGTGCGGAAGAACTTGATTGGCCTGCACAGAGCACTGACCTCAACTCCATCGAACACCTTTGGGATGAATTGGAACGCCAACTGCGAGACAGGCCTATTCGCCCAACGTCAGTGCCTGACCTCACTAATGCTGTTGTGGCTGAATGGAAGCAAGTCCCTGCAGCAATGTTCCAACATCTAGTGGAAATCCTTCCCAAAAGAGTGGAGGCTTTTGTAGCAGAAAAGGGGGGACCAACTCCATATTAATGCCCATGATTTTGGAATGAGATGTTCGAGGAGCAGGTATCCACAAACTTTTGGTCATGTAGTGTATGTGTGGGGTACAGAGATGAGGTAGTCATGTTAAACACTATTAGTCCATGCAACTTATTCTGTAACTTATTAAGCACATTTTTACTCCTGAGCTTATTCAGGCCTTGTCATGCCCTGACCGTGGAAATATTTTTATTCTCTATGTTTGGTTGGACTCGGGTGGGAAACTCTATGTTCTGTGTTTCTATGTTTTGGCCAGGTATGGTTCTCAATCAGAGACAGCTGTCTATCGTTGTTCTCTAATTCTCTCCTTCTCTCTTTCTTTCTCTCTCTCGGAGGACCTGAGCCCTAGGACCATGCCCCAGGACTACCTGACATGATGACTCCTTGCTGTCCCCAGTCCACCTGGCCATGCTGCTGTTCCAGTTTCAACTGACCTGAGCCCTAGGACCATGCCCCAGGACTACCTGACATGATGACTCCTTGCTGTCCCCAGTCTACCTGGCCATGCTGCTGCTCCAGTTTCAACTTCCACCTGACTGTGCTGCTGCTCTAGTTTCAACTGTTCTGCCTTATTATTATTCGACCATGCTGGTCATTTATGAACATTGAACATCTTGACCATGTTCTGTTATAATCTCCACCCGGCACAGCCAGAAGAGGACTGGCCACCCCACATAGCCTGGTTCCTCTCTAGGTTTCTTCCTAGGTATTGGCCTTTCTAGGGAGTTTTTCCTAGCCACCGTGCTTCTCCACCTGCATTGCTTGCTGTTTGGGGTTTTAGGCTGGGTTTCTGTACAGCACTTTGAGATATCAGCTGATGTACGAAGGGCTATATAAATAAATTTGATTTGATTTGATTTGATACTTAGGCAGCCTTTTTTGTTTTTGTATTTATGGGTAGTTGTCTTTGTTAGTGGCCTGTATAGCCCTAGTAAGCTTCACATTCGTTTTTGTTGTTTCTTGTTTTGTACGCTCACCACGCTGCACCTTGGTCCGGTCATTTCCACGACGATGGCGATCGTGACAGGACTACCCACCACAAACGGACCAAGCGGCATGGCCGGGAGGAGCAGACAGGGTGGACATGGGAAGACATTCTGGAAGGAAGGGGATCCTGGACGTGGGAGGAGATCCTGGCTGGAAAGGATCGCCTGCCGTGGGAGCAGGTGGAAGCAGGGAAGAGGGCAGAAGCAGCTAGTCAAGGGGACCAGCGTTACAGAGGGTCAAGGCTGGCAAGGAAGACTGGGAAGCACACGGGGAGGTTGGCGGAGCTAACTCCCCATGCTCACGGCAAGCAGCATGGTACTGGTCAGGCACAGTGCTATGCGATAAAGCGCACGGTGTCTCCAGTGCGTGTGCACAGCCCGGTGTGGAAGGTCTAGAGTGGGCATCCAGCCAGGACGGATGGTGCCGGCTCAGCGCGCCTGGCCTCCAGTGCGTCTCTTCGGCCTAGGATATCCTACGCTGGCTCTGCGCACTGTGTTTCCGGTGCGTCTGCACAGCCCAGTGCGTCCTGTGCCAGCGCCCTGCATTTGCCGGGCGAAAGTAACCATCCAGCCAGGACGGGTTGTGCCGGCTCTACGCTTGAGACCTCTAGTCCGCCTCCACGGCCCAGTGTATCCGGTGCCTGCTCCACGCACCAGGCTTCCAGTCCAGTGAGACCTGTTCAGGTTCCATGTACCAGGCCTCCAGTATGTCTCCCCAGCCTGGTAAGCCCTGTGGCAGCTCCACGCACCAGGCTTCCCATATGTCTCCTCAGTCCGGTGAGACCGGTTCCAGCTCCACGTTCGAAGCCTCCAGTGATGATCCATGGCCCGAAGCCTCCAGTGATGATCCATGGCACGAAGCCTCCAGTGATGATCCATGGCACGAAGCCTCCAGTGATGATCCATGGCACGAAGCCTCCAGTGATGATCCATGGCACGAAGCCTCCAGTGATGATCCATGGCACGAAGCATCCAGTGATGATCCATGGCACGAAGCCTCCAGTGATGATCCATGGCCCGGAGCCTGCAGTGAGGATCCATGGCACGAAGCCTCCAGCGTCGATCCCCAATCCGGAGGCTCCAGCGACGGTCCTCAGTCCGGGGCCTGCAACGAGGGTCCCCAGTCCGGGGCCTGCGGAGAGGGTCCCCAGTCCGGGGCCTGCAACGAGGGTCCCCAGTCCGGGGCCTGCGGCGAGGGTCCCCAGTCCGGGTCGGCGACGAGGGCCCCTGCACCAGAGGCGCCACCAAAGTGGGGGGAGCTAGAGGTGGAGCGGGGTCTGCGTCCCGCACCGGAGCCGCCACCGAGGTAGATGCCCATCCAGACCCTCCCCTATAGTGTCAGGTTTGCGGCCGGAGTCAGCACCTTTAGGGGGGGGAGGTACTGTCACGCCCTGACCGTATAAATCTTTTTATTCTCTATGTTTGGTTGGTCACACACCTCAGGGCGAGTGCGAGGAGCAGGAACAGGACAGACCTGACTGGGGACATGCACTTGAGGGAGAGTGCAAGGAGCAGGAACAGGACGCACCTGACTGGGAAAGCGCACTTGAGGGAGAGTGTGAGGAGCAGGCACAGGACGTACCGGGCTGTGGAGACGTACTGGAGACCTGGTGCGTATAGCCGGCATCAAAGGTACTGGAACTTTAACACACTTCACACGGCAAGTGCGAGGAGCTGACACAACTCAACATCTCTCCCATTTCTCTCTCCTCCAAATTCTCCTTCTTCTCCTAGACTGGCTCTGGTTCACTCCTCGGCTCCGCCGACTGCGCCATGCCCCCCCCAAAATAAATTATTGGGGATTCTGTGGCCTACTTCCCAGACTTCGTCGCTGTCCCTCCTTCGCTGCTTCCGCCTGCCTCCATGGCAGGCTCTTCTCTCCTGCTATTATGTCGTCCCAAGTCCAGGATGTTCTCTCTCTAATCTCCTCTGCAGACCAGGATGCCATTATCTTCCGGGCACGCTGCTTGGTTGGTTGTTGATGGGATCTTCTGTCACGATCGTTATAATGATTGGACCAAGGCACAGCGTGCGTAGGGTTTCACATATTTTAATGAAAATAAAAATCATACCAGGCCAACGTAAACCATTAATCACCTAGATGACCCACCCTAGTCACTATCACGCCACAACCAACAGAGAATAAGCAGCTCTCTATGGTCAGGGTGTGACAGATTATTTAAAAGAATAATGAGTATTTTCACCTGAGAAAACAAACCTTTAAATCTAAATATAGTAGGCCAAGCATTAAATAGTAAAAATATAGTAGGCCAAGCATTAAATAGTAAAAATATAGTAGGCCAAGCATTAAATAGTAAAAATATAGTAGGCCAAGCATTAAATAGTAAAAATATAGTAGGCCAAGCATTAAATAGTAAAAATATAGTAGGCCAAGCATTAAATAGTAAAAATATAGTAGGCCAAGCATTAAATAGTAAAAATATAGTAGGCCAAGCATTAAATAGTAAAAATATAGTAGGCCAAGCATTAAATAGTAAAAATATAGTAGGCCAAGCATTAAATAGTAAAAATATAGTAGGCCAAGCATTAAATAGTAAAAATATTAGGCCAAGCATTAAATAGTAAAAATATAGTAGGCCAAGCATGAAATAGTAAAATAAAAAGTAATGTATCTGTCACGCCCTGATCTGTTTCACCTGTCTTTGTGAATGTCTCCACCCACCTCCAGGTGTCTCCTGTTTTCCCCTTTTGTCCCCGGTGTATTTATCCCTGTTGTTTCCTGTCTCTCTGTGCCAGTTCGTCTTATTTTGCCAAGTCAACCAGCGTTTCTCCTAGCTCCTATTTTTCCCAGTCTCTGTTTTTTTACTAGCCCTTCTGGTTTTGACTCTTGCTTGTCCTGACGCTGAATCCGCCTGCCTGACCTCTCTGCCTGTTCTGACCTCGAGCCTGCCTAACCCCTTGTACTCGGACCTGTTCACTGAACCCTTGTCTGTCCTGAACTCGAGCCTGCCTATCCCCTGGTACCGTTTGGACCCGCCCTGGTTTATGAACTCTCGCCTGTCCCCGACCTGCCTTTTGCCTACCCCTTATGGTATAATAAATATCGGTGCTCAACCATCTGCCTCCTGTGTTTGGATTTGGGTCTCGCCTTGTGCCCTTATAGTATCAGCGTTAAAGACAAAATGTTTCACTGCTGATAAATGTAATCCAATCGACAAAAGCATGCATTAATGAAATTAAAGCCCTATCATAACACCGATGATTAAATCAATTTTCACAGTGAAAACTTAGTAAACATTATTTTGGATTTCCAATAGGACATGTCTGGTTTTCTGGTTGAATCTACATCAGATATCTGTGTTGATCTCCAGTATGTATCTGGTATGATTTTAAGCTGCCTATTTGAGAAAGATTATCTCCACACTCAGAGTAGTGGTAAGACTTTTCTCTTGTGTGAACTGTCTAACGAACTACACTACCGGTCAAAAGTTTTAGAACATCTACTCATTCATGTTTTCTTTTCTTTTTACTATTTTCTACATTGAGGTTCTTAAAATAGCCACCCTTTTCCTTGATGACAGCTTTGCACACCCTTGGCATTCTTTCAACCAGGTTGGCTATATGATCATACTGGTAATAGATCCATTGTTTTATTACGTGTGAGGCACAGCTGAGTGAGCATACATTTAAACTATTTGCTTTTTATTTTTATTTTACTGGGCTGCTGGAGTCTGCATCTGATGGTCAGTCTCAGCGGAGGGAGAGAGCAGCAGAGTGAGGGTCCGCCTCTCAACATCCCTCCGCTCTCCCTTTCCTCCACTGACACTGACCAAAAAGGGACACCGTCTTCCAGCTGATGGGGAAACTCGAGTCGCACTGCATTATTTAATTCTCATTCACAAATTCATGTTGTTACTCCTATGAACAGAGAAAGTGAAATATTCCTCTATTAAAAAATACCCAAGCTGCTAATAATAACAAGGCAGGCCTATAAATACACCTGCCCACTCATTCATTAATGCTGCACTGCTTGCCGTAGAGCTGAGTGGAAATAGGAAGGACGCACATTTCATGGCTTATAAAAGTGTTGAATACAAAGTGTTGACAGTGCGGATTAAGAACTTAAAGATCAACTCACTGGGCTCCTGAGTGGCACAGCGGTCTAAGGCACTGCATCTCAGAGCAAGAGGTGTCATTACAGTAACTACAGTGCAAGAGGTGTCATTACAGTCACTACAGTCCCTGGTTCAAATCCAGGCTGAATCACATCCAGCCTTGATTGGGCATCCCATAGGGTGGAGCACAATTGGCTCAGCGTCGCCCGGGTTTGGCCGGGCTAGGCTGTCATTGCAAATAAGAATTTGCTAGCGGGAGAACTTCCAGTGAAACTGGAGGGCGTGCAATTAAAATAAATAATCATAAAAATTATGTATATTAAACATGTAGGTACATACAAGTGTCTTATATCGGTTGAAAGCTTAAATTATTGTTAATCTAACTGCACTGTCCGATTTACAGTAGCCATTACAGTGAAAGCAGGCCATGTGATTGTTTGAGGATTGCATCCCACATCAAAATATTTTTCCACCGGGACAGGTTTCATAAATTCAAAAAATAGCAATTTATTCACTTACTTTTTGAAAATCTTCCACTGATTTGTCATCCAAAGGGTCCCAGCTATAACATGTAGTGTCGTTTTGTTAGATAAAATCCTTCTTTATATCCCAAAAAGTCAGTTTAGTTGGCGCCATCGATTTGAGTAATCCACTCGTTCAACATGCAGAGAAAGGAATCCAAAAATGTACCGCTAAACTTTGTTAAAACAAGTAAAAATACATTTCTATTGAATGCACAGATACCCTAAAATACTAACTATAAACTATAATATTTCATACAGAAAGAAGTATTAGCAGGTGCGTCTTGTCTTCCTCGCGCGCCCAAACACGAATTTCCAATACTGTGTCCCAGTACTAAAACTCATATTTCTTACTCGTTTTGATAGAAACAAGCCTGAAACCTTGATCATAGAGTGCTGACACCCTGTGAAAGCCATAGGAATTGCATACTGGGAGCTAGATTTAATTATTTCCCTATACTTTCCATTGTAAGAGCATGGGCTCTCAAAATAAAAAATAATTCAGGTTTGTTTTTCTTTGGATTTTCTTCTACCATATCTATTCTGTTATAGTCTCCTACATTATTTGAACATTTCTACAAACTTCAAAGTGTTTTCTTTCCAATGGTACCAATTGTATATATTTCCTGGCTTCGGAGCCTGAGCAATAGGCAGTTTACTTTGGGCACGTCAGTCAGGTAGAAATGGAGAAAAAAGGACCCTAGCCCTGACTTGCCTGGTTAAATAAAATAATTAAAAACAGCAGCTCTTTGCTGTATTCCTTGACAGTTTCTCTCTAGTGATGGTTTTAAACGTTTTGAAATCTCAGAGTAAAAAATTTTCTGTTGCTTTCTTTTATGCCTTCTAAATTACTGCAGACATGGTAATCTGAACCATCCGATTGGGCAGCTGTAGACCTATAATTGACTTGATTTGCTCTCTGGGCCCGCCAGGAAGGCAGAGTTTGTACCTTCAGACACATGAAATGGTTCAAAATGGCATCAGTTTGCCTATCCGGTGCGTGAATCGGGTACACCTAATGCCAACAGCTTGAGACAAATAAAAAATATAGGAACACAAGGCATTATCATTTTTACAGAAATGTTTGGCGATCGACTAGGAATGCCTTGGAGATCGTGATTAACCAGTTGGTGACCACTGCGCTAGAAAATTGAGTGTTCAATCTCATGCTTCTCTCCCTTGGCTGCCTGACAGTCCCAGGGGAGCTATGCAGCATTCTTGGGGCTACTGTGAGTATGCGCACGTGTGCAGTTTAGAGGGACCATTGCTCTTATGCTTTATATATCCTTGAGTGTCAGGGACTACTATTTTACTGTACATAATCTGATGGTATTATGTTTGATGAGAGTAAATAAAACAGATTAAATAACATCTGTCACGCCCTGGCCATAGAGAGGCTTTTTATTCTCTATTTTGGTTAGGCCAGGGTGTGACTAGGGTGGGCGTTCTATGTTCTTTTTTTCTATGTTTTTGTTCTATGTTTTTTATTTCTGGTTTTGGCCTGGTATGGTTCCCAATCAGAGGCAGCTGTCAATCGTTGTCTCTGATTGAGAACCATACTTAGGCAGCCTATTTTCCCACTATGGGTTGTGGGTAGTTGTTTTCTGTTTTGTGTTGCTGCACCTTACAGGACTGTTTCGTTTTTGTTTCACTCTCTTTGTTATTTTGTTTAGTGTTTCTGTTCCAATAAATAACATGAACACTTACCACACTGCGCATTGGTCCGATCCTTCATACTCCTCGTCAGAAGAGGAAGAAAACCGTTACAACATCCAGCTAAACTAAAGTCTCTAAAGCTCAAATTGGCAGTTTGAAGTGTCTCAAATCCTATTTATTTATTTTCATATCCAATTAGTATCTGTTCTTTTTGCTGCAGTCTGGATAGCCTAAAAACGCATGGAATCTGATATTTCAAGGACCCCACACACCCCAGTCATGAGCTGTTCTCTCCCTTACCATCGGTCAGACATATCAGAACATGAGGTCTGATACCAACAGGCTCAGAGACCGTTTCTATCTACAAGCCATCAGACTGCTGAACACTTGAACTGGACTGACCACCTGCTCTGATTCTCCACACCTTAGCACACATTACAGCTGTTGCTACCAGACTCTTATTATACTGCTCAATTTATACACTTTCCCCGGTACCCCCTTCCCCAATACACGTGTAAATATTGTACTATAAATTGTGCATTCCTGTATTATACTTACGCTAAAAAAAACATTATATTCTGCTGCCATTTACTTTATGTTCCTATTCTTATTTGTATTATTTCTTATTGTTGTTGCATTGTCGAGACGGAACATGCAATTAGTTGGACAATATACCATGCGTATCCTGTACATATGACTTTAAACTTGAAAATATTTCAAGACACATTTCAAACCACCTTCGGAGTTAGTTTGAAGTCAGATACAAATCTGATTCCGGGACATGCAGCTTGTGTCTGAAGGTTCAAATCTGATTTCCCTCAAGTGTTTTTTAAACTGTTATTTGGCATGTCTTGTTGCTTACTAGTTACTTTGTTGAGCTGATTGACAAAAACATGTGGTAGCTAACGAGCTTGTTAATCATTTAGAAACATATTATTGAAGATGTTGGGAAGATAAACAGCTCTTGTACCTTGCTAGCTAGTTGACTGCTGTTGTTGTAATGGGTCATGGGACCGCTACAGGACTCCAACTGCTTCCAATTACCCTAGGCCATGCCCCTTCCCTCCACACACCTGTTCCCACTCCCTAATCACCTCTGCCTTTTTCATCCCTTTCAGTTCCGTATTTAAGCAGCATGCTCCTTCCTACACTCTAGAATAGTTTGATTGGTGATGCCATGGGGTGGCGCTATCCTTCCATTTTGCGTGATATGATTAAGTGTCTTATATTGTAGGAGAAATGTAAGTTAACCATGTATATTACCTTGCTTGAACTTATGTTGTATCCTCTATATAGCTATGCTAATTACTTTTTATGTTTAGTCCTGACAGCCTCCTTAGTTTGTAGTTATACAGTGCCTTCAGAAAGTATTCACACCCCTTGACTTTTTCCACATTTTGCCTGGTTACAGCCCGAATTTAAAATGTATTCAATTGAGTGTGTCACTGGCCTACACACAATACCCCATACTGTCATAGTGGAATTATGTTAGAAATGTCAACGAATTAATTACAAATTACATGTCTTGAGACAAGTATTCCACCACTTTGTTATGGGAAGCCCAAAAAAATAAGTTCAGGAGTAGAAATATGCTTAAATTGCATGGACTCACTCTGTGCAAAAATAGTGTTTAACTTCTTATGGCTGCAGGGGCACGATTGAGTAGCTTGGATGAATAAGGTGCCCAGAGGTGCCCAGAGTAAACAGCCTGCTCCTCAGTCTCAGTTGCTAATATATAAAAATGATTAGTACATTTGGATAGAAAACACTCTGAAGTTTCTAAAACTGATGGAATGATGTCTGTGAGTATAACAGAAATCATAAGGCATGCAAAAACCTGAGAAAAAATCCAAACAGGAAGTTGGAAATCTGAGGTTTGTAGTTTTTGAACTCAGCCCTATTGAATACACAGTGGGATATTGGTTATGTTGCTGTTATGTTCTACTGTGATGTGGGGCCAGATGAGAGCTTTTGGAGTCAGTGGTCTGGCAGAGAGCCAGGTCCTGGTCATGCGCATTTCACATGAGAGCGACCTGCGTTCCATGGCTTTTCTACAGACAATGGAATTCTCTGGTTGGAACGTTATTGAAGATTTATGATAAAAACATCCTAAAGATTGTTTCTATACTTAGTTTGAAATGTTTCTACGACCTGTAATATAACTTTTAGAACTTTTCGTCCGACGTTCGGCTGGACCTGCACGAGCGTTTGGATTTGTGTACTAAACGCCCTAACAAAAGTAGCTACATGGACATAAATAATGGACATTATCGAACAAATCAAACATTTATTGTGGAACTAGGATTCCTGGGAGTGCATTCTGATGAAGATCATCAAAGTTAAGGGAATATTTTTATTAATCTGACAGTTGCATTAAGGAGAGGTATATCTATAATTGCATGTGTAACACTTATATTTTCATCAACATTTATTATGAGTATTTCTGTACAATTGATGTGGCAATGCAAAATCACTGGATGTTTTGGAACTAGTGAACGTAACGCGCCAATGTAAACTCAGATTTTTTTATATAAATATGAACTGAATCAAACAAAACATACATGTATTGTGTAACAGGAAGTCATATGAGTGTCATCTGATGAAAATCATCAAAGGTTAGTGATACATTTTATCTCTATTTGTGCTTTTTGTGACTCCTATCTTTGTCTGGAAAAATGGCTGGGTTTTTCTGTGGCTTGGTGGTGACCTAACAATCGTTTGTGGTGCTTTCGCTGTAAAGCCTTGAAATCAGACACAGTGGCTGGATTAACAACAAGATTACCTTTAAAACGGTATGAGATACATGTATGTTTGAGGAATTCTATTTATGAGATTTCTGTTGTTTTGAATTTAGCTCCCTGCACTTTCACTGACTGTTGTCATATCGATCCCGTTAACTGGATTGCAGCCCTCATTGCTGTACCCCACACATGCAATTATCTGTAAGATCCCCTCATTTGAGTAGTGAATTTCAAACACAGATTCAACCACAAAAGACTGGGGAGGTTTTCCAATGCCTCGCAAAAGGGCACCTATTGGGAGATGGGTAAAAAATGTAAAAGGCAGACACTGAATATCCCTTTGAGCATGGTAAAGTTCTGAATTACACTTTGGATGGTGTATCAATACACCCAGTCACTACGAAGATACAGGCATCCTTCTTAACTCAGTTGCCATAGAGGAAAGAAACAGCTCAGGTAATTAGGCCCATCCACTTGGGAGCCAGGCCCACCCATTGGGAAGCTAGGGCCTCCCACAAAAGGGCTTTATTTATTACAGCACAAATACTCCTCAGTTTCATCAGCTGTCTGTGTGGCTGGTCTCAGACGATCCCGCATGTGAAGAAGCCGGATGTGGAGGTCCTAGGCTGTTACACATGGTCTGTGGTTGTGAGGCCGGTTGGACATACTGCCAAATTCTCTAAAACTACGTTGAGGCGGCCAATGGTAGAGAAATGAACATTACATTCTTTGGTAACAGCTCTGGTGGACATTCCCATAGTCACCATGCCAATTGCAGGCTCCCTCAAAACTTCTTTGGCATTGTGTTGTGTGACAAAACTGCACATTTTAATGTGGCCTTTTAGTGTCCCTAGCACATGGTGCACCTGTGTAATGATCATGCTGTTTAATCGGCTTCTTGATATGCCACACCTGTCAGGTGGATGGATTATCTTGGCAAAGGATAAATGGTCACTAACAGGGATGTAAACAAATTTGTGTACAACATTTGAGAAAAATTAACTTTTTGTGCTTATGGAACATTTCTGGGATCTTTTATTTCAGGTCATGAAACATGGGATCAACACTTTACATGTTGCGTATATATTTTTGTTCAGTATACTTTTTCACAGCACTATATATGGGATGGAAGTAACTAGATATGATTCTATTCCTAAATAGACAATCCGGGTCCTCCCATGAGCATGCCAAACCAAGGGTTGGAAACCCCAGAACCTGAAATGAACAAATGTATTTTAGGAACCGAAAACAAAAGTGATCTAACGTTATACTGTTCCAGAACAAAACTGTTATTTTAGAAGCATGGGAACCAAAGCCCTCTGTCACTCAAACATATTCCAGCGTCTGCCTGCCAGCTGGAAATCTTTGCCAGTGGGTGTGTGTATAAACTACCTGCCCCCCCCCCCCCCCCCCCCCCCCCCCTCCCCCCTCTGAATCATAGGTTACAGTAAACCGTCTAATGACGTTACAAGCGTAATTCAGAAATTAGGGAGAGATATTTAATTAGAGAATAATAAAAACATTTCAATGCTAGTTAAGGAGTCTATAGCCTAATTATCAAGTTTCACATTGGTATTATTAACTACAAAAAGTTAAGACATGTTTTCAATTCTAGTGCTGCGCTGCACACACACGCGTGTTAGCTAGCTAGGTAACGTTTGCTCTGGTCCGACATTAAACCAAATCGGAAATTCAGACATTCAAAGTTCCTCTATAGAAGCTGCTGCTCCGTAGGTAGGACTCTGTGGGCCTAATTCAGATAATGCATGTCATAAAATGCCCAGTGCTTCCTCAATCCTCACTAGCACTCTCACACTCAAAATTGCAGCTGCATCTCGAACCCTACACTGTGACTGGCAGCACAGTGTGTATGTCTTTCATTATGATTAAACCAGGCTGTCACGGCAAAATACAATTTGCTCTTCACAATTTTGCTATAGGCCTACAGATTAAATTGCTTACCCGCTCCACAGCAAGCTGCTCTATCCGCTCCACCTAATTTAACGTCGAACTATATGTACAAACATACAGTATATATTTAAGAGGTTTATAAAGGAACAGAAAGGATTTATTTAAACCAGTACTTTTTGGGGGTTCGAACCGGTTCAGAACTTTATTTTCCTAGACAGAACAAAAAAGTATATAGCTTCGGTTAAGAAATAATAGATTGAACAATTATTTTGGTTCCAACCTCTATCCCACTGCTTTGTATGTATGAAATGTATGAGTACTTTTCAAACAATGGTTTCTGGAAATGCTGTGGTGCTTACAAACATAATGGGAAAGGTTTAGTAGATGTAAACCCTTCCAGGAGACTTCACACCTCTTTCACTCTGAGCATTAATTTCAATGACTGAAAATACCAATTAACACCTGAAACAAAATTAAATGGGCTATTGATTGTCCATTGGCTTTAGGCCAATTCTAGAAGTAGGCATTGTTAAGATCTATCTTAGCTTTAGAAGGGCTCTGGAATGAAAAGTAGGTACAAGGGCATTAATAGTTTGAAGGCGTCTATTATGGAAGAGTTTCTTATACCTGAGAATTAAATCAAATCAGCTAATCAGAAAAAGTAAAATAACATGTACAACATTCAAGACAAACATTGTTCAATACGGACACATTTTTTCAATTGTATTGATCATAACGCTTTATGGTGTAGGGGTTCAACCTATAAGCTTCTAATTGTATTTGATCATTATATTGGCAGTTTATTGTGTTCATTAACATGTCCTGCGTGCAAAATACACTTCTAATGGAGAGCAATTTCATACTTTGATCAAATCACCTCAAAAGAGAGAGTGGGAAGGGGAGGATTGCACCAAGCTACAGTTTGTACGCCAGATATGTGATAACTATGTTTCCATTGGTGGGTGTTACAGGTTAGCTTATACAAAACGCCACGCTTACGCAAAATGATTACTTACAAGCCCTTTTAACCAACAATGCAGTTTTAAGTAAAGAAAAAAATGTTAACTGAAGTAAAAAAAATCAAAATAAAGGGGTGGCAGGAGGCAGGTAGCCTAGTGGTTAGAGCATTGGGCCAGTAACCGGAAGGTTGCTGGGTTGAATCTCTGAGCTGACAAGGTAAAAATCTATCGTTCTGCCCCTGAACAAGGCAGTTAACCCATGGTTCCCCGGTAGGCCGACATTGTAAATAAGAATTGCCTAGTAAAAAAATGGTTACATAAAAATAAAAAAAACATTTAAACAATTTTAAAATAAGAAAAATAACAAATAATTAAGGACCAACAGCGAGGCTATCTATAGGGGGTACCGGTACATAGTCAATGTGCGGGGGCACCGGTTAGTCGAGGTAATTGAGGTAATATGTACAGTTGAAGTCTTGAGGTTTACATACACCTTTGCCAAATACATTTAAACTCTGTTTTTTACAATTCCTGACATTTAATCCTAGTAAAAAGTCCCTGTTTTAGGTCAGTTAGGATCACCACTTTATTTTAAGAATGTGAAATGTCAGAATAATAGAGGAGAGAATGATTTATTTCAGCGTTTATTTCTTTCATCACATTCCCAGTGGGTCAGAAGGATACATACACTCAATTAGTATTTGTTAGCATTGCCTGTCACGACTTCCGCCGAAGTCGGCCCTTCTCCTTGTTCGGGTGGTGTTCGGCTGTCGACGTCACCGGCTTTCTAGTCACTACCGATCCATTTTTCTGTTTCGTTTTGTTTTGTCTGATTACACACACACACCTGTTTTACATTCCCTCATTACATTCCCTATTTAACCATCTGACATACATTTCTGTTCTGTCCGTGATTGTTCATGTCGTTAGTGGTTGTGTTTGTGTTAGAGTTGTGTTGTATGTTCCTATTTGGAATTTTGCTTTATTCTTTGAGTAAACTCAGTTGGATTACTCTATACCTGTGTCCTGCGCCTGACTCCGCTTTCACTCTGCACCCAATCGCTGACATTGCCTTTAAATTGTTTAACTTGAGTCAAATGTTTCGGGTAGCCTTTCACAAGTTTCCCACAATAAGTTGGGTGAATTGTGGCCCATTCCTCCTGACAGAGCTGGTGAAACTGAGTCAGGTTTGTAGGCCTCCTTGCTCGCACACGCTTTTTCAGGTCTTCCCACAAATGTTCTATAGGATTGAGGTCAGGGCTTTGTGATGGCCACTCCAATACCTTGACCTTGTTGTCCTTAAGCCATTTGCCACAACTTTGGAAGTATGCTTGGGGTCATTGCCCAGTCGAAGACCCATTTGCGACCAAGCTTTAACTTCCTGACTGATGTCTTGAGATGTTGCTTCAATATAGCCACATCATTTTCCTACCTCATGATGCCATCCATTTTGTGAAGTGCACCAGTCCCTCCTGCAGCGAAGCACCCCCACAACATGATGCTGCCAACCGTGCTTCACGGTTGGGATGGTGTTCTTCGGCTTGCAAGCCTCCCCTTTTTCCTCCTAACATAACGATGGTCATTATGGCCAAACAGTTCTATTTTGTTTCATCAGACAAAAGAACAATCTTTGTCCCCATGTGCAGTTGCAAACCGTAGTTTGGCTTTTTTATGGCGGTTTTGGAGCAGTGGCTTCCTCTTTGCTGAGCGGCCTTTCAAGTTATGTCGATATAGGACTTGTTTTATTGTGGATATAGATACTTTGTACCTGTTTCCTCCAGCATTCCTCCAACACGGTCTGTGCTGTTGTTCTGGGATTGATTTGCACTTTTTGCACCAAAGTACGTTCATCTTTCGGAGACAGAACTTGTCTCCTTCC
The DNA here is from genome assembly GCF_002021735.2 of Oncorhynchus kisutch. Taxonomy (NCBI): domain Eukaryota; kingdom Metazoa; phylum Chordata; class Actinopteri; order Salmoniformes; family Salmonidae; genus Oncorhynchus; species Oncorhynchus kisutch. The sequence continues at coordinate 24,989,014 of NC_034193.2, forward strand.
TGAGTGGTATAACGGCTGCGTGGTCCCATGGTGTTTATATTTGCATACTATTGTACAGATGAACGTGGTACCTTCAGGCATTTGGAAATTGCTCCCAAGGATGAACCAGACTTGTGGAGGTCTACAAGTTATTTTCTGAGGTCTTGGCAGATTTCTTTTGATTTTCCCATGATGTCAAGCAAAGAGGCACTGAGTTTGAAGGTAGGCCTTGAAATACAGCCACAGGTATACCTCCAATGGACTCAAATGATGTCAATTAGCCTATCAGAAGCTTCTAAAGCCATGACATCATTTTTGGGAATTTTCCAAGCTGTTTAAAGGCACAGTCAACTTAGTGTATGTAAACTTCTGACCCACTGGAATTGTGATATAGTGAATTATAAGTTAAATAATCTGTCTGTAAACAATTGTTGGAAAAATTACTTGTGTCATGCACACAATAGATGTCCTAACCCTACATGTCAAAACTATAGTTTGTTAACAAGAAATTTGTGTGGTTGAACAATTTGTTTTAATGACTCCAACCTAAGTGTATGTAAACTTATGACTTCAATTGTATATGTAGGTAGAGGTAAAGTGCATGGATAATAAACAGAGAGTAGCATCAGCGTACAAATGGGGGTGGGGGGGACTGAAAATAGTCCGGGAAGCCATTTGATTATCTGTTCAGGAGTCTTATGGCTTGGGGGTAGAAGCTGTTAAGAAACCTTTTGGACCTAGACTTGCCGTGCGATAGATTGCCGTGCGATAGCAGAGAGAACAGTTTATGACTAGGGTGGCTGGAGTCTTTGGCAATTTTTGGGGCTTTTCTCTGACACCGCCTGTTACAGAGGTCCTGCATGTCAGGAAGCTTGGCCCCAGTGATGTACTGGGCCGTACGCATTTCCCTCTTGTAGTGCCTTGAGGTCAGAGGCCGAGCAGTTGCCTTAGCAGGCGGTGATGCAACCAATCAATGGTGCAGCTGTAGAACATTTTGAGGATCTGAGGACCCATGCCAAATCTTTTCAGTCTCCTGAGGGGGGAATAGGCGTTGTCATGCCGTCTTCACAACTGTCTTTGTGTGTTTGGACCATAATAGTTTGTTGGGGATGTGGACACCAAGGAACTTGAAGCTCTCAACCTGCTCCACTACAGCCCCGTCAATGAGAATGGGGGCGTGCTCTGTTGTTATCCTGGCACCGCCCTGCCAGATCTGACTTCCTCCCTCTAGGCTGTGTCGTCGGTGATCAGGCCTACCACTGTTGTTTCGTTGTTAAACTTAAAGATGGTGTTGGAGTCATGCTTGGTTATGCAGTCATAGATGAACAGGGAGTAGAGAAGGGGACTAAGCACGCACACCTGAGGGGCCCCCGTGTTAAGGATCAGCGTGGCAGATATGTTGTTGCCTACACTTACCTCTTGGGGGCGGCCTGTCAGAAGTCCAGGATCCAGTTGCAGAGGGAGGTGTTTAGTCCCAGGGTCCTTAGTTGATTGATGAGCTTTGAGGGTGCTATGGTGTTGAACGCTGAGCTGTAGTCAATGAGTGGCATTCTCACATAGGTGTTATTTTCTCCAGGTGGGAAAGGGCAGTGTGGAGTGCAATAGAGATTGCATCATCTGCGGATATGTTGGGGCAGTATGCAAATTGGAGTGGGTCTAGGGTTTCTGGGATGATGGTGTTGATGTGAGCCATGACCAGCCTTTCAAAGCACTTCATGGCTACAGACGTGAGTACTACGGGTCGGTCGTCATTTACGCAGGTTACCTTTGTGTTCTTGGGCACAGGGACTATGGTAGCCTGCTTGAAACATGTTGGTATTTGTTACAGGAATTATATTCCTCTGTTTTAATACCCAATTAAAATTAAACACTCTGTCAATTCATAAGAATTTGTATGACTCTTATTTGTATAAAATGGACAGAGACCAGTCTTAAAAGTCAACCAGCAGCATTTATTCTCGAGAGTACTGCTCATTATACATTTTACCACAGGTTATAAACTGAAAATGACGTCATTAGTTTTAGTACTAGCCCGTCTCATCTCCGCTCCAATACAATGGCTGTATGGTTCTCACATCGTCTCTCCCTATTAAGATAATTTATGAAGAGCCAAGGTCTGCCTGTGTAGATAATCATTCTAGCCAGTCTGACTATAAGTTAATTCATTTCTACCAAGGAACAGACAGTCATTGTTCTAATTCTTGATTATATTTACACACATTATATTCAGTACTAGGATTATAAAGAAAATTCATACATATACAGTAATATAATAGTATTCCGATTAGTCAGTCCTGATTGAAATGTATACATAATTAGTCATTATTGATAAAAAAATTCCCTTAACAGTATTACAGACTCGTCAGGGAGAGGTTGAAAATGTTAGCAAAGACACTTGCCAGTTGGTCAGCGCATGCTCAGAGTACACATCCTTGTGATCCATCTGGCCTTGCAGCCTTGTGAATATTGACCTGTTTAAAGGTCTTACTTACATCAGCTATGGAGTGTGATCACACAGTCATCCGGAACAGCTGATGCGCTCATGCATGCTTCAGTGTTGCTTGCCTCGAAGCGAGCATAGAAGTTATTGAGCTCATCTGGTAGGTTCATGTCACTGGGCAGCTCGCGGCTGTGCTTCCCTTTGTAGTCCATTGTAGTTTGCAAGCCCTCCCACATCTGATGAGCGTCGGAGCCAGTGTAGTATGATTCAATCTTAGTCCTGTATTGACACTTTGCCTGTTTGATGGTTTGTCGGAGGGCATAGCGGGATTTCTTATAAGTGTCTGGGTTAGGGTCCCGCTCCTTGAAAGCAGCAGCTCTACCCTTTAGCTCAGTACGGATGTTGCCTGTAATCGATGGCTTCTGGTTGGGATATGTACTGTCACTGTGGGGACGATGTCATCGATGTATTTATTGATGAAGCCAATCCGGGAACATATTCCAGTCTGTGCTAGCAAAACAGTCCTGTAGCTTAGCATTAGTTTTTGCTTGTAAGCCGGAATCAGGCGGATAGAGTTATGGTCAGATTTGCCAAATGGACGGCGAGGGAGAGCTTTGTATGCATCTCTGTGTGTGCAGTAAAGGTGGTCTAGAGTTTTTTTTCCTCTGGTTGCACATTTAACATGCTGGTAGAAACAAATTTAAGTTTCCCTGCATTAAAGTCCCTGGCCACTAGGAGCGCCGCCTCTGGATGAGCATTTTCTTGTTTGCTTATGGCCTTATACCGCTCGTTGAGTGCTGTCTTGGTGCTAGCATTGGTTTGTGGTGGTAAATAGACAGCTACGAAAAATATAGATGAAAAATCTCTTGGTAAATAGTGTGGTCTACAGCTTATCATGAGATACTCTACCTCAGGCGAGCAAAACCTCCAAACTTCCTCAATATTAGATTTGGTACACCAGCTGTTATTTACAAATAGACACTCTGTACCGCCACCCCTTGTCTTACCGGAGGCAGCTGTTCTGTCTTTTTGATGGACCGAAAACCCCGCCAGCTGTACGTTATCCATGTTGTCGTTCATCCACGACTCAGTGGATGAACATAAGATATTACAGTTTTTAATGTCCCGTTGGTAGGATAGTCTTGATTGGAGCTCATCCATTTTGTTACCCAATGATTGCACATTGGCTAATAGGACTGATGGTACACTAACCTGCTCTTGGCGATTCTGTCTTCATTCTCGATTTGGGGAAAAGATATCTTAAAAATGTCCGTATCCTGTTGCAGGTGGTTCTGCAAAAAACAGAGAATGATATTAAATCCATGTTCTGTACCGCACAAGAAGGTTCCTCACCATTTTAGCTGCCGCACATCTAGCATTTAACAGCATCTTTGCAGGAACAAGTTGTTTCTTTGCGATGTGGCCACACGCAGAATTAGATGACACCACGTCACACAGTGCAACCAAAACAAAGATCTACACACACGCAAGAGGCATTTCTCACACGGTACAAAATATGAATTCAATATCTTTGAGTTTTCTCTGCCAATAGGAACAATGTCCTAATCATTCTCATGGCCATCTCTCTCCCGCTTTGTGTTGCCAAATTCTAATGTCCCACAGTGCTTTGCTCCTGCCTGTGTGATGTCTGGACCACCTGCATGGGAAAACCAATCTCCAAAGCAGGATGTGTGGTGATAATAATGACAATAAACGAGGAAAGCTCCCACTGAGAAAAGCTTTTGTCGTCTTCCTCTAATAGAAACTTTAAACAGCAGGGCTACTTTGGCAATGGATTTACATGGTTCATGGATGGATGATCAATGCAACAAAGTAGGCTACAGAAGTGACACATACCATTAATGGAGATTAGAATGTATGGTAGCTGACAGAAGTCATGGTGCAGTAGAAATAAGAGGCATGATTTGGAAGAACTAAAGTCTATATTTTTTTAATGTATTGTCTTTATACCATGTTTCAGGTCACTTATTTGAGTGAATTTACATGTCAACTCTTTGTTTTGATCAAAATAAGCCCACAAGGACCTCTTTATATGCATGGTTTGATTACCTGCGTATGGGACAAAGTTCAAGGGTCAGGATTAGTATAGTTCCGGTTGCAGGACCTAACATGAGCTCGAAGGCGTGTGCGAGGGCATGACTACCCTAAATCCTACTGTGGTCAATGTTAGGCTTAGGGATGGTCATTTAACAGTATTTATTCGAATAGTCTCTGTCCACCAGAAGCAATTTAATCTCCTGGCATTGCTCTGGGGGCCAACAGCATGCTCATAACATGTTTGATAGTGAATTGATTTGAGCCATTCCTGCACAATGTCAAAGCGAGCCACCTTGCCTTCCTCGATTGGTTGTCACACTGCTTTGGGTTGTCATATCGGTTGTCATATCATCACAGATATACTTGCATAAAGTTCATATTTCAGAACTATATTGCCTCGCCCCACTCACTGGAATGAAATCGTCAACGCTGACATATGGCTCGCGTCGCCTCAAGTCGCTCTCCATCCATTGAAAATGAATGACTTCCTGTATTTCGGGGAAACTTCCATCTTAGAGGGCAATGCCCTGCAAAGTGTGAGGCCACAGGTGTACTGGAGTCAACAACTGGGGAAGTTGGATGGATACAGCTCTGTTATCACAGAGAAATACGAGTGTATCTAGAGTTCAGATGTGACTGCCAACCCTGCTGATCCGTGACTGTAAGCACAATTAATCCCTCGCCTGATCTCTCCAAGAAAGAAACAAAAGAGGTAAAAATAAATCCCTCAATCCTCTCCATGCTTTCATATAATACGATCTCTCGTTCTCTCATACACGTATTTAGTAGAGCAAGAGAGAATTGGATTGGGGGGGGATAAGAAGCTGTAGACCAAGGAAGGGGAGATCAAACGTCACTGTCTCAGGCAATTTGGGTGTCAAAGGCCAAACTAGGGATTACAGGTGGATTTGATCAAGGTTCAATAAGAGATGATAGTGTTGAGATGATAGGCAACATTTTGACATATTACGTGAAAATTATGTAATTTTCTGGTGAAGGAGATGTTTTATAACCAGATTACAACCAGGTAAGGACGTCTTTTTTCAGGGCAACATCAAGACGTCATGGAGAATTCTGCCCCCCCCCCCCCCCATCCAATAATTCAAATAAGATTAAGTCTCGGCCTTCATGGAGTAAGTCACACACTTCAGGAAATAAGAGTGGCTGCCTCCTGGTAATGAATAAATTAATTCACTGGGATAAGTAGGTGCATCATACAATGCCCACATTCTCCCTCACAGTAGTAATCCCTATGACGTCTCTCAATAGATAATCCTTACCCAAAACGCTATCCGTATGGCATGATATTCCACATATTGCGCATTGTGGATCCATTAGGTAATGATGAAATAAACAGTCATCTATGGCATATGCCTTCCAAGAGTGATATAGTAAATTATGCCATGTACACCCATCCAAATCACTCTATACAATTCTATACATTTACAGGGTGGCTATTTTAGTAGAATCGCACACTCATTAACCAGCCTCTCCTGTTTAGCAACAGACTTGTCTGCAAACACGTTCAGTCACACCCACTCAGCACAGGGCCCATAAAAGATGGCATCCTTAAACAAAAGTGAAAATGACTGGCTGGCACACCCAAAGTCTAATTTGGGTGACAAAACCTATCGCGGGGAGAGCTGGGAGGATGGCGGAGGAGGCCCCCCCCCCACTGACGATGCCATTCTGGTAAGTTATGATTCAGCCATCAGACTCTGCGCAGGCGACTGCGGATTTAATGCCTCCCTCCAGGATGGTTCTTGGAAAACATCATGAAAGGTAATAACCGTCATAAAGCAGCCGCTGACAGGCTAGAAACATAACATCTGTCTGTCTGTCTGTCTGTGAGGGCGAGAAGTCTCTTTCTGATGTAGTTAATGAAGATGAGACCGAGAGGTTGAACATAGGTCCCACCGCATGCCACACAACAGGACTGAAATCAATTGTTTAGGCATTTACTCCAGGAACAAACGCAACATTCAAGTCACAGTTGCGTACATGTCCCATGAAATAAGTAAAAGAGGGTAAAAAAAAACGTATTCTTCATCTTTGAATCTCTACCTGACCGTTCTGTCACTCTCTCCAGAGATTTGAGCTAAACACACACAACCAGACAAGAATTGAAATTGACAGCCACCAGGCCAAATGATTGCTCACCCAGCTTGGTGGATAAATTGATCAGTCACGGATGAGAAGCAGCGTGGACACACATTGATCCACGTCACATGTTCCGTGACTGGGACATTTGCTCATGCATGAATTGGTGAACAACTGGGTTTGGGCAATAAAATAAAACCCATCACAGCGGGCAAAACTGGATACAATCCCGAGCCGGAAAATATGTCTTTACCTGTAATCTGGTTACGTCAGTTCAACTAAACAACTAGTTCACAACCAGAAAAATACATCATTTTGACGTGTCAAATTTCCTCAGCCTGAAGTGTCCCCACTTGCACCATCAAATAGCTAGCATTTCGGTGGTGCCGACTGGTTAGACACTTTGGGAGAGTGGTCAAGTGTGCTAGCAAGGCAAAAGTCTTGGGTTAGAGCCATGGTGTGAGCCAAATGAGGAGGAAGTGGAACTTGCTAAGCAAGCAGTGTGACGTCTGTTACACATGCATTCGAACGATTGCTATCCAGAAGAGTGAGACGTATTCTCTGGCTCTGCTTACTCAGGGGTAGTTAGTTTGAGTTCAGTGGCAGCTCCTTGACTTTTTTTTACTCCCGAGCCAACCCTCAAAAAGCCCTGGCGTGAGTTGCGGTCTGCGAATTGAAATAAATTGCCTTTTGAGAAACACGACCACGTCGTTAAAAAAAGAACTGCTCTTAAACGCTCAAAAAGACCATGCCAGGAGGCAGAACGCAGGAGTGCTTTTTGAGCTTTAATAAACGAGTGGGTTTAAAATAAATTCTGTCTATGTGGACAGCAAGTTCAGTTCACTTCCAACCTTAACCTAGAGTGAGTCGATGACCCTTGGTTATTTTTAATGCAGGACTCTGTCAAAAGTGCTTCATAAAAGATGCAGGTGGACGGTCAGCCGCTGTGCGCGCTTTTTTTACGTTGTTCCTGGACTGGTGTTAGTGTACCACTGGGCTCGCTTTTACGCAGTGTTACTGGACTGGGGTTATTGTAGCTCATACTGAAGAGAATGTGAAGATGGATGCCTATCAATGCATGTTTTTCATCATTCAAATGCATATAGTAGGCCAGAATCACTCAATACGGCTATGAAACCACATTCAACCAGCAATGCTTGCATTTTATTCCCAACTTTGAACCTAACAATATCTATTCCCCTGTTAAATGTTGTCTTGACTACACATCCAATGAATACAGAGGAGACAGGTTAGCATTCTGTTTACTCTCCCTCTCTTCTCCCACAGGTCCATGTCCATTCATATAGGATACCCGGGATTGCAGATCAAGGTTGGACATGTGTTTGAGGGGTGGCGGAGTGTGACTGGTCCCTTATTTCCATATCCCAGGTAGGTAGCGCCCCCCTTTCCCATTTGCACATGTCATGACGTTGGCCCGGGGTGTAGGTTTATGACAGTCATAAATACCTCTTCCCCCCTTTTTCCTCTCTCTACCCTACTGATGTGACATTTGAAAACCCCTTGGTTAACATAGAACATCATCAGAAGGTGGGGGGAAATGAACTATATTCTGGTAATCCGACCAATTGAACATATGGGGTGGTACTTAATGAATATGATGTCAGTTCGGTTGTCATCTGAGACATTCTCATCAATGACAGGATGACATCAACTCTACAGTGGAAAGTAGTTATCGGAGTCACATGGAATTGTTGTTCAATTTAAATGTTTGAATATAAAATTATTGGTGAAGAGATTAAATGTAATTTTAGCTTCCAAATGCGGGCTAGGAAAGAACAGACAGAGTATCCCATCTACCACACAACGACGTTACTGCAACGTATCCAATTGACCACCAGAGACATTCTTCAAAGGACAAAGGAATGAATGGAATGGTCTGCCTACCCATGTGAGAGACGCAGACTCGGTCTCAACCTTTAAGTCTTTCCTGAAGACTCGTCTCTTCAGTGGGTCATATGATTGAGTGTAGTCTGGCCCAGGAGTGTGAAGGTGAACGGAAAGTCTCTGGAGCAAAGAACCGCCCTTGCTGTCTCTGCCTGGCCGGTTCCCCTCTCTCCACTGGGATTCTCTGCTTCTAACCCTATTACAGGGGCTGAGTCACTGGCTTACTGGTGCTCTTTCATGTCGTCCCTAGGAGGGGTGCGTCACTTGAGTGGGTTGAGTCACTGACGTGATCTTACTGTCTGTGTTGGCGCCCCCCCCCCTTGGGTTGTGGCGTGGCGGAGATCTTTGTGGGCTATACTCGGCCTTGTCTCAGAATGGTAAATTGGTGGTTGAAGATATCCCTGTAGTGGTGTGGGGGCTGTGCTTTGGCAAAGTGGGTGGGGTTACATCCTTCCTGTTTGGCCCTGTCCGGGGGTATCATCGGATGGGGCCACAGTGTCTCCTGACCCCTCCTGTCTCAGCCTCCAGTATTTATGCTGCAGTAGATTATGTGTCGGGGGGCTAGGGTCGGTCTGTTATATCTGGAGTAATTCTCCTGTCTTATCCGGTGTCCTGTGTGAATTTAAGTGTGCTCTCTCTAATTATCTCGGAGGACCTGAGCCCTAGGACCATGCCTCAGGACTACCTGGCATGATGACTCCTTGCTGTCCCCAGGTCACCTGGCCGTGCTGCTGCTCCAGTTTCAACTGTTCTGCCTGTGGCTATGGAATCCTGACCTGTTCACCGGACATGCTACCTGTCCCAGACCTGCTGTTTTCAACTCTCTAGAGACAGCAGGAGTGGTAGAGATACTCTTAATGATCGGCTATGAAAAGCCAACTGACATTTCCTCCTGAGGTGCTGACTTGCTGCACCCTCGACAACTACTGTGATTATTATTATTTGACCTTGCTGGTCATTTATGAACATTTGAACATCTTGGCCATGTTCTCTTATAATCTCCACCCGGCACAGCCAGAAGAGGACTAGCCACGCCTCATAGCCTGATTCCTCTCTAGGTTTCTTCCTAGGTTTTGGCCTTTCTAGGGAGTTTTTCCTAGCCACCGTGCTTCTACACCTGCATTGCTTGCTGTTTGGGGTTTTAGGCTGGGTTTCTGTACAGCACTTTGAGATATCAGCTGATGTACAAAGGGCTATATAAATAAATTTGATATCTGTTCCGCCCGCTAGGGACGTTTTCCTTTATGACGTCATTTGTAATCAAGGTATGATTCATTCTTTGTATATGTGTGATTAGTTAGGTATTTAGTAAATAAATAATTAAACACAATTTTGTATTGCTGATTCAACTTGTTAGCCAGGGTTCGTGAAGATAACCAAGAATTTACAACTTTCAGATGAGACTGAATTAAGGTGACGATTAATATTGACAGCTATTGATGTAAAATATTACTAGGTCTTTAAGAGTTTATTCGGAAGATAACAGCTCTATAAATATTATTTTGTGGTGCCCCGACTCTCTAGTTAATCACATTTACATGATTAGCTCAATCAGGTAATATTAATTACGGAGAAAGGATTTTATAGAACAGCATGTCATATCACTTAATCCGGCATAGCCAAAGACACGACACACACATTCACCCAAGGTAGAGTCAACATACCAATTCTACACTACCCTGCATTCCCCCACGCCAGCTACTTTTTAAAATTGGCTACTTCACATTTTTTGTGAACAACGATTCCCACCATATACCAACAAGCCTTTGACCGACTACCTTGTGGTGTAAACTGGGTGGCCACGTGGAAAGCTGACCACAAACCCAGGATGCTCCACTTTCACTGGTTTCCTGGTCATGTGACGGGCCACCGCACAGTTCAGTCAAATCGAACCCACTCAGTCTTTGACCAGCTGATTAGCTGAGCAATGAATATGAGTATGACACATATAACTGTAATAAATCAATCAATCAAGGAACCATGAGCGGGTGCACTGGTGGACTTACCATCAGGCAGAAGAGGCGATTGCCTCAGGCCTCACATTATCCAGGGGCCTCATGAGATAAAAAATAAATAGAAGTATGCTCCACTCAAGGCATAATAATAAATCCCAAAAATTCCCCTTCAATATCTGCCTGTTTAAACAAGATAGATGTTTTGTTGTTGTTGCTTGGGCTGCGTCTCTATCCACCGCATCCGCCGATATCACCCTTCCTCATCTGCGGTGGAATGGTGGCATCGCTACAGCGGTGTTTGTCAGACCAGGAGACATCTCAAAAATGGATATTTTCACAAAAACGTCTGTAGCGTCCAAACAGTTTGGAGAGATGAGACTCTCGTGAACATAATGGTGTTCTCCGTTTTTTTCTCTACGACCCCCACAAGACTCATCTGAAGATAACACTGTACCGGGACTAAAAATGAATGGAGGTGAATAGGGCATTTCCACATCAAAGGTATACAGGCAATTCCACGTATCTTTCCAACCTGAGCTTTCTTACACTATTTACAGTGTGGGAAAAAAGTATTTAGTCAGCCACCAATTGTGCAAGTTCTCCCACTTAAAAAGATGAGAGAGGCCTGTAATTTTCATCATAGGTACACTTCAACTATGACAAACAAAATGAGAAAAGAAATCCAGAAAATCACATTGTAGGATTTTTTATGAATTTATTTGCAAATTATGGTGGAAAATAAGTATTTGGTCAATAACAAAAGTTTATCTCAATACTTTGTTATATAGCCTTTGTTGGCAATGACAGAGGTCAACCGTTTTCTGTAAGTCTTCACAAGGTTTTCACACACTGTTGCTGGTATTTTGGCCCATTCCTCCATGCAGATCTCCTCTAGAGCAGTGATGTTTTGGGGCTGTTGCTGGGCAACACGGACTTTCAACTCCCTCCAAAGATTTTCTATGGAGTTGAGATCCAGAGACTGGCTAGGCCACTCCAGGACCTTGAAATGCTTCTTACGAAGCCACTCCTTCGTTGCCCAGGCGGTGTGTTTGGGATCATTGTCATGCTGAAAGACCCAGCCACATTCCATCTTCAATGCCCTTGCTGATGGAAGGGCATCTCACAAAATCTCACGATACATGGCCCCATTCATTCTTTCCTTTACACGGATCAGTCGTCCTGATCCCTTTGCAGAAAAACAGCCCCAAAGCCTGATGTTTTCACCCCCATGCTTCACAGTAGGTATGGTGTTCTTTGGATGCAACTCAGCATTCTTTGTCCTCCAAACACGACAAGTTGAGTTTTTACCAAAAAGTTCTATTTTGGTTTGATCTGACCATATGACATTCTCCCAATCTTCTTCTGGATCATCCAAATGCTCTCTAGCAAACTTCAGACGGGCCTGGACATGTACTCGCTTAAGCAGGGGGACACGTCTGGCACTGCAGGATTTGAGTCCCTGGCGGCGTAGTGTGTTACATCAGTTACTGATGGTAGGCTTTGTTACTTTGGTCCCAGCTCTCTGCAGGTCATTCCCTAGGTCCCCCCTTGTGGTTCTGGGATTTTTGCTCACCGTTCTTGTGATCATTTTGACCCCACGGGGTGAGATCTTGCGTGGAGCTCCAGATCGAGGGAGATTATCAGTGGTCTTGTATGTCTTCCATTTCCTAATAATTGCTCCCACAGTTGATTTCTTCAAACCAAGCTGCTTACCTATTGCAGATTCAGTCTTCCAAGCCTGGTGCAGGTCTACAATTTTGTTTCTGGTGTCCTTTGACAGCTCTTTGGTCTTGGCCATAGTGGAGTTTGGAGTGTGACTGTTTGAGGTTGTGGACAGATGTCTTTTATACTGATAACAAGTTCAAACAGGTGCCATTAATACAGGTAACGAGTGGAGGACAGAGGAGCCTCTTAAAGAAGAAGTTACAGGTCTGTGAGAGCCAGAAATCTTGCTTGTTTGTAGGTGACCAAATACTTATTTTCCACCATAATTTGCAAATAAATTCATTAAAAATCCTACAATGTGATTTTCTGGATTTTTTGTTTCTCATTTTGTCTGTCATAGTTGAAGTGTACCTATGATGAAAATGACAGGCCTCACTCATCTTTTTAAGTGGGAGAACTGGCACAATTGGTGGCTGACTAAATACTTTTTTGCCCCACTGTATATGTACAAAAGTATGTGAACATCCCTTCAAATTAGTGGAATCGGCTATTTCAGTCACACCCATTGCTGACAGGTCTATAAAACCGAGCACACATTCATGCCATCTCCATACAGAAACATTGGCAGTAGAATGGTCTTACTGAAGAGCTCAATGACTTTCAACGTGACTCCTTCATACAATGCTACCTTTCCGAAAAGTCAGATTGTCAAATTTCTGCCCTGCTAGAGCTTCTCCGGTCAACTGTAAATGCTGTTATTGTGAAGTGGAAACATCGAGGAGCAACAACAGCTCAGCTGCGAATTGGTAGGCCACACAAGCTCCCTGAAGTGCATAGTCCTCAGTTGCAACACTCACTACTGAGTTCCAAATAGCCAACGGAAGCAACGTCAGCACAAGAACTGTTCGTCGGGAGCTAAGATCACCATGCGCAATACCAAGGGTCGGCTCGAGTGATGTAAAGTTCGCCGCCATTGGACTCTGGAACAGTGGAAATGCATTCTCTGGAGTGATGAATCACACTTCACCATCAGAAAGTCCAACCGACAAATCTGAGTTTGGCGTGTGCCAGGAAAACGCAACCTGCCTGAATGCATAGTGCCAACTGTAAAGTTTGGTGTAGGAGGTCCACTGTCTCCCATCGGCAATATTTTGATTGGATGCTACATTTCAAGAACCCTCCCCCACATGCCTGTTGGTGCTACTTGTTATATTTGTCACTGTTTTCAAACCAAGAAGGACACATTTTGCAGAGTGTGGTTCCTGGAGGAAAATCTTAATTCTGTTTGTCAGAAGTGTGCTCTATACACAAAATTGACATACATCAACATATTTTGATGGGGTTTTAATCAGTTATTTCCCAGCCATCCTCACCATAGACTGTAAAAATAATCGTCATGCACTGTTGCACCTATGACAGTAATCTAGTGTGCACAATTTGAGCTCCGCCCATGCAAGGCATTTGATCGGTTTGACGTGTAGCAAGGCATCACTGATCCCCACACCGATTTAGCTATTTTTCTGTCATGAACTTCCCCACGCTTACTCGTATTAGTGAAGTCTGTTCCTCGACGAGGCTAGCTTAGTAGAAACAAATCCCCGGGGCCCTTAAGTAAAAAGACAGGTGCTGATGATAATACTGCCATCGTTGCTGAGACAGAGTCAGAGGACATGTATGTGTTGCCCATGTATCTGATGCTGTCTGGACAAAAAGAGTATGGCATGTCATAATTTTTTGGGGGCCAGACAGCATCAGATAAATGGGCTAAATACACTGAGTGTACAAAACATTAAGAACTCCTTCTTAATATTGAGTTGACTCCCGATGCTTCCCACAGTTTTGTCAAGTTGGCTGAATGTCCAACGGGTGGTCGACCATTCTTGATACGCGAGGGAAAATGTTGAGCGTAAAAAAAAACAGCAACGTTGCATTTATTGACACAAACCGGTGTGCCTGGTACCTAACTACCTTACCCCCGTTCAAAGTCACTTAAATATTTTGTCTTGCCCATTCACCCTCTTAATGGCACATACATCCATTTCTCAATTGTCTTAAGGCTTAAAAATCCTTCTTTAACCTGTCTCCTCCCCTTCACCTACACTGATCAATAAGCATTATTGCTTTCAACTGGATTCACCTGGTCAGTCCATGTCATGGAAAGAGCAGGTGTTCTTAATGTTTTGTACACTCAGTGTATAGTAAGACAGAGGGGCGCTGTTTCGCTCACTCGGATGCTTTGTTCGGTGAGATATTTTCAGCCAATTGCGAATTAAAGAAAATTAGGCATTATGCTGGAATTATTTTGGATGAACATGTGAAGGTAACCTACTTTTTGAAGTGATTTGTTTGGCAATCAGATGAAAACATCTTGACTAGTTGTGTTCATGGCACATTAAAAGGTAATTCATTTTTACAGATAAATTATGTCTTTACTATAAAACCCATGAAAAAATGTGTTTGCATGCGTTTGGGGCCTTCAAACCACTAAGTCTGCCCTCGGGCAGGTGGTTGAGAGAGAAATCGCTAATGAAATGACATGTTGTTGGAGTCTGGATCGTGTTCATCAGGGCACACCATAGCAAAAAGTTTTGCAACAGTAAACTAGAACTCCCCATTTCACTCTGCTTCATACTTTCTTCTTCAGTTTCCTGCCTTGAGAACATGACCCTTGTGTAGCTGCTAGTTCCTGGCTCCTTTGTGGTTTTTGCTTGCATTGTTCCCCACAATTGTAATAAAGTACATAATACATTTTATTCGTAACTGACTATATGCAGATTGTTCTGGGACACTCATTCAAACAAGACCACAGTGTTGCCAGGTTCATGATTCTCACGTACATTAGGGATGCTCTTTCTTTGGGCAGCTGGCAGACTATTATTCTTTATGGTGTTTGAAAATACAATTTGAGAAATTGGCGAGTGGAAATAATTAATTGTATGCAGAGCAAGTGTTGGAAACAAAGTAGATTATTATTCGAATAGCTTTAGGGTTACCTTAGGGTAGGTTTAGATGAACAATTAGGGCAGGCTAAGTGTGTATTTTAGAGTTATTCCATCTGTACTGCAATGTCATTTCCCCCTTCTCGTCATTAGACAGTTTATGGGATTGAAATTGCATAGTTTGGCCATTCCCATTCCAATGATATTCAATGACAATGTCTTGGAGAGGAGAAACTTCGGGGTATGTCAGTTTTAATATTGTTAACAACTGATAAAACACAAACATTCTGAGTAAACCCGCAGTGTGGTTTTCGTTTAGCTGCAATCGAGTTGGGGCCTTCCGTCCTCCCCCACCCTTCCGATAGATTATCAGAAGGACATGACGTCCCCACAGCCCGGTTTGGACACCTACTCATTCAAGGGTTTTTCTTTATTGTTTCTATTTTCTACATTGTAGAATAATAGTGAAGATGTCAAAACTATGAAATAACACATATGGAAACATGTAGTAACCAAAAAAAGAGTTACGCAAATCAAAATAGATTTTGATTCTTCAAAGTAGCCACCCTTTGTCCAGGTAAATCTGGGTCTTCCTTTCCTGTGGGGCGCTCCTCATGAGAGCCAGTTTCATCTTATCGCTTGATGGTTTTTGCAACTGCACTTGAAGAAGCTTTCAAAGTTCTTGAAATGTTCCACATTGACTGACCTTCATGTCTTATAGTAATGATGGACTGTTGCCTCTCTTTGCTTATTTGAGCTGTTCTTGCCATAATATGGACATGGTCTTTTAGCAAATAGAGCTATCTTCTGTATACCACTCCTACCTTGTCACAACAGGACTGATTGGCTCAAACACCTTAAGAAGGAAATACATTCCACAAATGAACTATTGACTAGGCACGCCTGTTAATTGAAATGCATTCCAGGTGACTACCTCATGAAGCTAGTTGAGAAAATGTCAAGAGTGTGAAAATGTGTCATCAAGGCAAAGGGTGGCTACTTTGAAGAATCTCAAATATGAAATATATTTGGATTTGTTTAACACTTTTTTGGTTACTACATGATTCCATATGTGTTATTTCATAGTTTTGATGTCTTCACTATTATTTTACGTTTTTTTTATATATATATAAAGATAAACCCTGGAATGAGTAGGTGTGTCCAAACTTTTGACTGGTACTGTATATGTCACAGGCATATGTCACGGGTGCATACTGTATACTTTTGATGGTCTCGAAGTACTCGAGAGCACATCATAAATCGATCAACTCCAAGAAATTGGTGTACGATACACTACATGGACAGACTAAATGTGCATGCAGTGCTTTCTGACTGACAACCATACTGTAATTGAACTAATAATTAGCTTGCACACAACTCCAAGGTATGTTGTAAGGACTGGCTTTAAACCATTGGGAGAGAACAGTAGAATGAAAATGTTGGCACCACAATGACCACATCCTTTGTCTGGCCTGTTGTAAATGGTAAGAGTACGCTCTCTTGTGTACTAAGCATGTATTGCAATGAAAAGCAAACAACTGAACATGGCCTACAGTCCACAAATAGGTAAAGGGAAAGGAAAAGGGGTTACCTAGTCAGTTGTACAACTGAATGCATTCAACCTAAATGTGTCTTCCGCATTTAAAACAACCTGTCTGAATCAGAGAGGTGCGGGGGGCTGCCTTAATCCTGAGTGGCGCAGTGGTCTAAGGCACTGCATCTCAGTGCTAGAGGCGTCACTACAGACCCTGGTTCGATCCCGGGTTGTATCACAACCGATCGGGAGTCCCACAGGGCGGCCCTCAATTGGCCCAGCGTCATCCGGGTTAGTGGAGGGTTTTGCCGGGGTAGGCTGTCATTGTAAATAAGAATTTGTTCATGACTTGCCTAGTTAAATAAAAATAAAATAGAATGACATCCATGTCTTAGGTGCCCGGGGAACAGTCGGTTAACTTCCTTGCTCAGGAGCAGAAAGACAGATTTTTACCTTGTCAGCTCAGGGATTCCATCCAGCAACCTTTTGGTTACTGGCCCAACTCTCCTACCCACCATTTTACAAATAACTTTAAGAGCATTGTTTCAACCGTCATATAGGCAATATGAAGTCCACAAACCCCGAACAAGCCTCAATCCCATTTATTGAGTATTGAACTGTAATACAAAAGGGATAAACCAAACAATACACATTGGTTTAATCGTCTGGTCTCTGAGATGCTTACCTTTGCAATGCAGAGTACATGCCAACAACTGGAATTGTATGAACACATACCAGGCCAAATATAGAGACACATATGGCTCTGACACAGACATAACTTCATCAGGAAGCAAAAGGTGCTGGTGAGGCCAGGTCAGGACCTAGGCTATAGAGAACCAGGTCCTCATCTCACGACAGGATAGGGACCAGCTCACATGGTGCCTTCGGATGGAGATGGGGACAGGGCCAGAGGGAGAAAGGAGACCTCCTGGGAAGGGAGGGAGGGAGAAGGCCCATCATTGGTTCATGTCCTATCACATCTAATAACAAATGTTCAGTAATGAGAGCTCTTCTCTTCTACACTGTGATGGTCCAAGACTCCTCGCCTCTCTTTTGAAATAATGTCAGGCATGGCTGCGGACACGACTACTTCTTCTGTTTGTTTTTTTGACCATGTAAGTTCTTATTTAGCCTAGATTTACAGGCTTCCTCCAGAGACTTGGAATGATGCCATCGCAAGACTATATCTTCGTAAATAACCGGCAATTTCTGAATCGTCAAATATAAGTCTATCCATAAGTACTGGGCTCTGTAGGGCACTCATCCAGGTGCATCCTCAGCAACCCTCGCCTTTGGCGACCCATGAGTTTCTGCTGGCCAGGTTTCGGACGTGTACAGAAGGGCCAGAACCCGTAAAGATACACCTCGGCAAACAGTTCCTGCTCACCTTCAGGCACTTGGCTTTCCAAAATGTTGGCAGCCTCTGCAGGTATTCCGGGTTCAGGAACACAGGCCGGACTAGGTCGTGGTTCTCCTGGACAGTGTAAACTGAAAGCACAGAGATGGCATGTTGCGCTGGTAGGAGAATGCGGGGAGGAGGAGCATCGCCGTACACGTTTAAGAGATTCTACGAAAGGGAGCAGAAGATCCATCAGTGAGGCAAACCTATCAGAATGGTGACCAAGTTTCAGACCACTCAACACAGAGGAACCTACAAGGATGCTGGGATTGGCAGTCACAAGGTTGGTCTTGTTGCCAAAATCTCTCTCATAGCCTTGGTTCAAAGGGGGAGAGAGAGAGGGGAGAGAGCGACAGGGGTGGGGAGAGATGGGGAAGAGAGAGAGGGTGGGGTAGAGAGAAGAGAGCGAGGTGAGGAAGAGAGAGAGGTTATTGAAAGAGGGGGGAGAGAGAGAGTGGGCCCACCATGTAATTTCAACATGAACAATTGGGAAATATTTGGTTGAGACGAAGTCTTCAGACGTGCCCCCAACATCAGTCAAATGGTGGTGAGATCTGATCTTCCAACAGTGCCACGTAGTACTTTTCTAGACAATGTGCCGGACGGCAACTTCACGAACAAACGCACAATGTTCAATCACCTTATTACAGGCAAGGCCATTACGATTAAGGGCATCATTACATGTTCCACAAAAAAATTTGATATACCCGATCAAGTGTATTTGTGGTCGATGCTATTGTAGGAAAAATGAAACGAGCTCTGAAAACAAGGACAGCAGAACACAGGAGTAATATCAGGACCCTTGACCAGAGAAACCCTGTGGCTGCGCATTTCATGGAGGCTCGTCACAACATTAGCTCTTTGAGACACATTGGCATCGAACATGTTAAGACTCCTAGGAGGGGCAGAGATACTGATAAACTATTATTGAGAAGAGAATTGTGTTAGATTCACCGTTTGTGTACCATGTCTCATAGAGGTATGAACCAAGGACCATTTCTTACAGGAATATGTCACTTTGATTTGTGTTGCCTTCCAGGTCACATACTTGGTCATTTTAGTTTTAGTTCCTTCTCCACTGTTCCTTCTCACTTCATTTGACCTGACCTTGGGCCGAATTCCTCGCTCCTCCCTAGTCCATGGCTGTCCTACCTTATCAGTGACTGAAACCAGACTGTTGCCTTTTGCCTAATCTCCTTAAGAGCCATGCTATTTAACAATAACATGTTTGACAGAATGTAAACTTTCTGCACTCCCTCTTGTCTCAGTCAGTAATTTTCCATACACCTCGTTCTTATCCACCCTCCATTGACCCCAACATATACAGTAGCAGTCAAAAGTTTGGACACACCTACTCATTCAAGGGTTTTTCTTTAGTTTGACCATTTTCTACATTGTAGAATAATAGTGAAGACATCAAAACTATGAAATAACACATATGGAATCATGAGGTAACCAAAAAAATCTAAATATTTTTTATATTTGCGATTCTTCAAAGTACCCAATGTATGCCTTGATGACAGCTCTGCACACTCTTGGCATTCTCTCAACCAGCTTCACCTGTAATGCTTTCCCAACTAGAGGTCGACCGATTAATCGGAATGGCCGATTAATTAGGGCCGATTTCAAGTTTTCATTAAAAATTTTTTTTGTAATTATTATGTTTATTTTGTATAGATTTTTTTTATACCTTTATTTAACTAGGCAAGTCAGTTAAGAACACATTCTTATTTTCAATGACGGCCTAGGAACGGTGGGTTAGCTGCCTTGTTCAGGAGCAGAACGACAGATTTTCACCTTGTCAGCTCGGGGGATTCAATCTTGCAACCTTACAGTTAACTAGTCCAACGCAATAATGACCTGCCTCTCTCTCGTTGCACTCCACAAGGAGACTGCCTGTTACGCAAATGCAGTAAGCCAAGGTAAGTTGCTAGCTAGCATTAAACTTATCTTATAAAAAACAATCAATCAACCATAATCACTAGTTAACTACACATGGTTGATGATATTACTAGATATTATCTAGCGTGTCCTGCATTGCATATAATCTGACTGAGCATACAAGCAAGTATCTAAGTATCTGACTGAGCGGTGGTAGGCAGAAGCAGGCGCATAAACATTCATTCAAACATCACTTTCGTGCATTTTGCCAGCAGCTCTTCGTTGTGCGTCAAGCATTGCGCTGTTTATGACATTCAAGCCTATCAACTCCCAAGATGAGGCTGGTGTAACCGAAGTGAAATGGCTAGCTAGTTAGCGCACGCTAATAGCGTTTCAAATGTCTCCCATGCTCTGCATGGGTAACGCTGCTTCGATGGTGGCTGTTGTCATTGTGTTGCTGGTTCGAGCCCAGGGAGGAGCGAGGAGAGGGACGGAGGTTAATGAATAAGAACATCTAATAGTCAAAGGTTAATGAAATACAAATGGTATAGAGGGAAATAGTCCTATAATAACTACAACCTAAAACTTCTTACCTGGGAATATTGAAGGCTCATGTTAAAAGGAACCACCAGCTTTCATATGTTCTCATGTTCTGAGCAAGGAACTGAAACGTTAGCTTTCTTATATAGCACATATTGCACTTTTACTTTCTTCTCCAACACTTTGTTTTTGCATTATTTAAACCAAATTGAACTTGTTTCATTATTTACTTCAGGCTAAATTGATTTTATTGATGTATTATATTAAGTTAAAATAAGTGTTCATTCAGTATTGTTGTAATTGTCATTATTACAAATAATATTATTTTAAAATCGTCCGATTAATCGGTATCGGCTTTTTTGGTCCTCCAATAATCGGTATCAGAGTTGAAAAATCATAATTGGTCGACCTCTATTCCCAACAGTCTTGAAGGAGTTCCCACATATGCTGAGCTCTTGTTGGCTGCTTTTCCTTCACTCTGGGGTCCAACTCATCCCAAACCATTTCAATTGGGTTGAGGTTGGGTGATTGTAGAGTCCAGGTCATGTGATGCAGCACTCCATCACTCACCTACTTTGTCAAATAGCCCTTACACAGCCTGGAGGTGTGTTTTGGGTCATTGTCCTGTTGAAAAACAAATGACAGTCCCACTAAGCGCAAACCAGATGGGATGGCGTATCGCTGCAGAATGCTGTGGTAGCCATGCTGGTTAAGTATGCCTTGAATTCTAAGTAAATCACAGTGTCACCAGCAAAGCACCCCCACACCATCTATTAATATTCATTATTTGTTTCTAAACCGGTATCTCTTTGTTCTCAGTTTTTTTATAACATAATTTTTATTTTTATTTAACTTGACAAGTCCGTTACAATGCCGGCCAACCAAAAGGCAAAAGGCCTCCTGCGGGGACGGGGATTATTTTTTATTTTATTAAATAAATACAATATAAATATAGGACAAAACACACATCACAACAAGAGAGACACAACACTACATAAAGAGAGACCTAAGACAACAACATAACAAGGCAGCAACACAGCATGGTAGCAACACAACATGACAACAACATGGTAGCAACACAACAACATGGTACAAAGATTATTGAGCAAAGTCAACAGCACAAAGGTCAAGAAGGTAGAGACAACAATATATCATACAAAGCAGCCACAACTGTCAGTAAGAGTGTCCGTGATCGAGTCTTCGAATGAAGAGATTGAGATAAAACTGTCCAGTTTGAGTGTTTGTTGCAGCTCGTTCCAGTCGCTAGCTGCAGCGGACTGAAAAGACGAGCGACCCAGGGATGTGTGTGCTTTGGGGACCTTTAACAGAACGTGACTGGCAGAATGGGTGTTGTATGTGGATGTACGTCATCACTGCGAAACATTCTGCAATGCGTAGCTTCAAATATGTTGGTTTCTTTTGAGCTCATCTGTTTGAGGGCGCTGTTCACGTAAGTGAATGGGAGAACACAGTGCAGGTGCAGCCCTTTCCGAATCTGACCGCAAAGACATGTGCAGCGGTGGGCAATGGAGGATTTCTAACCAACAGCAGCAATGATCTGGAAATGCAATTGATATTCTATATTCCCCATGAGGTAGCCACCTGCGGGTACAAACCACTTTCACATATTGGACACAAAACACTCTGTAATTATAAATAAGCATGTGCTGACAATTCATAAACCATGCTAGGCCCTACATTCATTAATTACACTCATAAATCACGTGTACATATGAACACAAATCTCCTTATGATTCATACCAGTTTGTTGGTTACCTAGACAAACATGTTGAACAGTTTGGAGGTGAACAGGAGATTTTTCTTGTCGCAGTCATAAGTGACGTTTGACCACAACGGGATGTTGGCTTGGGTCACAACAGCGCTGGAGCGCCCGTGACGTCTTGGCCAACTGAGACCTGGGAAGTTAGCCATAACGCACTAATGGTTGCCTAATTGATGTCGTATCAACCGGGGGGTGCATGTGTTAACTCAATTTCCCAAAGTTACTGATGTTTCTCTCATGTCTCTCCCAGGGTTTCCCTACCTGCTCCTGGTTACTGTATTTGACGCTTTCAGTTCTTTGTCAGGATATAAGGTCAATGTCCTTTTGTTTCCATGAATCCTTTCACACCTGGGTATAAAGATAAGTATATCCTTGCATTCGGTACAGTCAATCACTAACAGTTTACAGACAGACTTTATTATTATAATTGTTAAGTTTAACCAGGTAGGTAAATTACAGTAAACATCTTATTCCAACAACTACCTGGAAAAAGAAGTGTGTGGAGATATAAAAAGCCGGTTGACCGGTAAACGACTGGACTCTGAGGGCAAGGAGCTGAACTATCTGTCATTACCTTCCGCCGGTCATACAGTTGAATACTTATTATTTTAGCAAAACCAGAGGAGTTGGGCTAGTCTTGGATGGACTCTCTGAGTCATGCCCCTAATGTCAGATTAGATGCAGAGCAGAGTAGGTGGACACATATGGCATGGCAATGATTGCAGGAGATTTAAAATAAAAATTCAAATAAAAAACAAGGCTGTTAGTTAGCTCTCAAACTCTCCCTACGGTTCTCAGCCATTAGCTTCTCCCACGACCGCCTTATGAACTACAATCCCGACGCGTTTCCAAACGTGGCCCTTATCTTTCATCAGCGAGAAAGAATCCTTCAAATAAAAAATATACACTTACTGTAGTAATCTTATATATTATCTACACAGCTATGGGTGCCTCCATCCAACGTGTGCTTTCACACAGGTATTTGGAGCATTCTAGACAGATAATCAATTTAACCGTTTTTACAAGTATTATTATTGTTTCTCACTGATATGAAAGATAAGATCCTTATGCTTCCAAAATCGTACAGCAAGCGATGCATGTTAATGTTCAGACCGAGGGTCGGGAATCTTAACAAAACTCCCCCCTTCGGAAAGTATTCAGACCCCTTGACTTTTTCCCCATTTTGTTAGGTTACAACCTTATTCTAAAATTTGTTGAATTGTTTTCCCCCTCATCAATCTACACACAATACCCAATAACGACAAAGCAATACGTTTTTATTTTTTAGCTAATTTATCAAATAAAATACATAGGAAATCACATTTACATAAGTATTCAGACCCTTTAATCAGTACTTTGCTGAAGCACAATTTGGCAGCAATTACAGCCTCGATTCTTCTTGGGTATGACCCTACAAGCTTGGCACACCTGTTTTGGGGGAGTTTCTCTCATTCTTCTCTGTAGATCCTCTTATGCTCTTGTCAGGTTGGATGGGGAGCGTTGCTGCACAGTGATTTTCAGGTCTCTCCAGAGATGTTCGATCGGATTCAAGCCCAGTCATGGGAAAGCCATAGATTAGGGCCTAATGAATTGTTTTCAATTGACTGATTTCCTGATATGAACTGTAACTCAGTAAAATGGTTGCGTTTTATATTTTTGTTCTGCTTTGACAGCAATTACAGCTGTGAGTCTTTCTGGATAAGTCTCAAAGAGCTTTGCCTACCTAGATTGTACAATATTTGCACATTATTCTATTTAAAATTCTTCAAGCTCTGTCAAGTTAATTGATCATTGCTAGACAGCCATTTTCAAGTTTTGCCATATATTTTCAAGCCGATTTAAGTCAAATCTGTAACTAATCCACTCAATAACATTCAATGTTGTCTTAGTAAGCAACTCCAGTGTATATTTGACCTTGTGTTTTAGGTTATTGTCCTGCTGAACAATTACAAGCATTCCCATAACATAATGCAGCCACCAGGATGCTTGGAAATATGGAGTTGTACTCAGTAATATGTTGTATTGAATTTGCCCCAATCATAACACTTTGTATTCAAGGCAAGAAGTAAATTCCTTTGCCACATTTTTTACAGTATTACTTTTGTACCTTGTTGCAAACAGGATGCATGTTTTGGAATATTTGTTATTCTGTACAGGCTTCCTTCTCTGCAACTGTTTTAAAGTCACCATAGGCCTCATGGTGAAATCCCTGACCGGTTTCCTTCCTCTCTGGCAACTGAGTTAGGAAGGATGCCTTTATCTTTGTAGTGACTAGGTGTATTAATAATGTCAACATGCTCAAAGGGATATTCAATGTCTTTTTTTATATCCATCTACCAATAGGTGCCCATTTTGCGAGGCATTGAAAAACCTCCCAGGTCTTTGTGGTTGAATCTGTGTTTGAAATTCATAGTTTGACTGAGAGACCTTACAGATAATTGTATGTGTGGGGTACAAAGATGAGGTAGTCATTCAAAAATCATGTTAAACACTATCATTGTAGAGTGAGTCCATGCAACTTAATTTATCTAACTTATTTAGGCTTGCCATAACAAAGGGGTTGAGCACTTAAACAAAAAGCTGAAACATCGGAGTCTATCAATGTACAAATTCCTAAAAACAGTCTCTGGCCTACACAAAATACCCCAGTAGAACTATCTCAATGTAATAAATGTTTATTTAATTCAACCAGTAAGACAACAAAAGGTGGGAAAAGTAAAGGGTTGTGAGAATACTTTGAAGGCACTGAACAAGTTGTGGTATTTTTTCCAATTGGTATTGGTGGCAATAGCAAAAAACTTCAGCACATAGTATATTGTCACAGACGGAGACTGAACCAAAGACTGTTTTGGGTCCATAAAAAAAAAAAAAAAAAACATTGAAAAGGGGGAGGGGGGGTGGATGGGCGACTCATTTCTTGGTCGTCTCCTCCTCCTTTGACAAAGTCTTGATGAACTCTTCCTTCTTGGCCGCTATGCGCTCCTCTCTGCGCTTGCGGGCCTCCTTGGTCTTCGAGCGACGAGCCTCGGCCTGGTCACTGGTGTGCGAGAAACAGATGAGAGGTTACAGAACGCAAATAAATTACAGCCCAGGTTCTAAAGGACTCCTATTCAATTAATACAGGGCTAGGTTTAAATCTGGGTTAGTTAGTCAAGAATTAAACATTTGATTTCATTGATAAACCTCATCTGAAGTAAAAATTAACCATAGTCCAGGAATTATCAGAGCCATATTATCATTCGTTTTGGCTAGGTAACAAGCAGAGGTTGATGGGAGTTGTAGTGTCGACTTACGACAGGAGCTTCTTGCGAGCCTTGTCTGCCTTCAGCTTGTGAATGTGTTCCATTAGGATGCGCTTGTTCTTGAAGACATTACCCTTCACCTTCAAGTAGAGACTGTGGTACCTGGAGAGAAAGAGTGTACTGGGAGTTGAGGACAAGCCAAGGTTCCCACTCAAATCACAAACATTCCAGACACATTCTGTGCATAATACCAAATCAGTATGTCCTATTGAGATGGTTCATTAGACGTTCAACACTTCACCAGGGTTACACAATGTTCCCAAGGACAAAACTACAGTTCACCGATTACAAGTATCATTCTCAAGAACAGATAATGGACTTCACTACAATCTTGACTTTAAGATACTTTTGTGGTTTGAATACTCATTTCAGGGTCATTGTTGTATTTTGCACCACATTTCATTACAAAGCGATACATTTGTTGAAAAACTATAACATTTCCCAGTCTTTTCCAGGATAACATTCTTCCTCAATTGCAACCAGATGACTCAGACATCTAAGTGTAGACTAACATGTGCCTGTCGATTTTCTTGGACTCCCTGTAACGCCGCAGTAGGCGCCGCAGGATCCTCATGCGTCGCATCCACGAGAGCTTCTCTGGCATACGGGCGTTGGCTGTACCCTTCCTCTTACCTGGGCAGGGGGAGAATCATCATCATATAGTAACACAGCCCAGCAATAGGTCAACACCCTGAACAGGTAATTTGTTCATTAAAACCTTGTCATCGTTGGATTTATAGATTTCTGATTCCCTCACCTTTTTTAGCACTGGTGATATATGAAAATAATATACAAGAGGTCTACAGGACCCAGACATTTTCTATCAACTGTCCAGATATTTAAATAAGTACATTTGTTTTAGCTAGCCCGGTGCACCAATTGGGTAGAGATTGAACATTACAACCAATGGAATGATCTTGAATGTGCAAACACCCCCCTGGCAAGCTAAAACAAATGCACCTTTTCAATTCAAATGAGGGAGAGAAGGGGACAGGGAGCCACTTTGAACAATGTTATCACGGCCATGATGTTGGCTATATGATGGGATGATGGTGTTGAGAACCTCTCTGTACCCACCTATGCCCGTGTGGCGTCCCTTGCGGCGTGCCAGCGTGTTCTTGCGGCAGCGGGCACGGGAATGCACCGTCACAGGCTTCCTGATGATCAGACCATCCTTCACCAGCTTGCGAATTTGCTGGCCTGCAGGGGTGGGGGTAGACAAGTTGATTAACTTGTACGTGGTCATCCTTGTCCCATGGTCTATTTCGGTATATGCATCTTACAAGAACACAACTATTGGTACCTTGGAACATTTCCCTGCTGCACAACACATGAACTTTCCAGAATGTCAAAGACAGGCACAGGCAACAGTCTCCTAGTGCATTCATAGACGCTAATTACCTTTAGCCCCTATTGACAATAGGATCTTCTGGCCGGGGAGTTTTTTTGAGAGCCCCAATGCTTGTTTTAAATGTTAACATGCATCGCTTGCCGTACGGTTTTGGAAACATAAGGAACGAATCTTTCATATCAGCGAGAAATAATTTTCTGAAAACAAAATGTTGAATTACTACACATTGTTGTGTGGCTAGGGTTCTGTGAGGGTTGAAAATATGCTTGGTCTATCATGAGGGTGTCTGTGAGTTAAAAGTAACATTAGCGGAAAATGGCTAACCTTGGGTGTAGGCAGTTATAATGAGTTGCGGGGGACACATACAGAACGTACTGTAGAGAACAAACAGTATTTTGTTAGATAACAGGAGCCAGGTGTGCGATAACTGTATTGAGTATGAGCGCATAGATATTCTACACAGATACAACGCCTGACCGCTGAAGCGCCTAGGGGCTGGGACCAGTTCGTGCGCCAACAATCAAGGATAGGCTGAGTGAGTTTAAACCATGCCCAGTCTCTACTCTGACAGGCCGGCTCAGAAGCAGGAACTACTTCTGTCAGAGTATATTATAATAACTTTGTCAGGAACAAGTCAGTTCTCTGTACTGCCCTGCGTGGTGTTACAGCGGACCCGTATGTATATACGAAAATTGCATTTACCACTTATTGCTTAGCTAATAAAAAGTACATAGTATACAATCGGTGGCTCAGTGTCATACTTGTTCTGATACCAGATTCGAATTGACGCAACCCTTAACAGTTCCCACACGGCCATATTTCCATGTTACAGCACTTGTTTACAGAAAAATTACTGAAGACAGAGTTGACTGTCTGTGCTAACTATCTACTTAACCTCTGAACAACTGCGTGTAAATGGAAGATGGACGGCAGAAATGTGTTGTCACTGAAAAATACTATTGGCTGCAACGGTGTTAAAACAGTGTAAAGTAAGTGCATATTTTGCATTTGTGAAATCATTTAGATGTGATATGAAAGTAGAGGGTTTTATGTTTCTAGAGCAGTGCGCGATTAGATTAGATTTTTTTGCTGCCAGGTCCAATTCACCTCTAAACAGGCTTCTTTGGTATATTATTGGGTTAGTCTCCCTAGCATGGAGGTGTAAAGAAGAGTGTCTTACGGGAGTTAGCGTTGGCAATCTCATTGGTTTCATTGGGGTCCAGCCATACCTTCTTCTTGCCACAGCGCAAGACGCTGGACGCCAATCGCTTCTGAAGCCTGAGCATGCTGGGTAAAGCAAAAAAAAACTTGATTACCATCCAAATGAATAGCCTTCAATTGCAGACATAAATAAGCGTTACACTACTAATAGTAATGGGTAGTTTGCAACACAGCCAGGCTTCCTACCCTGATGTATTTGCTAGTTTTACAGTACAATAACAACAAACTGATTCAGAGTGGTTGGGTTAAATCGGGAATACCCATTTTGGTTGAACGCATTCAATTGTGCAACTCCCTTTCCTTAATCAGCTAGCTGGCTTTGTAGTCTGGTCTCATAGACCTGTTGTAACAGTAAATGTAAACCCGGGAAACTCAAATGAATATTATGTTATGTTTGGTTACATAAAACAGATGACTTAATTTAAAGCAAAACCAATCGAGGCTGGTTGATCAGGTGGATGGTTGGACGTATAAGGCGAACTTCTAGCATGTTCGAATCTCATCATGGACAACTTTAGAATTTGAGAAACTACTTTTTAACTACTTACAAAGTTAGCGAACCCTTCGCCTAGCTAACATTAGCTATCACAAATTGTAATTCGTAACATATCGCATGAATTGTAATTCGTAACATACTAATTGTAATTCTTAATATATCACACAGAATGGACATCCACAAATATTTAATGCATACCACGTGAAACGTAACATTTAACAAATTAGTATTTTGGCTTTACATACAGAATACAAAATGCTCTGAGACCAGGTTGGGCTTTGTACAACCATAAGATTACACTTTGCTTCTCTTTTATAATGTGACTACTGACATGGTGGAGAGTGCAGGGAGCTATTGGGCAAATTGCGAATGTCAGTAAGTAACGTTAGCTAGTTAGCCAACCACAAGTATAAGAGCCACAAATGAAGCATGATGATCGCTACCTAGAGATAAAGTTAGTAACCTGCTGGCTATCAAGTTAGTTAACAGTACTATTGCATTAGCTACCAACTTTGCATAGCTAGGTACGAGACATGTCTCGACATGTTATCTTAGATTACATTTCTGACCGTGTACAAGCCAGCGTACAGCAACATCAACTGTTTTAGCTAGCTATCATGTGATTAGTTCAATGCATATGTGCCACATTCATTGCCTTCATGTTACCCAAAAACAGAAATACACTGGTAATTTAAACGAGTAAAGTCATGACATATGTCAAGACCCTTACCTCATGACTGCGACTCTTAGAGAGAAAGAAATGACGTGTGAAGTATGGGGGACCTACCATTATAACGGAGATAAGATTGTTATCCATTATCGAGATGTGCACAGGGCTTAAACTTAATTCGTGTTAATTAAGCAAATAATATGCGTCTGGTAGAATTTAAAGGAGTGTTTCTACATGGTTAAACATTTTAAATCCTGTGTTACGATTAAACAATAATATGATTAAGTACAGTCTCACTATCCTTTGTCACAGTGGTACATTCCAAATAATACAAATTGCATTATGGGATAATCGTACTAGAGGGAACACACCACCAGATGGCACTGTTTATCTAATGTTTGGTTCAGCGTCAACATTCCAACATCTCTTGTGCCATTCTCTTTTATGTGCTATCTCAGATACAAACTGTACGTTTTCCAGTAAATTCAATTAATTAAATAAACCCATAGATTTTAAAGAATGTGACACAAGCACAAAAAGTTGTTATTTTGGATGATAATGATGGTCGAGTTTGTTTTGCATGGCCCTGTGCCCCAGGTGGGTTGAAATTTCACTTACTAATGGAATGGTCTAAAATTAGCATACTTCGACCATCTCGTCGCCATGGAAAATTATACAATGGGTGGGTTAAAATCGCATTCCAGCCGGTGTCTATTGCACAAGTTCCACCGGCTAAATCTATGACATTAAAATGACTATTTACTCTGTTCCATCTGACTGCGCAATCCACTGTCTCATCAGCCCAGCCTGGCAATTTATAAACTGTAAAAAGCCTCTAAACATTATCTCACATTACTTTTAGACAAACATTTAGTTTTCAACAGCACAGATTTGTGTATTTGTCTCCGACATTTGCAACATTGTTTCAATATTCAAGTTCGATCTCCAGCTGCCCCATAGTAAGGAACGTGTCGGGAGTCGGGATGAGACAGACAAGCAGGCAGTGTTTCTCAGCCAGTCGAAACCATGAATCAGTTGGCATCATTTTTATGGATTTAAACAAAGAAATGTCAATTGAAAAAAGGTCAAACGAAATTAAGTGCAAATAGTTTAGTCTTTCCAGCTTCAGTTTGAAGTGATTGTGTTGGTTGTGTTGTTGGCTAGCATCCCTGAACCACATTGTCCTGGCATGAGAGCACATTTTCTATGCCTCGAGAAATCGCGCCTAATTGGCTCATTGTTATGGATGTATCCAATAAATGTCACTAGAAAGCAGCTTAAACAAATGCAAATGCTGCTACTTTGCTGTTATTCTGGCTGCACTTTTTTGACGTGACTGCAAGTTAGCCATAGTTGGCTAGCTAGCAAGCAAGGGATAAGAACGTTGCCAGCCAGTATGGCAATGGAACATTTGGAACAAATGATTGGGTCACGTCAATAGATACAGAACAAAAAGACTTAACAACTGGTTCGCGTCTCTAACAACCAAAACGATAGAACGAACGACCAGCCGTCTTGGGTAGCAACCCTAGATTTGAGTTGGGACTATATCTTGTGGAAGGATGAAATAGTTCGAATAAATTAATAAAAATAATGTTTTTATTGAAAATATGTCAATCATTATTTGAATATGTTGGTAACCCGTTGTATAAAAGTGATAATGCCCTCAAAGCCGGTGTTTGGGGGATATATTGACACAGTTTGCCGGCCCTCGACTTCGTATCGGCCCTAACAACACCTGCGCCAATATATCCTTCAAACACTGGCTTGGAGGGCATTATCACTTAACAAACTTATCCAATGATGCTGTTGGTTGGCCAACAACATCACGAAAAGTATGCACATCGCTGAAGCAGAAGGCCTTGTTGTGTTATGATTTTGAACAGTCAGATTGCTAGCAAGAATAGCAATAATCTGCCATGTGGGCAATCGTAGGTTTTATTGTATATTGTTATTGACACCATGTCTTGTTTTGAGGTGTTTCACTCATGTCATGTCTATGCTAATTTAGCAAAAACAAATATTAACAAGCTAACCTACAACTGTAAAGATGTATTTGAGAGACAAGTGCTCACTGTGCAAACATATTTATGTTTTCAATAAACATTTGGATACAATATATAATTTACATGTTGTCAACAATCTAAGGCAACCCCATCTTCTTTGCCCCTTAGTTGTGCACACATCGGTTTTGTTCAGTGTTGGAAAAAGTGCACAACATTCATCCTTGAGTAAAAGTGAAGATATGAATAGAAAATGATTCAAGTGAAAGTCACCCAGTAAGATATTACTTGAGTAAAAGTCTAAAAGCACTTGGTTTTAAATTTAAAACTCATTTTTCAAACACTCCACAAATTGCTTGTTAACAAACTATAGTTTTGGCAAGTCGGTTAGGACATATACCTTGTGCATGACACAATAAATTTTCCCAACAATTGTTCACAGACAGATTATTTCACTTATAATTCGCTGTATCACAATTCCAGTGGGTCAGAAGTTTACATACACTAAGTTGACTGTCCCTTTAAACAGCTTGGAAAATTAAAAGAAATGATGTCATGGCTTTAGAAGCTTCTGAAAGGCTAATTAACATAAATTGAGTCAATTGGAGGTGTACCTGTGGATTTATTTTAAGGCCTACCTTCAAACTCAGTGCTTTGCTTAACGTCATGGGAAAATCTAATGAAATCACCCAAGACCTCAAAAACAAATGTGTAGACCTCCACAAGTCTGGTTCATCCTTGGGAGCAAATTCCAAACGCCTGAAGGTACCACGTTCAACTGTATAAACAATAGTACGCAAGTATAAACACCATGGGACCACGCAGCCGTCATACCACTCAGGAAGGAGACGCGTTCTGTCTCCTAGAGATGAATGCACTTTGGTGCGAAAAGTCCAACTCAATCCCAGAACAGCACAGACCTTGTGAAGATGCTGGAGGAAACAGGTACAAAAGTATCTATATCCACAGTAAAACGAGTCCTATATCGACATAACCTAAAAGGCCGCTCAGCAAGGAAGAAGCCACTGCTCCAAAACAGCCATAAAAAAGACTACGGTTTGCAACTGAACGTGGGACAAAGATCGTGCTTTTTGGAGAAATGTCCTCTGGTCTGATGAAACAAAAATAGAACTGTTTGGCCACAATGACCATTGTTATGTTTGGAGGAAAAAGGGGGAGGCTTGCAAGCCGAAGAACACCATCCCAACCGTGAAGCACGGGGGTGGCAGCATCATGTTGTGGGGTGCTTTGCTGCAGGAGCGATTGGTGCACTTTACAAAATAGATGGCATCATGAGGTAGGAAAATTATGTGGATATATTAAAGCAACATCTCAAGACATCAGTCAGGAAGTTAAAGCTTGGTCGCAAATTGGTCTTCCAAATGGACAATGATGAGCAAGGAGGCCTACAAACCTGACTCAGTTACATCAGCTCTGTCAGGAGGACTGGGCCAAAATTCACCCAACTTTTTGTGGGAAGCTTGTGGAAGGCTACCAGACAGGTTTGACCCAAGTTAAACAATTTAAAGGCAATGCTACCAAATACTAATTGAGTGTATGTAAACTTCTGACCCACTGGGAATGTGATGAAAGAAATCATTCTCTCTACTATTATTCTGACATTTCACATTCTTAAAATAAAGTGGTGATCCTAACTCACCTAAGACAGGGAATTTTTACTAGGATTAAATGTCAGGAATTGTGAAAAATTGGGTTTAAATGTATTTGGCTAAGGTGTATGTAAACTTCTGACTTCAACTGTACATAAGTATCAAAAGTACATGTTATTGCTAAACTATACTCAAGTGTCAAAAGTAAAAATATAAATAATTTCACGTTCCTTATATTAAGCAATCTGTATTTTTGTTACGTTTAGCAAGCAGCACACTCCAACACTCAGACATAATTTACAAACATTTGTGTTTAGTGAGTCCTCCAGATCAAAAGCAGTAAGGATGACCAGGAACGTTCTCTTGATAAGTCTGTGAATTGGACCATTTTCCTGTCCTGCTAAGCATTCGAAATGTAAGGAGTACTTTTGGGTGTCAGGGAAAAATGCATGGAGTAAAAAGTACATTATTTTCTTTAGGAATGTATTGAGGTAAAAGTTGTCAAAAATACAAATAAAGTAGAGCTACTTTAAAGTATTTTTACTTAGGTACTTTACAGCACTGGTTTTGTTGCTAAACAACCAACCCGTCTATGCTATCACATCCGCAGCATCATACACATGGCATGCTGCTGCTACCTCTCTCACTCCGACTGTACCATGACCAAATTCATAATTGACCATGACTCATGACAGTCTACTCAGGTGCTGTTCTGGTTAATGATGTATACAAACACTAGATTGGTTATGCTACTGTATGTTTTGACCAATGTGAGGCTTTGAAATTAATGACATTAATGACATTCTGCAGTATTTCAATGTAATGTTTCAAGGACAAAATGACATGTATTTAAGTATTTAAATATTACTTCTACTTCTGTTAAAGTTCTGCTTTAAGGAACATTTTCATATATATCTATTTTTATATATGTATTATTATATTTTTTAGTTCACATAATGTAGGTGTCACGCCTTGGTCATAGTGTTTTGTGTTTTCGTTATATATTTTGGTCAGGCCAGGGTGTGACATGGGTTTATGTGTTGTGTTTCGTATTGGGGGTTTTATAGGATTTGGGATTGCTAATGATTAGGGGTGTGTCTAGTGTAGGCTTGGCTGCCTGAGGCGGTTCTCGATCAGAGTCAGGTGATTCTCGTTGTCTCGGATTGGGACCCGTATTTAGGTAGCCTGAGTTTCACTTTGTATTTCGTGGGTGATTGTTCCTGTCTCTGTGTAGGTTCACCAGATAGGCTGTAATTAGGTTTCACGGTCCGTTTGTTGTTTTGTATTTTTGTATAGTTATTTAATGTGTCACTTTTTTCATTAAAGTCATGAGTAACCACTATGCTGCATTTCGGTCCGACTCTCCTTCATCACCACTAGAAAACCGTCACAGTAGGTTATTTTAAAAGTATGCTTTAAGGTGTTTGTAATAGAATATACTTGACAAAAATGAATGAAGACATTTAACAAATGCATTTCTAAAACTTTCAAAACCTTATTTAAAAATGCCAAGAGTGTGCAAAGCTGTCATCATTGGAAAGGGTGGCTACTTTGATTTGTTTAACACTTTTTTGGGGTACTATATGATTCAAAATGTGTTATTTCATAGCTTTGATGTCTTCAGTATTATTCTACAATGTAGAAAAAATAAAGAAAAACCCTTGATTGAGTAGGTGTGTCCAAACTTTTGACTGGTACTGTAAGTCATGTCAAAATGGGTTCAATTAGGAAATTAGCTTTAAAGCTGAAAAAGCTTGAGTCACCAGGAGTGGTATGGTGATGATTTATTGTGTCAGAAGAACAAAAGGAATGTGTATTGTGGCTCAGAAAAGGATGGGAGCATGAAGTGAAAAGCTTTGACTTTCTGAGCAGGGCAGCGGTAAAAGGTGTCATCTTTTGGCGTCTCGTGGAAATTGAGGCTCAGTGTCTTATACACCACATACGAGGAGTAGTAGAGGCACTTCGCCTGAGCCATATGGTGGATGGAGGAAGAAGGAAAGCTTATCAGTGTTATTACTTTCTGATGAAGAGTTTCTCCCACACATGAATAGCTGGGGCATATGAGATACGTGGTGAGAGCTTTTCTGAACAGGCCGTTGCAATGTCCTAATTGTAAGTAAGTTTGGCCGTGCGTCAGATGGAAATAAATACTGCATATTGCTGGATGCACAGTGTCGCAATTGTGGTGAGAGCCACATTCCCGAGTTCCATTGGTGCCGTGTAAGAGTGGAGGAGGTCGAAGTAGGAAGAATCTAGGCTGTCTAGCAGGTCTCCTGTGCAAAGGCATTGGAAATTGCTGAAGGAGCTAGTTGAAATGAGGAAGAAATGTCAATAGACGTTTTGCAGCCTGCGGAGAATTTTGTTTCTCAATTGAGGGATCCTGAAACTCTGATAGTAAAAAAAAAGGTGGATTTTGTTGTTAATTATGCAGCCGATAAATTGCATAGGAAAAACCAACAAGAAATCAAAGTAGTTAGACATCATTGTGAATGCGACAAAAAGGTTTTGGGATCTACAGGACATTGCAGGTAATACTGTCTGAAGATGTTCCCACCTTGCAGGCCCCAGAGCTTGTGTAGGGTTTTGAGTAGACATTTGAATCTGACTGAAGGAGAAAGGCGAGCAGTTTTTATTCATTTAAAAAAAAAACAGTTTTCAGTTTTTGCCCTGCCTAGTTTTTAGCAGCAATGCTAAAATTGTAGAATTGATTGTAGTACGCCATAAAACCTAAGAGAAGAAGAAGAAAGGCGAGCATTTTTGCTAGCTTGGAAGCCAAACATTGTGCCAGGAAAGAAAGAGAGCAGAAGTGAATATTCTGTTCAAAACTGATTGCACATCAAGTGGAGATGCGAGTGAGAAGAAATGGATTACAGTAGTGAAC
This sequence comes from Oncorhynchus kisutch, assembly GCF_002021735.2. Lineage (NCBI taxonomy): Eukaryota > Metazoa > Chordata > Actinopteri > Salmoniformes > Salmonidae > Oncorhynchus > Oncorhynchus kisutch. Next base: position 25,024,726 of record NC_034193.2, read on the forward strand.
AAAAAGGAGACAAGAAGTAAAGACTAGTAAATCTAGTTCTGACTTTTTTTTGTTGGGAGTGAGGGTTTTGGAACAATGGAGTTACCTGGGAGATTAGTTTTGAGTCATATTTTGGGGTTATGTGATATAGCCTGTAAGACTTTGTGCCCAAACCTATGCAGTCTGACAAATGCAGAATATTTGGACATGTGTCAAGTGTATATAGTATCGTATGCCAGCTGAGGTTAAATGCTGAAATTGTGGTGGTGAAACATGTGCCCGAAGTCCTGAACTGCCCTGTTAGGGTGAAGGAGACAGAGGTGGCAAGAATAAGGCCTGTCCAGTGTGTCTCCTATCTGGAGGAGTTGAGAAGAGGGAAAAGAAGGGAGTGACGTTGAAAAAACAGTGGTAGTTGGATTTGACAGACAGGTAAATGTTCCTTGCCAACAGGAAGGATCCTGACATGTTGCATGTTAAAAATGTGTACTTTGTAACATGTATTGCAATGGTTATAAACTGCACAGCGCAAAGAGAGAGAAAATATGCAGTTAGATGGGCCAACAGGCTTGAGGGTATTTCATGTAATTTTGTATTATCAGGGAACAATCTTCTCAAACTAAGGCCATTTGATATGTTATTAATTTCATAATAAATCAAATCAAACTTTATTTGTCACATGCGCCAAATACAACAAGTGTAGACTTTACCGTGAAATGCTTACTTACAAGCCTTTAACCAACAGTGCAATTGAAGAAGAAGAAAATAGTACAACACATACTAAGGTTTGCAAAAATAGGAATGGATATGGACCCACATTGGGGGGTTCAAAGGTCATACATGTATGCATTTTGGGTTATATTGAGCCAGAATGGACAGTATTGGGATGTGTTCTATTATCACATGGTACCCTAGTTCAGTGTTTCCCAAACTGTTGGGCACGAGGGAAGTCCAGATCAAATGTTCAGATCAACTTGCCCATGTCAGCTAACAATTTTTAGCTAGGTTTTTTAGCCCATAGATTTTGTTGTAATGTTTGAGTCACTCAAATATCACATGAATAAACATTAGACATGGCAAAATGCATAAAATTGAAAGAACATTTGCATTAAAACTGCACAATTTTGGGAACTCCTGCCCTAGATGATGACTATACCAAATTTCACACCGAACAAGGAGACCCATTGGGGAAGTTTTTAATAAGTAATAATAGATTTAGTCAATAATCAGTATCATAAACCTACTGTTTTTCAAAATGTCTGCCATTCATTTCAATGGGGAGGAACTGCATTGATTTTGCATGGCCCTAACTGAATTTATATTTGGTGTAAAAGACCAATAATGGCTTAAAATGTGTTACAATGAAGATAAACCAAAATGATGGCCAAAGTATGTCAGAATGTATTCACACCTATTGACCTTTTCCACATTTTGTTGTGTTACAAGGTGGGATTAAAATTGATTTAATTGTAAAAAATGATCTCAAACACAACCAAAACAAATAGGAAATGCATCCAACTAATTTGTAGAGTTACAACTTTGATGTAGTCATTGCGTGCTATGAATAGGGGACCAAATACTTAACTTTTGACTACTTTAATACACATATGACACCATTCTGTATACTTCTGGCCCTTCTTTGGACACTGTGTTAACTAACCTCCAGATGAGTTTCAATGCCATACAACTCTCCTTCCGTGGCCTCCAACTGCTCTTAAATGCAAGTAAAACTAAATGCATGCTCTTCAACCGATCACTGCCCGCACCTGCCTGCCCGTCCAGCATCACTACTCTGGACGGTTCTGACTTAGAATATGTGGACAACTACAAATACCTAGGTGTCTGGCTAGACTGTAAACTCTCCTTCCAGACTCACATTAAGCATCTCCAATCCGAAATTAAATCGAGAATCGACTTCCTATTTCGCAACAAAGCATCCTTCACTCATGCTGCCAAACATACCCTCGTAAAACTGACCATCCTACCGATCCTCGACTTCAGCAATGTCATTTTAAAATAGCCTCCAACACTCTACTCAACAAATTGGATGCAGTCTATCACAGTGCCATCCGTTTTGTCACCAAAGCCACATATACTACCCACCACTGCGACCTGTAAGCTCTTGTTGGCTGGCCCTTGCTTCATACTCGTCGCCAAACCCACTGGCTCCAGGTCATCTACAAGTCTCTGCTAGGTAAAGCCCCACCTTATCTCAGCTCAATGGTCACCATAGCAACACCCACTCGTAGCACGCGCTCCAGCAGGTGTATCTCACTGGTCACCCCCAAAGCCAATTCCTGCCTTTGGCCGCCTTTCTTTCCAGTTTTCTGCTGCCAATGACTGGAACGAACTGCAAAAACCACTGAAGCTGGAGACTCATATCTCCCTCGCTAGCTTTAAGCACCAGCTGTCAGAGCAACTCACAGATCACTGCACCTGTACATAGCCCATCTGTAAACAGCCCATCCAACTACCTCATCACCATACTGCATGTATTTATTTATCTTGCTCCTTTGCACCCCAGTATCTCTACTTGCACATTCATCTTCTGCACATCTACCATTCCAGTGTTTAATTGCTATATTGTAATTTACTTACTGGTATTTATTTACTGTATGTTTTTGTGCTGGTCAAGGGCAGACAGGTCTGGCGTGAACCAAGGACTATATCTATTCCTAGTTCTACATTTTTTGAGAGGGGCATGCTTATTTAAGATGGTGAGGAAGGCACTTTTAAAGAATAGCCAGGCATCATCTACTGACGGGATGAGGTCAATATCATTCCAGGATACTCCGGCCAGGTCGATTAGAAAGGCCAGCTCGCAGAAGTGTTTCAGGGAGCGTTTGACAGTGATGAGGGGTGGTTGTTTGGTTGCAGACCCATTACGGATGCAGGCAATGAGGCAGTGATCGCTGAGATCTTGATTGAAAACGGCAGAGGTGTATTTGGAGGGCAAATTAGTTAGGATGACATCTATGAGGGTGCCCATGTTTACTGATTTGGGGTTGTACCTGGTAGGTTCATTGATAATTTGTTTGAGATTGAGGTTATCAAGCTTAGTTTGTAGGATGGCCGGGGTGTTAAGCATGTCCCAGTTTAGGTCACCTAGTAGCACAAGCTCAGAAGATAGATGGGGGGCAATCAGTTCACATATAGTATCGAGGGCACAGCTGAGGGCAGAGGGAGGTCTATAGCAAGCGGCATGATGAGTATTGCTATACAACAGACTATTACAGGTGGCAACTACTTTAGAAAACCAAGATACTACTGTATTTGCACCTCATGGACTATTATTTGCCAGTATGACCAATTTCCATAAAACAAATATGTAGTTCTGCTATTTGTAACACTGTTGTTTCAATGATGAGTCAGTCTAGGTAAATCATTAGATCTGATGGCAAACATTTACCAAATCCCATGGTTTTGAAGATGAGATCCACTCAGTAGAATGTTCCATTGTTGTTTGATACAATAATTTTCAATGAGGATGTGAACGTTCCAACTTTTCTCCTTTATCCATAGAGATCCTAATAAATTACTATTAAGTATAGAAAGCTTCCGTAGAGGCTATCATATATCAATTTGATCAGGGGTTTGTAGGGAACAATTTAGCACCGTTAGTAAACCTTTGCCACACCAAAGGGAACATTGTCAAACTCTCGCGGGAGCCATCTTCCTGCAATGGATTTCTTTTTCTTGTTGTTCACCCGGTACAGTAGGTGGCGGCAATACACCAGAATGAAATGTTTTTCTAACTAACCTCCTTTGTTCAATAGATTGTAGCACAGAAAGAACAATGAGCTAGATATTTCACCGGATGTAAAAATGTGAAGCAACCGGTTCCCGTTTCCACTCACTACCAAATATGGTGATGAGCGGAAGCCCAGTGGCCGGCAGTGGGAGAAGATCGGGCGAGATGGATTTTGTCTGCCATTCTGCATATTTTCTCATATATTAAACATTTGATCTCCTAACAGTTTTCTGATTCCGAAACTAGAGTTTGTAACAAACCGAGTGGACTGAGTTTGGAAGACTTTGCCAAAGTAAAAAAAAAAAGGCTTTTAGAAGGAGTGCATGGGCGAATTGAATTGTTGCACACGCGCACTTTACATAGTAGGCGTTCCCTAATGAAATATGCAAATAATGCTAGAACGCGCCAATAGGATCTCACCACTCGTGTTTGTCTCTGCCCACCTCTTTGCTTGATCGGCCAACTAGGATTAATTTGCTCCCATTGGAAACGACAGGCTCTGGTCTATCTTTAAAAAAATCTTTGGTGATAGTCTGCCATTAACTCTCGAAGAAGAACATTGCGCCAACGGGGGTATATTCACAAGACATGGTGGTGCAGCTAGAGGTCGTATACAAGGTAAGACTGAGAAACTTTTTTTATTTAATATTAACGCTAGCTAATATTGTGGTGACTTGTCCCACGACGTTGATGAAACGGGTCGGTGCGGTTGCCTGCGGGTTTCTGTATAGTCGTACTAGCCTTTATGCTAGCTAGCTAAACTAACGGTAGCTAGCTAGCCTGAGTGAATGGTGTGAATTAGGTTGACAATTGAATGAAATAGCGTCATAGTACTAGCTTATGTTAGCTTAGCGTCAACTGGTTTTGTCTAGAAGGGATACAGATTTGGTCCAAATTTACTTTAATAACCGGTTTAGGAGGATTTCCATGCACAATCGGCTGCCTAGGCAACTTCTATTTTACGCAGCAGGTTATAATAATTAACTTATTATGTTAGGATAATTAGGATAACAAGGTCAGGAAAGGGGTTAGGGTTAGCTCAAATGCAAAAACTATTTTCGGCGTAATTTGACAAAAGCTCTATCCCATCTAAACAACCGATCCAACTGATTTTGATGATCAGGCAACAATGTGAGCTAGCCTGTGCTGTATAGCTAAACACTGCACCTGTCCTTGCCTATGCAATTTACTCAGCCATGAAGCTCCTTCACACGTCACTTATGTTCACTACAATAACAAATTGCGAAATTATTTTCGTTAAGATTTCATGATCATCATCCCCCACAATGGCATCTGTCTTGTCCGGCTTCATTTGACCCGTTTAATGAAGATTAACAGGCAGTTTGTGAGTCGGATTAACCTAGCTAGTAGCCACCCACGCGTGGATAAGATGTTTTGGCATGCAAACGACCTACTCAGCGTTCCATTTCTAGGAAGAAAACATTAATGTATGTATAACTGCTAATGAGTCCAATAAGCGATGTGTGCAGTAGCTATACCTTTCATATGTATGCCTAGCTTGCAAGATGTGTGAAAGGTCAATGTACCACATCTATCATTTTACCTTTTTATTTAACTTGGCAAGTCCGTTAAGAACCAATTCTTAATTTCAATGACTGACTAGGAACATTGGGTTAACTGCTTTGTTCAGTGGCAGAACGACAGATTTTTACCTTGTCAGCTCGGGGATTTGATCTTGCAACCTTTCGGGTTACTAGTCCAACGCTAGGCTACCTGCCGCCCCATATGTCCGTTCAATTGAAGCATTCTTAATAGGACTAATGATAATAGCTCTCTTAGATTGTTTTGTAAATATTGATGGCCACAGGCAATTCATATGCCTGTACCAGGATCAGTGAAGCGTCCATAAGATTTCTATGAGCAAATTCCCAAACCCCTGTTTGCCTTGCTTTTTTAGGGCAGAAGTAGTGAAGCCAGAATTATAAAATAATTATTATAATACCTTCAAAAATGTTATGAAGCCTGTGTTTGGTGTTATGATGGTAGTCCTACCATCAATAATTTCCTCACCACCCCTGTTTGAACACGGCAGGTCATTGACCTTTGCAAACCCAGCAGAATTCTAGTCACACTTCTGTCATCAATGTGCGGGTCACCTACTACAAGAACACAAAGGGACAATGCAGCAAAGCTCAGTATGTCATTCATTGCTTGCTTGAGCTGGGTAGGAGCAGTTTGGCTTAGTTTATGTCCTATTCAGTGATTAGCCACACACACACGTATATATTTATACATACATACATACTCACACACTTAAACATGCACCCTTGTTGGTGTAGCTATCCATTTATAAAGAGATTCTCTCAGCGTCTGATGGTGACCTAGTTCTAAACTGGAAGGCACTACCCATGGTGTGATTTTCCGATTAATTACATTAGGAATTCCTCCCCAAGCTATCTGTCCACAAATTAAGTTGTGTGTGTATACTCGTTTTCTTGTTTGTCAATGCACAGTGATTAGCATAAGCCTACCACAGTGAATGTTGAGCTATTATATTGCCCATGGATTTATACTGTAGCCAGGTTAATTTTAGTAATCGGTTGATGAACTGTAGTAGCCTTTCTGCTTCGGTATCATAAACGTATTTCAAGCCAATGAATCAGCCTCATTGAAACCGTTTTTACATTGACTTGGCATGAACTGCCAAACATAAGAAATGGAATGATCAGAAGAATAGTCTACATGTCACTCAGCCCGACTGAGACTTGCCATTGACCTACATCAAAAACAGAGGGACAAAGGGAGCGACGGAGGGAAAGGAAAAGCGAAGGAAGGAGAGGGGGAAAAGAAAGGTTCACTTGACTTCAATTCCACCCGGTCCCATAGCTTTGTGCCAGACCTACGTTTCTGAATAACGATAAATCATTGTAAATAGGTTGGTTGCAACGAACCTAATGCTTGTCTTCCAGAAAGTTAAGCTTCCGGCTTACGTACAGCAATAAGGGCTTTTGTGAGGACAAACACTGTTCCGTTGATGACTCCAGCTAAAAGTCCTGACGATGGGCTTTTATGATGCTGCATCTCATGTCACCCCAAGGTTGGCTTGCTGCTATGTTACAGTGAGTGGGTTCATTTGACTGCAGGACTACAGGGAAAGGCAATAGTACAGAATATGTTGCTCTTTGTTTAGTGCAAAGTTCCTCTTTCCAGGCTGCCTGGGCAATGTGATAACAAGAACTTCGGCTACAGATGCGTATCAGATTGGAGGAGACTGTATTCTCATTGTGCGCTGTTGTATTTTCGCTGAGCTCACTTGGAATAGGCGAACTCCCTTTTTTTGCTCAATTTTAGAGGAAAAGACGAGCTAGATTTTCTGTCCATATTTTCTGTTAAACAAAGAGCCATTTTTGAAAGTAAACACAACAGGGTTCCCGGGGTTTGGGTTAAGTAAAAAAAAATTTCTGTGCCGCAAGAAAACACATTTATTGCAACGCAGCTGCAAGAGCAATTGTGTTTTGGGGTTAACCAAAACACAGGGTTAGGCGATTCCATATCGAAGCAATCGCCTGTTCTCCCCCATTTATGACCTTGGATCAGATGAGACATCCCACTGAATTTGAACTTAAAGCAGTGTGAAATTTAAATAAATAAAACAAATCCCATGTTTACCCGGTAGAGAAATGGTTAGAATGTGATTTCTGGACCTGCCATGTGTATTTATTGATTAGATAATGTAATGTCGAGTCATAGGGAAGACCTTGCCCAACAGCTGTAGACTGCCAAGTCATCATCCCAGTATTGTAGAGATTTGGAAGGGGATATTTCAAGGGTCAACAAAGGATATTCTCATTATGGCTAGTAGGGCATGGAATTGCCAGGGACCTCATGATACTTAGGTGCCGGTACAGTGCATTTGGAAAGTATTCAGACCCCTTTACTTTTTCCATGTTTTGTTACAGCCGTAGTCTAAAATTGAGAAGGGAAAAATAAATGTTATCAATCTACACACAATACCCCATAATGGCAAAGCAAAAGCAGGTTTTTAGAAATGTTTGCAAATATATTGAAAATACAAAACAGAACTAGAACTACCTTATTTAGTTGCGGTCGCTGGCGGTGCAGTTGCCGTACCAAGCGGTGATGCAGCCCGACAGGATGCTCTCACTGTGTGTCTGTAAAAGTTTGAGGATTTTAGGGAGAGGTCGAACGATTTAATCGGAATGGCCGATTTCAAGTTTTCATAACAATTGGAAACCGGTAATTTTGGACGCCGATTTTGCCGAAATATATATATATTTTTTAATCCTTTATTTAATTAGGCAAGTCGGTTAAGAACACATTCTTATTTTCAATGACGGCCTAGGAACGGCGGGTTAACTGCCGTGTTCAGATTTTTACCTTGTCAGCTCAGGGATTCAATCTTGCAACCTTACGGTTAACAAGTCCAATGCTCTAACCACCTGTCTCACGAGGAGCCCGCCTGTTACGCGAATGCAGTAAGAAGCCAAGGTAAGTTGCTAGCTAGCATTAAACTTAATCAATCATAATCACTAGTTATAACTACACATGGTTGATGGTATTACTAGTTTATCTAGCGTGTCCTGCGTTGCATATAATCGATGCAGTGCACATTTGCGAAAAAGGACTGTCGTTGCCAACGTGTACCTAACCATAAACACCAATGCCTTTCTTAAAATCAATACACAGAAGTATATATTTTTAAACCTGCATATTTAGCTAAAAGAAATCCAGGTTAGCAGGCAATATTAACCAGGTGAAATTGTGTCACTTCTCTTGCGTTCATTGCACGCAAATTCAGGGTATATGCAACAGTTTGGGCCGCCTGGCTCATTGCGAACTAATTTGCCAGAATTTTACGTAATTATGACATAACATTGAAGGTTGTGCAATATAACAGGAATATTTAGACTGATGGATGCCACCCCTTAGATAAAATACGTAACGGTTCTGTATTTCATTGAAAGAATAAACGTCTTGTTTTTTCGAGATGATAATTTCCGGATTCGACCATATTAATGACCTAAGGCTCGTATTTCTGTGTGTTATTATGTTATAACTAAGTCTATGATTTGATAGAGCAGTCTGAGCGATGGTAGGCAGCAGCAGGCTCGTAAGCATTCATTCAAACAGCACTTTAGTGCGTTTTGCCAGAAGCTCTGCTGTTTATGACTTCAAGCCTATCAATTCCTGAGATTAGGCTCGTGTAACCGATGTGAAATGGCTAGCTAGTTAGCGGGGTGCGCCCTAATAGCGTTTCAAACGTCACTCGCTCTGAGACTTGGAGTAGTTGTTTCCCTTGCTCTGCATGGGTAATGCTGCTTCGAGGGTGGCTGTTGTCATTGTGTTCCTGGTTCGAGCCCAGGGAGGAACGAGGAGAGGGACGGAAGCTATACTGTTACACTGGCAATACTAAAGTGCCTATAAGAACATCCAATAGTCAATGGTATATGAAATACAAATGGTATAATAACTACATCCTAAAACTTCTTACCTGGGAATATTGAATACTCATGTTAAAAGGAACCACCAGCTTTCATATGTTCTCATGTTCTGAGCAAGGAACTTAAACGTTAGCTTTCTTACATGACACATATTGCACTTCTCCAACACTTTGTTTTTGCATTATTTAAACCAAATTGAACATGTTTCATTATTTACTTGAGGCTAAATAGATTTTTATTGATGTATTATATTAAGTTAAAATAAGTTCATTCAGTATTGTTGTAATTGTCATTATTACAAATACATTAAAAAAATTGGCCGATTTTTAAATCGGTATCGGCTTTTATTTGTCCTCCAATAATCGGTACCGGCGTTGAAAAATCATAATCGGTCGACCTCTAATTTTAGGTGCCATGCTAAATATCTTCAGCCTCCTGAGGTTGAAGAGGCGCTTTAACCACACGGTGTGGGTGGACCATTTTCAGTTTGTTAGTGACTTGTACGCGAAGTAACTTTAAGCTTCTCCACTGCAGTCCTGTCAATGTGGATAGGGGGTTTCCTGAAGTCCACAATCATCTCCTTTTGCTGGCGTTGAGTGTGAGATTGTTTTCCTGGCACCACACTTCTAGTCCTCACCTCCCTGTAGGCTGTCTCATTGTTGGTAATCAAGCATACTACTGGTGTCGTCTGCAGACTTGATGATTGAGTTGGAAGCGTGCATGGCCATGCAGTTATGGGTGAACAGGGAGTACAGGAGGGGGCTGAGCACTCACCCTTGTGGGACACTTAAAGGTCTTACTCACGCTAGCCACAGATAAGACCCTTCTCTGGTGGCACTACTATCCTCAAAGCGGGTGAAGAAGGTATTTAGCTTGTCCGGAAGCTAGACGTATGTGGCAGGGTCTACAGACAATTACGGACGTCTCATGTCTGTGAGCCGTTGAATTGAAACTTCTTTGTCTCTGTACTGCCGTTTTGCCTGTTTGATTGCCTTACGAAGGGAATAACAACACTGTTTGTATTTGGCCATAATCCCAGTCACTTTACCATGGTAAATGTAGTGGTTCGCACTTTCAGTTTTGCGTGAATGCTACCATCTCTCCATGGTTTCTGGTTATGGTAGGTTGTAATAGTCCGTTGGTACAACATCTCCTATACACTCCCTGGTAAACCATTTCAGTGTAATCGTCGCTATTATTCTTTGAAGCTACCCGGAACATATCCCAGTCTGCGTGATCAAAACCATCTTGAAGCTTGAATTCTGATTGGTCAGACCAGCAGCGAATGGTCCTTAGCATGGGTAATTCCTGTTTAAGTTTCTTCCTGTTTGAGTTTCTGCATCTAGGAAGGGAGGAGCAAAATGGAGGGCGTGGGAGGGCCTTGTAGGCATCTTGCCAGTTGGAGTAGCAGTGGTTGAGTGTACTACAGTCTAGAGATCGACCGATTTAATCGGAACGCCCAATTTTAATTAGGGCTGATTTCAAGTTTCATTAAACAATCGTTAATCAGCATTTTTGGACACCGATTATGGCTGATTACATTGCACTCCACGAGGAGACTGCATGCCAGGCTGACTACCTGTTATGCGAGTGCAGCAAGGAGCCAAGGTAAGGTGCTAGCTAGCATTAACATTATTTGTGTTTATAAGATAAGTTTAACTACACATGGTTGACGATATTACTAGTTCATCTTGCTTGTCCTGCGTTGCATATAATTGATTTGGTGCCTGTTAATTTATCATTGAATCACAGCCTACTTCGCCAAATGGGTGATTTTTAACAAGCGCATTTGCAAAAAAAGTATTGTCGTTGCACCAATGTGTACCTAACCATAAACATCAATGCCTTTCTTAAAATCAATACACAAGTATATATTTTTAAACCTGCATATTTAGCTAATATTGCCTGCTAACATGAATTTCATTTTAACTAGGGGAAATTGTGTAACCTCTTGCATTCTGTGCAGCAGTTTGTATCTGCAGCAGTTTGGGCCGCCTGGCTCGTTCCGAGCTGTGTGAAGACCATTTCGCCCTAACAAAGGCCGTAATTAATTTGTCAGAATTGTACATAATTATGACATAACATTGAAGGTTGTGCAATGTAACAGCAATATTTAGTCTTAGGGATGCCACCTGTTAGATAAAATATGGAACGGTTCCGCATTTCACTGAAAGAATAAACATTTGGTTTTCGAAATGATAGTTTCCGGATTTTACCATATTAATGACCTACGGCTCGTATTTCTGTGTGTTATAGTTAAGTCTATGATTTGATAGAGCAGTCTGAGCGGTGGTAGGCAGCAGCAGGCTCGTAAGCATTCATTCAAACAGCACTTTCCTGCATTTGCCAGCAGCTCTTCGCTGTGCTTCAAGCATTGCGCTGTTTATGACTTCAAGCCTATCAACTCCTGAGATTAGGTTGGCAATACTAAAGTACCTATTAGAACATCCAATAGTCAAAGGTATATGAAATACAAATGGTATAGAGAGAAATAGTCCTATAATAACTACAACCTAAAACATCTTACCTGGGAATATTGAAGATTCATGTTAAAAGGAACCACCAGCTTTCATATGTTCTGAGCAAGGAACTTAAACATTAGCTTTTTTTACATGGCACATATTGCACTTTTACTTCTCCAACACTTTTGTATGTATGTGTTATAAAAATTGGCCGATTAATCGGTATCGTCTTTTTTTGGGGGGTCCTCCAATCGGTATCGGCATTGAAATATCATAATCGGTCGACCTCTACTACAGTCTGACAGAACTTCAGCAGAGTTTTTCCTCGCATTTGCTTTGTTAAAATCCGTAGCTAAAATAAATGCAGCCTCAGGACATGTGATTTCCAGTTTGCGTGATTTTTGCAAATCAATACTTGGAGTCAAAGTATCGATATATGTAACTGTTTTATTTTTTAATCACTAATGGCAAGGCTATATTCAGCGATAAGGCATGCAGGGGTGTGGTACATTGCCAATATACCAAGGCTAAGGGCTGTTACTATGTACTTCGCAATGCAGAGTGCCTGTTTACAGCCCTTAATCGTGATATATTGGCCATATATCACAAACCCCCGAGGTGCCTTTATTGATATTATAATCTCGTTAACAACAATTAGAACAGTAAAAATAAATGTTTTGTCATACCTGTGGTATATGGTCTGATACCACAGCTTTCAGCTAATCCGCATTCAGGGCTTGAACATTATAATAAAACTTGATGATGGGCCTAGCCTAGATGGGCCATCTCTGTCAGTGTTGTTCAAAAAAACAGAGCAGCAGCGCCACATGCATGCACACAAGCACAATACACACAGCCCTGTGGGTTTGGTGGACCCTGCCTCTGCCATGCCCCTCCATAAATCTGGAGTGTCGGGACCCCTCTTCCCGTTAGTTGAACAATCAGGCGCAGGTGCTACTTTACACACACACACACAGGCTCTGGCCCCCGTCGCTGCTTCTCCATTCCTGTTCTCACACACCCCATGGTGATTGGAGGTCTTTGTCTGGTGTGAGACATGGTCTGTTCTGTTGTATTTTCATCAGATCAAAACTGAATCAATGTCTGCTTGCATTTTTCTCTTGTGGCCCAAACTCAGCAGCTCACGCCATTAGGGCAAATATATGCTTTGATTGAAACAAAACATGGTGGTTGGTAATTGGCGTGCAGATGCTGTATGAACGTTTCACCGGTAAAACGTGTTAAGCTATCCAGGGATTGGCATTAGTCTGAAAGGCACTTGCCCATCAGACAAGTCAGCAGTATTTTTGGGGGGGGTTGTGTGAAGATAAGTCACTTGCCTGAAAATGTGAGAAAGGGTTCTTCAGTTTTGAGACTCCTATTCCTTTAAATGAAACCTGGGCGTGAGCATGCCGGCTCCACGAGAGGCCTGCGCTGCTGTAGCGTAAAATTACCTTCAGGTTTTTGTTTTCAACACCCAGTTCATCCCCGGGATCAAAAGGATGTACAGTGCATTTGGAAAGTATTCAGACCCTTTGACTTTTTCCACATTTTGTTACGTTAAAGCCTTATTCTAAAATGGATGGGGTGAAAAAATCCCCCTCAATCGGCACACAATAGCCCATAATAACGAAGCAAAAACAGTTTTTAATACATTTAAAAAAAAATCTCTCTTTACATAAATATTCAGACCCTTTACTCAGTACTTTGAAGAGGCTGTAATTGCTGAAAAAATTGTGAGTCTTTTTGGGTATGATACTACAAGCTTGGCCCACCTGTATTTGGGGAGTTTCTTCCATTCTAATCTGCAGGTCCTCGCAAGCTCTGTCAGGTTGGATGGGGAGCGCTGCACAGCTATTTTCAGGTCTCTCCAGAGATGTTCGATTGGGTTCAAGTCTGGACTCTGGGCCACTCAAGGACATTCAGCCATTCCTTCTCTGTCTTGGCTGTGTGCTTAGGGTTGTTGTTTTGGAATGTGAATCTTTGCCCAAGTCAGGTCCTGAGCGCTCTGGAGCAGGTTTTCATCAAGGATTTCTCCGTACTTTACTCCGTTCATCTTTCCCTCAATCCTGACTGGTCTCCCAATCCCTGTCACTGAAAAACATCCCCCACAGAAAGATGCTGCCACCACCATGCTCCATGGTGGTGCCTCTAGATGTGACGCTTGGCATTCAGGCCAAAGATTTAAATCTTGGTTTCACAAGACCAGAAAATCTTGTTTCTCATGGTCTGAGTGTCCTTTAGGTGCCTTTTGGCAAACTCCAAGCGGGATGTTGTGCCTTTTACTGAAGATTGGCTTCAGTCTGGCCACTCTATCATAAAGTCCTGATTGGTGGAGTACTGTATAGATGGTTGTCCTTCTGGAAGGTTCTCCAGTCTCTACACAAACTCTGGAGCTCTGTCAGGCTGACCATCGAGTTCTTGGGCACCTCCCTGACCAAGACCCTTCTCCCTGATTGCTCAGGTTGGCTGGGTGGCCAGCTTTAGGAAAAGTATTGGTGGTTCCAAACTTCTTCCATTTAAGAATGGAGGCCACTGTCTTCTTGGGGACCGTCAATGCTGCAGAAATGTTTTGGTACCCTTCCCCAGATGTGCTTCGACACAATCCTGTCTCGGAGCTCTATGGACAATTCCTTCAATCTCATGGCTTGGTTTTTGCTCTGACATGCACTGTCAAGTGTGGGACTTTTTTTTTATATAGACAGGTGTGTGCCTTTCCAAATCATGTCCAATCAATTGAATTTAACCACAGGTAGACTACAAGTTGTACAATCTCAATTTCTAGTCCTATAGCAAAGGGTCTGAATATTTATGTTAAAGTATTTCTGTTTTAATTGAATAAATTTGCAAACATTTCTTAACCTGTTTTTGCTTTGTATTTATGGGGTATTGTCTGTAGATTGAGGATTCTTATTTTTTAAAATCCTTTTTAGAATAAGGCTGTAATGTAGCAGGATGGAAAAAGTAAAGTTGTCTGAATACTTATCGAATGCCTAGGCCTGGTTGGTAGTGCTCTGCTCACACTGACAAGTTATGCTTCAGTGTAGCAGGTAAAATAAAACATTTGTAGCACCTATGTAAGGCTGCTAGGTGTTTTTTGTTGAACACCTTAACTGGTCAACCACAGAGCAGGCTCAACCTGCCTGGCTACCATAAATGCCATACATTTTCCATCTTTCACTTAAACTTTAGGGATGGGCTAGGTATACTGGAATTCTTTGCAGTTTTTTTATTTTTACACTTGAGGTGTCTTGGGTGGACGGGGTGGGTTCGGTCTGGTCGCACACTTCTGCCTCAAATATCCCTCTGAGATGGTGTGTGAACACTCCAAATGCCCTGTTTTCCCTTCGACTCTGAAACAGCCAGCTCGGTTGTGCTTACTAGGGCTGGGACGGTACCACTCACTTTCTTTCTTTTTTTTCCATGGCAAAAATTCTGCTGTATGTCAAATATTGTATGCTATAGCATAGGAACATTTTGAAGGCAACGTGTGGTTATGTGAATGTATGAATCTATATAGAGGTTAACTTATTAGTTTATACATGGGTTTATCTGTGTGTATTTTTACGTGTGGGTCTGTGTATTTGTGTCTGTCATTTGGGGTGGGTGGGTGTGGGTAGCCTATAACCTGACACCGAAGGGGAAAAAGGCTCTCGCCCACAGGTCAGCAAATTGGTTTCAGGTGGTAATACATACGTAGGTCATGAAGGACGTGAAGGAAAGAACTCGGGCTGGGAAAGAAATATCTCCACTCTTTTTGCCACGTGCCAGTGGTAATGCCCCATGATCTATTTTGAGTAGCTGGAGAGGTCACTCTCATCCCCAATTCTGTCATTCCCAGTCCCAACTCTAGGGCCCTATAAAACCTGCGACGCAGACGTAATCGCAGAAATCAGACAATAAAACAGAATTCAACAATTATATTTTTTAAAAACTTAGCAGGAAATCAATTAAATGTATTCAACTTATTATAACATTTATTTGCCCAGGTTTATCATAAGACATGAGCAGAATGCATCAGTGACTTGTATTTCCTGCAACTTTCTGAAGAGGCAATGACACAGGAACGCCCGTCTGTATGTGTGCGATGATAATGGTAGATGGAAAGGCTGTCCCAAAAACCTCCTCAATTTAATGTTAACTTATGCCTCCCCTGGCAGAATTATATCATGACAGTTTGTCTCAATCCAGTGGGGATTTGTTTCAAACTCTGCCATGATCATGTGTGGTCCAGAAAACCGTCTCCTGCTAGCTGTGCAATTGAATTAAAAAATAACTACACTCTGAAATTGACATTTTTTAAAATTTGACACAACCCCAATTCTATCATCTGTCACCCCAGTCCAACCCCCTCAATTGTTTGGCCTGCTCTGTTAGGTATGTAAGCGCCATATGGCTTGGAGCTCGGTCATGGCTATGGGGACCTCTTGATGGCATTTGTGTTGATCTGTGATTGTGAGTGTCTCTCGATCCCGCAGATTCCTAGCTGGTGTGTGATATAAAGGGAGGAGATGGAAGTGGCAGTCACGATTGGGCCAGACAGCCTGCTCCAGGTCAATGGAGCCGACCAGGGAGGCAGCCGCTGGAAGCAGCCTAACGATGACTCAGTAAGATGGGATTGAACGATGAAGTAGTGATGTGGTTCCCCATGTTTTTTTTTTTATAGTTTTTTTTAGTTGCTGGGATTTTTATTTTAGGTGGGTTGGTGCTAATTTAGGGAGGACTGTCTTGCACAGTAATGTTAGAGGAAACACTAAGAAAGACTTGACCACCGATAGCGAGGAGAATTGCTGTTGGTTGAGAATTTGTGTGGGTGTGAAAGACCAACACGGCGCAAAAATCTATTTCCTATATGGGATTCTTTTGTTTTGAACGATGGCGCAAACTGAAGTGTCTGTGTCCAGGACCGCAGTTCCAGTCCGTCTGTCCTGCGCTGTGTGACCAGTACGTGGAAGGAGGGCTTGCTGAACAGAAAGAGGCCATTCGTGGGCCGCTGCTGCCATTCTTGCACGCCGCAAAGTCAGGTGAGCTGAGCCGTGGTCTAGTTTACTAGCCGTTGACTTACTCAAACCCCAGCCTGGTGATCCCGAGTATTGCTTGGTTGTGTTCATTAGGGCTTTGATTAATCAATCAAGTATTTTGTTAATGATATAGCAATGTTCTCTACCTATATAGTACTCTTAATACCCCCAATTCATGTTAAGTTCAAAAGAATACAAGATATAAATTGCTGACACCAGGTTTTCTTCTGTTTGGTGCCTACATATTCTTTACACCAAACATAAGAAAAAGACTGAAACAGGAAGGGACTAATTAATTCCACCTGGAGGACGGAAAGTTTTCCACTGAATAGATTCTATGGCTGATTCTCCCCGATCTGCCCCATCCTCCATTTTAGGTAGAGCCAAACCATTGTTGGTGATATTCGATTTCGTAGAAGCCCAGCGCATTAACTTATGCATACGTTTCTGTGTCCCAGCTTGCAATAGATTTACCTGACAGCTCCTCTGTTTTCTTCCAGGCGAGACTCTTCAACTCGAGCATTCCTTCTCTAGGACTGCGCAACGTGATTTACATCAATGAGACCCACACCAGGTAAGCCCACCACAGCACTTTAAGTCATTGGTCGTTCGTTTCTCTTTTTAATAGACCTTTTTCATTTGGCGGTGTATTCAAACGCTGTTCAACATGTTGTGCCGACGTTCAACGTTTATTTCAAGCACGCAGGTTTGACACCTGGTACAGTGTAGTAGATATGCTGTACTTCAAACGACATGTACTTGCCACTTGTCTATGAAGGTCAGGGTGTCCCTGTGAAACAGTGGAAAACATAAGGATGAATAATTGACTGTCAACGGACACCAGCCACTCCTATCCGGTGACTGACCTCAGTGGTCCCAAAGTTGGCGATGGCTACCTTGTGCCTTACAAAACAACAGGACAAATGCATATGTTCATGTCAACAAAACACTAACTTGTATATTTGACAAAAGAAGTCTTATGACAGGTGGATTTTGGTGGTGGTAGGGTTGTGGAATTGCTTTAAAAAAAATGTAAATAATGACACGTATTTCACTGTAACCATATTACTGTACAAGATAATGTCAACATTTAAATTCCACCCAAGTTGATCCTGCGCTTTGGTGGACTACAGCTGTTACAATGTAATCATTTTGTTTAAATTTGTTTCTGTAAGGCTACGGTAACTATGTTAATAGTATATACTTGTGATTGGGTGCACTCTGATTGTTGTGGTTACTGTGTATGCAGATTGTGACAAGTGTTCCCTGTGGTCTTGCAGACATCGTGGCTGGCTGGCCCGCAGGCTCAGCTATGTGCTGTTTGTTCTGGAGAGGGACGTCCAGAAGGACATGTTCGCTCGCAACGTGGTGGACAATGTACTCAACAACAGCAGGTATCACAGAGAGACACAGGGGGAGGGAGGGAGGGAGGGAGGGATGGAGAGGGGAGGATGAAGGGAAAAGGGAACCAGCAGGGATTTGGAAGAAGAGACTATGTACCATGATTATTCAGTAAATTACTTCATCTCCTTTTGAACTGACTTCATTGACTTGAAGACAAACCAACCCTTGGTTTCATCTCTAATGTATTTATATCAGAGGTTGTGATGGAAAGGAGATCATGTATTGGTGCATAGCCAAAGAGACAAAGCAGACAACTCTCATGAGTTTAACAGTGCGTTTTATAACAGTAATTTCCCATGAACGGTACCCTTGAAACTGTCATCCTGAGCATAGCTCCCTTGAAACTCTTGAGTATAATGCCTTTCGAACCTCCATTAGCTTTTGATTTTCCAGTAGAAGAAGAATCAGAAGAATGCTGGTCTCTGACACTACTTGTCTGTCCCAGGGTGGAGAGTGCAATTGTGGAGGTGGCCACTGAGTTGGATCCTGCCGCCACCGAGGCAGGGGTGGAACATAAAGCGGTCAGCAAGGTGAGGCGGAAAGCCAGAGGGTTCCTGCAAGAGATGGTGGCCAACATCTCCCCAGCCTTCATCAGGTACAGCACCTTTCAGCGAGTCCTCTACTCTCAAAGCACTTAATGTAATGTTCTTTGGCGCTGGCAGGGTTCCCACCGGCCTTTTGAAATAATTGAAAATGGGCGATGTCGTGGTTTAGGAATCACAATGTCCTTGAAGTCTGAAAATGTGTGGTTATTTTCAAACAAATGTTTCGTTTTGTCTGTGGATATTGCTGCCAATCAGATAACAACACAGATTTGTATCAATCCTCAAATGCTAGTTCTAATCAATGCTCAGTGCTCAAATGAAGAATGCCGTTTTGTCCCTGTTACAACGAAAGTTGCTAAAATAAATAAATAAAACACTTTGGCAAGTGACAATGCCACTGAAGGAGCCATACTTGTAAATTTTTGTCTTTCAGGCTGACGGGATGGGCTCTTCTCAAGCTCTTCAATGGCTTCTTCTGGAGCATCCAGATCCACAAAGGCCAGCTGGAGATGGTGAAGAAAGCTGCTACGGAGGTTAGAATCACCGCTAACACTTTATACTGCTGGCAAATCAAATCAAATTTTATTTGTCACATACACATGGTTAGCGGATGTTAATGCGAGTGTAGCGAAATGCTTGTGCTTCTAGTTCCGACAATGCAGTAATAACGAACAAGTAATCTAACTAACAATTCCAAAAAACTACTGTCTTATACACAGTGTAAGGGGATAAAGAATATGTACATAAGGATATATGAATGAGTGATGGTACAGAGCAGCATAGGCAAGATACAGTAGATGATATCGAGTACAGTATAACATATGAGATGAGTATGTAAACAAAGTGGCATAGTTAAAGTGGCTAGTGATACATGTATTACATAAGGATGCAGTCGATGATATTGAGTACAGTATATACGTATGCATATGAGATGAATAATGTAGGGTAAGTAACATTATATAAGGTAGCATTGTTTAAAGTGGCTAGTGGTATATTTACATTTCCCATCAATTCCCATTATTAAAGTGGCTGGAGTTGAGTCAGTGTCATTGACAGTGTGTTGGCAGCAGCCACTCAATGTTAGTGGTGGCTGTTTAACAGTCTGATGGCCTTGAGATAGAAGCTGTTTTTCAGTCTCTCGGTCCTAGCTTTGATGCACCTGTACTGACCTCGCCTTCTGGATGACAGCGGGGTGAACAGGCAGTGGCTCGGGTGGTTGATGTCCTTGATGATCTTTATGGCCTTCCTGTAGCATCGGGTGGTGTAGGTGTCCTGGAGGGCAGGTAGTTTGCCCCCGGTGATGCGTTGTGCAGACCTCACTACCCTCTGGAGAGCCTTACGGTTGAGGGCGGTGCAGTTGCCATACCAGGCGGTGATACAGCCCGCCAGGATGCTCTCGATTGTGCATCTGTAGAAGTTTGTGAGTGCTTTTGGTGACAAGCCCGAATTTCTTCAGCCTCCTGAGGTTGAAGAGGCGCTGCTGCGCCTTCTTCACGATGCTGTCTGTGTGAGTGGACCAATTCAGTTTGTCTGTGATGTGTATGCCGAGGAACTTAAAACTTGCTACCCTCTCCACTACTGTTCCATCGATGTGGGTAGGGGGGTGTTCCCTCTGCTGTTTCCTGAAGTCCACAATCATCTCCTTAGTTTTGTTGACGTTGAGTGTGAGGTTATTTTCCTGACACCACACTCCGAGGGCCCTCACCTCCTCCCTGTAGGCCGTCTCGTCGTTGTTGGTAATCAAGCCTACCACTGTTGTGTCGTCCGCAAACTTGATGATTGAGTTGGAGGCGTGCATGGCCACGCAGTCGTGGGTGAACAGGGAGTACAGGAGAGGGCTCAGAACGCACCCTTGTTGGGCCCCAGTGTTGAGGATCAGCGGGGAGGAGATGTTGTTGCCTACCCTCACCACCTGGGGGCGGCCCGTCAGGAAGTCCAGTACCCAGTTGCACAGGGCGTGGTCGAGACCCAGGGTCTCGAGCTTGATGACGAGCTTGGAGGGTACTATGGTGTTGAATGCCGAGCTGTAGTCGATGAACAGCATTCTCACATAGGTATTCCTCTTGTCCAGATGGGTTAGGGCAGTGTGGTTGAGATTGCATCGTCTGTGGACCTATTTGGGCGGTAAGCAAATTGGAGTGGGTCTAGGGTGTCAGGTAGGGTGGAGGTGATATGGTCCTTGACTAGTCTCTCAAAGCACTTCATGATGACTGATGTGAGTGCTACGGGGCGGTAGTCGTTTAGCTCAGTTACCTTAGCTTTCTTGGGAACAGGAACAATGGTGGCCCTCTTGAAGCATGTGGGAACAGCAGACTGGTATAGGGATTGATTGAATATGTCCGTAAACACACCGGACAGCTGGTCTGCGCATGCTCTGAGGGCGCGGCTGGGGATGCCATCTGGGCCTGCAGCCTTGCGAGGGTTAACACGTTTAAATGTCTTACTCACCTCGGCTGCAGTGAAGGAGAGACCGCATGTTTTCGTTGCAGGCCGTGTCAGTGGCACAGTATTGTCCTCAAAGCAGGCAAAAAAGTTATTTAGTCTGCCTGGGAGCAAGACATCCTGGTCCGTGACTGGGCTGGATTTCTTCCTGTAGTCCGTGATTGACTGTAGACCCTGCCACATGCCTCTTGTGTCTGAGCCGTTGAATTGAGATTCTACTTTGTCTCTGTACTGGCGCTTAGCTTGTTTGATAGCCTTGCGGAGGGAATAGCTGCACTGTTTGTATTCGGTCATGTTACCAGACACCTTGCCCTAATTAAAAGCAGTGGTTCGCGCTTTCAGTTTCACACGAATGCTTCCACCAATCCACGGTTTCTGGTTAGGGAATGTTTTAATCGTTGCTATGGGAACGACATCTTCAACGCATGTTCTAATGAACTCGCACATCGAATCAGCGTATTCGTCAATGATGTTATCTGATGCAATACGAAACATCTCCCAGTCCACGTGATGGAAGCAGTCTTGGAGTGTGGAGTCAGCTTGGTCGGACCAGCGTTGGACAGACCTCAGCGTGGGAGCCTCTTGTTTTAGTTTCTGTCTGTAGGCAGGGATCAACAAAATGGAGTCGTGGTCAGCTTTTCCGAAAGGGGGGCGGGGCAGGGCCTTATATGCGTCGCGGAAGTTACAGTAACAATGATCCAAGGTCTTTCCACCCCTGGTTGCGCAATCGATATGCTGATAAAATTTAGGGAGTCTTGTTTTCAGATTAGCCTTGTTAAAATCCCCAGCTACAATGAATGCAGCCTCCGGATAAATCGTTTCCAGTTTGCAGAGAGTTAAATAAAGTTCGTTCAGAGCCATCGATGTGTCTGCTTGGGGGGGGATATATACGGCTGTGATTATAATCGAAGAGAATTCTCTTGGTAGATAATGCGGTCTACATTTGATTGTGAGGAATTCTAAATCAGGTGAACAGAAGGATTTGAGTTCCTGTATGTTTCTTTCATCACACCATGTCACGTTGGCCATAAGGCATACGCCCCCGCCCCTCTTCTTACCAGAAAGATGTTTGTTTCTGTCGGCGCGATGCGTGGAGAAACCCGTTGGCTGCACCGCTTCGGATAGCGTCTCTCCGGTGAGCCACGTTTCCGTGAAGCAAAGAACGTTACAGTCTCTGATGTCCCTCTGGAATGCTACCCTTGCTCGGATTTCATCAACCTTGTTGTCAAGAGACTGGACATTGGCAAGAAGAATGTTAGGGAGTGGTGCACGGTGTGCCCGTCTCCGGAGTCTGACCAGAAGACCGCCTCGTTTCCCTCTCTTTCGGAGTCGTTTTTTTGGGTCGCTGCATAGGAACCACTCCGTTGTACTGTTTGTAAGGCAGAACACAGGATCCGCTTCGCGAAAAACATATTCTTGGTCGTACTGATGGTGAGTTGACGCTGATCTTATATTCAGTAGTTCTTCTCGACTGTATGTAATGAAACCTAAGATGACCTGGGGTACTAATGTAAGGAATAACACGTAAAAAAACAAAACTGTAGTTTCCTAGGAACGCGAAGCGCCAGCGTGAAGAATGTCTTCCATGTTTTAGAATATGTAAATAACCTTTTGATAGATTAACATTTTATGCATGATCTGTAACATTTGTCATTAAAGGTACACTATGAAATTGAGTCGTTTACCTTAAATGTTGGTGTGTGACTGTATGGTTCATGGAATTTATATAAATGTATTGCTTCACTAAACCATTCAAACCTTAGTCCTGGTCAATCATGGGACCCTTTCTGTCTACCCCGGGGACAGAGCTTCCGCAATGTTACCTTGACCGTGTTTTTTTGTGTGTGGATAAAGCTACGTCAGTCTTAGGTTTAGCTGTCTTGACATAAGGTGTAGTTTAGATGACCATTACCACCTTGAACCATCATTGATTGCTCCTATCACTTCCATTGATTGTTAGCTATTGATGGCTAGAGTTAGCTGAGGTTTGTTGTGGCTGTTTAAAGAACCAAACCATGGATTATAATTTCTCCTGGCCAATACTGTTGACTACTTCCAGGGTTAGGAAATGTCTAACATCCTGAACTTACCCTTTTTTTATAGGGTGTTCACGCACTGCTCTAACATGTAGTGAAATCTGGGTAAATTCAAGAGGGTACTACTAAATTAATGTCTAAACCTAGTATTCTTTAGCCTTTGTCAATATGAATCACATACAAATAATCAATAGATTGTTCTCTACAGTAGTACAACCTTTAATGTGCTTGTACTTAATAGTGTTTTAAATAATAACTTCAGTTTGTTGTGACCGTTTAGATCGCCCTACTCATGGTTGTATTTCTTCCATATTTCAGCATTGGGAGGTGTTAACATTAGGCGTTTCCACGCTTTGGGTCAATCAATGTCATCTTGACACCCTCGTCATTTTAATCTCCAGATCCGCGGCGTTCTATTCCTCTAACCCAGTTCAATCAATGTGTTTCTATGGCAATTTTAAATGGGGAGGCTCACAAAATTCACAATGCAAACTGGAACAGATTATTATTATTTTTAATCAGGGAGGGTAGATATGGAAATTCAGTCTGTTTGCTTTACACTGAACAAAAATATAAACCCAACCATTTAAAAGATTTTGCTGAGTTCATAAGGAAATCTGCCAATTTTAAATAAATTCATGAAGGCCTAAATCCATGGATTTCACACGACTGGGCATAGGCCCACCCACTTGGGAGCCAGGCCCAGCCAATCATAATGAGTTTTGCCCCACAAAAGAGCTTTTATTACAGACAGTAATACTACTCAGCACCTCCCCTCAGATGATCCCACAGGTGAAGAAACTGCATGTGGAGGTCCTGTGCTGGCGTGGTCACACGTTGTGAGGCGGCACAACTTGAGATGTGGCATTGTTTGTGGCCTTTTAATGTCCCCAGCACAAGGCGCACCTGTGTAATGATCATGCTGTATTTTCAACATCTTGATATGCCACACCTGTCAGGTGGATGGATTATCTTGACAAATGCTTAAAATCACAACAAATAGGGATCTAAACAAATTTTTGCACAAAATTTGAGAAATAAGCTAACTTTGCAGATGGAAAATGTAGAATCTTTTATTTCAGCTCATGAACCATGGAACCAACACTTTACATGTTGAGTTTATATTTGTGTGTACGTACACTGCATAAGGAAAGTATTCAAACCGCTTGACTTTTTCCACATTTTGTTACATCACAGCCGTTCTAAAATTGATTAAATAGTTTTTTTCCCCCTTGTGAATCTACTCGCAATACCCCATAATGACAAAGCAAAAACAGGTTTTTAGAAATGTTTGGAAATTACAAAAACAGTTCGTTTTCAGGCCCTTTACTCAAGTACTTTGTTGAAGTGTCTTTGGCAGCGATTACAGTCTTGAGTCTTCTTGGGTATGATGCTAAAAACTTGGCACACCTGTATTTGGGGAGTTTCTCCCTTCTCTGCAGATCCTCAAGTGCTCAGTTTGGCTGGAGAGCATTGCTGCACAGCTATTTTCAGGTCTCTAAAGAGATGTTTGATCTGGCTGAAGTCTGGGCTCTGGCTGGGCCACGAGGACGTTGAGACTTGTCCCGAAGCCACTCCTGCGCTGTCTTGGCTGTGTGCTTAGGGTTGTGGTCCTGTTGGAAGGTGAACCTTTGCCCAAGTCTGAGGTTCTGACTGCTCTGTAGCAGATATTCATCAAGGATCGTTCTGTACTTTGCTCCATCTATCTTTCCCTCGATCCTGACTAGTCTCCCAGTCCCTGTCGCTGAAAAACATCCCCAGAGCAAGATGCTGTCACCACCATGCTTCACTGTAGGGATAGTGCCAGGTTTCCTCCAGGTGTGACTCTTGGTTTCATCAGACCAGAGAATTTTGTTTCTCATGGTCTGAGAGTCTACAGGTGCCTGTTGGCATACTCTAGTGACAGGCACGACAGCCCGCTTGAGGGGTGGCTTCCATCTGGCCACTCTACCATCAAGGCCTGATTTGGTGGAGTGCTGCAGAGATGGTTGTCCTTCTGGAAGGTTCTCCTGTCTCCACAGAGGAACTCTGTCAGAGGAGCTCTGTCAGTGACCCATAGGTTCTTGGTCACCACCCTGACCAAAGCCCTTCTCCCCCGATGGCTCAGTTTGGCTGGGCGGTCAGCTCTAGGAACTCTTGGTGGTTCCAAACTTCTTCCATTTAAGAATGGAGGCCACTGTGTTCTTGGGGACCTTCAATGCTGCAGAAATGTTTTGATACCCTTCCCCAGATCTCTGCCTCGGCACAATCCTGTCTATGAGCTCTATGGACAATTCCTTCGACGTGGCTTGGTATTTGCTCTGACATGCACTGTCAACTGTGGGACCTTATATAGACAGGTGTGTGTGCCCCTTTCCAAATCATGTCCAATCAATTGAATTGACCACAGGTGGACTCAAATCAGGTAGAAACATCTCAAGGATGATCAATGGAAACAGGATGTGCCTGAGCTCAATTTCTAGTCTCATAGTAAAGGGTCTGAATACCTTTGTAAATAAGATATTTCTGTTTTTTGTTTTTAATGAATTAGCCAACATTTCTATAAACTTGTTTTTGTTTTGTCATTATAGGGTATTGTGTGTAGATTGAGAAATGTATTTAATCAAATTTTAGAATAAGGCTGTAACATAACAAAATGTGGGGAAAAGGGATGGATTCTGAGTACACTGTATATATGGTCGAAACCCAGGGTCTGGGCTATTATTTTTCGGATGCAGTTCTCTATTGAATAAAATAATAAATTTTATGGGTGAACACCATGCCCTTTTAACCATGGCCTAAATTGTTGTTGTTTTTTGTCTGTGTTTTGCAGTACAACGCTCCCCTTGTCTTCCTGCCCGTGCACAAGTCTCACATCGACTACCTGCTCATCACCTTTATCCTCTTCTGCCACAACATCAAGGCCCCCCACATCGCCGCCGGGAATAACCTCAACATCCCCATATTCAGGTGAGCGTTCAACTGGAAGAAGACCCATCCTAGATGCTGATCTAGATCAGTTTTGCTGATCTTGGTCCGCCCTTCGCCTAATGATTTTGGAAAGGTAAGTTGGTCCTAAATCTGTGCCTAACTGCCTAGCACTACCTGGTTGAAGCTGATCTCAGGTCTGATAATGGATGAGGTTAGAATCAAGGTAGAAGAAACTGAACCTAGATCTGCACTTGGAAGGAAATGCATTTCAAATCACCTGTGCAATGTGGAAGTTATTGAGCTAGCCTAGCCATTAGAGTTGTTTTAAATATGCCATCCAGATGCAGGATTGGTTTAGTTTTCTTATTAGACTGTATTATTTCAGTGAATGACTGGGCTTGCTTATTTTTTCAGCACATTGATACGTAAACTGGGAGGATTCTTCATTCGGCGAAAACTTGACGAGACGCCAGACGGAAAGAAGGATGTCTTGTACAGATCTCTATTATATGTAGTAAGTCTACAGAGGATAATGGTATCCCCTTTACGGTACTTATTAGCTTGACAGAGCACTGTGTATCTGTCCATGAGAGAAAAGGAATGTGTACATGTGTCCATCTGCCTTAGTGTAAAGTGCCTCTGGGGCTCTGCTAATGGCTTTAGTCTATTACACCATGTTTGGTGAAATGTGGATATGCTGGTGTAACAGTATAGCTTCCGTCCCTCTCCTCACCCCAACCTGGGCTCGAACCAGGGACCCTCTGCACACATCAACCACAGTCACTCACGAAGCATCATTACTCATCGCTGTACAAAAGCCCTTGCAGAACAACTATTTCTAAGTCTCAGAGCGAGTGACGTCACCGACTGAAACACTATTAGCGCTCACCACCGCTAACTAGCTAGCAATTTCACACCGGCCACACTGGCTAAACTGGCACTAGCTGTGTCTCCCTTGTGACATTGAGGTATTTATTTTAACAAACCTAACGCAATCGTAGCGCAGCCGTACAGCGCTGTCAAGTGGGTGTGTCGGAAATATTTCTGCTATTATCACAGCGGGAATCATGTGCGCAATATCTGGCAGTGACGCGAAAGGTCTGCGTTTTGATGAATTAATAAATAAATTGTAGGTGTGAAGGGCTTGACCACTCACTGGCCAATAAATAATCTCAGAGGCTAAATACTGCATGTGATTTTTGTCTCAAGTTTGTGTAGGTTATTGGGGGTCTTTGTTATCATCAACTCTAATTTGGCTGGAGAGCAAGGAATGTTCTCGACCTAGGACATTGTGGGTTGATACTGTTTATTAAATGGGATACAGTGAAATGCATCCAGATTTGCTTAATATGGTTGTCGTGTTTGCAGTCAACAATGTTCTAGT
This sequence comes from Oncorhynchus kisutch, assembly GCF_002021735.2. Classification (NCBI taxonomy): domain Eukaryota; kingdom Metazoa; phylum Chordata; class Actinopteri; order Salmoniformes; family Salmonidae; genus Oncorhynchus; species Oncorhynchus kisutch. The sequence continues at coordinate 25,052,080 of NC_034193.2, forward strand.
TGGCTTCAACATGTAGTAGGGCTGGGCCATATGGCCTAAAAATCATCTCCATTTACGGTATCTATCGTTAAAAAAAAATTTAAAAAGCATTGTTGCACAATTTAAAGATCAATACACTGCATTTCAAACAGCCAAGAATAATAAAATAAATTGTAAAAGTATACCTCGGCTAATGATCAGCCTTCCACAACCATAAGACCCACTAATAATTGTATTATTTTATGAAAGTAGTTTATATAATATAATATTATTATAATATTTTTAATATTAGGCTCCTATTGATTGTATGTGCGAGTCACAAGATAAATTTGCCATTGATATGGCTATATAGGACTGAATAATTGTAAATATCTTGTCTTTGGTAGTTGGAAGAGACATGCTCTTTAAAAATGGGGATGGATACATGAACACGTGAAACGAAGTATGGAGGTACTGTACCAGTTAAGTTTGGACACATAATCATTCCAGGGTTTTTCTTAATTTTTTACTGTTTTCTACATTGTAGAATAATAGTGAAAACATCTAAACTATGAAATGACACACATGGAATCATGTAGTAACCAAAAGTGTTAAAAAAAAAATATATATATATATATATATATATATATATTTGAGAATCTTCTAAGTAGCCACCCTTTGCCTTGATGACAGCTTTGCACACTCTTGGCATTCTCTCAACCAGCTTCATGAGGTAGTCACCTGGAATGCATTTCAATTAACAGGTGTGCCTTAAGTTAATTTGTATAATTTATTTCCTTAATGCGTTAGAGCCAATCAGTTGTGTTGTGACATGGTAGGGGTGGTATACAGAAGATGGCCCTATTTGATAAAAGACCAAGTCCATATTATGGCAACAGCTCAACTAAGCAAAGAGAAATGACAGTCCATTACTTTAAGACATGAAGCTCAGTCAATGTGGAAAATGTCAAGAACGTTTAAAGTTTCTACAAGTGCAGTTGCAAAAACCATCAAGGGCTATAATGAAACTAACTCTCATGAGGACCGCCACAGGAAAGGAAGACTCAGAGTTACCTCTGCTGCAGAGGTTCATTAGAGTTGCCAGCCTCAGAAATTGCAGCTCAAATAAATGTTTCACGGAGTTCAAGTAACAGACGCATCTCAACATCAACTGTTCAGAGGAGACTGCGTGAATCAGGCCTTTGCTGAAAAGAATTGCTCGAATTGCTGAAAAGAAACCACTAACACAGGATACCAATAAGAAGAAGAGACTTGCTTGGGCCAAAGAAACACGATCAATGGACATTAGACCGGTGGAAATCTGTCCTTTGGTCTGATGAATCCAAATTTGAGATTTTTGGATCCAAACGCTGTGTCTTTGTGAGACACAGATTAGGTGAATGGATGATCTCTGCATGTGTGGTTCTCACTGTGAAGCATGGAGGAGGTGGTGTGATGGTGTGGGGCTGCTTTGCTGGTGACACTGTCAGTGATTTATTTAGAATTTAAGGCCCACTTAACCAGCATGGCTACCACAGCATTCTACAGCGATATGCTATCCCATCTGGTTTGCGCTTAGTGGGGATACAATTCGTTTTTTCAACAGGACAATGACCCGAAACACACCTCCAGGCTGTGTAAGGGCTATTTGACCATGAAGGAGAGTGATGGAGTGCTGCATAAGATGACCTGGCCTCTACAATTACCTGACCTCAACCCAACTGAGATGGTTTGGGATGAGTTGGACTGCAGAGCGAAGGAAAAGCAGCCAACAAGTGCTCAGCATGTGTGGGAACTCCTTCAAGACTATTGAAAAAGCATTCCTCATGAAGCTGGTTGAGTGTGCAAAGCTGTCAAGGCAAAGGGTGGCTACTTTGAAGAATCTCAAATATAAAATTCATTTGTATTTGTTTAAACTTTGGGTGGGGGTTATATGATTCCAAATGTGGTATTTCATAGTTTTGTCTTCACTATTGTTCTACAATATATTTAAAAAATAAAAACCCTTGAATGAGCAGGTGTGAAAAGCATGAGGGCAAAAGCCTCCATAGGCTACTTGGCTAATGCAGGGTCATAATTTTTAAAAGACACACCAACACATTGCTGTTGAATCAGACTTTGTTACAGTAGGGTAGTTTGAGGGCTTGGTTGTTTATCTAATGACCCGGGAGGAAGCAATTGTGCGGGGAAAATAACTGACTAAATACAAGGGCCACTGGCATCATTGCATCTCTTGTTTCGTGATGGGGTCTATTTCCCAGCTCTGTCAAATGTCACGGGACTATTTAAAGCCAAAGCATCGATTCCCCTAAAGCCTTTACACTGTCCCGAAGCTGTAGACCAGTTGGAACACACTGCATTTATTACAGAATGGGGACAAAAGCTCACGCACACCATAACTGTGGTCGGTTAACCACAGTAGGGGGCTGTTGCATCTCTTGCTTTTGCCTCTGTTATAGGGACCACCTGCTGGGTGCCGACGAGTGGTGGCTACTTGCACCAATTCAACACACAGAATCGTCAGAATTAACAAATGTCAGCTGGTATTCTGGTCAGATGCACTAGGTTGCACTTGGCTGTCCATTGTTCTGGTGTGTGTTGTGCACCCGGGAGTAGAAATTGGCAATTTAGTTCTAGATGAGTAGATGAAACCCATGTAAGCATGTCTCAAAAACAGCTAATTTATCATATTGCTAATCTATTCCCCCCCCCCCCCCCCCTCCCCTAGTACACAGAGGAGTTGCTGAGGCAGCAGCAGTTCCTGGAGGTCTTCCTGGAGGGCACGCGCTCTCGCAGCGGCAAGCCCTCCCCGGCACGCGCCGGCATGCTCTCCATTGTCGTGGACGCCCTGTGCAACGGCGTCATCCCCGAAGTGATGGTGGTGCCCGTGGGCATCTCCTATGACCGCATCCTCGAGGGCAACTACAACAGTGAGCAGCTGGTACGGACGTGTGTTTGCGGGCGGGGCAGGCAAAGGAGTGTGTGTGTGATGGGTTCTGTGTGTTGGATTTGTGTTGGCGTATGTTTTGTAGTTGGGGGAATATCTCTGAATACCTCCCTAAATGTGTATGTATTTGCTGTAAGTATATAACCATAGAGCTATGTGTGAATTATATTTCTGTCTACAACCCTCAGGGGAAGCCGAAGAAGAATGAGAGTCTGTGGGGTGTCGCGTGCGGAGTGTTACGGATGCTGCGGAAGAACTACGGCTGTGTGAGAGTGGACTTCACCCAGCCGTTCTCTTTGAAAGTGAGGACTGAGAGCGAGACCTTAACACACTCCCTCTTTTAACCTACCAAGAGTCAACTAACTCCCATTGTAAAGTACACCAGAGTCGTGTTAAGGGCACAATATAGAAAATGATAATTAGTGTTTGTTAGTGGATAAGTCCAGGTAGTCCCTACCTGTTTCAGTCCGTCGTCTTTCGTGGGGTGCCTAATGAACACGTCCCAGTCTTAACCGCTCACAGAGGAGATGAAATTCGTTTTAAATACTTTCTAAAGAAAGTTCTTGTGTAAGTGGGGCAGATTTGTGGAAAGGTTGTTGAAACACTGTGGGTGAAATTTGTCACACGAGTACTAGACCCTGTTTCCTAAAGCATCTTAAGGCTAAATTCATTGTTAGAACCTTCATAGGAGCATTTTATAAATCTCCAAGCTGTTGCTCAAAACCATTGCTACTTAAGTTGCGCTGAAAAACGCTTATTCACCTACTTCCTCAGACCACTCGTAGAACAGCTAAGTACAGCATTAGATGCTTCCCCCCCCCTTCCCATGGCACTTTACACAGAAGATCTCCACTAAACATGGAATCAAGATGTTTATCTGTCTCTGAACGCTGATAACTTCAGAATGAAATTGACTACAAATGAAGTAACCAATGCTTTTGCAATTGTTTCAAACGAGGGAAGGCTTGAAAGATGCTTCAAGTGCAAACCGAGATGACTGCATTTAATAGATAAATACAAGTATTGGCTATTTAGACCTATATTTAAATCATATTGAAATAATACAGTTCATGTTCTACACGGTGTACAAAACATTAGGAACAACTGCTATTTCCATGATCGCTTGTTAAGACAGACATCGATGGACTGAGACATGGATTGTTTGTGTCATTCAGAGGGTGAATGGGCAAAACAAAAGATTAAAGTGCCTTTGAACTGGGTAATGTAGTAGGTGCCATGCGCACAGGTTTGAATGTGTCAAGAACCGCAATGCTGGCGGGATTTTCACGCTCAACATTTTCCTGTGTATCAAGAATTGGCCACCACCCATTCTTGATACAGAATGATACTGTAAGTGTATTTTGCTTATTGTAGGCTACGGTGTAATTTTTCCTTCAATACATTTGTGTGCAATGATGTGCCACATCTGTGATTTTAGTGCATTATTATAGCCAAGGGTTAGTGTTAGAATTACCTGCCTTAATATCCGCAGCCATATACAGTGCCTTCAGAATGTATTCATACCACTTCATTTATTCCCCATTTTTTTTTTGACCGATTTTTCCCTCACCCATCTACATACAATTCCCTATAATGACAGTGCAATTTTTTGGGGGACATCTCTGGGACGCTGGCCTAGAAGGGGACAAGTACATTCATGTCTAAGTTCTTAACTGTTGACGTTGAGACGGGTGTTTTGCAGGTACTATTTAATGAAGTTGCCAGTTGAGGACTTATAAGGTGTCTGGTTCTCAAACTTGTCCTCTTGCTCAGTTGTGCACCGGGGGCTCCCACTCTTTCTATTTTGGTTAGGGCCCGTTTGTGCTGTTCTCTGAAGGGAGTAGGACACAGTATTGTCCCAGATCTTCAGTTTGTTGGCAATTTCTCACATGGAATAGCCATAATTTATTAACAAGTATAGACTGACGAGTTTCAGAAGAAAGTTCTTTGTTTCGGGCCATTTTGAGCCTGTAATTGAACCCACAAATGCTGACGCTCCAGATACTCAACTAGTCTAAACCAAGCCTGTTTTATTGCTTCTTTAATCAGGACAACAGTTTTCAGCTGTGCTAACATAATTGCAAAAGGGTTTTCTAATGATCAATTAGCCTTTTAAAATGATAAACTTGGATTAGCTAACAACATGCTATTGGAACACAGGAGTGATGGTTGCTGATAATGGGCCTCTGTACGCCTATGTAGATATTTCATTAAAAAATCTGCCGTTTCCAGCTGCAATAGTCATTTACAACATTAACAATGTCTACACTCTTTCTGTTCAATTTGAGGTTATTTTAATGGACAAAAGCAACAGACAAAAAATCTTTCAAAAACCAGGACATTTCTAAGTGACTCCAAACTTTTGAATGGTATTGTATGTAAATGAAAAACAGAAATGTCTCATTTTCAATAAATGTGCAAACAATTGTAAAAACATGTTTTCACTGTCATTATGGGGTATTGTGTGTGTGTGTGTGTGTGTGTGTAGATGGCTGAACGGGGAAAAAATCTCTTTTTTGTATTCATGCTGTAACAAAACAAGATGGATTAAGTCGAGGGGTATGAATAGGTTCTGAAGGCACTGTAGGTGATTTCTCTCCCGTCAGTATTGTGAAGTAACGCCGCAGTTAGGGAACGTTCTCTCCGTGGGCTTTTGGGAAATGCACGTTAAATCTTCAACCGTTGTAGGAATGACTCATCGTCCAAGCACTCGTTAGCCTAAGTTCCATCGCTATCGGGAAACCCAGCCCCCATCTGTGCAAAGAAATACTGTACAACTCAATCTACAGCATGATTTCATAGGGAAGTTTATCATCGGGAATGTTAATGTGTGTTACAAACAGGTGAATATTTAACAAGGAGTTCAACTGTTGTTAAATGGTCAACTGTTTGTTAAATGGTCAACTGTTTGTTAAATGGTCAACTGTTTGTTAAATGGTCAACTGTTTGTTAAATGGTCAACTGTTTGTTAAATGGTCGGCGTGACGCCATGCCTTCACCCTTTTCAATCGATTTGAAATCAGTTTATTTTGCTCACTGCCAATTACTCATGCGAGATGTCGCCCTATCTTTTTGTGTGTCCTTAAGGAGTACCTGGACACGCAAAGAAGTCGGCATATTCCTCCCACCCTCTCCCTGGAACAGACCTTGGTGCCCACCATCATCGATGCACAGTATGTACACATTCACACTGTCTTTTGGACCAGGCCTATGTGATTCCATTGGATTGAAATGAACTTTATTCCCAAGTGGGAAGTATATGTTCAACGGCTCACATACCATCACATCAATAAGACATTTAACATGCACATTATGGACATAGTGCTGATTCCATGTATTTTTACTAAGTCTTATTCTGTTTTCAAGTGAAACACAATACCTTGCTCTTGTTAAAGCTTTAAGAATTGATTTGTGTGTGCTGAATTTTTGTGTGTTGGTTCAGGCCGGATCAGGCCCAGTTTGAGGGCGAGCAGGAGGAGCAGCCCAACTCCAGGGACCTGTCGGACGAACCCTGGAGAAGACAGGTCATCGCCAACCTGGCCAAGCACGTACTCTTCAGTAAGTAACGATAACACCCCCTCTTATAGGCCTTAGTCCTATGTTGGTCTTGTGTGGCTCAGTCGGTAAGAGCAAGGTGCTAGCAACACCACGGTGGCAGTTTCAATTCCCGGAGGGATCACAAACGCATATTTTTTATATATATATATATATATGCACTTTATTATAGTCCAAATGTAGTCATTTATTGAAACCATACTCCACATGCACCGTCAGTGGGGCCACCAACGAAAAGTGTAAGCAAATGATGGTTCAAATGCATCCCATGACATTTTCAGATACAGATAATTGGTTTAGAGTAGTGTACCCTTCAGCCCACGACTTTGTCTAGCGTAAGGGCATTTTCTTCATCCAATTTATTTTATTAATATAACACATGTTCTTATGTACCTGTAAATGTGTGCATTTGTAGAAAGTATATTTCCTGTGTTATTCATATAATATCCACTTATCTAGTCCCCCTCACATTTGTTCTCTTGTTATCTGCTTACTGCACTTTGACTTTCCTTATCACTCCTCTCACCAAGAGCACCCCCTTTTTTACTAAACAAATCCTATACTGAAGGATATGACCTTAGAACTTCATTTTTCATGATCCCCGACAACAATCTGCTTTGTGCTGTGGTCTGAAAACAAACCGGTTCTCCCTAGCTTCATTCAGGGGCATTCTCCTCAGCTAGTCCTATTCGTGTCAGCCAATCAGCTGCTACAGAGCCATATGGCATGTTGTTCTCAGCCAATCCCAGCGAGGGGAGGATAGAGGATCTGGTCAGGGGTGGAATTGCAGTATCAGTGGCTGCAGTTGTAAATGTTTTACACCCCGGCTGACATTAAACCCAAGATTAGGCACTGAAGACACCCTCTCTGTGGTCAGATTGTACTGTATTGTATTATTTAAATTATGCCTTTTGTAAACCCACACACACACTCTCTTGCTCTTTCTCTCTTGCGTCTAGTTCTCTCCCTCACGTCTTATCTTTCGCTCTCTCTCTCTCTCTCCCTCTTTATCATGTTCAGCCTATTCCCAGTCTTATCTTGTACCCCTTTTTTTGTCCCTTTTTGTTAGAACAATATAGAAATCACAAACCCTAGACAAATTCTAACACATTTTCCACCTTTTTATAGAGCTCCATCTCACTTCAGGAAGTGACATCTTGTCTGCTTAGTTGAGAGTTCAAAAGGACGAATTTCACAAGGGCCCGTATTCAGTGTCTCAGAGTAGGAGTACTGTTCTAAGGTCAGGTCCCCCATGTCCATGAAATTGTGTTCATTATGAACTAAAAGGTCAGGCTGATCCTAGATTAACACCCCTACTCTGAGACGCTTTAGGAATACAGGCCCTGACCTGTCTTAGCTCCAGCTGACACTCATGTTATTTAGAGACAGTCGCTCACTGTTTACTGTCCTTTCTCTCGGTCATCCATCTGGGCTTCCTGACTGTGACCCTGGTCGGATAACATGTCATCTCTGTTTCCCCTCCCACAGCGGCTAACAAGTCCTCAGCGGTCATGTCCACCCACATTGTAGCCTGTCTGCTCCTTTACAGACACAGACAGGTAAGCAGCCCTACTTTTCACAGGAATAAGATCCAACGGTCATGTTTTGGTTCAAGGCCTTGCATTAAAGTGATTGATCCCCATTCACGGTTTGATGTGCTTAACGCTAACCGACGTCAACAACAATAATTAGAATCTGCCTTGACTGCTGTTTATTGGCTCTTCCCAATTTGAGGCCCTTGAGTCATAACCCACATCGAGATGAGCCAATCATTGCAGGTTTTAATTGAGTCTTTGTTGATTTATGTAAAAAAGGAATTACTCCTAGCTGGGTATGATAATGCATAATGTGGATTTTACCCTTTTTTAAATTGTCAATACAATTACACATTGCTACTCAAAGTATACTTTGTATTAGTGCTTAATTATCCTCAGTTTGAATGAACATTGTGGAGGTATTTTATGAATAAACATTGTGGAAGTATTATTTTTCACCACGTCTGTGTGTCTCCCCTTTGCTCCAGGGGGTTGCGCTGTCCAAGCTGGTGGAGGACTTCTTCAACATGAAGGAGGAGATCCTGTCACGGGACTTTGACCTGGGCTTCTCCGGCAACTCCGAGGACGTGGTCATGCACGCTCTCCACCTCCTGGACAACTGTGTGCACGTGACCAGCACCAACCGCAACACGGAGTTCACCATCGCCCCGAGCAAAACGGTGCCGGCGCTGTTCGAGCTCAACTTCTACAGCAACGGCCTCTTCCATGTCTTTATCTCGGACGCCATCATAGGTACTGACACCGCCGCTGTGTTTTGACATAGAGAAACCTATTGAGTGAAATAAAGTACACCAATTCATCCGTTTTTCCCAATTGTGTGTTGCAGCCAAGTCCCTATTGGATTCTGTTCAGATTTCTTTTCTTTTTTCTTTTGTATAAATTTTTGCAGACGTAACTTTAATATATTGAATTTCCTCCACTAATGTACATTTATTTTCATCAATGTCTCACCATCCGTTCTGTCTACCCTTTTTTGTTGTAATTAAAAAAATAAATGTTGCCCTCTCAGCATGCAGTGCTCTGGCATTGCTACGGGAACAGGCGGCATCTGAGGTGGAGGGGGAGCAGGGCGGGCCCAGCATCCTCCTCAGTCAGGAGAGACTGATCCGGAAGGCCGCTGGCCTCTCCCACTTCCTCACCAATGAAGTGGCGGTTGCACCGGTCAGTCACTTCTTCCACCCCCCCCCCCCAGTACACCTATCCCGTGCACTTAACAACCTTGTAACATTCTTGCGCATGTTACTTTACGCACACAACTTCTTGAACAGCCACTCCGTTTTAGTTATTCTCTCGCAATGTTGTTCAAAATGTGTACATAAGAAAATTACACCCCAAAACTATTTTGGTATTTGTTTCATTAGTCCACTGTTGATATAGTCCCAAAATGTTTTGAATTTCAGCGATCAACTTTTCAAGAAATATTCCTTTAAGTGCTAAATGGAACAGATGAGACTGCTTGTGCAGTATTTCTGTTCTGCCAAACCAGTGTTTTCTACCATTTTGATATAACTATGATACAACTGCACCATCTAGTGGGGAAGATAAAGCACTGTTTCCTTGATTCAGGAGTAGGCTTTGGTGGTATACCTGGGTATTCGGAAATGGCCACAGGATGGTTTTTCAATACCATCAAAACAATTTATTTAGAATTATTTTTTCAAGTAAAATGTGAAATATTTGTAGCTACTTTAAGTTAATACCTGTAGTCAACTTGTGTAATACCGAGATTAAGTAGATTGCATTGTTAATTTCACCTGTCACATTAGTTTACATTGAGGCTTAACGTAGTTCCCCAGGACAGTTGAGCCAGTCAAGTGTTTGTTTGAAAATGGCACAATGGGAGAAAGAGGGAGCTGGTATTTGGTTTAACTTGCTTGTAAGCTAAGTAAGTGGCTGAATTAATAAGGAGACGGCACATCCTATAGTGTTAGCTTTCTGCTGTGTTTGAGAAGTCAAAGCTCTTTGCACGAGTTATCTGTACAGCTGCCACTGCTATTTTGATTTCCTTGCGTTTTCTCTCATCTCTGTTCGCGGCCCTTCTCCAAGCAGAGCAGGTTGGCTCATTGCCCTAGCGACTCAGTCTCTGCACAGACAGCGTGAACACATGCTGGTGCTGTTTTTCTGTCAGACAAGCATATGTCAACTTTGTTAATTTGCACAGTGTTTCTCGTTCACGTTCGCTTGTAAAAGTCCAAACTCAACAAAAATGTGTCCCTGTGCCCAAGAACGCCAAGGTTACCTGTCTATATGACTATTTCTCGGTTAGCACTCACATCTAACCATGAAATGCTTTGAAAGACTCCCCCTCGGGAGGCTGAAAATATTCTGCATGGGGCCACAGATCCTCAAAGTTCTAGAGCTGCACCATTGAGAGCATCTTGACTGACTGCATCACCGCTTGGTATGGCAACTGCTTGGCTTCCGGCCACAAGGCACTACAGAGGCTAGTGCATACAGCTCAGTACATCACTGGGGCTGAGCTCCGTGCCTTCCAGGACCTCTATACCAGGCGGTGTCAGAGGAAGAATTTAAAAAAGTCACTCCAGCCACACAAGTCATACTGTTCTCTCTGATTTTGTTTTATACTGTTCAATCAAACCTCAACCAAAAATAATTTTCATAGATTTCTGTATTTCCAGCACTCATTTGAGTGCAACATAGGGCTGCACATATGGGCAAAACATTTTTTATATGTTATGTTTATATTTTTAACAAAATATTGCACTTGCAATTTAGATCAACACTTGGGTGAGCTGTTGGAGTCATGGAAATAGAATGATAGTGGGCACTTAGAATATAGTTTTTGAGAACAAATAAAAAAGCCAGAGGAGTTATTGTGACAGGGTAGGGACCAAAGTGTTGGGCAGTGTTTCCTAGGGGACCCTATAATCTTTGGCTACATTAAGTGTTTTTCTCTGAGCTACTTTATGTAGCTAACAGTCCATGCTTCATATTTTCCTCTTTGATTCAGATGATTGTGTTGCACAAACATGCTGATTTAGGCCTACACCATCTCTGGTATCAGGGTGTATTGGCTAGCTATGTTTACTCAGACTCAGTACATTTACTACCTAGCCAGCAAACTAGCAATTAGCATTAGCAGCTAAAACAATTTATTTTAGCCACAGCTTGCTAAGAACTTACTGTTTGCGGACTGTAAGATACACAAACTAATAGTGTCATTGTAGAACGCTTGTGGATTTATATTAAGACGCAGTGGAAATCCGCATCGTTATCATCAACATCTTGATGCATGTGCTGCATTGACCATGCAGACTGAACGCAAGTGGTCTCGTGGTTGAGCAACAACTGTGCTCCTTGAGTGACGGGGTGGGGCTTGGTCTGTGTGGAAAGTGGCAATGAGAGGGCGGGAGAGGAGAGGGATGACTCAAGTACCAGAGTATACTAATACAAATGGATGCTACACACAACAGAGTAGCGTATCACATTTAACAAACCACACATTGAAATACTGGTATAGAAGGTAAAGTGTAAACCCAAACTGGTCCATGCATCAATATCGGTGTATATAGTATACTCTACTACTACCTACAGGGACTTCAGAAAGTATTCACACCCTTTTACTTTTTCCCAATGTCGGCACTAAAGTAATACTGCAAAACATGGCAAAGCTCAACTTTTTATCCTGAATACAAAGTTTTATGTTTGGGTAAATCCAATAGAACACATTACTGAGTACCACTCTCCATATTTTCAAGCCTAGTGGTGGCTGCATCACGTTATGGGTATGCTTGTAGTTGAATAGGTCTGGGGAGTTTTTCAGGACAAAAATGGGGCTAAGCACAGGCAAAATCCTGGAGGAAAACCTGGTTGTCTGCTTTCCACCAGGCACTGGGAGATTAATTCACCTTTCAGCAGGATAACAACCTAAAACAAGGCCGACTCTACACTATGGTTACTTAACCAAGACAGTGAATGTTGCTGAGTTACTTTTGACTTCAATCTACTTAAATTGATGGCAAGACCTAAAAAATGGTTGTCTAGCAATGATCAACAACCAATTTGACAGCGCTTGAAGAATTTTGAAAATAATGATTGGCAAATGTGGCACAATCCAGGTGTGAATAGCGCATAATGAGTTAGCCAGAAAGACTCACAGCTGTAATTGCTGCCAAAGCTAGTAATACAACGTGTTGACTCAGGGGTGCGATTACTTGTGTAAATGAGATTTCTGTATTTCATGTTCAATACATTTGCAAAAATGTCTAAAAACATGTTTTAAATTTGTCATTATAGGGTTTTGTGTGTAGTTTGGTGAAGGGAATAAGCATGTCTTAAATCAATTTTGAAAATGGTCTGGAAACCACGAATAAGTCGAGGGGTATGAATACTTGTGTAACAGGATTGCCTGTCTTTGCCATATTATCTTCATTTTTGCTCATTTGCATATTTAGCTAGCAGTCTCTGGAAATTCTCTAAAATGGGTTCAATGGGCTTTTTTTTTCTTTTAATTTCTAGCTCCCCTTGTGTACTAAGACGGTAATACTGTAAATCCTGGAATGAGGATGATATGAACATCTGGATACACCCTAGTCACTAGAGCAGAAAGGGAAAATGTTGCTTAACGGTCCCCAATATAGCACATGTTCATCCAGGGTGAAAGCTGTATCATTGTGGGGTCTACACTTTATTTACCGCAATATCTGTATTGTGTGTCTCTCTCGATAGTGACCTTTTGTCTCCTCCATCTCCAGCCCTGTCAGACCATCTATCAGGTGTTCCACGATGCTGTCAGCCGTTTGATCCAGTATGGAGTTCTGTATGTGGCAGAGGTGAGTTTTACATGACAAGGAATGCTGTCCGGCTGCAAAAATGCCAAAAACAAGTTCTTTAGGCTCAAATTAAATCTTGATTTGAAAATGCTTATTTAACTGAATTTTCGAGCAAATGTTCTGAACCGTGTGTGCAAGCACGTTTGTGTTATTGTGTGTGTCCGTATATTCATCTAGGAGGACCAGGAGGAGCTGACCCCCAGCCCCACCGAGGAGCCATGGCCTAAGAAGTTCCCTGAGCCCCTGTCGTGGAGGAGTGATGAGGAGGACGAGGACAGCGACTTTGCAGAGGAGCAGAGGGACCGCTACCTCAAAGTAAGCCAGCCACACTGACCTTTGGAAAACAATCACCACAGACAGTTAGCTTGGATGTCCAAAATGACACTTTTTTTTCCTATGTAGTTCAATCAAAGGTAGTACAATAGGTAACTGACAAAATAAAGGATATACCAATATAAGTTTCTTATTAGGGTGTTGGACCACCATAAACTGCCAGAACATCTTCAGTGCACCTTGGCATAAATTCTACAAGTATCTGGAACTCTATTGGATGGATGCAACTCCTCCATTCTTCCAAGATAAAGTCCATAATTTGGTGTATTCTTGATGGTGGTGGAAAACGTAGTCTCATGCACCGTTCCAGGATCTCACGTCTTCAATTGGGTCGAGATCTGGTGACTGAGACACACAATAAAAATAATCTGTCCTTGTTTGCAACACTCCCTACGGAGTTCCAAATTGCTTATTGGAGCAACATTGGAACAAGAACTGTTTGCCGGGAGCTTCATGAAATGGGTTTCCATGGCTGAGCACCCGCACACAAGCATAAGATCACCATGCGCAATGCCAAGTGTCGGCTGGAGTTGTGTAAAGCTCGCCGTCATTGGCCTCTGGAGCAGTAGAAAAGCGTTCGCTAATATTTGTTTGGCAAATACCAGGAGAACACTACCTGCCCCAATGCATAGTACCAACTGTAAAGTTAGGTGGAGGAGGAATAATGGTCTGGGGCTGTTTTTTCATGGTTCGGGCCCCTTAGTTCCAGTGAATGAAATCTTAACTTTCCAGCATACAATGACATTCTAGACAATTCTGTGCTTCAACAGTTTGGAGAAGGCCCTTTCCTGTTTCAGCATGACAATGCCCCGGTGCACAAAGCAAGGTCCATACAGAAATTATTTGTCGATCGGTGTGGAAGAACTTGACTGGCCTGCACAGAGCCCTGACCTCAACTCCATCGAACACCTCTGGGATGAATTGGAAGGCTGGCTGCGAGCCAGGCCTAATCGCCCAACCTCACTAATGCTCTTGTGACTGAATGGATGCAAGTCTCTGCAGCAATGTTCCAACATCTAGTAGAAAGTCGGACCAACTTCATATTAATGATTTTGGAATAAGACGTTTGATGAGCAGGTGTCCACATACTTATGTCAATGTGGTGTATGTGTTGCATTTTATATTTTTGATATAGCATATTTTATTTTTACTGAGTTACAGTTCATATGAGGAAATTCTTCTATGAAAGAAATTCTTTACATTTTAGTCATTTAGCAGACGCTCTTATCCAGAGCGACATACAATAGTGAGTACATACACAATACTTTTTTGGTATTGGTCCCCCGTGGGAATCGAACCACCAACCCTGCCGCTGCAAGCGCCATGCTCTACCAACTGAGCTACACAGGATCACTAGGCTTTTATATGGATTTCACATGACTGGAAATGGATATGCATCTTTTGGTCACGGATACCTTAAAGAAAAAAGTCCCTCATGATCTCGTCACGGTATTGTTGCGTGTTCAAATTGATATCGATAAAATGCAATTGTGTTCATTGTCCGTAGTTTATACCTGCCCATACCATAATCCCACTGCCACCATTGGTGCACTCTGTTCACAACACTGACATAGGCAAACCGCTCGTCCACACGACACCATACACGTGGACAATTGTACATTAATCTGCTGCTGGCAAAGTATCTGCCCAGTAGCTGCCGCAGTGCTAATATTTGATTTATTATTATTATTATTATTATTATTATATTTTTATGTATTTTTACATGCAAAAATGTATGATGACTTTTCAGCCAGCTGAATAAAAGTGATAAACAAATCTCAAGTTCAGTTCAATCAAAGCTACCGGAGAGAAGATGTGCATTTTATCTGTGGCCAATGACCTTGAGGCTTCTTGGGTGGGGCAGTACTTATGTAACCCTATGGCAGCACCCAAGAGGGCTAAAGCGGCCAGGACCTTCCAGTATGTGCTGCAGTAGCACACTGTCCTTCACTCACCCGCCTGAAGCCCTTGAGCATGCTCCAATTCCGTGCATTCTATCTCGCACAACTGGAGAAAATTGAGGGCTAGCCCCTCCGTAACAGCACCAAAAGAGACTGAAATAGCTGAATACTGGAGTTGCCTTACTCAAAGAAAATGTAGCAAAACATCAATACAGCTGGGAAGCGGCCACTTGCCCTGAATGACGCGTCGGCGCTGAGCTGTCGGCTCTCACTCACTCTATCTAGCTAATGTGTTTTTAGTTCCTACTTCTTCAGGTGGTAAATAGCCTAGGCCAATGTGCACAAAAAAAGATGCAGGCAAATTCATCTCTAAAGAGCCAAAAAGAAATCGGATCCTCCTGGATCCTATTTTGACATGTTACACATCAGTCATGCTTTCCCTGATCATGTTAGCTCAAATATCCAACTTCTTTCTTGTCTTACTACTAAATGGCACTGGAAAAAGTTAGTCTAGAGCCCTGACGATAATAGGAAGTAACTGCTGTATCGTTATTGAGCAAAATGTGTAAATTTATTGTGATATTACTTTTTATCCATATCGAATAGGATGCAGCCCTTTTCTTATTCTGCAATTATACCTTGACTTAAACACCCTTACATTATATTACAAACTCATACTACATACACCCTTACACACGCTGATATTGCCTACACCTTTATGTACCAGGTCCAGTGTTTGTGCTGCTGTTTTGTCCACAACAATCCTGAGCTGTGTCAAACTTTAAAAAAAGACATCTCTGACCAGTTGCTATGTGTGGTTGTTTGTGTGTGTCCACAGGTGAGCCTGTCCCCCGAGCACCAGGAGTTCTTTGTCTTCCTGCAGCGTCTCCTCAGCCCCGTACTGGAGGCCTACAGCGGGGCAGCCATCTTTGTCCACAGCCTGAGCCAGCCCATGGCCGAGCCCGAGTACACGCAGCAGCTCTTCCGATACCTGCTCACACGCACTGAGAAGGGAGTGGCCGCCTATGGTACGAACCGTTGTTAGACATTTTTATTTTCTGTACTGCGGCTTTTACTAGATAAAGACTTCGAGGAGCTCTGAAAATCGTAAACTGTAATGCTGCCTAATATCACCTTTTTTATTCTAATGTTCTGACCTGGGGCCATAAGTATGAAGCTTCTCAGAGTAGGAGTGCTGATCTAGAGTCAGCGCCCAACATCCATGTACTCTAATTCATTGTCATCTAAAAGTCTAAACTCATCCCAAAATTGGCACTACTGAGACCACTACATACAGCCCCCGAGGTTGATCATCTTAGTCAGGACAAACAACGCGAAATAAGATTCTCTCTTCTGTTCTCTTAGGTGAAAGTGCGACACACTACCTCGTGAAGAACACCGTGAGAACATTTAAGGAACTTGGGGTGAGAGAACGCTAAATTCTAGCATGTAGCATCCATCCTCTCTCTGTTTTGATAGTTCTGAAGACTGTCTTCTGTTAGTCAACTTCTGAAAAGATCTATGCACAAACCTCAGTGGTGGCTCACTGCAGAACAAACTGCTGAAATTCTAATCTAAATTCCAAAAAGCTTTTCAAATGTATTTTTTTTGTAAAAGTCCATCTCTGGTGTTCTCTAATTTAAATGGCTGCAGGTCCTGAAGGAGAGGCGGGAGAACCGTGTGTCATTGGTGGAGCTGAGCAGCACCTTCCTACCTCAGGCGAATCGGAACAAGCTCCTGCATTACATCCTGGGCTTCACCCTCCTGTGACCTACAACCTTCCCACCGAGCTCCACCCACCCTGTCTCCCCTCCACAAGGGCTTTTACTGGCTAGTTCTAACCAATCAGAGGTGCTACTCTATGGAAAGCTTTACCAGGAAGTGCCTTTCGTGAAACCACTATTAGCCAGAAGAGACTTGAAATCAGTCTTCCTCCTCCAGTTGAGACCCTTCCACCTGTAGAACTGTGCAGCTAGATTGAAAGGAAAAAAAAAAAAAAAAACTGTCCCTCATCTGACTCTATAATCGTTCATCAGTGAAAGTCAGTTTTTAATTGGATTGGTCTTTTAACTATAGGAATACGGATTCATTAACTGTAGGAATACTTACTCATCTTCGTTGGACTAATCATATTGTTTTTCTCTCAGTCCTGTAAATGGATGTCATCTTTACAAACACAAAAAACAATTCCTTTGGTGTAAAAAAATAAATAAAAAAGAGGTTATGGGCATTTTTTAGCACCAGAATGCATGTAGACAATTTGCTCATTGCTAGGCCCCTATCCATACGTTAGAAACTGAAACCACATATTAGAAACGGACATAATGAAGACTAAAAATAATAATAATAAAAAAAGCATGCAAGTCGAACTCACTATGTACAAGTGTTACTCATCTCAAGTTTAGTCCATGGGCAGATCTACAGTGAGCAGGCAGCCCATGGTTCTGTAGACCTCTAAAGACATTAACCTCATGTGTTGTTATTTTTCTATGTTTTATGAATGAAAGGGCATTCTGGTGCAACCCACCACATGAAACTTGCCCTTTGTGCTCCCTTGAACATGGGCCACTCGCTTTGATGTCTGACAATCGGCAGACTCGTCGCGCTACCTTTTTTTCTGACTGAATTGGCAACTGTGGCTCAGATTCCAAGGCACTTGCCGCTGTTAAAACATGAATTCCTGGTGTTAAAACCTAGTTGTATGATTTCCATAGCCATTTGGAACAGCAATGTAGCCTGATGTAAAACCCTAACAAAATGTTTTACATCTGCCGAAATGGAATTATAATTTCTCAATGTGTAACTAAAGCAGAGAGCTGAGATGAACAAATATTAATTGCTGCACAATATTTAAAATAAAAAAAATATTTAAAAAATACTCTTCCCGAGAGTCATGAAGCATTACGATACCTTGCAAAATCCAGCACTTCCTCTTCATGCACGAGAGTATGTAGTATAGTTTAGGTATTAAAACTGTAGTCCCGCAGAGGTTACAGTACAGCCAAGTAGGACATTGCAGTGCTGGCACCCTTTTTACAAAATGATTCAAATGTAATAACTGATTATAGTGTTGCTAAAACAACACGCGTTTGTATATTACTAAATGTACTTGGAAGCCTTAAATACCATACAAGGCTCTTGCAATGCATACTTTGACTTTGTTGTGAATCATTTTTGGTAAGCAGGGGGGTGGGGGGGGATCCGATTTGTGCGTTTACCCAACATCTACATGAATGTTAAGCATCCGAGAACATAAACTTCCTCAAACCTGGCATACGAGTTACATAAGGCATAAGATCAGCATAGCAAGCCTTTTATTTTCCATGAACTTATCTATGGTCTCCCGCTTTATCTTCCTTGTAGTGGGTGGGATGGGAAACTACTCTGTCAATTTTACGTGTTCTTACTCGTAAAGAACGTACTGTAGATTAACTTTACTTAGGGCAACTTGGTTACTCACATGGTTGCCTCCACGCACAACTTCCAGACACGGTTCTGTCGTTAGCATAGTCACAGGAGGACCTTTTTGGTTATGAACAGTAAATACCTGACGAATGTGTAATTCGGTTCATCAAACAAGCTAACTGGTCCTCCTGAAGATAGCAAGTTAGATGGGAGGTATTGACTTAGGTGTGTGTGCCCTATAGCTAGCTTTGCACGCTGGAATAGGTTATTTTTAGTCACTTCAAGGGAAAGATCTGTCTCCTTTTTTTTGTTGCTTTTTAGCCTCACGTAAAGCCGCAAAGCTTTAGCTAGTTAGGATAGAGGGACTATTGATGTACCGACTCCATTTCTCCTGGTTGTCTTTGGTAGGGAGCGTGACCCTAATAATCCATCAGCTGCACGGCTTGTCCTTTTACAAGTATGTGTTGACCCTTCTCGTTGTGGACTAGCCTCTCTGGCTGAGTAATAGGGCCCTGTTCTTAAGACTTTTAGAAATGCATCCCTCCTGTCTTTAACATCTCTGATCTGTGAAAGCAAGGTTTCTACTGTACTGTTACTCTGTCTGATCCATCCTTGCCAAGGAAGGAAAGAAGGAATGATTCATGTTCTAGATGTATATGAACAGGGCCCAACTCCCTGTCTGGTAATATTGGGTCTCTGAGGTGTTGGGGTCGTTCATGCCGATGTGCAGCACAAGCTAGTTTGAAAATGAAGGTTTGAGGTAATGGGAGCAGAGGGAAAGCCAATGAAAGTGCAAGGGATGGCTGTGACGACACAAACGTTGAAAAAGATGAACTAGTGGGATGACAAAACAGAACGTCTCAAGACCAGTCTCGTTTACACTTGCTACCAATTTTTGATTTGAAGAAATATACTAATTTGGTGTTGTAGGGTGTTAAGGTGGAGAAATATGGGTTTGTGTATAATCCCTATTGTGGTATTATTTATTAATTTGGCAATCATGGTCTGCAAAGGCACGTTGATATGTAACGCATCAAAATGAGTTTCAATGCATTAAGCTTAGCTTGAGTCAGTCAAATTGTAGCAGATTCCATTTCCCTGTATTTATAGTGTAAAACTGTTTAGATTAAACACTGGAACTCTGCGTTGGTGTCGGTTGTTTAAAAATGTTGCCGCTGAATCTGAATGCAACTCTGCATTATGATATGGACTGTCATTTTCCATTTGAATTGCACGTCTTTAGTATTCATTAGGACAGAGTTGACACCATTGAATAGCAGAGGCTCGCAAGGGGAGTTGAATGAGCACCGAGTATCAAATCCTCATTTTGAAACTTGGTGTTGCCAGGGCCTGGATGTTTCTTTTGGGAACTACACATGGGGAAATACACTTTTGTAGCAACTTGTTTGCTAGGTGCCACACGGTACCTATTGAATGGGGACACCGGTATGCAGTGCACACTATAAGAACACAATCACAGCTAACGATCTACTCTCTTGGTACAGACTGTCGCTCCGAGAGCCCAGTATTTAAAGCAATAATAAACCCAGATTCTGTAAGTTACTCAAACTCACCCCTGTGGCATGCCCAAGTCGAGACGAGGCTTTGTGCTTGTATCCGCTGGTCGCCATCAATTTCATAGGTACCTAAATGTGAACTCTATACTTAACCTGAGAAATGTAGACTAGTGTGTGTGAATACTTTATTTGAAGAGAATGATAGTAGTTTGAGTAGGAAACCAAGTTGGGTTTGTTACTTCTGTATCTTACCCCCCCCCCAAAAAAAATAGTTGATGTGTTAATTGTAAGACTCTCGATTGATCAGCGCACAAACATGTTTAGTTTTGGCACATCTGGATGGTGGTAGAATCATGTCACGAATGTGGGCAACATGTTGATGCCAAAAGTATGCATACAAGCGACGTTAACCTGTTGTAGACAATAAACCTTAACTGTATTCTTTGAGCATGATGCCTTTTAATACACTGTAGAGTTTGTTTTGTTTTTTGGTGTATGTTGTGCATGTTAGCTGAGGCCCATGTAGCATGGCCACTAAAAGAACTCACCGTAAGAGTAGTAACTCGTTTAAAAAAAGAAAGTCATTATTTTCTTACACGAACACAAGTTTACCATAGTCACCAGCTACTAAAAAACAAATGTCACACTTTGTTCCTGCTTCCATAGAACAAAAACAATATTCAAGCACAGTTGTCAGCACATTTTTTTGTTTTGTTTTTAAATAAATTAATGATTAACAATGCAGCTTTGTCTTGTCATTTTTTAAAGGAATGATGATCAATCACAAAAATTCTGGTGATACATTCATGCCTCTGCGTTTTGAAAAGAGAAATTGCCTTTTGTCCATGACATTTGTAATCAGTTTACATTTACTGTGTGGGAAAAGTCCCTTTAATGAGATCCTTTTATGTGAGATGAAGACAATACTCAGACGTGCCAAACCTGTATTTTTATATGAGGGGAAGTCACTTAAATGACAATGTAACATTTGGATTTCTACAGAACTATATGATATTAACAGATGAGTAATAAACCAATTTTTCCATAAACATCCTGATCAGAACCTCTCACTTCTGGATTTGTTCTATCACTCCTGGACTGTAATGCAGTACTCTTTGGACTCCGACTGCACTAGAAAGAATACAATAGTTTCAAAACTCAGCAAGGTTCCTCCTGACACGATCTCTAGAGGTTAGACCATGGAAACCATACACTTAGACAACTTCAACTTTTGTATCTGTCCTATTAGGGTGTCAGAGCACAGGCCGCACCATTCAAGCCATCTCCATAGACCGGTTGGTTGTTTGGCAACAAAACCGACACAGGGTTGGCTTACATCAGGGATGGGCAACGCCCAGTCCTCGGGGGGCCTCACCTTGAGAGAAAAACATTTTAAGTTATTCTACACATTTTGCCATGGGGTATAGAGAAATGGGTGCTTTTTTTATGCTATCTGAATGAGTGAATCATTGGGGTCCCCACAGTTGGTATTTCGACCATGATACTAGTTTAGATTTACCAATCTAAAAAATATATTTTTAAAGGGCTTGCAGACATTGGGTAATTGAGTGACTGACATAAAGTTTTTAAACTGCTGATGTGCAACCACATTTCGAAATTGCACCTTTGTACTCTACTTTTCGAACTCTCAACAGTAAATTATGACTAGACTCTGTTCCAAAATAGGAAATTAATCCGTGGACCTTCAGTATGGGAATCTTGAACCAAATATTGTATCATTTGTGGTCACTAGATGGTGATATAGTTTAACCTAAATTTTCCAGTCTGATTGAAACCAGCTGTGAATTACTGGGGCGGGAGGTATTACTGAGTCTCTGGGATAACTATCCATTGTCCTTTCATGAGAAGGTCTCCATTACAGTGGAAGTCACGTTGGTGCACCCAATAGGGCTTAAGCAGCTGAGGTAGTTCCTCCTAACTGGGCCATCCCTTTTTGCACTGCTGCACTATCTGTCTGCAGATGGGGTCTCGTTGTTGCTCCTCTGCAATCTGCTGCAGTTTGGACTGAGATGCAGGTAGGCTGTCCCTTATTGCATTAATGGACACCTGTACCTCTAGACATTGCTCCTCCTCTGATAATGGATGTTTAATTGGGGCCCTGGAGAGTGCATCTGCTGTGATCAGTGCCTTCCCTGGCACAAACACCATCTTGTAGGTGAACCTCAGTAATCTGAGGGGGAAACGCAGAACTCTGGGAGGCAAGTCGTCCAGTGCTTTTGTCCCTAACAGAGCCAACAGTGGTTTGTGGTCTGCTGTAAACTGCAGGCCAATAAGGTATTGGCTGAGCCTTTCACATGCCCATGTGATAGCCAACACCTCCTTCTCCACTTGAGCATACCTTTGCTCTGTGTCGGATACGTTTCGGGAGATGTATGCTATTGGACGCCACTCCATGTTGTCCTGCATCTGTGCGAGGACCGCCCCTAGCCCAATGGTTGATGCATCTGTTGATACCTTTGACTTAGCTTGGGGACGGTACTGGGCCAGCACTCTCTGTGAGTCCAGGTCTCCTTTGATTTTGTCAAACGCCACCTGCCAACCCCATGACCAGTCATTCTCTTTGGCTAGTAAGTATCTCAGGGGTTTGGTTGTATCTGAAAACTGTGGGAGGAACTTACCCACATATGTGGCCATGCCTAAGAAGGTCCTGACTTCAGCCACATTCTGGGGACTGGGGATATCTGTGATGGAGCTGATCTTCTCCGGGTCTGGCTCTATTCCAGCTGCACTGATTTTGCGTCCCAAGAACAATACCTCTGACTGTGCAAAAGTGATTTTTTTTTATTGAGTGTCAGGCCAGTCTCCCGGCGTCGGGTCAGAACTGCTGTGAGCCTTACATCGTGTTCTGCTCTGTCCCTTCCGCACACGAGCACATCGTCCGCGTGGACTATGACGCCACTCAGCCCATCCAACAGCTGGGACATGCGTCTTTGGAAATGCTCAGGACCGGAAGCGATTCCAAATGGCAAAACATTAAAACGGTAACGGCCAAACGGTGTTATAAACGTTGTGAGCGCCCTACTCTCTGATGACAGCGGTATCTGCCAGAAACCTGAGCGGGCATCCAGCTTTGTGAAGACTTGTGAGCCATCCAACTGAGCCAGGGACTGCTCCACTGTAAGATTTGTCTCTCTCTGCAGAGTGCCTCATTCAAGTTAGTCATGTCCACACAGATCCTTAAGTCCCCATTGGCTTTTGGGACCACTAGCTTTGTCCTGCACTCATTTGAGGTCATTTCCCCACTGCCACGTAGGGCAGCACAATATGGGCAAACAATCTAGGCCTAATCTTATTGTTGAGATTTGATGTGATTTAGAGCAAAACACTTGGGTGAACTGCTGGAAATAGAATGATTTTTATTATAATTCTATAGTATATAATAGGGGGCACTTTGATTCGTGTTTGGCATGACAATAAATTAAAATGCCAGGGAGGAGTTATTGTGACAGTTCGAATCAAAGTGTTGATGTGTTTCCTAGGGGACCCTGTAATCTTATGCTACATTCAATGTTTTCTTTTCGCTACTTCATGTAGCTAACATTCATGCTTCACATATTCCTCTGATTTAGAAGATACTGTAGCACAAAAAGCATGCAGATGTAGGTTTACACCATCACTGTTATTATCAGGTTGTATAGCTAGTTACGTTTGCTCAGACTCAGCACATTTATTAGCTAGATAACGATTAGCAGCTAACAATATTTAGGCCCAATTTACAACAAAAAAAGACTAACTGTTTGAAGATGTAAAACAAACTAATAATGAAATTATTGAATGCTATTGGATTTATATTAATTAAGAAGCAAAGTGAAAATAGCATCGTTGTCATCAACATTGTTGCATGTGATGCATTGACCATACACACACTCAACGCAAGTGTCTGCATTATTGACGGGGGCGGGGCTAGGTCTGTGTGGAAAGCAGTGCGGAGAGAGATGACTCAAGTAGCGAAGTAACAATAAAAAGAGACATTCCACACGGCGTATCACATTTAACAAACCAAACATTCAAATACCATTATAGATGGTAAGTTAAAAACCCAAACCAGTTTGTGCATCAATACTGGTATATCGTAAAATACTGTATACCGCCCAGCCCTACGACACCGGTAGCAGAATAGCTAGGACACTGGTAGAGTGTCATTGTAAAAATAAAATAAAAATGTGTTCTTAACTGACTGGCCTAGTTAAATAAAGCTTACATTTTTTTAAATGAAATAAATATGGGATGAATGACACTGGCAGCTAGACAGTGTCCTTTGCCCACGCTGAACACTGCTTTCCTGCAGTTCTACGTCTGTGTCCCAAGGATCCCGGATAGCAAGGACATCACATATTACATCGCTTCCTCACAGCTTCAAAAGCCTGGTAAATCTGTTACATCTGCTATCCAACGCACCAACAGATTACACTTACATTTTGAGCTAAAACATTGCACATTCATTTTACTACAGTAACTACGTTTCCATCCAGTTTTTATGCGAACAAAGTCTTACCGTACACAAACAATCACGACAGCTGTGATGGAAAAAGGACGTTTCAGTAAATGTGTGTGTATAAATGCGACAGAATTTGTTTGTTCAACATGGAGGTATCTTTTTATGCCTGTAAAATTAGTTATGCAAAAATGGATACAATAACCATCGTAAAGTAAACTTGGAGTCACTCGATGATATCGTGTGTGTGGTCCTCCCACTACGACTCGGGAAACCTTTCAGTTTATTAGGCTATTTATGAAGTCATTTATGATGAATTTCACAGGGTGGTGAAAGTGCACAGTGATCTTGATACTCCTTTCCTATACATTTAGAGGGTCTGATTCTGGTGACATGATGATGATCCATGCTTGACTGCCGTTTGATAAATAAACATATTCTCACTCTTATCCTTAATAATCTCATGTAGACTAGCCTACCGAGCTGTAGCTGCGAGCTGTTAGCTCGAACGCACGTGCCAAGACTAGAATAGGCAAGTTCCCAGATTCAGGAATTGCCACATGCAGGAATTGCGGGCCTCAATCAGACACTATTGGACTTCACTGCAGCCAGGTGTGGAAAACTGTCATACTTGAGTAAAAGTAAAGATACCTTAATAGAAAATGACTCAAGTAAAAGTCACCCAGTAAAATTATATTTGAGTAAAAGTCTGAAGGTATTTGGTTTAAAATATACTTAAGTATCAAAAGTATAAGTATAAATAATTTCAAATTCCTTATATTAAGCAAACCAGGTGGCACCAATTTCTTTTATTTACGGGTACACTCCAACATTTCAGACAATTTACAAACGAAGCATGTGTGTTTTTAGTGAGTCCGCCAGATCAGAGGCAGTAGGGATGACCGGGGATGTTGACGAGTGTGTGAATTGGACTGTTTTCCTGTCCTGCTAAGCATAAAAAATGTAACAAGTACTTTTGGGTGTCAAGGAAAATGTATGGAGTAAAAAGTACAACATTTTCTTAAGGAATGTAGTGGAGTAAAAGTAAAAATGGTCAAAAATATAAAGTACAGATACCTAAAAAAAATTAAAACTTCCTTTTAAAGTATTTTTACTTAAGTACTTAACAACCCTGACTGCAGCCTCTATAAACCCATCTTTCTCGTGTGTGTAGTGCACCGACCGAGATTATATACCTGGGGAGATATAATTCCAAATGGGATTTAGAGAACTGTTAAGACTGCTACCCCACTCTGTCCGATCCCTGCGTTTAACATCATCAACAACCTCATTTAAGCATTTAGATCATCTAATGTCCAGATTCGATCAGCACAAAAACTGGAAATGGGTCGGTAGGAATTATTTGATTTATTAAGTACAATTTATTTATTCAGTATGATAGTTATTTGACCAAGATCATTAGCTAGCTGGCTATCTTAAATGTATTATTTATTCACCTAACTAGTTTGTTAGCTACTTAGCACCTCATCTGTGTATCCTTGTCTCCCAGACACATTTCTGTGATATCGCATTGACTGGATGGCATTTCGTACCCTGTACATGTTATGATTTTCATAATGTACACGTATAATAAATGTATGACATAATGTAGGGTATCTGACATATCTAACTCATTTTATTTAGACCCTGAGAGACTACCAACGAGCTGAAATAGATGTGCCTGTACCAGTTGAGGATGAGTTGGTTGTGCCTGTATCGGCGTCAGCAGTTGTGGATGAGTTGGTTGTGCCTGTAACGGCGTCAGCAGTTGTGGATGAGTTGGTTGTGCCTATATCGGCATCAGCAGTTGTGGATGAGTTGGTTGTGCCTGTATCGGCGTCAGCAGTTGTGGATGAGTTGGTTGTGCCTCTATCGGCGTCAGCAGTTGTGGATGAGTTGGTTGTGCCTCTATCGGCGTCAGCAGTTGTGGATGAGTTGGTTGTGCCTGTAACGGCGTGAGCAGTTGTGGATGAGTTGGTTGTGCCTGTAACGGCGTCAGCAGTTGTGGATGAGTTGGTTGTGCCTGTATCGGCGTCAGCAGTTGTGGATGAGTTGGTTGTGCCTGTATCGGCGTCAGCAGTTGTGGATGAGTTGGTTGTGCCTGTATCGGCGTCAGCAGTTGTGGCTGAGTTGGTTGTGCCTGTATCGGCGTCAGCAGTTGTGGATGAGTTGGTTGTGCCTGTAACGGCGTCAGCAGTTGTGGATGAGTTGGTTGTGCCTGTATCGGCGTCAGCAGTTGTGGATGAGTTGGTTGTGCCTCTATCGGCGTCAGCAGTTGAGGATGAGTTGGTTGCAGATTCATCACCACCATCAACAACGCTGAAGAACCGTGGAACACAGTGTAAATGGAACCTACACCGCTCAAAAGGTAGGCTATTTCATAATGTGATTATGGTCAATAAAACAGTATTGTATCTCTGTTTATTAATGCAACACATTGTTTTAAACCCAAGCTGTAGATTCAACATTTTACCATAGCATTTACAAGTGAAGATACCAAATGCAGTGATATTGGCATCCACAAATAATCACGTTTGCGCTTTCACATTCACGGCCAAGTTGTCTCATTGAGTATAATCCTCCTTTCTGTTATAGCTGTCCAGGAATGTTCTATGATGATGTATGCTGGGACACAGGCGGATGCTATCCCGTCTGTGCATTCAACTCCCTCATCAAGATCATTGGCGAGCAGGAGCGCTTCAAATGTCCAAATTCGACCAGTACCAACAAAACTGGGAAGTAGTAATGTTGGTTGCTTTATTTATCCAGTCCAATTACAAACTAAGCCAAACTACCTTATTTATTACATTTGCTAGTTAGGCCTAGGTTGTTATCTCGCAAGCTTAATCACCTGAGCTTGAATTGGCATGGCCTCCTCTGCATTGGGTTGTTTCACAGCTAATATGAAAATTTGGCAACGTTTCTGTAAGCAAGCCGCTATGATATTGCATTGACTGAATGGTATTTCATACCCTGTAAATCAGATGTTATGGTTTTCTATATGTGCCTCAAGATCTGACATATTTTGCCTCCTTTTTTTTTTTTTTGATCCTGAGCAACTGTCAAGAACCAGAAACGGATATGCCCGTACCAGCGCCAACAGTTGAGAATGAGTTTGTTGCAGATGGATCATTGACACTGAAGAACCACAGAACACAGTGTAACCTGAGGCTATTTCACAATGAGCTTTGGTTCTATTTGAAATAATTTGACATGCAGCTCACACCTGAGAACACGAGATAACGTGTAGCAGCTGAAAACCGACTAACCCTGCTTTCTATTGTAGGTATCCAGGAATGTCCTCGAATGGTTTGTGTTGGAACACACAGATTATGTCCTACATCGCCATGCCAAGATCTGTTTTGGAACCCTCGAGGAAATAATAGAGGATGTGCTATGTGATGAGTATACTGTATGTAGCCACACCTGAGGATGTTGTATTTTTTTGCTGTATCGTTATGTAGAGGTTGAGTAGAGCAAAGGTTGATGAAGTTGATTTTGAGCAGTTCTATGTTTGGGGATTCTATATTATGTCATTACATTTTTGACAATTTGTTGACTGGGGTGTCTGGATACCCTTCACACCATATCTCACATTCTTCCTGTCTATGTCTCCTGCCTGTGTATTATTGCTGCTGCCACCCACCACCAGTAGGAAGTGTCACCTGCGTGGTGTGTTTTGTTATACTGCACATAATCAAACTAGTTTTTATTCAACCTTGACATTGAGTGTTTTGCCGTTGTTTTTCATTTGTGAGTTGTCTGCTTATAGTCAAAGACTATCTACAGTACCAGTCAAAAGTTTGGACACACCTACTGTTACGAGAATTATGTTCTCAATGTTCATAACCCAATTCAATTATACTACTCAGTCTGCGACCTAGAATTTGTAAGATACTGGTCGAATGAAACAGACGGAGGCCCAGCTAAAATAGTCTAAAAGGTTTATTCACGGGAACGTTCTGGCGCGCACAGTACAAAGACCTTCATTTTATAGCGACACACATACTTCCACACAAAACATTAGGTATCCGACGCCCACACTATCCTGCTACCCAGCCGACAGAGATTAGGGGAGTCCGTGAAAATTACTTCTTCCCGCCCTCCCCCAAGATAAGGGGAGACCCTGGGAAGTTCTCAGTGCCCCAGCCAAGGTCGGCCCCGAATCTTGCTCAGACAGTCTGTTATCAAGATACTAGACATATTGTCACCAAAACATTCGCTCTAACTAAGAACTACACTCCCAGATATATAATTCTACTGACTACAATCACACACAGCATTAAAAGTATCTAATGATTCTAATCAATTTCATACAATCATATGATTTCAGAGTTATGGTTTCAGAGTGTAATATTCTAATCATTTAGTAAAACATATCCCATTAACACCTACTCATTCAAGGGTTTTTGTTAATTTTTTTTCTATTTTCTACATTGTAGAATAATATTGAACACATCAAAACTATGAAATGACACATGGAATCATGTAGTAACCAAAAATAAAGTGTTAAACAAAACAAAATATATTTTAGATTCTTCAAAGTAGCCACCCTTTGCCTTGGACAGCTTTGCACACAATTGGCTTTCTCTCAACCAGCTTCACCTGGAATGCTTTTCCAACTATATTGAAGGAGTTCCCACATATGCTAGGCACTTGTTGGCTGCTTTTCCTTCACTCTGCGGTCCAACTAATCCCAAACCATCTCAATTAGGTTGAGGTCGGGTGATTGTGCAGGCCAGGTCATGTGATGCAGCACTCTATCAGCCTCCTTCTTGGTCAAATAGCCCTTACACAGCCTGGAGGTTTGATGGGTCATTGTCCTGCTGAAAACAAATAATAGTCCCACTAAGCACAAGGGGGCTTAGTACCACTAAGCACATGGGATGGAGTATCGCTGCAGAATGCTGTGGTAGCAATGCTGGTTAAGTGCGCCTTGAATTCTAAATAAATCACAATGTCACCAGCAAAGCACCATCACACCTCCTCCTCGTCCATGCATCACGGTGGGAACCACACATGTGGAGATCATCCGTTCACCTACTATGTCTCACTAAGACACCACGGGTGGAACCAAGAATCTTACATTTGGGCTCATCAGACCAAAGGACAGATTTCCACCGGTTTAATGTCCTTTGCTTGTGTTTTTTGACCCAAGCAAGTCTCTTCTTCTAATTGGTGTCCTTTAGTAGTGGTTTCTTTGCAGCAATTCCACCATGAAGGCCGGATTCACGCAGTCTCCTCTGAACCGTTAATGTTGCGATGTCTGTTACTTGAACTCTGAAGCATTGATTTGGGCTGCAATTTCTCAGGCTGGAAACTCAAATTAACTTATCCTCTGCAGCAGGGGTAACTCTGGGTCTTCCTTTCTTATTGGCGGTCCTCATGAGAGCCAGTTTTATCATAGCGCTTGATGGTTTTTGCGACTGCACTTGAAAAAACATTAAAAGTTCTTAATTTTCCTGATTGACTGACCTTCATGTCTTAAAGTAATGATTGACTGTCATTTCTCTCCTTACTTGAGCTGCTCTTGCAATAATATGGAGTTAGCCTTTTACCAAATAGGGCTAACGTCTGTATAACCACCCATACCTTGTCACTACACAACTGATTGGCTCAAATGCATTAATTCGTGGGATTTCTTTCCTTTGTAACTTTTAACAAGGCACACCTGTTAATTGAAATGCATTTCAGATGACTATCTCATGAAGCTGGTTGAGAGAGTGCAACACTGTCATCAAGGCAAAGGGTGGCTCCTTTGAAGAATCTCAAATATAAAATATATTTTGATTTGATTAACAGTTGTTTTGGGTTTCTACATTATTCCATATGTGTTATTTCATAGTTTTGATTTCTTCACTATTATTCTACAATGTTGAAAATTGTAAAAAATAAAGAAAAACCCTTGAATGAGTAGTTGTGTCCAAACTTTTGACTGGTACTGTATATACTGACAAAATACTGAACTGACAATGGAAATAAATGTTCGCAAAGGCAGAAGGCAGGCGGGATCAGGCGGGACCATTCTAGCCAACGAGAGGGCAGATACGCTTGTGAACGACAGGCACAACTCCGATATAAAATATTTGTTCTCGAAGTTGCTGGAATGCCACGTGCATCCACTAATACTGTATCAATAAATTGGAAACAACCTAAACATTCCAAAACGTATTTTCGGTCCAATAAGCCTCGTGGCTAATTAGCAATGACATTTTATGTTGACCAAATTCGACACTCATTGACCTTCATACAAAACCGCCTGGAAGACTTCAGTCTTAATATTATATAGTATTATATAATATAGTAATATGAAATGTAAAGGAACATTAATATTTACATTGCAACTTGCTTATGAACATGGACTTGGGGTGGTCCATGTTCCTGCCAGTAGCGCATGTACGCTATTGCCAGCACAATATGAGTATTGTGAATTAACTGTTTCACCAAGCACGCAAGTTATTCATTATTCTGTCCTAGATGTGTCACAGTTTTTGTTTCTTCATTGATACTCTCTTTTCCATCCTTCTCTCTAGCCCCCCCCCATCAGCTGCATTGTGAGCAGAAGGGGAGTGCAAATATGAAGCAGGAGGACCCAGAGCCCACACCGTTTAGAGAGGAACAGGTCTCTGAAACCTCAGTGTTCTTATTCACGCCTTCCAGCGTGAAAAGTGAATCTGATAATGATCAGAACCCATCTTAGGCTTCACATCTTTACCAAACCCAAAGTGAAGAAAACCCAGAGAGTGACTGTCTACCCAACAACACAAGTGCAGAGATCAAAACAGAAGTTGATGGAGAGGACTACAGAGTATAGGAACCAACCAGTGACTCTCAGCCCCTCTGCAGCAAACCCAAACTGTTCTACAGTAAAGAGTGAAAACGGGGATTGTGTTGATGGGGAGGCAAGTGGAGGACTTATCTCAAAACTAAAGCCACTCGAATCAACTTGGGCAAAGAAAGAACAAAGCTTCTAAATGTCTACCAATGGCAGGAAAACCAGTGAGCTGAAAGTGCCATTAGGATCTAACACACGGGAGAGACCCTATGTTTGCCAAAAAGGCTTTTGGACAGCATACACTTTACAAGCAAATGGAATTATTCACACAGAGGAGAAATCGTTTCAATGCGAAGACTGTGGGAAATGTTTCAGCAGTAAGGGAAAACTGAAGAAACATGTTTAGATTCACACTGGGGAGGTGAGATACAAATCTGAGAGATAATATACCTGTCCTGTATGCAGAAAAGGCATAAGCACAGCATTCGGGTTTAAAAATACATCAGAGAATTCACACAAGGGAGAAATCATTTCAGTGTCTGTTGTGTGGAAATGTTACCCATCAGCAAATTATCTTTAAAAAAACACCAGCGCACTCAAACATTGAGAGAAGACATTTCGGTGCAATGACTGCGGCAAGCACTACTGCTGCAAAAGCGCCCTGAACATGCATTTAAGGATACACACGGGACAAAAATGTTATTGCGCAGAATGTAGCAAATAAAGTGCATTCAAAAAATATTCAGACCCTTTGACTTTTTCCACATTTTGTTACGTTTCAGCCTTATTCTAAAAATGTATGGGGTTTTTTCTTCATCAATCTACACACAATAACCCATAATGACAAAGCAATAACTGTTTTTTTTCTTCACATTTATAAAAATAAACTATCACTTTTACAGAAGTATTCAGGCCCTTTACTCAGTACATTGTTGAAGCACCTTTGGCAACAATTACAGCCTCGATTATTCTTTGGTATGACATGTCAAGCTTGGCACACCTGTATTTGGGGAGTTTCTCCCATTCTTCTCTGCAGATCCTCACAAGCTCTTTCACGTTGGATGGAGAGTGTCGCTGCACAGATATTTTCAGGTCTCTCAAGAGATGTTTGATCGGGTTCAAGTCCGGGCTCTGGCTGGGTCACTCAAGGACATTCATGTCATGAAGCTACTCCTGCATTGTCTTGGCTGTGTGCTTAGGGTCGTTGTCCTGTTGGAAGGTGAATCTTTCCCCAATCTGAGGTCCTGAATGCTCTGGAGTAGATTTTCATCAAGGATCTCTCTCTACTTTGCTTGGTTCATCTTCCCTCGATCCTGACCAGTCCCTGACACTGAAAAACATCCCCACAGCATGATGCTGCCTCCACCATGCTTCACTGTAGGGATGGTGCCAGGTTTCCTCCCGATGTGATGCATGGCATTCAGGCCAAAGCTTTCAATATTGGTTTCATCAGACCAGGAAATCTATCAGATTGACCATCAGGTTCTTGGTCACCTCCCTGGCCAATGCCCTTTTCTCCAATTGCTCACTTTGGCCAGGTGGCCAGCTCTAGGAAGAGTCTTGGTGGTTCCAAACGTCTTCCATTTAGGAATGATGAAGGCTACTGTGTTCTTGGAGACCTTCAGTGTTGCAGACATTTTTTGGTACCATTCCCCAGGGCTGTACCTCAAAACAATCCTGTCTCTGAGCTCTACGGACATTACCTTCGACCTCATGGCTTGGTTTTTGCTCTGACATGCATTGTCAACTGTGGGACCTTATATAGACAGGTCTGTCACTTTCCAAATAATGTCCAATCAAATTGCATTTACCACAGGTGGACTCCAATCAAGATGTAGAAACATCTCAAGGATGATCAATGGAAACAGGATGCACCTGAGCTTAATTTCGGGTCTCATAGGTCTGAATACTGATGTAAATAAGGTATTTCTGTTTTTATAAATGTGCAAACATTTATAAACTTGTTTTTCACTTTGTCATTATGGAGTTTTATGTGTAGAATATTGAGTATTTATTTTTATTAAATATATTTTAGAATAAGGAGTAACGTAACAAAATGTAGAAAAAGTCAAGGGGTCTGAATACTTTCTGAATGCACTGTACTTTGGTAGGAAGGCAAGGCTCACAGACCCTTTGACAATTCACACAGGGTAGAAATCACACGCGTACAAAATGTGGCCCATGCTTTAATGTAAAGTCAGCACTTAGAAATCATGTGAGGGTGCACACAGGAGAAATCACATAAATGCACTCTGTGTGAAAAATTATTTAAAACAGCACCTGCTCTAAAACAACACCGACAAACCACACTTGTGCCTTTTGTGTGAAAAGCACTTTAGAATGACCAGTGATCTCAAATGCCACCAGCGGCGAACTCATTGAGAGAAACTATTTCCATGCCCTGTGTGGAAAGTGCTCATGACATCGACTAAACTTAGCAGTCATCAGCTAATTCACACTGGAGAAGAACTGTGGCAAATGCTTTAGTCAACAGGAGCACCTGGCAGGGCAAGGACTCATACAGTAAAGAAAAATACTATTTAAAGATCCTGTGCAATAGAAATCTTAATAATATAACAACAAATCATTGCCTCAGTTTTATTGGTCTATAACAACATTAATGGTATTACTTTACAATGTGTCCCTATGACCCATGTATTCAGATGGTAGTTACAGTTGCGGTCAAATATATTGGCAACCTTTGCATGAT
The DNA here is from genome assembly GCF_002021735.2 of Oncorhynchus kisutch. Taxonomy (NCBI): domain Eukaryota; kingdom Metazoa; phylum Chordata; class Actinopteri; order Salmoniformes; family Salmonidae; genus Oncorhynchus; species Oncorhynchus kisutch. The sequence continues at coordinate 25,085,986 of NC_034193.2, forward strand.
TCACTATTTCTTCTAAAATAAATTGAAATTTAAAGAACGTTTGGCGTTAACACTTGTATGTGCTTGATTGACAACTTCACAGGACCAAGAAAAATGTATTGGGTTGGCAGAAAGTGATTCTTGTTAACTGTGTAACTTATCTAACCTGTGGTAAGTTGCAGATGGCTACAGGGTAAAAAAAATTGCCTGTACACTTGGTTTGATTTACAACTCTGCACATGCAAATGAAGCAAATATTTCCTTAACTTACCTCATTTGCACTCACTGTATATAGACTTTTTGTTTTCTTTTGTTCTACTGTATTATTGACTGTATGTTTTGTTTATTCCATGTGTAACTCTGTGTTGTTGTATGTGTCGAATTGCTACGCTTTATCTTGGCCAGGTCGCAGTTGCAAATGAGAACTTGTTCTCTACTAGCCTACCTGGTTAAATAAAGGTGAAATAAATTAAATAAAAATATATCACACAGTACTCAATGACATCAGCAATCTCAAATCAATCTTTGTCCTAAATCAGCAGTAAACCAGTAAAGCTTACAATAATACATGGATACCAGCAGACTCATAGCTTTATCAATGTAAAGCTGTCAGTATCTTCACAGATCCTTTATAGGCATGATATAAAACCAGGATAGAGTGGCTGAGTGAATGTGGTCTGGACTCTGTGGAGGAGGTTTATTGTGCCAGTTACGATGTAGAACAGTGGTCGACAACCGGTCGATCGCGAAAAGCCAACGAACGATGAAAGCTTGTGCTCCTTTTTAAAAATCGTGTTGAGCTGTTGCGGGTAGATGCACTTGATTCAAAAGTCCTGTGCACCGGGTAAGCAAAGTGTTCCCATGAGACAATCTTCGCCTATTCAGCAGACTGGCCAATCTGTGACGGAAATCGAGTGCACCTATTGGGCTTGCCAATCGGTTAGCTCAAATCACCGTGGCTACAGAGCTTCCATGTAAGATTTAATAACGTTTAAAACCATGACCACGGAGAGACTGTCAATGAATATAGCAAAGAGCTGCGGTTTTTATGAGTGAGTTCGTGTTTAAGGTTATATTCAGCACTGTCACTATTCAACACTATTACAAAACGCGCTTCTCCGTACTTCCGCTCGGGCTGCAGCTGCAATGAACGAGTAGCCAAGTATCGATAGCACTGCTTTTTATTATTATTAGCAGCTCGTCGTGTCGATTTTAATATTAAGGAATATTTAACTTTCTCTGGTCATTGGAACAACATTAATTTGTGCATGAGGCAGATGCGGTGCGACTCGAGTTTCGCCATCAGGTGGAAGACCGTGTCCCCTCTCTCTGGTCAGTCTCCCCGGAGGAAAGGAAGGAGAGAGCAGGGACCGTGAGAGGCGGTTGGGAAAAATTGTTTTGAACTATCATCCAACTCGGAATTCCAAGTTCGAAAACTCGGGCATCTTTCCAGAGCTCCGACTTTTCGACCTGAAGATCACTGACGTCGTGATTTGACCTCGTTTTCCAGTCAAATAAAAAAACAAATCATTTCAATTCATGCTCCACAGTGCCTCAACAAGTGCTAAACTAACGGATATATTGTTATCAAAGCTCGAGTTTTGAAATATAATATGGTCTGATTAACAATATTGGCAGCCAATCATATTGCCAATATGCTGGGATAATGTATTAGGCCTAGTGCACAAACCTCATTCCTACAAAACTGTTTGTGTGAGGGTAATGTAAGCAGTAGTTCTCAGCTTGCTTTTCGACTGCGAAAGTGATCTTGACTCAGAAAAGGTTGGTGACCACTGATGTAGAAGATGTAACATGCGTTTACCAAAAAAACAAAACACGCAGAGATAGATTTGCTAAGATCATCGTTGAGGCATGTGTCGATACTGAAATGATAGAAAGGCAGCGCTGCAGTCTGATCTGCTTCCTCCATTCAAACTTAACATTAGAGTTATGCCACAATACTGACGACGGGTCAGCTCCTAGAGAGAGATTCTAATGCTTACCCTATAATAATGCACTAAATCAAGATTTGGCAAATAAATGCGCACGTTAGGCTAAACATCAGGAAATATATTGAGGCAAAACATTTCACAGTAGCCAAATGGCAAAATAAAACTGAATGAACATGAAATTGATTAACATATCATCGAACTATATAGGCCTATACCGTAGGTAGGCTATTTATCTTTTAATGCAGTCATCTCGGTTTTCATTTGAAGCGTGTTTTTATCCTTTGCTTGTTTGTAACAATTACAAAGACATTGGCAGCATTAGTTGTAGTCAACTTCGTTGTGAAGTAATCAGTGTGTAACGCCCGGAGTGTTGTGGAGGAAGAAGTCAGGCGCGGGAAGCAGAGAGTTCAGGGTAGCGCTACTTTTAATACACCACAACCGTGAAACGACGCCAACCCAAACCAACGCCCCAAACACGGGGAACTAAACAGTCCAGCAAAATACACACACACGGACAACCTTAACCTACAGCCGTGTACACTGAAAATAGGCGGGCCGGCTGGTAAATAACACCCAACCATTTATCCTAAACTAAACACAGGTGCAACTAATAAACAGAAAAGGGGGAAAAGGGATCAGTGGCAGCTAGTAGGCAGGTGACGAAGACCGCCGAGCGCCACCCGAACAGGAAGGGGAGCCACCTTCGGTAGGAGTCATGACACAGTGGTCATGGAGAGAAGGATAAACACTGTGATTCTATGTTTAGCGGAAATCTTCTGTGTATAAAGTGACGTGGCAGGGCACACTCCTTTGCCTTATATAATTTAGACCATCCCATATAACCCTCAGGATTTCATCCAGCTTCAACCACAAGTTTGCCCCCCCCCCCCCCCCCCCCCCCCCCCCCCTCGGAACATTGCTGCAGGGACTTGCTTCCATTCAGCCACGAGCGGGCACTGATGTTGGGCTGTTAGGCCTGGCTATCAGTCGGCTTTCCAATTCATCCCAAAGGTGTTAGTGGGGTTGAGTTCAGGGCTCTGCAGGCCGGTCAAGTTCTTCCACACCGATCAACAAACCATTTCAGTGTGGACCTCGCTTTATGCACGGGGGCATTGTCATGCTGAAACAGGAAAGGGCCTTCCCCAGAATCGTCTAGAATATAATTGTATTCTATATCGTTAAGATTTCACTCCACTGGAACGAAAGGGTCTAGCCCGAACCATGAAAAACAGCCCCAGACCATTTTTTATCATCCACCAAACTTTACAGTTGGCACTATGCATTGGAGCAGGTAGCGTTATCCTGGCATTGGCCAAACCCAGATTTGTCCATCGGACTGCCAGATGATGAAGCGTGATTCACCACTCTAGAGAACGCATTTCCAATGCTCCAGAGTCCAATGGCGCCAAGCTTTACACCACTCCAGCCAAAGCTTGGTATTGCGCATGGTGATCTTAGGCTTCTGTGCGGCTAGTCAACCATGGAAATCCATTTCATAAAGCTCCCGACAAACAGTTATGGTGCTGACGTTGCTTCCAGAGGCACTTTGGAACTCGGTAGTGAGTGTTGCAACCCGAGGACAGACTATTTTTACGCGCTTAACTCGGCGGTTCCGTTCTGTGAGATTATGTGGCCTACCACTTCGCTGCTGAGCCGTTGTTGCTCCTAGACCTTTCCACTTCACAATAACAGAACTTACATTTGACCGGGGCAGCTCTAGCAGGGCAGAACTTTGACTAATTGACTTTTTGGAAAGGTGGCATCCTATGATGGTGCCAGATTGAAAGTTACTGAGCTGTTCAAGAAGGACATTCTACTGCCAATGTTGTGAAGAAGCCGGATGTGGAGGTGCTGGCTGGCATGGTTACACGCAGAGGTGTAAAGTATTTAAGTAAAAATAATTGAAAGTCATACTTTAGTCGTTTTTGGGGGTTACTATTACTATTTATATTTTTGACAACTTTCACTTCTCTACTTTTCTGAAGAAAATTATGTACTTTTTACTTACATTTTTCCTGACACCCAAAAGTACTTGTTACATTTTGAATGCTTAGCAGGACAGGAAAAGTGTAATTCACACACTTATCAAGAGGACATTCCTGGTCATCCCTACTTCCTCTGATCTGGCAGACTCACTAAACACATGCTTAATTTGTAAATTATATGTGAGTGTTGGAGTGTCCCCCTGGCTATCCGTAAATTTAAAAAACAAGAAAATAGTGCTGTCTGGTTTTGCTTAATATAAGGAATTTATATTTCAGCAATTACATTTGACTTTTAATACTTAACTATATTTAAAACCAAATAATTTTAGACTTTTACTCAAGTAGGATTTTACTGGGTGACTTTCACTTTTACTTGAGCCATTTTCTATTAAGGTATCTTTACTTTTACTGAAGTATGATAATTGGGTACTTTTCATACCACTGGATAAACATGGTCTGCGGCTGTGAGGCCGGTTGGACGTACTGCCAAATTATCTAAAACGACGTTGAAGGTAGCTTAAGGAAGAAAAATTAACATTAAATTCTCTGCCACCAGCTCTGGTGGACATTCTTGCAGGCAGCATGCCAATTGCACGCTCCCTCAACTTGAGACATCTGTGGCATTGTGTTGTGTGACAAACTGCTCATTTTAAAGTGGCCTTTTATTATCCCCAGCACAAGGTCATCTTAAGGGCATTGAGCCAGTAACCGAAAATTCACTGGTTCGAATCCCAGAGCCAGCAAGGAAAATCTGCCATCTGGTGTTATGTCCTTGAGTAAGGCAGTTAAGCCCCAACAGCAACTGTTCCCCTGGCACCAATGACGTGGACATTAAGGCAGCCCCCCCCCCCCCCCCCCCCCCCCACCACCTCCCTGGTTCAGCGAGGTTGGGTTAAATGCGGAAGACACATTTCAGTTGAATGCATTCAGTTGTGCAACGGACTCTTTCCCTTCCTGATCTGAGCAGCCCTAAATACAGCCCAGTAGGTATACAAAAGGTATGTCAATTGGTATTTGCATGATATTATGCAGATCACATTTACCACCCTCCTCCCTTACCTCTTCAATTAATATCCCATAGGCCTCTACATTATGGACAAGTTATGTGTATGAAAACTATTATCAAAGCAGTTTTTTTCATTCACATTTACCACAAAAACCAAGGCATGAATACTGTTGTATATTTTGTTAATCTGTATCATTCAAATGTTTTGGGGATTCAGACTTCACCCTACTTAACCTCTATGAATATAACAGGAAACCTGTTTGATCACCATGACTGCAAAATCATTCTAGCTATGGATACGGAGAACATCAACACATTAGCATTAAAACTCCAGAGGACATACCCATTGGACTTGGGGCTCTGCTGGGAGTTTACCTCATATTTGGATTTTTAACATTTCTGCTTTGTCACCAAAATCATAATAAACACTGAGAACTAAAATATTATGTTGGTATTATTAATAATACACATAACAAAAACAATAACGGGGGTGTAGCCCAAAAGGTTATTCAAAAGGTTCTTCGAGGATCCATTTTAGGGGTCACCCCACAGTTTCAATTGGAATAACCCCTAAAGGATACTCCAGGAACCTTCTCTTTTTAGAGTGGATCTGACATCTGAGCCAGGAAGCCACCGTCTATGGAATACAAGCCAGTCCTACTCCTCAGAAAACTACATTTACTGTATCTCTGGCTCTCACGCTACATTTGTTAGTGTGTGCATCAAAATGGCAGAGGCCATGGATTTGATCAGTTGCTCGATCTGTCTGGAGCTACTGAAGGATCTAGTGACAATTCCCTGTGGACACAGCTCCTTGTCTGTCTACCTGCAGACACAGATGCTAAAGTGAGCAGTCATCTGCACCCAATACAGCTAGCCTTCAACATATTCTCATAGCCGGCATATTCTTACCTCTTCATTGCTTGATATCCATTGACTTGTGTCCATTCTCTGTTTTCAAAAGATTTGCACAAATATGAAAAGATACATGGTATCATTATGAAACAATATCAATGTACAATTGACAAACCTTACCTTAAGTTGAGGAGATATTTACATTTTTCAGTTAAGTGCCTTCACCTGCTGTCCTTTCAAATTCTAATCCAAATATTTCAGTTGGGCAGTTAGTTTCCTGCAAGAAACCCCACCAGCTAAGGAGGTTCTTCGATGAACCCCACCTCCTATGGGGTTCTTGGAATAACCTTTTTGGGTGCCATTTTCAGTGCCAAGAACCCTAAGTTTCCCTAAGCTTGTTGAACCCTTAATTTTTTGAGTATGGCAGGTCTGTCCAGCAGAGGGCATGAGTGGTCTGTCACAGCCAGAGAGAGTGAACATTCTCACAGTGGTCTATGATGTTCAAGATCAATAGCTCCGGATCATCATTTCTCCCTATTCCGTAACAGCCACTGAATGCAGAGAGGGAATACAGGTGAAACAAATAGAGCCCTCCCAATCTTCACTATAACTTTCTCTGTTTAATGGGACCGTGGCAGGGCCTTCGATGGGTTACAATGACCTGAGCAAGGTCCAGTTTTTTTTATCATAGAAAACACAATGGCTTGTTCTGAACTTAAACTATACTAATGACGACATGAACCATCATCATCAACAACTTTAGTTACAATGTCTAGAAACGTATGGAGGACTCTGTCCATAACCTACACAGCCACTTTACTGCTGATGAGGGTGTGGTTTATACACACCTCTCCTCAGGTTACAGGCTCACTGAAGGGATTCAATTAAGCTGCCAGGGTTTTTAAAATTTAACTAGGCAAGTCAGTTAAGAACAAATTCGTATTTACAATGATGGCCTACCCTGGACAATGCTGGGCCAATTGTGCGCCGCCCTATAGGACTCCCAATCACAGCCAGATGTGATGCAGCCTGGATTTGAACCAGGGACTACAGTGACGCCTCTTGTACTGAGATGCAGTGGGTAAGTTAATTTAGCATGGCCTGGTGTCCTCGGATTGGGGGAGCTTGTACATTTTAGTCCATTCCATTGGTCATTAAGTGAAATCTCCACCCACTCACGGCACCGGACCATGCAAAACTAACTTGCCCATTCATTTTATGCTGTATTCGTAGCCAAGTGTTTCAAGCTGACCACCATTGTCCCAGTTTCCCAGGAAATCTAAGGTAACCTGCCTATATGATTATCACCCTGTAGCACTCCAATATGTAATTATGAAGTGCTTTGAAAGGCTGGTCATAACACACATCATCATCCCAGACACCCTGGACCCACTTCAATTCGCATTCCATTTGCAACAGATCCATAAGATACTGCCCTCTCCCACCTGGACAAGAGGGGAAATAACTATGTGAGAATGCTGCTCATAGACTTCAGCTCAGCGTTCAACGTCATAGTCCCCTCCAGGCTCATCACCAAGCTCAGGACCCTGAGACTGAACACCTCCCTCTGCAACTGGATCCTAGACTTTCTGACGGGCTAGCCCCAAGTGGGAAGGGTAGGCACAACATCACCTCTGCCACACTTACTCTCAACACGAGGGCCCTTCAGGGGTGCGTGTTTCATCCCCTCCTACACTCCCTGTTTACCCACGACTGCGTGGCCAAACACGACTCCAACACCATCATAAAGTTTGCTGATGGGACACTGGTGGTAGGCCTGATCCCCGATGACGAGGAGGTCAGAGGCTTGGCAGTGTGGTGCCAGGACAGCAACCTCTCCCTCAACATCAATAAGACCAAGGAGCTGATCATGAACTACAGGAGAAAGAGGGGAGAGCACGCCTAATTTACATCGACAGGGCTGTAGTGGAGCAGGTTGAGAGCTTCAAGTTCCTTGGCATCCACATCACTAGGGACCTAACATGGTCCACACACACCTGCACAGTCGTGAAGAGGGCATGACCCCTCAGGAGGCTGAAAAGATTTGGTATGGGCCCTCGGCTCCTCAAAAGGTTCTACAGCTGCACCATCGAGAGCATCTTGACTGGCTGCATTATCACTTTGAATGGCAAATGCGCCACCCCGGACCGCAAAGCACTACAGAGGATGGTGCGGATGGCCCAGTACATCACAGGGGCTGAGATCCCTGCAGGACTTCTATATCAGGCGGTATCAGAGGAAGCCCCGAATAATTTACAAAGACTTCAGCCTTCCAAGACATACAGTGGAGAGAACAAGTATTTGATACACTGTCGATTTTGCAGGTTTTCCTACTTACAAAGCATGTAGAGGTCTGTCATTTTTTATCATAGGTACACTTCAACTGTGAGAGACGGAATCTAAAACAAAAATCCAGAAAATCACATTGTATGATTTTTAAGTAATTAATTTGCAGTTCAATCCCTGGCTGAGTCATAACCAAAGTCTGTAGAAATGGGACCCAATGCGTCTCTGCTTGGTACTCAGCGTTAAGGAGATAGATTGGGGGTAAGGCCCATGGGTTGTACACAGCTACTTCTTATAGTGAATTTAAAAAATAAAAAAAATATTTAACCTTTATTTAACCAGGTAGGCTAGTTGAGAACTAGTTCTCATTTGCAACTGCGACCTGGCCAAGATAAAGCATAGCAGTGTGAACAGACAACACAGAGTTACACATGGAGTAAACAATTAACAAGTCAATAACACAGTAGAAAAAAAAGGGGAGTCTATATACATTGTGTGCAAAAGGCATGAGGTGGTAGGCGAATAATTACAATTTTGCAGATTAATAACACTGGAGTGATAAATGATCAGATGGTAATGTACAGGTAGAGATATTGGTGTGCAAAAGAGCAGAAAAGTACATAAATAAAAACAGTATGGGGATGAGGTAGGTAAAAATGGGTGGGCTATTTACTGATAGACTATGTACAGCTGCAGCGATCGGTTAACTGCTCAGATAGCAGATGTTTGAAGTTGGTGAGGGAGATAAAAGTCTTCAGTGGCTTAATGCAGTGGTGGAAAAAGTATGCAATTGCCATACTTGAGTAAAAGTAAAGATACCTTAATAGAAAATTACTCAAGTAAAAGTTAGTCACCCAGTAAAATACTACTTGAGTAAAAGTCTAAAAGTATTTGGTTTTAATGAAACATAAGTATCAAGAGTAAATGTAATTGCTAAAATATACTTAAGTATCAAAAGTATAAATAATTTCAAATTCCTTATATTAAGCAAAGCAGATGGCATAATTTTCTTTTTCTTTATTTGTGGCTAGCGAACACACAATATTTGACAAACCAAGCATTTGTGTTTAGTGAGTCTGCCAGATCAGAGATGGTAGGGATGACAAGGGACGTTCTCTTGTTAAGTGTCTGATTGGACCATTTTCCTGTCCTGATAAGCATTCCAAATGTAACAAGTACTTTTGGGTGTCAGGGAAAATCTATGGGGTAAAAGGTGCATTATTTTCTTTAGAAATGTAGTGAAGTAAAAGTAGTAAATAGTAAAGTACAAATACCCCAAAAAACGACTGAAGTAGCATTTTAAAGTATTTTATCTTAAGTATTTTAAAGTTTACACCACTGTCCCCATGTGAGGGGGAACTGTAAACGAAGCCAAGTGAAGAGTCTGGAGGCTATTCGAGTACCTTCCCGCGAAGTATTGATGAGCAGACCGAGTCGTATCAGTGAGCCGGCTCATTTGGCTACCAAACGGCTCTTCGTTCAAAATGCTTAAAAATCGACCTAGAACAATTTTTACAAAATGCGAAACTACGTTTTTTTCACGCACTGCAAACATCCGCGTGGACCAGATTGATGCGCTCTACCCACTATGTATTGCTTCTGTAGTGAGGATTCATCCTCTGTAGATAATTATTGTCTCTTATCTGCAGAAAAACTTTGCCTTGAGCTCATAAAGCAGTAGTAGTAGGATGCAAATCAGGGAGCCAACTGAATGGCCTTCACCGATGCGATCCGTTCATTCGCGAACGACTCATCATTACCACGTAGGAGAAACCAGAGCTGCGTCTTTAGGATATGCTTCTGATGAAGCTGGACCAATAATAAAAACAGAACAAAGAATTGTCTCCGTTTTATTAGACTAGAGCGGAAATACATTACAATATTCCCCCACCCGTACCAATGTATTTAGGGTTTACATTGTAGTTGGTGTTACACTTGCATGGCTTTGTGTTTACTAGCTTATATAAATAACGTTAGCATATTTTAGCTAGCTATAAGACGGAGGAGGTAGCGCTGCTATAACCAAAACGAGCATTCTCCCCGGAAGTGGGTGGTGCATGCAAATAGTTTTATGCTAACGTTAGTTAGTTAGCTATATAGTAGCAGCAACAGCTGGTTGCTAGTTGATTTTCTTGCCAAGCAAATTGAAAACTGGCCATTACGATACTGGTAATGGTTCGATATGACAAACCGCAACATTCTGGTTAACATTAGGTAGCTAGCTAGGGAACGTTAAACACAAAACGTTTTGAAGGGCTTAGTTTTGGTGTTTCCTGTGCCCTATGATCTAAATCAGATTTTCTGTCTGGATATAGGTAAGCGACTGATTGCACTCATGTTTTTCTTTACATTTCGAAATATTTGTAAACTAACTTTACTGACGTTAGCTAGCCTGCAACCTAATGCACGATTTGCATTTTATTCCTAACTAACTATCTAGTTGGTTATATGTGTCGTCCAACTAACGTAATCAGATAGCTAGCGTTAGTTAGCTACAGTAGCTGCTATCAACACGCATGTTTTCACTGGCAAACAGGCTAGGTAACGTTAGCTAGTTTATCTATGTACTTTAACAATACTCACTTAGCTAAATAGTTAGCTGGCTAACTGAGCTAGTTAGCTACCTAGCTTCGAATCAAATACAAATATCACACATGTGCCGGATACAACGCATGTAGACTTAACCGTGAAACGCTTGCCTTGAGTATTCCCTAACGGTACTAGCAGTAAAGTTAGTTAAAGCAAAGACACTAGTTACAGTAGGCAACTAAGTTAGTTGGCCAGATCACAAACTATGTTGTGCCTAGTTATAGCTAGCTAAACTGTTTATCACAACAGAAGTATAACTGTCAATCAGCTGGCTTAAACCCGAAAGCGAAATCAAATGCTCGCAAAATGGACATTCCATGATGTGGTGCTATGAAGCTACATGTCCAACGCTGTCTCACACACATTCGTATTATATTATACATCAGTGTCAGTACACTGTATAAATTGTAAACATGGGAAACACTCCATTCATACAGCTACCTATCCATACAAGTAATAGTTTTTGGACAGCTAGTTATTATACATGGAACGGTTTTTAGACTGGCCAAAAACCCTTGTGTTGATGGCTAGCTGCATGAATTGCGTGTTAAAATCAAATTGTATTGATCACATGCAGATGTTCTTGCGGGTGTAGCGAAATGCTTGTGGATGAATGTGCTGTTTGATTTTTATGAGACAACATGCGAACAATATTTTTCTGCTAAAGGGTTTGAAGGCTTCTTGTTGGGCTCAATGCATACTACTAACTGGTCTCTCAAGCTTTTGCATTCATGTCAGCAGTTTAAGGCAAATTACTTAACTGAGAATAGTGTTCCTTGACCATACATTTGAGTATGCCAATATGGTTTTGCAAACTTTGAGGAATGGCAGCATCCATATCCCATTTGACACTGCAAACCTGGAAAAAGATGTGTGTATCTTCTATCCATGCAAAAGACTGGGCTGCATCGCTAGAGCCTACTCTGGCCTAAGACTACTAGCTAAGTTGTCATTCCACTCCTAACCCAGTGCTGGCACCAGATTTGGAAAGGAGTGTTAGGAGTGGGTTTAGGCTTAGTCAATGGCACACTTCCCATCACCTGTTAAACCAATGCTTTGGCAATGGCTTGGCTGGAGTAAGGTTTTTGCATGTCCAGATTTAATGAGGTTGTTGGTCAACAACATCCTGAGTCTGTCAGCTGCTGGTCCTTCTCATTCTGCCGGTGACAGCCCGGAGCATAGAGTTTCTCCAGGATAGGACACACAGCCTATTTATTTTATTGTCACCCCACACACAATTTAAACTTTTCCCGTCTGTTTCCCCGTTACTCTTTACTTTTCCTTCACGCATCTTGGACACTATCCTTTCCTCCACTCTCCCTCCATCCTCACCTGTTTCCTCTGCTCTCCCTCATTTATTTGTCCCATCTTTTCTTCTCCTCTAACCACTCTCACCCTCCTTCCTCCTCTCCCCTTTCCTTCACTCACCATTTCCTTCACTCACCCTATCTCTTCTGCTCTCCCTCTGCTCTGCTCTACCAACTCTAACATTCTCTCATCCCTCTGCCTCTCCCCTCTTTTCTCCACTTCTCTGCATCTACCCCTCTCTTTCACCTCCTTCCTGTGTCTTTGTGTGCTCGGGGCAAGGGGCTGAAGGAGGATGGCGGTGTGGATCCAGGCCCAGCAGTTGCAGGGGGATGCGCTGCACCAGATGCAGTCTCTCTACGGACAGCACTTCCCCATAGAGGTGCGTCACTACCTGGCCCAGTGGATCGAGGGGCAGCTCTGGTGAGTTTACACCACTTTTCTCATGGCTTTTATCCCTTTTCCCCTCTTTTATTTATCCAGGTTTGTCTTATTGATCATATTGATGGCTGCAGTCCTAATGCATGTCTTAATATAGGCTTCAGTTTTTTATTTATTTTTATACAAATTGTGGACAAATCATGCACACCCTCAAATAGGTGCTTAAATGTCCCACACACAGGTATTTTACTTGAGACTTGAATTTCCATTGGCCTTGCTTTAACAAGGGCATGATATGCACTGCTCATGCAGAGTATAATTTTTCATTTGACAAGCTTCAACTGAATGACGCTTTGACTTAGCCACAAAACAGTTGTTGCAAAGTGCACTGACTGAGAAAAGGGTGAAATATGTATTGCATGCGGGTGTGTGCACAAGCGGTAGCAATGGCATTTGTTATTTTTTCGCTTATTCTCTGTAGTCTTGAGTGGGTCTTGATAGTTTTAGTTCACTTCCGAACAGTGGAGAATTTTTAAGGTTAAACATTAGTGTGTGTGTGTGACTGTACAAGAAAAGGAGTCTGTCTTGTTTGCACATTTGATTGTTGATAATGTAAAAAAAGAAAAGGTCTCTTAGGGACCTGGAAACCCAGAGAATTTTAGGCTAAATGTGTGTGCGTGTTTCTAAGGAATTTAGTCTAATTTGACAGGGACAGTAGCACATTTATCATTTAAGATTTCACATCAATGTGTATGTGCTGGAAATGGCTATGGCGCTAGTTTACATCTGTAGGTAGTACTTGTGTGCACGTGAGAAAACAATGTTGTGTGAAATGCACAGAAGGTTACACAGGACAAAAGAGAGCCTGTGTACTACATTTAGAGAGCTGGAGATAAAGGCATGGATAATGAGTATATAAACCCATGTCCCACAACTTAGTACTTCTGATGTTGTCTGTTTGACCCCTGACCCGGGAAACCCAGGGATTCTGTGGAGCTGGAGAACCCCCAGGATGAGCTGAAGGCCAAGCGTCTGCTGGACAGCCTGGTGCAGGAGCTGCAGAGGAAGGCCGAGCACCAAGTGGGGGAGGACGGCTTCCTGCTCAAGATCAAACTGGGACACTACGCCAGCCAGCTCAAGGTAAGAGACCAAAGGGGCCCGAGTGTGCACCCCAAGTAGTAGCGGATGTCTGGTGTACCGCAGCTTGAATTACATGTCTTCTGGTTCTCCAGCACAGGAGACAATGCCTAACCCCCCCCCCGTCTCTGTTTTTAGGTTGATGCACCATTGAGCAGGTTCCATAGAAATGTCTGTCTGTAGTTATAACACTCTACCTTTATGGGAGAGACACCTACACTAGTTTGTGTTCATTAACCTCTCTGGGATAATTGGGACGGTAGCGTCCCACACCGCCAACAGCCAGTGAAAGTGCAGGGCGCCAAATTTAAAACAACAAAAATCTCATAATTAAAATTCCTCAAGCATAAAAGTATTTACACCATTTAGAGATACAATTCTCGTTAATCCAGCCACAGTGCCTGATTTCAAAAAGGCTTTACAGTGAAAGCACCACAAACGATTGTTAGGTCACCACCAAGTCACAGAAAAACACCGCCACTTTTACAGTCAAAGAGAGGAGTCACAAAAAGCAGAAATATAGATAACATTAATCACTAACCTTTGCTCTTCATCAGATGACACTCATGACTTCATGTTACGCAATACATGTTTTGTTCGATAAAGTGCATATTTATATCCAAAAATCTCATTTTACATTGGCGTGTTATGTTCAGTAGTTCTAAAACATGCAGTGATTTTGCAGAGAGCCACATCAATTCACAGAAATACACATAATAAACCTTGAAAAGATACAACTATTATACATGGAACTTTAGATTAACTTCTCCTTAATGCAACCGCTGTCAGATTTTTTTTTTTTTTACTTACGGAAAAAGCACACCATGCAATAATCTACAAGGACTGCGCTCAAAGCCCAAACCAGCCAAAGAGATATCCGCCATGTTATGTAGTCAACATTAGTCAGAAATAGCATTATAAATATTCACTTACCTTTGATCTTCATCAGAATGCACTCCCAGGAATCCCAGTTCCACAATAAATGTTTATAAAGTTAATAATTTATGTCCAAATACCTTCCTTTGTTAGGGCGTTTGGTGAACAAATCCAAACGCGCGTGCAAGTCCAGCCGAAAGGTCGGACAAAGTCCAAAAAGTTCCGTTACAGTCCGTAGAAACATGTCAAACTAAGTATAGAATCAATCATTAGGATGTTTTTAACATAAATCTTCAATAGTATTTAAACCGGAGGAATCTTTTCTGTAGAAAAGCAATGGAACGCGAGCTAACTCTCACATGACCCAAATGACTCAAAGCATTCTGCCAGACCTCTGACTCATTCCCCTCTCATTCAGACCCACTTCACAGTAGAAGCCTCAAACAAAGTTCTAAAGACTTGACATCTAGTGGAAGCCTTAGGAAGTGCAACATGACCAATATCCCACTGTATCTTCAATAGGGAATGAGATGGAAATGCAACCAACATCAGATTTCCCACTTCCCGGTTGGATTTTTTCGCAGTTTTTCGCCTGCCATATGAGTTCTGTTATACTCAGACATCATTCAAACAGTTTTTGAAACTTCAGTGTTTTCTATCCAAATATGCATATTCTAGCTTTTATGGCTGAGTTGCAGGCAGTTTACTCTGGGCACCGTATTCATCCAAGCTACTCAATACGGCAGTCACCAAGACGTTAAGGGATGCAGCGTTTCTGCACTGAAAGATGAAAACAAGCTTCTCTAAATGGGCAGGTCTGGGTTTTCTTCCGTTTGGTGCCTAATTATGGCCCAGCACTGTTACACTGTTACAGCAGGAGGTGGCTAATCCGGCGTTGGCTCACACTGAATTTTTGGCACCTTGAAATGAAGCAGAAGATTTAGAAAATTCCAAAGGCGTTTCTCTGTAGCACTCTCTAACTTCACAATGTGGTATGAAATTGTCACTGCTTCGAGGGTCAAGTGGCAGTGTTACAAACGCCTGCTGTCAACACTGATGTTAGCCCACAAAACCCATTTCAGTTGATTGATCTGATTGAGTTAGCCTTGTTAGAGTATGTATGCAGTATGTTCTCACTCCCCTGGTGGTGCAGGGCTCCGTATTGGAACAGCAGCCAATGCTACTGGGGTGGCGTTGTGACGGCAGTGGCCGTGTCCACTTCGTCATAGTGCAGCTGTTTCTTCATGTGTATGTGTGGGAGATTCTCAATTAGACAAAAGTCTGCCCTTTTTGACTCCTCCGTCCTCTCCTCTGGAAACCGATAAGTGGTAGAGGGGTGTCTATTCGGTAGAAGACGAACGGAGGAGTTTGCTCCCTTTCTCAATTACCTCCTTTAGCGAAGGATACTGAAGTGCATCCTCTGCGTATCCTCTGTGGAAGAGTATTGAAATCTTGCGGCTGTGTGCCTTTTTTGTGTCTGCAGCTGTTTCTGTGTGTACACGTGTGTGTGTGTGTGTGTGTGTGTGTGTGTTTGTATGACAAATGCATCCTTTCCTTCCTCAGAGCACGTATGACCGCTGTCCTCTTGAGCTGGTGCGCTGCATCAAGCACATCCTTCACTCGGAGCAGAGGCTGGTGCAGGAGGCCAACAACGTGAGACTTACGCACACACAGAGTTTATAGAGCTGGAATGACTCCCTATTCTACAAGACAGCAAATCATATAAATTGTACAAAATGCTTTGTTCTATGATGTCGCTCTCTGTTGAACAGGCCCCTGGCGGCCTTGACTATACTTCATCCTGCTGGAGCTCTGTTATCCAATTGGACTGCTCTCTCACGGCCTCTCTCCCCATTGGCAGGCCGTCGGGAGTGGCGGTGGGGGTGGGACCATGGACAGCCTGTCCCAGAGGCACCAGCAGATCAACCAGACGTTTGAGGAGCTGCGTGTGTCCACGCAGGAGACTGAGAACGAGCTGCGCAAGCTGCAGCACAACCAGGAGTATTTCATCATCCAGTACCAGGAGAACCTGCGCATCCAGGGTGAGACGCTGACTGCCTATATTACAGCAGCGCTTCTCAATGCATTCCTGGAGGGATTAACCCACTTGGGCACACTGTAGCAAAACGTTTCGCAACCAAAACAAGCATTTCTTGTTGGACAAGTTCAGGTAGTTCCTCCCCATTTCACTCTGTTTTCTTCCATGTTGTGCCTAATGAATACGACCCAGCCAACTAATCGGCTGCGCCTCAGGGCCTTGATGAGCTGAATCATGTTAGAGTGGATCAACCCTGTTAGTGGTTAGAGTAAAAGCCTGCATACTCCCTTTAGTAGCTCTCCAGGTGGGTGTATGTAACGGAAATTAGATGTATTTACCCATGCTGCCGCCACCACCTCCACTTCTCCCTCTCCTTCAACCTCCCTCTTCATCTTCTTCCTCCATTCATCACCCCCCCCTACTTCAACCCTCCCCTTCCTTCTCCTCCTCCTTCCCCCCTCTCCCTCCACTCTGTAGCCCAGTTGAGCAGTCTGTCAGCTGTGCCGGCAGAAGAGCGAACCCAGAGGGAGACCAGCCTGCAGGCCAAGAGAGCCACTGTGGAGGCTTGGCTCACCAGGGAGGCCAACACACTGCAGAAATACAGACTGGTACGCTACTAAACGCACACACACTGCAGAAACAGACTGGCAGATATACAGTGCATACACAAGCAACACTACTAGATTGGGGCCAGAAGCATAAACATTTCTTCCAATTAAGGGAATTGGGGAATTAACTGATTTGTAAATGTTGTTCTATTTATTTCGTTACTACAAATAAGCTGACCTGGTACAGATGTTAGTAAACCATGAAATGTATTAGGCTACAGATGAAATAAGTTCTGATGGGGCCTCCCGAGTTGCACAGTGCTAAAGACAGACCCGGGTTCGATCCTGGGCTGTATCACAACCGGCCATGATCGGGAGTACCATAGGGCGGCAGACAATTTGCCCCAGCATTGTCCGGGTTAGTGTAGGGTTTGGCCGGGGGGGGGGGCTTTACTTGGCTCATCGCGCTCTAGCTATTCCTTGTGGCGGGCTGGACGCCTGCAGACTGACCTCGGTCGTCAGTTGAACGGTTTTTCCTCCGACAGATTGGTGCGACTGGCTCCCAGGTTAAGCGGGGTTTGGCGGGTATTGATCGAAATTGGGGAGAAAAGGGTGGTAAAATACAAAAAATTATTTCTAACGAACTACACAGGGTGGTGGAAGTGCATGGTTATGAGCTTGATGCTCCTTTCCAATAAATATGGAGGGTCTTATTCTGGTGACATGATGATCGATGCTTGGCTGCCGTTAGACAAGTAAACTCTTCTTGCTCTTATCCATAATAATGTCATCATGTAGACTAGCCTACCCACACTGTATCTGTCAGCTGTTGGCTAGAGTGCACATGCCAAGACCAGAGTAGGCACATTTGCTATTTAACGCAACAGTTTTTGTGACAAAACTATCGGTAGATTTGAAAATGCGCCGGAAACATGTTGAACTTCAGATTTTTATTCGGTACATGAAAACTTAAGCAATAAAGTACATTTTGTGTGTACTTGAGCTGACTTTTTTTTAATCCACAAAAAAAACATGCCACTGGTGGGAACATGCACATATTTTCTTTAAGCAGATTCTAGAATATTTGCATGAAAATCTGTCGCCAATTGGATGGAAACCTAGCTTGCGTGCGTGTCTCCGTTTGTGTGTGTTTGTGATTTTTAAAAAAGAAAAAAAAGTCATTTGATTTTCAATTATTATTTTTATTTATTTTGTGTGTGTGTAGGACCTGGCGGAGAAGCACCAGAAGACTCTGGGCCAGCTGAGGAAGCAGCAGACGCTGATCCTGGATGAGGAGCTGATCCAGTGGAAGAGACGTCAGCAGCTGGCCGGCAACGGGGGACCCACTGAGGGGGGACTGGATGTCTTGCAGTCCTGGTGAGTCCCACCACACACACTCCTAGCTGTCCATTGCAGTCGATGCTGGCGACGCTCCTCTTGGGTTGCGGGGTAGGGGTGCTTTAGCGCTCCTGGCGCTGGTGTGCCACTTAGTCTCTCTCTAGCCACTCTCCTTTACAAATTGAACACAAACCGCTTTCCCATCCCTCACTCTGATTCTGTTTTTGTGTGTGCGCATCTCTGCTTATGTATGTGTGCTTTCTTGGGGGCTTGTTCTTGTTTCCCTCTCCAGGTGTGAAAAGCTAGCGGACCTGATCTGGCAGAACCGGCAGCAGATCCGGCGGGCCGAACACCTGACCCAGCAGCTACCTCTGCCTGGCCCAATGGAGGAGCTGCTCACCAAGCTCAACTCTGACATCACCGACATCATCTCCGCTCTCGTCACCAGGTAGGGGTGGGTGTGTGGGGGAGGCATGTGGCGTTTGTTTTCCAGGTTATCCACAATAATGCAAAGAGTACAGGTTTGTTAATGTGTTGATCATGATGTGAGTGTTTATGTGCTTCTGTACTAGTTTGCAGAACTGCATGCTCAGGGCAGTATAGCCCGATAGTTCTGTGTGTTTGTATTTGTAATCATTTGCCTCCAATTCCAGTCTAATGGAACTAATTTTTGATTATTTAAGAAAATACAAAGTGTTGGTCCAGATTATATATATATATATATATATATATGAACAAAAATATATATGAACAAAAATATAAACGCAACATGCAAAAATTCTCAAAGATTTTACTGAGTTACAGTCCATATAAGGAAATCAGTCGATCGGGATAAATACATTAATTTCAAATCTATGACGGGGAATATAGATATGAATTTGTTGGTCACATATACCTTAAAAAAAGGTGTGGATGTGGATAGGGTTGCAAAGGTTTCGGGAACTTTCCATGGGAAGTTAAGCCCTTGAATTTGGGGGATTTTGCTTAAAAATACTAGCTTATAACAGTGAAACTTTTTTTGTGGGATACAAATTAGGCAATTCTAGGTTTTGTGGCATATTTTGGTGAAACTATCCCCAATTCAATGGAATTGCAACCCTCTGCATGCACAGTGCATTCTTCCATCACATGTACAGCTGATTCTCAAGTTCTTCCACACTAATGATATGCTATTGAGCCCACACTACAACACTGTCTGAGCCAAGGACTACATGCTTTCTGGTAAGTTTTGATTACAATACTGGGTGGGGTGAATATATTTTATGACCACATTTTTTGTTAACTAGTAAATAGTAGCCTACAGCAAAGTGTTTAAAGTCATTTCTAACTTGTTAACAATTTCTGCTAGTTAGTTTTTTTGCGATCGTGTGGGTTTTATCTTGCTTGAGCCTGCTGAGGAGTGTTAATTCACCTGTTTCCATACATTTTCATTTTACAACATTTATCTTACAAAGGAGTTGTTTAATCTAACTGCTTAACTATTTATCTGTACATGGAATTGTATTTCCTTTATTTTCTTTTTACTATTGTTTTTCTAATCTTTACAGGATAATGCCACGGGCACTATCTGATGGGTGGAGTCATTTCACCGTAGCTAATGTAGAACTGGTTCACCGCTGCTCACAGGCAATGTGTATTGGAAGAGATTTCTGAATGTTCTTCGCTCAGCATACACCCCTCCAACCAGAAATGCTTGATCTACTCATTTGCTGGATGCGGAGTTCAACAGAGTTAGTGAAGGTCAAGCAAATCATAGAAATCAATCATCTCTGATGGGTGGTCGAATGTTTGGGCAAGAAATAATTAACTACATCATCTCCACCCCTCAACCAGTATTATACAAGAGCACAGACACAACATACACACTGGTCTGTACATTGCAGATGAGCTGAAGGCAGTCATCAATTACCTTGAACCACAGAAGGTATTTGCACTGATGACAGACAATGCTGCTAACATGAAGGCTGCTTGGTCTAAATTGGAGGAGTCCTACCCTCACATCACGCTCATTGGCTGTGCTGCTCATTCATTGAATCTGCTCCTCAAGGATATCATGGCACTGAAAAAAATGGATACACTCTACAAGAGAGCCAAGGAAATGGTTAGGTATGTAAAGGGTCTTCAAGTTATAGCCGCAATTTACCTCACCAAGCGGAAGAATAAGAGCACCACATGGAAGCTGGCCAGCAACACTCATTGGGGTGGTGTTGTCATCATGTTTGACAGTCTCCTGGAGGGTGAAGGAGTCTCCAAGAATTGACCATATCACAGTCTGCCGATATGGACAGCCGCATCAAGAGGATCCTCCTGGATGATGTATTTTGGGAGAGAGTGGTAAGCAGCCTGAAAATCCTGAAATTTATTGCAGTAGCCATTGCACAGATTGAGGGAGACAATGCCATTCTGTCTGATGTTCAGACTGTGCTTGCAGATGTAAGAGGAGAAATCCGTACTGCCCTGCCCACTTCACTGCCCTGCGCACTCCAAGCAGAGGAAACTGCAGTTCTGAATTGCATCAAAAAGCGTGAAAACTTCTGCCTGCAGCCCATACACGCCGCAGCGTACATGTTAGACCCCAACTATGCTGGCAAGAGTATCCTGTCTGGTGCAGAGATCAACAAGGCCTATAGTGTCATCACTACCGTGGCCTGGATGAGGGCAAGGTTCTTGGAGGTCTGGTAAAGTACGCTTCCAAGCAAGGGCTTTGGGATGGAGATGCAATATGGCAGTTGTGCCAACATATCTCATCTGGTGGAAGGGACTTTGTGGATCTGAGGCTCTTTCCCCTATTGCCTGCACCGTCTTCCAAATCCCACCAACATCAGCCACCTCAGAGGGCAACTGGTCCTTGTTTGAGAACACACATACCAAAGCACGCAACAGGCTGACCAATACAAGGGTAGAAAAATGGGTGGCCATCCAGGCAAATTTGAGTCTTTTTGCGCCCGACAACGAGCTATCCTCAACCAGGTAGGAAAGTAACTGTGAAGATGAGGCCTCAGAGTCTGATGTTCAAAAATTGGACATTGAGGAGGTCCAGGGAGAAGACATGGAAGCCTGAGAGGAAGACAACCAAAGCTTTAGTTTCTAGACTATCATTTTACAGATGTATGCTGAAAACGTTATTGGGAGATGCCATGGATCAATCAATATTCCCTTTTGTCCAATGAAATCATCCCATGTGACTCATTTGAAGTTCAATTCGTAAGGATTTAATCATTTCCAATTATGTCTACTTATGATAAGGTAAAATATTTGTTTCTGTATGGTATATATATATCCAATGCAAAAAACATCTACATTTTAATTGGTATTAACCTTGTTGAGGATGGCTATTCAGTCTGTCTTGACAGGAAGCCCAATAGCCATCACTGTTACATCCTCAGAAAGCATGAGCTCCTGAGTTTGGATAATCTTGTGCAATACACCGCCACATGTCTTGTATTCACGATCTTAAATGGCCTGGCTCCCGCTCCACTCAGTATTTTTGTTGAACAGAAACCCAAACATATGGATCTGCTGCCATAAGGTCTGCGATGAGAGGTGACTGTATAGTTCCCTTAAGGAAAAGCACCTTTTAGTAAATGCGCTTTCTCTGAGAGCTTCCCATGTCTGGAATACACTGCCATGTGCACTATCACACTTTCACAAAATGTATGAATACATGGCTAAAGGTCAATCAGATTTGTGATCCTAATCCCTAGCGGTGTATTGCCGCTTTCCATGTCTGTAGCTTGTGAGGTGCGGAAACACTTTGTTGCTTTTATAAATTTTATCTGGCTGCTTTTTGTTCTGTCTGTATGCTATGTCTTGCTTGTCCTATGTTGCGCTGCGTGTGCTCACTGCTCAATGATTGTCTATTGTAATTGTTTTTAATAACCTGCCCAGGGACTGCGGTTGAAAAGTAGCCGGCTGGCTAAAGCTGAAACGTTGATTAATGTGCACTGTCCCTGTAAAAATAAACTCAATATTAATTTGCTTATATTCCCACGGAAAGTTTCCACCTCACAATTATCCCCAAAATGTGCATCAGAAAACCAGTCAGTATCAGGTGTAACCACCATTCGCCTCGCACTTCTCCTTTGTAATGAGTTGATCCGATTGTGGAATGTTGTCCCACTCCTCTTCAATGGCTGTGCGAAGTTGCGGGATATTGGTGCAAACTGGAACATGCTGTCTTACTGAGCATCCCAAACATGCTCAATGGGTGACATGTCTGTTGAGTATGCAGGCCACTGGGACATTTTCATCTATCCGGAATTGTGTACAGGTCCTTTCAACATGTTTCATCTGCCCGGTACAGTTGAAACCGGGATTCATCCATGAAGAGCACACTTCTCCAGTGTGTTAGTTGCCATCGAAGTTGAGCATTTGCCCATTGAAGTTGGCTATGATGCCGAACTGCAGTCAGGTCAAGACCATGGGAAGGACGACGAGCACGGAGATGCGCTTCCCCGAGACGGTTTCTGACTGTTTGTGCAGGCATTCTTTGGTTGTGCAAACCCAGTTTCCTTAGCTGTGTCAATGGCTGGTGTCAGACGATCCCGCAGGGGAAGAAGCCGGATGTGGAGTTCCTGGGCTGGTATGGTTACACGTGTTCTGCTGTTGTGAGGCTGGTTGGACATACAGCCAAATTCTCTGGTACAGAAATGAACATTCAGTTCTCTGGCAACCGCTCTGGTGGACATTCCTGCAGTCAGCATGCAAATTGCATGACTTCAATCTTGAGACATCTGTGGACATTGTGTTGTGTGACAAACTGCTCATTTTTAAAGTGGCCTGTGTAATGATCATGTGTGGTGATCATGCTGTTTAATTAGCTTCTTGATAAGCCACACCTATCAGGTGGAAGGAGAGATGCTCACTAACATGGATGTAAACACATTTCTGGGGTCTTATTTCAGGTCATAAAACATTGGACCAACACTTTACATGTTTTATATTTTTGTTCAGTATATGATCATAAGTCATATAATGCCTGCTAAGAGCACAATCAGGAAAACCAACACTTTTTGTAGTTTCTTAAATAAAGTGCAATATGGGTTTGAAATCGATACGTAAACATGGCTGACATTGCGTAGGCCTATGCTATAAGGTTCTCTTACAAAGAGAAATATGTACTTGTGTGACTCATAAAGGTGGCGTGTCTGTAGCACGTACTTCTCATTTCACCCTCCGGGGTAATGTGATGGGCTGTCACTGTTAAGAAGCCCTGGAGGTCCAGCCACCTGTAATGAGCACAACACCAGGTGCGTTGGCCAATTCATTGACGACTTCTGCTTTAGCTTGCTTAGAGCGGGTACTGCTTGTTTGCTGAAGTCAGTGCGAGAGACCCAAGTTCGTAACGTGGCACGAGCACTTTCACAAGGTGCTGAAACCCCCTAATTCTTCTCAACCACCGAGAATGGGTGCATATCTGTGGCTATAAACATACCTATTTCTCTCTTGATATTCTTAGGCCCGATCAGAATCTGCTGCGAAGGGCTGCTTGAATGCAGAGGGGAGGCGTAGTTATTTTTTTTGCTCTGGTGCACGGAATACTGGGGTGATGGGCTCTAGTTGCTTTAACGGAATAGCCAGATGACGAGAGATTCTGCTCCGATTTTCCGAGGCGTACAACAGTGTAGGCAGCCTGTAGGCCTAGTGTGTTACATCTATGTATTCATTCAGCTTCAAAGTGCATCCCAAACTGAGATCCCAAAGCGGTTTGGTGTGAATCCGTGTACCATTACACCCCTACAATCTGTAGGTCATGTCATTTTATCTTGTACGCAGCCTCTAATCTTTTAAATGCAGTATTTACCCACTTTCTCTCTCTTTCTACCGAACCATCTTTCCTCCCTTGCTACATCCATCCCCCCCCCCCCTTCCACCTCCCTCAATCCCTCACCTATCAGTACGTTTATCATCGAGAAGCAGCCCCCCCAGGTGCTGAAGACCCAGACTAAGTTTGCGGCGACTGTGCGCCTACTGGTGGGCGGGAAGCTCAACGTGCACATGAACCCCCCGCAGGTCAAGGCAGTCATCGTCAGCGAGCAGCAGGCCAAGGCCCTTCTCAAGAATGAGAGCACCCGCAAGTGAGAAGCCACACACACACCCTCTGACAGGCATACACACTTAGACACACACAGGTCCGGATGGGGGTGGGGAGAAATGTTTGCTGTTTTAAAGCTTACTTCCTGCAATTTTACACTTTTCCATGACTTATGCCATGTTAATATATCAGAGTGACGGAAAAAATAGTGCCCTGCATGCCCGGTCTATAATTCAGCCATAATTATTACAGGTGTAGATGGCTAGCTAGATGACCTAGACTAATTTACCAATTACATTTTGTTTGTCTTTTACAGACTGGCTAATTGTGACTGTCAGTGATTTTGTTTAGAATCGCGCTGCAATGGATAGCTGCCGTTTTACGGTCTCCTGACCAATTCTTTTTTTTTGTTGCACAGATCTTAACTTGTTTGTACATAATGTTTCCACCATTGTTTCCTATGACCGAAAATACCTTCTGGACATCAGAACATTGATCACTAACCTCGATTTGCATCACAGGAGGTTGGATCATAATTGGTCATATGGACACAGAGAGAAACAGATTACACTGAGTGTACAATATATTAGGAACACCTGCTTGTTCCTGTACACACTGACTAGGTGAATCCAGGTGAAAGCTGTCATACCTTTGTGGATGTCGCCTGTTAAAAACCACTTCAGTCAGTGTAGACCGGTTAAAGAAGGATTTTCAAGCCTTGAGACATTGTTTATGTGCCATTCAGAGGGTGAATGGGCAAGACAAAATATTTAAGTGCCTTTGAACGTTGTATGGTAGTAGGTGCCATGTGCACCAGTTTTAGTGTGTTAAGAACTCAACCGCTGCTGGGTTTTTCACACTCAATGAACCTGATTGTGGAAAATGTATGCTCAGTTTGTTGTGCACCGTATTGCGGTACCGCTAGCAACATTTTAGCAACAGACTTATGGGCTAGCTGTCTAGTCTGTGTTTTTATAAATGTGCAATGAGCATAAAATAGATGCATAAGGAATTGGCAAATCGTTCTCATTCTGAGAAATTAGCATCTTATCCAGGTAGGCCATTTGATTTCAACATCTAAACAAAGTGAACGACCTATCGTTCAAACGGTTGGAGACAGACAGGAGGGTGTATTCATAACAGTTCAACTGTTCTACCTTGTTAGCAAAGCAAATAGATCCAAGGTGGCTGCACTTTAAATATAAAGGTTAGCTGCCTACTCACTAGCACTGGGCTTGTGCTTGAGAGATTGAGACCTGTGTTAACTTTCTATAATGCCCGCTACCAGAGTTGATCATTATTGTTGGATGTGCATTGTACATGGATGGTTCTGTTTATTTTTTTTTAAACAAATAGGGCATATTTATAGACATGAATGCCAGATCCGTGAATATAACTATTTTGATTAAATGATTAACTTTTTTGTGGGTCTTATGGTTGAAGGATCATATTTACTCTAGGTTTAATTTTACAAGCCCTGAATTCATGAATCATTCCTGGATGTTTGAAATGCAGTGTATTGACTTTAAAAATAAATAAAAAATTACTTGTCCAACAAAAATAGCTGGTCTATTTACCACCACTAACCGATGCTGGCACTAAGACCAACCTCAACGAGCTGTATAGGGCCAGAAGCGAACAGGAAAATGCTCTTTCTAGCATGTCACCTGTGCAACTAGAGGATACAAAAGTCCATCGCCTTTATTCATTAGTCAGTGTGGAGCTGCTGGACGAATGGCAAGTCATTTTGTTTGGCTTGTTAGTTAGCATTTTGTTTGGCTAGTTAGCTAGCCGGCTATGCGATCATTTGAATGATACATCAATTCAGCACTCCCCCACCCCCCCCCACCTGCCCTGGTTGTATGAACAATGTGGACTGCGGTGTGAGGGGTTGAGATATGCCCGTCTCCATA
Source organism: Oncorhynchus kisutch (assembly GCF_002021735.2). Taxonomy (NCBI): domain Eukaryota; kingdom Metazoa; phylum Chordata; class Actinopteri; order Salmoniformes; family Salmonidae; genus Oncorhynchus; species Oncorhynchus kisutch. The sequence goes on from NC_034193.2 coordinate 25,112,208, forward strand.
GGGGACTATTTCTGACTACTGCCGAGGTGTTGTGGTCTTTCTGGCGCTTATAGCTACCAAAGCATCACCTCGATGGGTGCTACACTTCAGTAGTGGACTGTCCAGCCTACCTACAGAGGAGGAGGAGTCAACAAACAAGGTGCCTGATGAAGAGTTTACAACCCTGTCTAAGTAACTGATTGATGCTGCTCCCTTTCTGTGCCATCAAAGCTCCTTCCGCTTAAGCTACTGCCAAGCCTTTTTGAATTGCCTTGCTGAACAACAACTTATCATCGGAAGTTGTGGAAGACCATCGCTCAAGACCTGCCAGATCTCTATATTTGTTTGTTTTTACAGCGTCTTTGAGATTCTCTTTGTAATGAAAAGCACTATATAAAATAAATGTATTATTACTCCACACACCGAATCAGATACAAAGTTCTCCCTCGCCCTCCATTTGGCAAATCTGACCATAACTCTCTATCCTGATTCCTGCTTACAAGCAAAAACTCAAACAGGAAGTACGGAAGTTGTCCGATTTAAGCAGATGCTAAGCTACAGGACTGTTTTGCTAGCACAGACTTTTACATGTTCTGGGATTCATCCGATGGAATTGGCATCATTAAGGAAGTGCATCGACGTCGTTGTCCCCAGAGTGACCTTACACACATATCCCAACCAGAAGCCAGGGATTACAGGCAACAGCCACACTGAGCTAAAGGCTAGAGCTGCTGCTTTCAAGGAGCGTGATACTAATCTGGACACTTATAAGAAATCCCGCTACGACCTCCAAGCCATCAAACAGGCAAAGCATCACAACAGGACTAAGATCAAACTCTACTACGCCGGCTCTGATGCTCATCGGATGTAGCAGGGCTTGCAAACTATCATGGATTACGAAGGGAATCCATGAGCTGCCCTGTGATGCGAGCCTACCAGACGAGCTAAATGCTTTCAAAGCTCGCTTCGAGGCAAGCGACACTGAACCATGCATGAGTGCCAGCTGTTCCAAATGACTGATCACGCTCTCCGTAGCTGATGTATGACTTTTAAACAGGTTAACATTTACAAGGTCGCAGGGCCAATCCGGTAATCAGGATGCATACTCTGAGCATGCTCTGGAAAGTGTCTTCTGACATTTATAACCTTTCTCTGACCCAGTCTGTATTACCTACATGTTTCAAGCAGACCACCATTGTCCCTATGCCCAACAACGCCAAGGTAACCTGTCTACATGACTATCGCCCCGTAGCACTCACATCTGTAGCCATGCAATGCTTTGAAGGCTGGTCATGGCTCACATCAAGGCCATCTTCCCAGACACCCTGGACCCACTCCAATTTGCATACTTCCTCCACAGATGACACAATCTCTATTGCACGCCACACTGCCCACTCCCATCCTGACAAGAGGTACACCTATGTGAAAATACTCATTGACTACAGCTCAATGTTTAACATCTTAGTGCCCTCAACTCATCACTAAGCAAAGGACCCTGGGACTGAACACCTGGCGGGCTGCCCCCAGGTGGTGAGGGTAGGCAACAACAACACATACAGCTGCGCCTTTGAAAGCACCTTGACTGGCTTCATCACCGCTTGGTATGGCAACTGCTTGCCATCCGACCACAAGGCGCTACAGAGGGTACTACAAGCGGTGTCAGAGAAAGGCCCTAGAAATGGTCAGACTCCAGCCACCCAAGTCGGGCTGTTCTCTCTGCTACCGCACGGCAAGCGGTACCAATGCACCAAGTCTGGAACCAACAGGACCCTGGTCAGTTTCTATCCCAAAGCCATAAGACTACTAAATAGTTAATCCGGGTAGCTATTTGCTTAGTTAATAGTTATCTGCATTGACCGTTTTGGAGGTAACTTTTTTGACTTATCGCATATGCTGCTACGGTTTTATCTATCAAATCCAATTTTTTGTCACGTGCTGAATACTACAGGTGTAGACCTTCCCGTGAAATGCTTACTTACGAGACCTTAACCACTGTACACTGTATAATATGTACATGCCGTTTAAGTCGGAAGTTTACATACACCTTAGCCAAATACATTTTAACTCAGTTTTTCACAATTCCTGAGATTTAATAAAAATTCCCTGTCTTAGGTCAGTTAGGTTCACCACTTTATTTTAAGAATGTGAAATGTCAGAATAATAGTAGAGAGGGATTTATTCCAGCTTTTATTACTTTCATCACATTCCCAGTGGGTCAGAAGTTTACATACACTCAATTAGTATTTGGTAGCATTGCCTCTAAATTGTTTAACTTGGGTCAAACTTTTCGGGTAGCCTTCCACAAGCTTTCCACAATAAGGTGGGTGAATTTTGACCCATTCCTCCTGACAGAGCTGGTGTAACTGAGTCAAGTTTGTAGGCCTCCTTGCTTGTGCATGCTTTTTCTGTTCTTCCCACAAATTTTCTATAGGATTGAGGTCAGGGCTTTGTGATGGCCACTCCAATACCTTGACTTTGTTTTATTGAAGCCATTTTGCCACGACTTTGGAATTATACTTGGGGTCATTGTTCATTTGGAAGACCCATTTGCGGCCAAGCTTTAACTTCCCGACTGATGTCTTGAGATGTTGCTTCAATATATCCATAGAATTTTCCTACCTCATGATGCCATCTATTTTGTGAAGTGCACCAGTCCCTCCTGCAGAAAAGCACCCCCACAACATGATGCTGCCACCCTGTGCTTCACGGTTGGGATGGTGTTCTTCGGCTTGCAAGCCTCCCCCTTTTTCCTCCAAACATAACGATGGTAATTATGGCCAAACAGTTCTATTTTTGTTTCATCAGACCAGAGGACATTTCTCCAGAAAGTACGATCTTTGTCCCCATGTGCAGTTGCAAACCGTAGCCTGGCTTTTTTTATGGCGGTTTTGGAGCAGTGGCTTCTTCCTTGCTGAGCGGCCTTTCAGGTTATGTCGGTATAGGACTCGTTTTACTGTGGAAATAGATACTTTTGTACCCGTTTCCTCCCAAATCTTTATCAAGGTCCTTTGCTGTTGTTCTGGGATTGATTTGCACTTTTCGCACCAAAGTGCATTCATCTCTAGGAGACACAACGTGTGTCCTTCCTGAGTGGTATGATGGCTGCGTGGTCCCTTGGTGTTTATACTTGCATACTATTGTTTGTACAGATGAACGTGGTACCTTCAGGCATTTGGAAATTGCTCCCAAGGATGAACCAGACCTGTGGAGGTCTACAATTAAAAAAAAAAAAAAAATTCCTGAGGTCTTGCCTGATATCTTTTGATTTTCCCATGATGTCAAGCAAAGAGGCACTGAGTTTGAAGGTAGGCCTTGAAATACATCCTAACTGACTTGTCAAAACTATAGTTTGTTAACAAGAAATGTGTGGAGTGGTTAAAAAATAGTTTTAATGACTCCAACCTAAGTGTATGTAAACTTCCGACTTCAACTGTATCTGCCTCAGTTACCTTGTACCTCTGCACATCAACTCGGTACTGGTACCCGTGTGTATATAGCCACGTTCTACTTTGTGTATTAATTATTACTTTTGTTATTGTGTTATTACATTATTTCTCTTCTTTCTTTCTGCATGGTCAGGAATGGCCTGGAGGAAACAGGTACAAAAGTATCTAAGCATTTCACTGTTAGTCTACACCTGTTGTTTACGAATGTGACGTAGAATATTTGATATATAATGAGGAAAGCTGCTAATGCGCAACTAAGTTTCGAAATTGCACCTTGTATATTCAAACTTTCAGCAGTAAGTTAAAGCCCTGATTGAGTTCCTATAAAAAGTTTGTTTTTTAAAAACTGAGGTCCGGACCACTTGTCTTTGTTGGCTACGGCCCTAAACACACACACACACACACACACACACAATGTGAAACTTCTACCAGGTCCAATTCTAGGGCCACTACTGTCACACGCAACCAAAAGTTGACAAATATACACATTTGTACATGTATGCACACGCACACAACAGTTTGACAGATTTATGTCTCTTGTCTGTGTTGCAGTGACAGCAGTGGAGAAATTCTCAACAACAACTGTGTGATGGAATACCACCGGACCACAGGAACCCTGAGTGCTCACTTCAGGAACATGGTGAGTGAGGATAAATAAGCAACCAACGCACAGTTTTTTTTTATTTTTATGTCAAACATGTACAGGTGTATTAACCCTTTACACCGTTGGAAATTGGCCAGAAGAAATATGAAAAGCACATGCATAAGCTTGGTAGCAATTGAAAGGGAACAATTTTGAGATTACGGGAGCATTATTAGACCAAAGTTGAGGATACAACGGATCACCTGACACAAGACTGAATCCAAACATTACAGAGTTGATCTTCTGTGCATTTTACATTTACTCTACTTTTTGCTGCATTTGTTGATAACGAAATCTGAAAATACATTCAGTAACATAAGAATATTTGTGCAAAATGTGGGGTAGGTGCAACATAAGACAAAAGAAAAATGACGACAAGAGCTCCCCTATGTGCTGTTGAGGAACTAGAGCAAGCACACTTGTAGTTTTGTTTGTAACACAGCCCTGCATCATACAATTACTGTTTACGGTGTATCCAAAAACGGGCCATTTTATAAATCGCGATCTAAGGTGGACATCATTTGAAAGGCTTGTTTTATTGCCAACATGATCAGCTAAGTTTCTAAAATATGATCCTAGTGTTTGGGCTTTCACAGGGCAATTCGGGTAGAAATGAGTCATGCGTGCGTTCAGGTGTGTGATCCGCAGCTCATTTTCTTGACAATGGACAAACCGGTTCATTCTGTTCAGAACAACACAGGGTTGTGATGCCATGTCATCTTGTAACTGTACATTAGATGTGGTGATCATAAACGTTGAAACTATGTATTATGTTATGGAAAGGTGAAGTACACATTTGGTGTTTATTGTAATCCTCAATGTCTCATCTTTCAACATACATAGTCCTCTTAATTTACATTGTTTCCATCTCGGACAACAAATGTGCAAAGGTTGTCCAATTTAGCGGGAGGGATGTGGGGTAAGTTCTTGTTGCGAGCGGTGCTCAAGTTCAGTACGGCTGTCAGTCAAAACCCATAAAGTGCTTTGAAGCGCAGAGCATAAGTTTAACTGTGCAGTCAGCTCGTTCCAATTTAGGGGCTTATCAGTGCTCAAATCTGCCATTTTCAACCTATGTACAGGTACGAGTGTCAAGGGTTGATACGCATGTGTGAATTGGAAATGTGTTTTTGCATATCCCAACTCCCCCTGAGACACCCTCTGAGAGTGGGGTCACGGCCTGGGTCTGCCATTATCAACAGCGACCCTGGAGCTATTAGGTTTAAGTGTTTTGTTCAAGGGCAGGTCGGCAGATTTTTCACCTTGTCAGCTCAGGGATTCGTTACTGGCCCAACACTCTAACCGCTAGGTTAGAATGAGTTATAAATACAATTACATGACTGATTTATTGTAATTGGCGTTTTACTCAAACCTTTTGTGGTTTTGCCAAATTGTGATACATATATGTATCAGTATTTTTGTAGTTGTGGTCGATAAACAGAGATTGTGTTTTGGTCTCTCCTGTGCTGTCTAGTCCCTGAAGCGGATCAAGCGGTCGGACCGTCGCGGGGCAGAGTCGGTCACAGAGGAGAAGTTCACTGTCATGTTTGAGTCTCAGTTCAGCGTGGGGGGCAACGAGCTGGTCTTCCACGTCAAGGTTACATGAAAATCCACTTCTAGAAACACCAGAGCCCAGTTTGTCTAAACATTTAATCCAGATCGAAATAATCCTGTGTTGTTCAATTCTGTGTAGTCTGTGGGCCCTCTTTTTAAAAAAAAAATTCTGCAGTTAAGGCAAAGAGAAGCAAATCTCTAACATACCTCATAATGCTATTACAAAGATCATGTTCTATGATACCATGATATTTGGTTTAAATATTGTCCGCATCCTTAAATGAAAGGGGAATTGAACGGGGCAACAAGATTGAGACAATACAGGATCATTTTGATCAGATTGGATGTCTTTCATTTCATTGACATCCATTCTTTAGTGAACTTTGAGTAGGATGACTTAAATTAGTCTATTTAATCACTTAATGCAGTCAGTGCAACTTTTATTTTGTATTCCCCCCCCCCCCCCCCCCCCCAGACATTATCTCTCCCCGTCGTGGTGATAGTTCACGGTAGTCAAGACAACAACGCCACGGCAACGGTCCTGTGGGACAACGCTTTTGCAGAGCCGGTGAGTTTATTGGCCTTTACTGGAAGACACTTTGCATACACCCCTGTCTCTTATCTGCCACTGTAGTTTATCTAAGCGTTGGAAAGGTTCGGAACAACTCCTGTATATATCATTATCTCTTTCCCTGATTTCTCTTTCCCTCTTTCCCTCTCCCTCATACACACACTCTGCTTTCCTCCTCCATCCCCCCTCCCCCAGGGCAGGGTGCCATTCGTCGTTCCTGACAAGGTGCTGTGGCCCCAGCTGTGTGAAGCCCTAGACATGAAATACAAGGCAGAGATGCACAGTGCCCGCGGCCTCTGCGACGACAACCTGGTCTTCCTGGCCCAGAAGGCATTCAGCAGCGCCAGCATAAACCAAGAAGACTACCGCAACATGACCATGTCCTGGGCCCAGTTCAACCGGGTACGACCGTTTTTGATTAAGACTTTTAGATTGTTTTACCACAGCAGTGACTATTATTACCGCCAGATGACCATGTCTTGCCCCCAGTACAAACAAGTTCTAACCGTTTCACCACTGACTACTACTGCGACATGACCATTAAACCACTGGAATAGAGATTGTTACCTCACAGATTTAAAGCTGGAATCCACGATGACGAAACGGCCACGTCCGTTTGCGGTATTACAACAAAAGTAATTTTACTGCAAACAACACTTCTTTTTTTTTTCTGCCCCTTGGAATTCATTGCACACACAATGAAAGAGCACTATGTATTGTAATTTAGTTGACCATTCTCAACAACGCTCCTCAGCTCGGCAACAATAACAATGGTGGTGGGGAGGCCAGTGGCGCTGTTTGACCCTACAGCGGATTCCATCTTTAAGACTTTAACAGCAATGCCAGTGTCAAAGTATTTGCAATAGAAAGAAAACCAATGGTATTGTGAACCAGGTTTGACTATCTATGCTATCCACAGGAGAGCTTGCCAGGGAGGAACTTCACTTTCTGGCAGTGGTTTGACGGAGTCATGGAGCTCATGAAGAAACACCTGAAGCCCCACTGGAATGACGGGTAAGAGAGGAGTGCTTCAATTCAGAGCTTTTCCATTAGTGGATGTGTGGCCAAATTCTCTGGATGCTTCTTCCCTATAGCTTAACAACCGTACCTTTTGCGCTCGTGCGGGATTATCTACTTTACACAACAGCAAAAAGTACGTACCTGCTGCTCGCTCTGCTACCGCTTCCGCCTCCTTCCTGTTCTTACTCACCCCACACATGATCGGCCGTCTTTGTCTGGTGTTCAAACTTTGACAAACTGCAACTGTAAAGTGCCTTTCTCTGTTGTAAGCTGTCTGTAATAAACGACAATCGAATTTACTGCTCGCACACATTGTAACATCTGTGGGACGGGGCGGTTCAATTCGCTCCTGTAGCCTCAGCCTTTCCATTAACCCTGTTATTAGACCATTTTTGATGAAAGGAATGAGTTGAATAAGCAGCCTTTTGACCATGCTCTTATTGTGAAAATATGTCTTTAGAATTGTGCAATGAAATAGGGCAACGTGTGTGGGCTCTTTTTTTTTCTTCTTTTTTTTTTACATTGTGTGTGAATTTGTGTGAGTGCTTGCGAGATGTTAACTTTCATACTGTGTGTGTGTGCGTGTGTACTGCGTATGCATGTGTATGTTTACGTACTGCGTATTCGTGTTACGCAGGGCGATATTGGGCTTTGTGAATAAACAGCAGGCCCAGGACATGCTGATGTCCAAGCCCAACGGGACCTTCCTGCTCCGCTTCAGTGACTCTGAGATCGGGGGCATCACCATCGCCTGGGTGGCAGAGAACCCTAACAAAGCGGGTACTGTACTCTACTACCCACCTAGGAGTAAGCAGAGTGTTTTCGGGCCAATACATGAGCCTATGCATGGTTCTCCACATCGTGTGATGGAGTGTAGGTAATTGAGGCAGGAAAAACGTTGTTGCTGATTTATTCAGTTGGTTGACAAATGGCTAACATAACGTAGATGCATATGATCTTAATATGTGACTTGTACACAAAGCTACTTAATGGACCTTTTAGATGTTCTCTGTCACCTTAGTCCAGGTCTCTTCCTCAAAAAAATGTGATGTCAATGACCCTAATCTGGCTAAATTGAGGTTGAAAGGATATTTTTCTATGATATTGTTCTGCAGGGGAGAGGCTGGTGTGGAACCTCATGCCGTACACCACCAAAGACTTTTCCATCCACTCACTAGCCGACCGCATCAGTGACCTCAACCACCTTATGTTCCTCTATCCCGACCGGCCCAAGGACGAGGTGTTCTCCAAGTACTACACCCCTCCCCTCTGTACGTACCCTCCTCATCCTTGACTTTATTTTTGTTAAATAAGTTAAGGTGATCTCAAATTTGTCTTCTCATTTCCTCTTAGCAAAAGCAGTGGATGGCTACGTCAAACCACAGATCAAGCAGGTTGTGCCAGAGTACGTATACTGTCATGCATATAACAACAATTTTTTTAAATATTTCTAAACCCACACACTGGACCGATTTTAATACCCAATTCCAAATCTGGCGCTAGCCTCTACTCTATCATATGGCGATTTGTAATTGGCCAATTGTGTGTAAATTACTTTTCTTTGTTTTTCTTTTGGTTTATGATAAAGACTCATGAAGCATTTCTAAGTTATATTCTTCAATAATCAATGGGTAAATACCCCAAATGTAAACAGTTTCCCAAATCCCAGACTGTAGCTTTAATGTGATTGTGCTTCCTGTCCTCCCTGTAGATTCACTACTCCCAACCCTGAGCCGTCCAGTGGGAACCCCACCTACATGGACCAGGCACCCTCCCCGTCAGTGGCTCACCCCATCAACTTTGCAATTTTCCCTCCCATGTAAGTACACTACAGATGGGGAAATTATCAATGTACAGCAGTGACTAGTCATTAGATGACATGCAGTTCCCTCTAAGCTGCGTGCTTGCCCGGCTACCCACCTCCCCCCACGACTGCCGCGCAGAAGAAATACCAGCTCACGCAGAGATGCACAAGTATACTCCGTTAGTTTACACTATTTATTTATATCAGTGTTTCCCTCTAATATATGGGACTTGTGATTGAATCAACATATCACCAACCCTTTGAAAGCAACAAAACTAGCGTTGCAAGATTGAGTCAGGGATTTTGTTGTAGGTAGAGCGCACTAGAGGAGAATTCTGACAGGTAACCTACGAGCGGTATTTTTCTTTATCCCACCATCGCGAGTGGGTGCGCTTATCAGATCAAAGTGCAGATTCGCGTGTGCACATTTGTTGATATTTACAAGTTATTAGCCCATATAGATGTATATCTGTAGATATTTATGTGTGTATGTATAATTAAAAACTACAAATTGTGTTTTATGTAGGAATTGGTTTGAAGCCGAAGAATAAAATTAATTCACATGAGCACCCAATATGCGTATTTCACTCATGCGCTATTTTACTTCCAACAATGTGTAGGCAGGTTGCTTAGGATTCAAACATTCTCAAACAGCCTAATTCATACTCTTCAGCGGCATAATGGACTTTACAGTGACCTGCTATTAAAATAATGTTTATCATTAGGCTATAGTAGGTCAAAGCTGTGTGCTACAAAACCTGGGTAGCTCATGGGTGAAGTACGCATGTGAATTTTGCTACACGTTTGAATCATAAAAACAAGAAAGCAACATTTTGTCCGGTGAAGTCCACAAAACATTGCATGTAACAATCAGATACTTGACTTACAACATGGTCAAGCAAGTTAATTTAACAACCTCTACAGGATCGGTGTCCCTCACGCGTTACGGTTGAGCTAATGTGATTAGCATGAGGTTGTAAGTAACAAGGACATTTCCCAGGACATAGACATATCTGATATGGGCAGGAATCTTAAATTCTTGTTGATCTAACTGCACTGTCCAATTTACAGTAGCTATTATAGTGATAGAATACCTTGCTATTGTTTGAGGAGTGCACAGTCATGAACCTGAAAATGTATTAATAAACCAATTAGGCACATTTGAGCAGTCTTATATAGCAATGCATTTCAGAAATGCAATGCAATTGAATCCGTCTAATACTTTGCACAAAAAATCTAAATTGCACCTGGGCTGGAATAATACATTTTGGCCTTTCTCTTGTATTTCAAAGATGGAACAAAAACTTATTTAAATTTGTGTTATCTTTTACCAGATCTGTAAAAAATCTGTAAAATGTTTTTCTATATTTTCCTACATTAATTTCAAATTTCCACAAACTTCAAAGTGTTTCCTTTCAAATGGTAGCAAGAATATGCATATCCTTGCTTCAGCTAGTTAGATTTGGGTATGTCATTTTAGGTGAAAATGGGGGGGGGGGTTGAGGTTTGCTTCCAACATTTTCGGACTACCTAACAGCTGTTGATTTAAAACCAGAGTTACCGCAAGTTGCAAAGAAAACAGGAGCTGCCTCCACTATTCCAGCACCATTTCAACATCAAATCACCTATGCTTAGTCTAATACAGTGACAACTTAAAAATACCAAAAGTTTTTGTCCAATCAACTGTAAGCTAAATATGTTGTGGCTGTAAATGGCACTGATTTGTGTGTTGACTCACTACTTGTAGAGGAACGCCAATTTCATGTTGCTGAAACGGTCTATGACTCCATCATATAGTACACACTTTTTAGATTTTGTTGTCCTAGGCTAACTACTAAGTTGCTTGCTCGCTAGCCTAACTTATTTCATGGGCAACTATGAGCCAGCATGTTAACATTAGCCTACTACATATTGAACTTCAATCATCTAAGGCCAGGCGTACAATGTATGAGTTTATGGCTAGATCAGAATCGCCATTATAATCATTAGCTGGTACGGAGATTTAAGTAAAACTACAAGTCCAAATCCTGATCTTCATCCATGGCTAATTTAGGAAATGGACGATTTTAGCCACTGGAGGACAATGACACTTTCTGTCAATTACATTTTACTTTTATTGTGATTGGTGTGAAGCCAAATCCAAGCTGGCTTCCCTTGACCCTTTTTTTTTTTTTTTTTCTACTCCAGGACCATTCAAAGTTGAGCTCACTCAGTTTAGCTCAACCCTGATTTACTATTATTTTCTTACCAAAGGAGTCCAAATGCTCACTGGCTTTCCTTACTATTGAATTCAATGCTATTGGGGGGGGGGGGGGGGGGGTTCTAAGCTGACATTTGGAATTGTTGTCTGATGGTGACGGTAAGCTTTCATTGCACAGTGTTTTGTTCGTTCACTCTGTACTGATTTTTTTTAAAGATTTATTTCTCTGGCTTGGTTAAAAAAACACGTCTAAAACAGTTGCTGTATTGAAACTGGTAACATAGCTAACCAAGTTGGCAAGCGCAATGTTTTATACAGTACATTTTAGTACGTTACAGCCTTATTCTAAAATGTATTAAATAAAAATACAAAATCCTCATCAATCTACACACAATACCCCCATAATGACAAAGCGAAAACAGGTTTTTAGAAATGTTTGCAAATGTATTTATATATTTTTTTTACGGTGACTTTCCAAGTGGCGCAGCATTCTAAGGCACTGATCAGTGCTAGATGCATCACTACAGATCCTGGTTTGATCCTGGGCTGTGTCGGAACTGCGTCGTCCGGGTTAAGGGAGGGTTTGGCCAGCTGGGATGTCCTTGTCCCATCGTGCTCTAGCTACTCCTTTTGGCGGCCGGGCTCATGCATGCTGGCTTCAGTTGCCAGCTGTATGGTGTTTCCTTCCACACATTGGTACGGCTGGCTTCCGGGTTAAGCGAGAAGTGTGTCTTGAAGCAGTGCGGCTTGGCGGGGTCTTGTTTCAGAGGACACATTTCTCTCGACCTTCACCTTTCCCGAGTGCATGGCAGTTGCAGCGATGGGACAAGACTGTAACTACCAATTTGAATATCACAAAAAGGGGATAAAAAGTACATAATTAAATAAACATAATTTACATAGGTATTCAGACCCTTTGCTATGAGACTCAAAATGTAGCTCCTGTTTCCATTGATCATCCTTGATGTTTGGAGTCTACCTTTGGTAAATTCAATTGATTGGACAGGATTTGGAAAGGCACACACCTGTCTATATAAGGTCCCACAGTTGACAGTGCATGGCAGAACAAAAACCAAGCCATGTGGTCAAAGGACTTGTCCGTAGAGCTCAGAGACAAGATTGTGTCAAGGTACAGAACTGGGGAAGGGTACCAAAAAATTGCTGCGGAATTGAATGTCCCCAAGAACACACTGGCTTCCATCATTCTTAAATGGAAGAAGTTTGGAAAAACCAAGAGACTTCGTAGAGCTGGCCACCGAGCCAAACTGCGCAATCGGGGGAGAAAGTGCATTGGTCAGGAAGGTGACCAAGAACCCGATGCTCACTCTGATAGAGCTCCAGTGTTCCTCTGTGGAGATGGTTGTCCTCCTGGAACTTTCTCCCATCTCCGCAGCACTCCACCTATCAGGCCTTTATGGTAGTGGCCAGACAGAAGCCACCCCTCAGTAAAAGGCAAATGACAGCCCGCTTGGAGTTTGCCAAAAGGCACCTAAAGGACTCTCAGACCATAAGAAACCAGATTATCTGGTTTGATGAAACCAAGATTGAAGTCTTTGACCTGAATGCCAAGTGTCACATCTGGAGGAAACCAGGCACCATCCCTACGGTGAAGCATGGTGGCGGCAGCATCATGCTGTGAGGTTGTTTTTCAGCTCCAGGGACTTGTAGACTAGGACAACAGGACAACGACCCTAAGCTCACAGCCAAGACAACGCAGGAGTGGCTTCGGGACAAGTCTCAATGTCCTTCAGTGGCCCAGCCAGCGCCCGGACTAGAACCCGGTAGAACATCTCTGGAGAGACCTGAAAATAGCTGTGCAACGACGCTCCCCATTCAACCTGACAGAGCTCGAGAGGAACTGCAGAGAACAATGAGAGAAACTCCCCAAATACAGGTGTGCCAAGCTTGTAGAGTCATACCCAAGAAGACTCTAGGCTGTAATCGCTGCCAAAGGTGCTTCAACAAAGCACTGAGTAATGGGCTTGAATACTTATGTAAATGTCATATTTCAGTTTTTGCTTTGTCATTATGGGGTATTGTGTGTAGATTGAAGGTTAAAAACAATTGAATCCATTTTAGAATCAGGCTGTAATGTGGAAAAAGTCGATGTTTTTGATACTTTCCGTAAATAGCTATTTCCATGTGCAAATGTTATGGAATGCATTTGCTCCATTTGGTTTTACTGGTAGACCACTCTGATAGGCCTACATTATGCTCAAATAGCCACAGTAGCCTATTTGGCCACTGTATAAAACTAACCTCTGTATGGTGAACACACGCTGGAAGTTTCTCACAATGTTTAAGTTTCTGCTCACAAGACCTGAAATTGACTTTGAGCTGATTTATTGTTCATGTATTTAACGTTTTGGATGATTTTATATCTATATTTGGCTCCAAGTATCGATTTATTTTTTCTAATAATACAATTTTGATAACACACACACACACACCTATCTATCTAAAGGTTTGGACACCTACCCACTCAAGTGTGTTTCTTTATTTGTAACATTTTCTACACTGTAGAATAATAGTGAAGACCTCAACTATGAAATAACACATATGGAATAATGTAGTAACCCAAAATGTTTTTAACAAACCAAAATATATTCTAGATTCTTCAAAGTAGCCACCCTTTGCCTTTGACAGCTTTGCACACTTTGCTTTCTCTCAACCAGCTTCACCTGGAATGCTTTTCCAACAGTCTTGAAGGAGTTCCCACATGCTGAGCACGTATTGGCTGCTTTTCCTTCACTTTGTGGTCCAACTCATCCCAAACCATCTCAATTGGGTTGAGGTCAGGTGATTGTGGAGGCCAGGTCATCTGAAGCTGGTTAAGAGAATTCCAAGAGTGTGCAAAGCTGTCAAGGCAAAAGGTGGCTACTTTGAAGCATCACACAGAAACGCCAATATAAACCGTTATATTCTCTCTTGATATCGGAAAAAGTCCGATTGGAATCAAAATCCCTACCCTTGACTTTCAAGGCTAGCACACTACAAACTGTACCAGAAGCCCAGTCAAGGCTTGCTTAGTCACAGGTTTCCTAATATGGTCGTTTTCGGAAGGTTGCAACAGACAAAGCATTGCGGATTGAAATGCCCTGAAAAGAGCTGACGTGATGTCTAGGGCTGGGAATTGCCAGGGACAATACAATATTATCACTGTACTTCAGTGCCGATACCATATGTTTTAGAGATTCTATATGTATTTTGATTCGATACTGCAATTTTTGTGAGTCAATGTTCCAAACATTGCTCACTATACATCTGCTGCAGGGGGACAATTAGAGAGCCATGACAAAACCAAGTTTTGATCAGTCGTGGAGATAAGGTAATGGGTTAAACTTGTTGGCTCACCTTTAAAAAAAAAAAAAAGAAGAGAATGAGATAAAATGATGAGAAATACTGCCTAGCAAATCAATACTTGGAGTCATAGTATCTGTATAAAACCGGAAAACCAATTATATTGCGACACAATACTACCCTCAAATTCAACTCTGGACTTCAAATTGCATTTTTTCATTGTTCCTCTCTAATCAGGGACTGATTTAGATGTGGGACACCAGGTGGGTGCAATTAATTATCAGGGAGAACAGAAAACCATCAGGCTTCGGACCTCGTAGGGTAAGAGTTCAATACCCCTGCCCTACTATATAGATTCTTTCCCCCATCACTAATGATTCCTTTTCTCTACATGTCCGGCTTTTGGTACAGATATTCTATCAGATATCACACAACGTTATGCCTTACTGATTGCGGTCTGTATGTCTCCCTTCCCACCCCAGCAGAAGTGACCCCATGATGGACGCAGATGGAGAGTTTGACCTGGAAGACACCATGGATGTGGCCCGACACGTGGAGGAACTTCTGCGGCGGCCCATGGCCAACCAGTGGGACGGCCAACAGTCCTGAACAAGGGTCAAGAGCAAGCACCCAGAAAACATCCAATGGTTTTGGTCCCATTGCCTATTTTTTTTTTTTGTCAATTCTCAAAGGTAAAATGTAATATTTGACAGTTCTTGGATTATTTTCTGATCTTCTTGATGTGGCAATTGATTATTTGAAAGAAATAACTAATTGTACCTGAAGAAAAAGCACAGTTGAAAAGGTTTGTTTGGAAGTAAGTACTGAGAAAAATGTAGAAATGTGTGTTACTACAATATACAGCAATATTTTTACAAAAATGTTTAGCTATGCTGCTTATGGCCATCCTCCGAAAATGTTTAAAGAGCAGGAAGGCCTGCACACTGTTTTTATGCTCCCAATTCACAGCTTTATTGACAACGTTTCGATCCGAACCAGTCAAACAAGGTCAGGTCAAACAAATGGAGTGCTCACATCCGAAAATGTACACGTTTCACCTCACATGACCATGACACATGGTGGGTGTGGAAACAATTCAATTAACTTTCTCACAGTTAATCCGAGGTACATGTGGTCCTAAAGGATTATAGTCATACAAATAGGGCTGAGTTAACCTAGGCAACTTTTTTTTTTTTTTAAGGCCATAGATATAATTAGTGTTCCTTTTCAAAAACCAACTTGTGTACCTCTAATAATTTAGATATCAATGAGATGGGCACGTGTAGTAGTCTTCGAATATATAATATGTACAAAATGACCAAGTGGAGACCTGGCCGTCAAGACAAATCAACGTAACATATTTATGTAAAAAATAGTCTATCAAATTCTTTGTTCATAGCTTTAGGAGACATGGTGGACAAACGGGGAATCCAATGCGATTCTCTTCTCAGTAATAGATTAACAGTACCCCACCCCCCAAGTAGCCTTAACATGTTCAATACCCGTTTATCTCAGAGAGCTGTTGTGACGAGCCTCTGTGAAACGTGCAGCCACAGTTTCTCTGATCAAGAGTCCTGATATTTCTCTTGTGTTCTATGTTTTCACAGCTCGTTTCATTTTTCCTTCATGGCATAGACCACAAATGCACTTGATCAGGTATACCATTTTTTGGTTTGTATAACACGTGATACACTTAATCTTAATGGCCTTGCCTGTGATGGGTTGATTGAAAGTTGTGCATTTGTTCTTAGTCACACTGGGTACATCGGCCACATCTGTAATTACTGTCCGGCACGTTATCTAGGAGGGTGCTACGTGGCATCGGTGGGAAGGGATGGTTTGGGAGTGAAGCTAGGTCATGTTTTTCTAACGGTCCCGTGCGTCATACAGCCAATCTTCTGGTAACGGTAACGGCAGGAAGCCTAGTGGTTAGAGCGTTGAGCCAGTTACCAAAAGGTTGCTAGATTGAATCTCCCCGCCGACAAGGTAAAAATATGTTGTTCTACCACTGAGAAAGGCAGTTAACCCACTGTTCCCCGAGTTCCGAAGACCTGGATGTTGATTTAAGTTTGATTTTTAAATGCGGGAGACGCATTTCAGTTGAAGGCATTCAGTTGTTCAACTGACTAGGTATCCCCTTTCCCTGTTTGAAGCGTTCATACAGACAGTGCACTTGATTGTACTACAGATCCTGCTTATACAACTGTATTGGGTGATAGGGAGGCTCTTTTTCAGGGAAACGGTACTTTTACTCTTCAGGTTGGTATCGTCAAAGAGAGGCGCTATAGTCAAAGTACACCGCAATTTCTTTAAATGCTCAGTGCTCTATTTGTTTCCAAAGGTTTGGAATGTAACTATTAAATTATTTGAATCTTGCGTCTCTACACCGTTTAAATTCAAAATCAACATAACAAAATTGCCATTCAGAATGAATTATGTTTGAAGTAGATTCCACCGTTGAGTATTTGAAATACGATAGTACAGTATTTTGACCCTTTGCCTCCTCAAAATGGGGCCCTTGGTTTGAAACGCCATGTGCTGTGTACATTCTGCCTCACATTACATGCGTAATAATACATGTACAGTATCTTCTGCCTTTGAATGTCAAGTTTAATAGCCTTAATTCAAACTCCTCTTGCTTCTTATTACACTGAACTAGTTTCACTTAGTGTATCAGTTTATTTTTCGAAACAAATTAACTGTTAACTAGTAACTTAACTATTGAATTGCTACTCAAATTCATCAGACTACATTATAAACTCAGCGATAACCAATGACCCACTCTCTTTTTGCTTGATTTAATTTAGTATGAATTAAAAACAAAACATAAAATTGACCTTTTGCCCAGATCATACCTTGTTGTTTAAGATGTTAATGTTAAGTGTTACCCATTCACTGAAAATATAAATTTTGAATGGGCTGTGTGATCATGTATTGATATTTCTTTTGACTGTATGCAATCATGTTTTTTGTTAAATATATTTGCAGGCACGCCACCCCTGTTCCTGACACTTAGCTACCCACTCTTTATCTCAAGTACCACATACAGCTACTACCTTATTTGCCTATTCAGAAGTACTTGCGCAGTATCGTAGCTTCTCTCCTTCTCTTTCTGTGCCTTAAGACACTGACCACGATTGTGAAGTGGCAACATCAATGTCCAGGCAAGAGATTGTATAACCACCTACCTTTAGTATGCTCTCCCTTGCCTTTACAGCACTGCATTCTGCAGGGCATGGGCATTGTTGTGGAGTGTAGATTTAAAAAAAAAAAATATATATATATATATATATATATATATATATATATACACACACACACACACACACAGTGCCTTGCAAAAGTAGACATCCCCCTTGGCGTTTTGCCTATTTTGTTGCATTACAACCTGTATTTTAAATTGATATTTATTTGAATTTCATGTAATGGACGTACACAAAATAGTCTAAATTGGTGAAGTGAAATTTAAAAAAAAATGTGTCAGATAGATAGATATAGATATATATATGATAGATTTGCTATGAAGCCCCTAAATAAAATCTGATGCAACCAATTACCTTCAGAAGTCACAATTAAAGTCCACCTCTGTGCAATCTAAGTGTCACGTGATCTCGGTGTATGTGTATATATATATATATACACACACACACACACACACCTGTTCTGAAAGGCCCCAGAGTCTGCAACACCATTAAGCAAGGGGCACCAGCAAGCAAGCGGCACCATGAAAACCTCAATCGAAACAGGTCAAGAACAAAGTTGTGAAGTACAGATCAGGGTTCAGTTGTGAAAAAAAGAAATATATAAAACTTTGAACATCCCACGGAGCACCATTTACCACCAGGCAAGGAGGGCATTAATCAGAGAGGCAACAAAGAGCACAAAGATAACCCTGAAGGAGCTGCAAAGCTACACAACGGAGATTGGAGTATCTGTCCATAGGACCACTTTAAGCCGTACACTCCACAGAGCTGTTCTTTACGGGAGAGTGGCCAGAAAAATAAGCAAACATGTTTGATGTTCGCCAAAAGGCATGTGGGAGACTCCCCAAACATATGGAAGAAGGTACTCTGGTCAGATGAGACTAAAATTGAGCTTTTTGGCGCAAACCCAACACCCGTCATCACCCTGAGAACACCATCCCCACAGTGAAGCATGGTGGTTGCAGCATCATGCTGTGGGGATGTTTTTCACCGGCAGGGACTGGGAAACTGGTCATAATTGAAGGAATAATGGATGACGCTAAATACAGGGAAATTCTTGAGAGAAACCTGTTTGTCTTCCAGAGATTTGAGACTGGGACAGATCTCCACCTTCCAGCAGGACCCTGAGCATACGCTAAAGCAACACTCAAGTTGTTTTAAGGGGAAACATTTTAAATGTCTTTGAATGGCCTAGTCAAAGCCCAGACCTCAATCCAATTGGGAATCTGTGGTATGACTTAAAGATTGCTGTACACCAGCGGAACCCATCAAACTTGAAGGAGCTGGAGCAGTTTTGCCTAGAAAATTGGGCAAAAATCCCAGTGGCTAGATGTGCCAAGCTTATTGAGACATACCAGAAGAGACTTCCAGCTGTAGTTGCTACAAAAGGTGGCTCTACAAAGTATTGACTGGGGGGTGAATAGTTGTCTTTTTTTTCTTATTTCTTGCTTGTTTCACAATAAAACATATTTTGCATCTTCAAGGTGGTAGGCATGTTGTGGAACTCAAATGATACAAACTGCCCAAAAATATTTTTTAATTCCCGGGTCTAAGGCAAAAAATATGAAAAATGCCCAGGGGGGTGAATACTTTTGCAAACCACTATGTTATGAAGAACACCCAAGCCTCTGACATGGTAGAATTACGTAATAAGGCCTGGGGGGGGGGGGGGGGGGGGTGTGTATTGCCCATATACCACAGCTAAGTGCTATTCTTGTGTACGCCGCAATGCACAGTGCCTGGATACAGCCCTTAGCCTTGGCATATTAGCCATATACCACAACCCCCTGAGGTGCCTTATTGCTTTTATAAACTGATTGCCAATGTGAATAGAGAACTAAAAATGTTATTTCCATACCCGTGGTATACGGTCTAATATACCACGGCTGTCTATCAGCATTCAGGGCTCGAACCACCCAGGTTATAATAATGAATCACATGAACTCTGACGTTTCTGTCAGTGACGTACCAGGTTTGCCTACTGAACGTAGCCCAGGTTTAACCCCTTATTACCCTCCCCATTGATCATAGTAGTGAATTATGTTGCTAGTCTCAGGAAAAGATACTTTGTAGTGTTCATCCCAGAGAATTTGAGGTGACCACACCTTAGGAAGAGATGAAATAGTGCCTACCTGTCTAAATTTACTGCATGTATTCAGAGCTAGCTATTTTCTTGTGCTATTTTACCACCATAATGCTATAAATTAAAGTTTACTAACAAATGTCAAATGGGTAGCGTGGATATGAGCTTTTTCACTCACAACACCATTTGTTTTGTTGCTTTGCTTAAGTCTATTTTCTCAGCATTTTTGTTTTTTTTCTTGTTCAAGTCCAGACGTATATGGGAAAGTACTGTACAAATTGTCCTTTTTATTTGTAATTCACCTGTATTTCTTAACTGTGTGGGTTTTAGTCTTGAATATCTGGGTTGTAATTACACAAAGCAGAACCAAGAAATCAGAAAGCTAACTTTGATTAACAGAGAAATAACTTTTCTTGTTCAGGTAAATTTCACTATGGGTTCTTGAAAATCATTGCCTTTATACCATACCTTTTTGAAGAGAAAAAAATATTTGTGCAACCAGAGATTAAATGCTTTCAATGGAGAAGCATTATTTTTAAGTTGATGCTTAATCTGTTTCCAGGTGCATGGAATAAACTGTATACAGTATAAAATGAAAAACTCCAGCACATTAATTTTGAATACTTCACAAACAAGATAAACCTTCAAGTTCAGTTGATGAACATTGATCCTGCTTTGTGAAATAGATTTTAAACTGTCCTGTGTTTTTATCTTCCTGTGTTTTGCTTAAAAATATAGTATAGTTGAGTTCTCCCGATGTAACAAGACCAGGAAAAATTCTGGGCCCTACATTGAAGTTGGGCAGGGGGGGGGGGGCAGAAATAAAAGTTTTATAAATAATTTTAAATCAAGTTTGAGTGACAATTTTGTGTGTGAATGTAATAATTTTAAAAATAAGGGATGCAGCTAACTAAACTCAACGAGGACTGGATCTCGGTCACATTAAGTTATCAAAAACTTAATTGCAGGCTATAAACTTGTAATTGCAGGCTTTTCTTTGGGTGCTGAAGTCAGTCTTTAAATAAAAAAATAAAAAAAACGGAGCTCTAGTCGCCGCTCAACTTAATTGTAAATCATGGAGTTGAATCAGCTATAAGTCACGCTGCAAAGCAACCAGATCAACTTGTATAACCCTTTTCATAAGTGCAAGTGCAACTATGATTCTGAACTGAGCAGTCCTCCGGTGCACTGTTCTGTAAACTACATTGTGTATGTATTTATGTCATGTATTTGTTGTGAGAGCAAAATTGCAAGATTGAGTACTTTTATTACATCAAATGGTTGTTTTATGCAACAGAATAAGGGGTTGTTAGAGCGCTCATCTGTGTGTGTTCTACTGAGGATGGGCCTCTGTGAGATTTACGATGTCTTTGGGTGATAACTCATACTCTGGAATGCGATAATTTGTTTTCTATAGGGTACCAGGGAGAGATTACCCCAGGGCTAGACCTTGGTCTCTAAGAGAACTGTTTTTACAGCAGATTCTGTCTTCTCTGAGTTATAAGTATCTTTCATACAAATCTTAACCTTGTGACCCATTCCATACATTTGTTCATCATGTTGACTGAAAGGAGTGTATCTTGGCTATAAAACCTATATAACCTTTGTACTTTAGTCTTGGGGCTCTCAAAGAAACATCTTAGGGTGATTTGTCGACCAGCCATCATTATCGTAGAGCACTCAATCGATTAACTTTATATGTGTACGTTGTATTGACCTGCTCCCTTATTAATAAGTAAATAAAGATTTAGTATAAGTAGATTCAGTCTTCCCAGCCTGGTGCAGGTCTACAATTTTGGCTCTGGTGTCCTTTGACAGCTCTTTGGTCTTGGCCATAGTGGAGTTTGGAGTGTGACTGTTTGAGGTTGTGGACAGGTGTCTTTTATACTGATAACAAGTTCTAACAGGTGCCATTAATACAGGTAACAAGTGGAGGACAGAGGAGCCTCTTAAAGAAGTTACAGGTCTGTGAGAGCCAGAAATCTTGCTTGTTTGTAGGTGACCAAATACTTATTTTCCACCATAATTTGCAAATAAATTCATTAAAAATCCTACAATGTGATTTTCTTGATTTTTTTTTTTTCTTCTCATTTTGTCTGTCATAGTTCAATTACAGGCCTCATCTTTTTAAGTGGGAGAACTTGCACAATTGGTGGCTGACTAAATACTTTTCTGCCCCACTGTAGGTTTCATGACGCTTGTATCTAAACCAAAGAAGATTGTTTTATACATCAGTTGCTGTCTATAAGCTACGACATGACTAGATCCTACACCTAGCATAAAAGTGTATCCTTGTAGTTGTGTGGGCAAATATAGCCCAACGTTTGCCATTCGAGTAAGTTGAGGCAATGGCCACCATACCCCAAATGTATCATGCATATGAACTCACAGGCCCACCCTCTTGGGAGCCAAGCACACCCACTGGGAAGCCGGGCCCAGCCAATTAGAATTATCTTTTTCCCCACAAAAGGATTTTATTACAGATAGGAATACTCCTCCGTTTCATCAGCAGTCTGGGTGGCTGGTCTCAGATGATCCCACAGGTGAAAAGCCGGATGTGGAGGTCCTGGGCTAGCATGGTTACACGTGTTCTGCGGTTGTGAGGCCAGTTGGACGTACTGCCAAATTCTCTAAAATGACGGAGGCTTATGGTAGAGAAATTAACCATTTCTATGGCAACAGCTCTGGTTGACATTCCTGCAGTCAGCATCCCAATTGCACACTCCTTCAAAACTTGTCATCGTGTTGTGTGACAAAATCACACATTTTAAAGTGGTCCCCAGCACAAGGTGCACCTGTGTAATAATCAGGCCCTTTTTTTTCTTTTTTTACCAGCTTCTTGATATGCCACACCTGTCAGGTGGATGAATTATCTTGACAAAGGAGAAATGCTCATTAACAGGGATTTAAACAAATGTGTGTACAACATTTGAGAGAAATAAGCTTTTTGTGTGTGTGGATCATTTCTGGGATTTTTTATTTCAGCTCATGAAACATGGAACCCTCTACATGTTGCTTTGTTGCTTTTATATTTTTGATCAGTGTATAAGACATCACCAAATGTGAACTTCTAGGCCTATAGGCTTACATTTGTGCACAAGTCAGGTAGGCAACTTCTATGTTTACTCAGGCAAAATATATAAAAAAATAAACCTGAACAAAAAGGGTAGGCTTAAACAATTAACACAATTAAATAATGAATGCGCATTAATTAGCTGGAGAAATAAGAACAGGAGAATGTAATCAAGCATACTATACAGGGTCAATCAGTTACAGTACCATATTAAGTAAAAATCAATCAAATGTTTTAATAAAGCTCTTTTTACATCAGCAGATGTCACAAAGTGCTATACAGAAACCCAGCCTAAAACACCAAACAGCAAGCAATATAGATGTAGAAGCACAGTGGCTAGGAAAAACTCCCTAGAAAGGCAGAAACCTAGAGGAACCAGGCTCTGATGGGGAACCAGTCCTCTTCGAGCTGTGCCGGGTGGAGATTATAAGAGTACGTGGTCATTTAAGGCCAGATTGTTCTTCAAGATGTTCAAATGTTCATAGATGACCAGCAGGTTCAAATAATAATCAGTGGTTGTAGAGGGTGCAACAGGTCAGTAACTCAGGAGTAAAATGTCAGTTGGCTTTTCATAGCCAAGCATTCAGCGGTTGAGACAGCAGGTGTGGTAGAAAGAGAGAGTCGAAAACAGCAGGTCCGGAACAAGGTAGCAAGCACGTCTGGTGAACAGTTCAGGATTCCCTAGCCACAGGCAGAACAGTTGAAACTGGAGCAGCAGCATGACCAGGTGGACTGGGGACAGCCAGGAGTCGTCAGGCCAGGTCGTTCTGAAGCATGATCCTAGGGCTCAGGTCCTCCGGGAGGGGAGGGGGAGAGAGAGAATTAGAGGGAGAATACTTAAATTCACAAAGGACACCAGATAAGACAGGAGAATTACACCAGATATAACAGACTGACCCTAGACCCCCGGCACATAGACTATTGCAGCATAGATACTGCAGCCTGAGACGGGTGGGTCGTGGGACACTGTGGCACTGTGCACCCCTCCTAGGGACGGCATGGAAGAGCACTAGTAAGCCAGCACCCGTAATAGGGTCAAAGGCAGAGAATCCCAGTGGAGAGGGTAGCCGTCCAGGCAAGGACAGCAAGGGTGGTTCGTTTCACCAGTGCCTTGCCGTTCACCTTCGCCTTGCCGTTCACCTTCAAGGCACCCGTTTTGAGCCCCACCTGTTAAGCCTGTTTTCAGGCAAGCTAGACAAGCAGTTATCATCATGAATCACATCTACAATCTACTGGCAAATCCTTTTTAATCCTTGTCATATGAAGATAAATTATAGAAAAAACGTACTGCTGCTCATCGGCAATTGGACATAAACATTACACAACAAGTCGAGAAATCGCAAATTCAACAATAAGTGGTTTGGAAGGAATCAGAGCCTAACTGCAAGTGTTGCAAAGCAATCCCTATTTTGCTTCCCTGTGCCTGCTATTAGGTGGAGAGGGTGTGTGGTCCAAGTCTGGGTTTAAGGATTTAAAACATCTGTCTGAAAAAGTATCTTTTCCAAGCTTAAAAGGATAAACATTCAGCACCAACACCATAGGACAGAAAAGGTTAAATACATTGCCCAAGCTGTTAATCCAGCATGACTTCTGCTGCATTCAAAAAACAGGAAACTTCGGGAACTGGGAAATCTAGGAATTCAGTCAGTTCAAGACAATTGGGAACTCCGACTGGAAAAATACGAGCTCCGACTGGGAAAATAGGTTTTGAAAAGTCAGGAACTCGTGCCTCTTTCTAGAGCTCCGACCTGAAGATCACTGACGTCATGATTCAACCTTGTTTTTTTCCGAGTTCCCAGTTGTCTTGAAAGCTCTATAAATCCAGAGAATGCCATATTTTGATGGCAATGTTTGATGACAACATTTGCCCACAAGAAGGACCACCACGCCAACTTCCTGTTCAAGGGAGGACAGCACAACAACGGTGAGTCCAAAAATGTATTGTATGCTGCTGCATAAATGATGTAATATGCCAGGGAGATATGTATACTGTAGCTAAGGAAGTTGTTATATATGTTATGTAGTAAGCTGTTAGTAACCCATGTGCCTCACCCTAATAATTTGATCCCCAGAACTTAGCCTACTGTTCTGACTTGGTGGTGCACATTTAGCCTATAGCCTGTTTTAGAGAAATGTCATCATCGAATATTGTAAGAGCTTTCTGTGTCTGCTCACATGCCCCCTTTTTTATCCTACGGTTCTGACTTGGTTTACAGGGAGAATACTGTAAGAACGGCCCATGTTCTGAATTATGTCATTACATTTTAAAAGTGCTGAACAAATAGTTATATTGACCATGTCCATCTTAGCTCGCTCGTTAATGTCTTCATCGCAATTACGGATTGCCTCTTATCTGCTCATCGTTCCCTTATGACGTAGCTTGTACATCTAAATTGTTATATTATTATATTGCTCAATTGCTTATATAGGTCTATCTTATTAGTATCTTATTCATCATTTTAGGCAATGTTGGAATTTATTTATTGTTTTGCTTACTTTGTGTACTATAATTAGCTCATGTGCTACTATATAATGCTATATAATGTTGTTGAGTCGGTAACCATGTTTGCCAGTGACAGTCTATTCCCGTTCAAATATTTTTTTGCAACAAAAAGTTCAGTAATAAACCCATGTAATTTCAGTTGTTATTGCAAGGGTTGTTGTGTTTGCGCAATGCGCTATCTGTGCCTTGGTATATTGTACATGAAAGTGGATCCTCATGATTGTATTTTCCTTCCTTTTTAGACCACATAGGCCTAATAAAATACTTCAAATGGTAGGCTAACCGAGTCTCTCTCTCTCTTACTCTCTCTCTCGCTCTCTCTGTGGTGACTTAAAGAAGAGTAAAGTTAAGGCCTCAACATCTTGCTGAATTTATCCAAACTACATCTATCTGAATTTCTGTCGTTGTCCATTTTGAAAGTGCTGAACGAATAGGCCTACCTCGTCACAGCTCATTTGCTTATACTTGCTTTTACTTAGCGCTAAGTGTTAATGATATAAGAATAAACATTATGAATTTACTGAACATAAATGTAATAATGTTTGTGTATGGTTCAAAAGTCCAAACTCATTTTGGCGTTCGTTATTATTGAAGGAGAAAGAAGTTCTTATCCACAAGGAGTCAGGAGTAACCACATTTGTTGAAGCAAGTCAGCCATGTCAGCTATGGTTTTTAAAAAAGCAGGAAATGTGGCTGAATGAACTGTTTTGCTGCCAGACTAAGCTCCGCTGATAGCCAGGTGTAGAAGTGGTAAGGATTCACTCCATGGTGCTGAAAGGAAAGCTCTGCTGTTGGCACAGCTTTATGTAGGCCCTAACAGTTTGTGGGCACTGTTATAGTGCAATTAATGCAGGCATGCATGTAAAAAATATATATATGTTGATTGCCCCACCAAGATTTACATGCTAAAATTGCCACTGGGATCTGGTATACCTCAGATCTAAATCGGATCGGTATTGATTTTGGGGTGAAAATTACTGGTTGCTGTCAGTCTCGGATGGGAATTTTACAGATCCAATAAGGTTCGTGTAACAGTATAACTTTAGACCTCCCCCTCACCCATACCCGGGCGCGAACCAGGGACCCTCTGCACACATCAACAAAAGTCACCCACAAAGCATCGTTACCCATCGCTCCACAAAAGCCGTGGCCCTTGCAGAGCAAGGGGAACCACTACTTCAAGGTCTCAGAGCAAGTGACGTCACCGATCAAAACGCTATTTAGCGCGCACCGCCGCTAACTAGCTAGCTATTTCACATCCGTTACATTCGGATCTCAATTTTGGGATACGAAAAGACCTCTACCTCCAATTCCTATGAAATCGTACGACCACTAATCCATTTGTAATGTAATATAACGTAACATATCATACTAAATGGGGGGGGGGGGGGGGGGGGTCAAGTTTACATCTCAAATGCTAGGCATTGCCCTGAGGCCAGGTTTCCTGCTGACACCACGGAGGAGGTGAATGTCAGGAACCCAGAAGTTCCTGCTGTGACTGCTGGGCTGGGGCCGATGTCTCTCCAGGTGCCTTTGTCTCGTCATTTAACCTTCAAACAGCCATGTTCTTGACACCTAGAATCCAACCAACACGAACACTGCAGGCACTGGTTGAAAAGCAGCCATAAGTAGTAAGACAGAGTAAGTGGAGAGAAATTTGCTGCCGTTCAGATGTAGATTGGATTGGACTGTGACTGAAGGAGTGGGATGTGTCTATGTTTGTATTTGCATGTCGTTTTCTCCGCCTTTTACCAGCAATGGATTGTTTTATTTTCTCGTTCACTACCCAGTACAGTAGGTGGCGGCAAAACAGTTTATATGTTGTAGTCTGCCAATAAACTTTAAAGAAGAAGAAGAAGAATCAGCAGAGAGGAAGAGGCGAAGCGAGAGAGGTATACTCCGCCCAAAATTCATCTACACAAATAAGACCATGAAGTGAGGAATTTTTGTATGGAGGTCAACAAAAAATGTAATTACTAATTTGCTATGTGAGGCTTATTTTATCTAATATACGTGTCGTAAATGTTAGGTTGTTACGAATGCACTGACATACGTGGACGACCGTGGCATTTCGGCAACTTAAAAAAAACGACTATATTGCAGTTGTGCCTGACATGCGTATCTGCCCTCTCATTGGCTAGAATCACAGATAGTTTAGATATAAAAAATCTTTGCTAGAATGGTCCCATCTGATCTCGCCTCCCTTCTATCTTTAACGAAATGTATATCCATTGTTAGTGGCCACTCGACCATCTTGTCTATATAATAGAAAATCTTTGGTGTGACCGGTCGAAACAAGGAAGTGAAATTCTTGCTTTAAAACATCTTGCAAAGTGAAGAATCCTCATGTTTTAAACTTAGTTAACGGACTGGACAATGCATTTCCATTTGTTAAAGTTAACAAATTGACAGCTTTAACGTGAACGAAAACCTTTTTATCTTATTTTGAAATGATTTATGAGTTGATCAGTTCGATGGCTATATTAGGGCGGTCGAAATTTATTCGTTGTGCATTAGTCATTACAATTCTCTCCATTATTATAGCCACTGGACAAAGTCTTGGTAAGCTACATTATGAATATTTGAAGTGAACCATTGCTTTGACTACTGAACTGATAGCCTAGCGGTGATTTATGTGCGCTTCCATGGTAATAGCCCGTTTTAAAGATTTGTTCATTAAACTTCCTGTTCCAGGTGGGAAAATAACTTCTTAGTCTATGTTCAAAAACAACTTAATGGAATACGAACAGCCTATTGCTATTTCTGACGTATGTAGATTGATCATGTTTATCGACTGGTTGTTATGGATGTGTGTAGACCAACAGCGCTCTCGCGTGACCGATTCTGTGCTTTCCACCTTGTGTAACAGAGCTCCTCGGGATGCTGCGTCCTTTGCCCAGTGTGCTTGGAGTCCTGTCTCTGGGTGGAATGGCGCTGCTTTGGAGGGACATAAGCTCGAAAGTGAAAGGAGAGAACCGGACTTTGAGCAGTCTGCTAAGCCAGTATTTTGCCGTGAAGGTTGTGGGTTGGCTGGGTAAGCGGCAAAGAGGGAAACTGGAAGCCGATACGCTGAATATACGGCAAGTTCAAGAGGAAACTCTTCTAAAGCGCCTGCGCAAGAACGCTGACACATGTTATGGAAAGCAGTATGATTTTAGCTCAATCAAAGGTAATCATTCCACGTTATTATAAGACACTTGCATAATAATGCACATTTGTTCACTTGCACAATATAGCCCACCAATGACCGTGCACGTTCTGCTCTCAGCATATTCGACCTCAGCAAAAGCTTGTGATGTAAGGTCATTATGCCAGTGATGTAACTTTTTGCTAAGTGATTGACTGCCTCTACGTTCTGATGACATGCTTGCGATAACTCACATCACGTTTCCTCAAATTGCAATAAATTGTATGATGTAGGCTAGCCCAAGAATGTAGTCTTTTAAATGTAGTTTAGATGAGCCTACCATTACTAAAGCCTTTTCAGACAGTAAATCGGATTCAGTCTTTTACGATTACGTCTTGATGTTACCAAATTAAAATATTGATACCAACCTGGCCAGATAGCACGATTTGCGTCAGTTCTGCCATCTGACCAGGTTGGTTGACGGCAGAACTGACGCAAATCGTACTAGCAACCAACCTGGCCAGGTAGTAGGATTTGTGTCAGTTCTGCAGTCACATTCTGCGATTGGTTTGCGACACTGGTCAGCCGATATATGCTACGTCAACTGCAGCAGTGTATTTGATTTGTGCATGTGCCAGCAGCTCAGAAAAGGGTAATTGGTCAATTTTTAACTTGGGACAGGCGTGAGACAGGGGCGCTCAAGTACAGTAGGTGGCGTTAATGCACAACGTTGGATGCCAGCTGCGGATGAACCCCTCAGATGAAGGGGTGGGGCAACGGATACTGTCCATCGGTGTATGGCTAGCTAGCTGCCACCGCAGTGTTCAGCTGTGGCATCCAACGTTACATTATTGTGCATTAACGCCACCTACTGTACTGGAGCACCCCAGCCTCCTGCTTGCCCTAATTAAAAAATATACCCCGTCTGCCGGGCACTGTTTTCCCGCAGTTCTGTTAACAACGGCGAGGGAAGGTGTTTGGCAGGCTGTAGCAAACGTCACTATGTGTTAGCTTTGTCAGCTAGTCCTAAAGAGGACTCAGGTGGCGGGATTGACTCTGTTTTTTAGCTAGCTAACTATCAAGCTAGTTAGCACACAGTGTTGCACCGGCCTCCCGCCTGCTGTGCTAGGGGGAGGTGGGTGTGACCGCTAGGCTTGCACATTTTGAGAAATACTCAGAGGTGGGAATTAACGGGAATATATGGGAATTATTGGAAATAAATGCAAATGAATATTAATACCATTTAAATGTAGATGTTTTTTGCATTGGATATATTTACCATTTCATATGGAGACAGAAACAGAAACATTTGACCTTATCATAAGTAGACATAATTGGAAATGATTAAATCCTTCCAATAGAAATAAAAACATTTAGTTACAAATGGAACTAAATGAGTTGACTCTTCACATGGGATGATTTCACTGAACAACAAAAGAAAGGGAATATTGAATGATCCTCCATTATCCATCGCATCTCCCAATAACGTTTTCAACATACATATGTAAAATGATAGTCTAGAAACTAAAGCTTTGGTTGTCTTCCTCTCAGGCTTCCATGTCTTCTCCCTGGACTTCCTCAATGTCCAATTTTTGAACATCAGACTCTGAGGCCTCATCTTCACAGTTACTTTCCTACCTTGTTGAGGATAGCTCGTTGTCGGGCGCAAAAAGACTCAAATTTGCCTGGATGGCCACCAATTTTTCGACCCTTATATTGGTCAGCCTGTTGTGTGCTTTGGTGTGTGTGTTCCCAAACAAGGACCAGTTGCCCTCTGAGGCGGCTGATGTTGGTGGGATTTGGAAGATGGTGGGGGCAACAGGGGAAAGAGCCTCAGATCCACAAAGTCCATTCCACCAGGATGCTCTTACCAGCATACTTGGGGTCCAACATGTACACTGAGGTGTGTATGGGCTGCAGGCAGAAGTGTTCACGCTTTTTGATGTATTTCAGAACTGAAGTTTCCTCTGCTTGGAGCAACAGTGAAGTGGGCAGGGCAGTACAGATTTCTTCTCTTACATCTGCAAGCAGAGTCTGAACATCAGACAGAATGGCATTGTCTCCCTCAATCCATGCAATTTCTACTGCTATAGGTTTCAGGAGTTTCAGGCTGCTTAACCACTCTCTCCCAAAATACATCATCCAGGAGGATCCTCTTGAAGCGGCTGTCTATATCGGCAGACTGTGATATGGCCATTTCTTGGAGATTCCTTCCCCTCCAGGAGACTGTCAAACATGATGACCTCCACCTCAACAGGTGTTGCTGGGCAGCTTCAATGTGGTGTTTTTGTTCTTCTCACTTTGCTTGGTGAGGTAGATTGCTGCTATAACTCTTCACATACCTAACCATTTCCTTGGCTCTCTTGTAGTGTATTCCTTGTTTTCAGTGCCATGATGTTCTTGAGGAGCAGATTCAATGCATGAGCAGCACAGCCTGAACATATGATGGAAGAATGCACTGTGCATCCCGGGCTTAACTTCCCATGGAACATTTCTGAAAAGTTTCCAACCCTTTGCAACCTTAGCTTAGACAGTGTCCTTCCCCCCCTGCCTGTCGGGCACTGTTTTCCTGCAGTTCTGTTAACGACTTGTGAGGGCAGGTGTTCGGCAGACGGGACCACTGACTATCGGTATCTAGCTAGCAGGACTCTGGGTTCATGCAGAATCCAAATGGGGTGCTAATGCATGAACCAATGGGATGCTCTAGGAGGGGTTGTACATACATTTTTTTTTAAATATAACCTTAATTTAACTAGAGAAGTCAGTTAAGAACAAATTCTTATTTGCAATGACGCACTACTCCGTCCAAACGTGGACAACACTGGGCCAATTGTGCACCGCCCTATGGGACTCTCCATCACGGGAACCAGAGACTACAGTGACGCACGCCTCTTGCACTGAGATGTAGTGCCTTAGACCGCTGCGCCAATGCCGGGCGAGCCCAAAGAGTGGTTCTCTGACCGGGAATCGAACCCGGGCCACGGCAGTGAGTGTGCCAAATCCTAACCACTAGACCACCAGAGATTCTAGGCGGGGTTGTTCATGAAGGAACCAATGGGAGGTGCGGGGGCCAGGGTGCATATAAAATAGAAGTATAAAAAGGGGTTCCTGCAGATGTGGGCTGCAGTCAAATCAAAATCAAATCTAATTCACCTTACAGTGAAATACTTACTTACAAGTCCTTAACCAACAATGCGGTTTAAAGGAAAATAAAAGTAACAAATTAAAGAGCAGCAGTAAAATAACAATAGCGAGGCTATATACAGGGTGTACATCTACAGAGTAGAGGTCGACCGATTATGATTTTTCCAAATCAAATTTATTTATATAGCCCTTTGTACATCAGCTGATATCTCAAAGTGCTGTACAGAAACCCAGCCTAAAACCCCAAACGGCAAGCAATGCAGGTGTAGAAGCACGGTGGCTAGGAAAAACTCCCTAGAAAGGCCAAAACCTAGGAAGAAACCTAGAGAGAAACCAGGCTATGTGGGGTGGCCAGTCCTCTTCTGGCTGTGCCGGGTGGAGATTATAACAACATGGCCAAGATGTTCAAATGTTCATAAATGACCAGCATGGTCAAATAATAATAATCACAGGCAGAACAGTTGAAACTGGAGCAGCAGCACGGCCAGGTGGACTGGGGACAGCAAGGAGTCATCATGTCAGGTAGTCCTGAGGCATGGTCCTAGGGCTCAGGTCCTCCGAGCGAGAGAGAGAGGGAGAGAAAGAAAGAGAATTAGAGAGAGCATACTTAAATTCACACAGGACACCGGATAGGACAGGAGAAGTACTCCAGATATAACAAACTGACCCTAGCCCCCCGACACATAAACTACTGCAGCATAAATACTGGAGGCTGAGACAGGAGGGGTCAGGAGACACTGGCCCCATCCGATGATACACCCGGACAGGGCCAAACAGGAAGGATATAACCCCACTCACTTTGCCAAAGCACAGCACCCACACCACTAGAGGGAAATCTTCAACCACCAACTTACCATCCTGAGACAAGACCGAGTATAGCCCACAAAGATCTCCGCCACGGCAAAACCCAAGGGGGGGCGCCAACCCAGACAGGAAGATCACATCAGTGACTCAACCCACTCAAGTTCATACCGACAACCCCTCCGAGGGACGGTATGAAAGAGCCCTGGTAAGCCAGTGACTCAGCCCCTGTAATAGGGTTAGAGGCAGAGAATCCCAGTGGAAAGAGGGGAACCGGCCAGGCAGAGACAGCAAGGGCGGTTCTTGCTCCAGAGCCTTTCCGTTCACCTTCACACTCCTGGGCCAGACTACACTCAATCATATGACCCACTGAAGAGATGAGTCTTCAGTAAAGACTTAAAGGTTGAGACCGAGTTTGCGTCTCTCACATGGGTAGGCAGACCATTCCATAAAAATTGAGCTCTAAAGGAGAAAGCCCTGCCTCCAGCTGTTTGCCTAGAAATTCTAGGGACAATTACGAGGCATGCGTCTTGTGACCGTAGCGTACGTGTAGGTATGTACGGAAGGACCAAATCAGAGAGATAGGTAGGAGCAAGCCCATGTAATTTTGTAGCATGTAAGCTTTGTAGGTTAGCAGTAAAACCTTGAAATTAGCCCTTGCCTTGACAGGAAGCCAGTGTAGGGAGGCTAGCACTGGAGTAATATGATACATTTTTTTGGTTCTAGTCAGGATTCTAGCAGCCGTATTTAGCACTAACTGAAGTTTTATTTAGTGCTTTATACGGGTAGCCGGAAAATAGAGCATTGCAGTAGTCTAACCTAGAAGTGACAAAAGCATGGATTAATTTTTCTGCATCCTTTTTGGACAGAAAGTTTCTGATTTTTGCAATGTTACGTAGATGGAAAAAAGCTGTCCTTGAAACAGTCTTGATATGTTCTTCAAAAGAGAGATCAGGGTCCAGAGTAACACCGAGGTCCTTCAGTTTTATTTGAGACTAACTGTACAACCATTAAGATTAATTGTCAGATTCAACAGAAGATCTCTTTGTTTCTTGGGACCTAGAACAAGCATCTCTGTTTTGTCCGAGTTTAAAAGTAGAAAGTTTGCAGCCATCCACTTTCTTATGTCTGAAAGACATGCTTCTAGCGAGGGCAATTTTGGGGCTTCACCATGTTTCATTGAAATGTACAGCTGTGTGTCATCCGCATAGCAGTGAAAGTTAACATTATGTTTTCGAATGACAACCCCAAGAGGTAAAATATATAGTGACAACAATAGTGGTCCTAAAACGGAACCTTGAGGAACACCGGAATTTACAGTTGATTTGTCAGACGACAAACCATTCACAGAGACAAACTGATATCTTTCCGACAGATAAGATCTAATCCAGGTTAGAACTTGTCTGTGTAGACCATTTTGGGTTTCCAATCTCTCCAAAAGAATGTGGTGATCGATGGTATCAAAAGCAGCATTAAGGTCTAGGAGCACGAGGACAGATGCAGAGCCTCAACGCCGATCCCGATTATTGGAGGACCAAAAAAAGCCGATGCAAGTTCTCCCACTGATAATCTCCCTCGATCTGGGGCTCCACGCAAGATCTCACCCCGTGGGGTCAAAATGATCACAAGAAAGGTGAGCAAAAATCCCAGAACCACACGGGGGGACCTAGTGAATGACCTGCAGAGAACTGGGACCAAAGTAACAAAGCCTACCATCAATCAGTAACACACTACGCCGCCAGGGACTCAAATCCTGCAGTGCCAGACGTGTCCCCCTGCTTAAGCCAGGACATGTCCAGGCCCGTCTGAAGTTTGCTAGAGAGCATTTGGATGATCCAGAAGAAGATTGGGAGAATGTCAGATGAAACCAAAATCTAACTTTTTGGTAAAAACTCAACTTGTTGTGTTTTGAGGACAAAGAATGCTGAGTTGCATCCAAAGATCGCCATACCTACTGTGAAGCATGGGGGTGGAAACATCATGCTTTGGGGCATGTTTTTCTGCAAAGGGACCAGGACGACTGATCCGTGTAAAGGAAAGAATGAATGGGGCCATGTATCGTGAGATTTTGAGTGAAAACCTCCTTCCATCAGCAAGGGCATTGAAGATGAAACATGGCTGGGTCTTTCAGCATGACAATGATCCCAAACACATCGCCCGGTCAACGAAGGAGGGGCTTCGTAAGAAGCATTTCAAGGTCCTGGAGTGGCCTAGCCAGTCTCCAGATCTCAACCCCAAAGAAAATCTTTGGAGGGAGTTGAAAGTCCGTGTTGCCCAGCCACAGCCCCAAAACATCACTGCTCTAGAGGAGATCTGCATGGAGGAATGAGCCAAAATACCAGCAACAGTGTGTGAAAACCTTGTGAAGACTTACAGAAAACGGTTGACCTCTGTCATTGCCAACAAAGGGTATATAACAAAGTATTGAGAAACTTTTGTTATTGACCAAATACTTATTTTCCACCATAATTTGCTAATTAATGAATTAAAAATCCTACAATGTGATTTTCTGGATTCTTTTTTTCTAATTTTGTCTGTCATAGTTGAAGTGTACCTATGATGAAAATGACAGGCCTCTCTCATATTTTTAAGTGGGCGAACTTGCACAATTGGTGGCTGACTAAATACTTTTTTGCCCCACTGTATATATTTAAATTTTTTAATTTGATTTGTAATAATGACAATTACAACAATACTGAATGAACACTTATTTTAACTTAATATAATACATCAATAAAAATCCATTTAGCCTCAAATAAATAATGAAACATGTTCAATTTGGTTTAAATAATGCAAAAACTAAGTGTTGGAGAAGTAAATGTGCAATATGTGCAATAAAAAGCTAACGTTTGAGTTCCTTGCTCAGAACATGAGAACATATGAAAGTTGGTGGTTCCTTTTAACATGAGACTTCAATATTCCAAGGGAAGAGGTTTTAGGTTGTAGTTAATATAGTATTTATAGGACTATTTCTCTCTATACCATTTGTATTTCATATATCTTTGACTATTGGATGTTCTTATATGCACTATAGTATGTGTAACAGTGTAACAGTATAGCTTCCGTCCCTCTCCTCGCCCCAACCTGGGCTCGAACCAGGAACACATCGACAACAGCCACACTCGAAGCAGCATTACCCATCGCTCCACAATGGGGAATAACTACTCCAAATCTCAGAGCGAGTGACGTTTGAAACGCTATTAGCGCGCACCCCGCTAACTAGCTAGCCATTTCACATCGGTTACACCAGCCATTAGGCTGATAGGCTTGAAGTTTTAAACAGCGCAGTGCTTGCAAAGAGCTGCTGGCAAAACACATGAAAGTGCTGTTTGAATGAATGCTTACGAGCCTGCTGCTGCCTACCATCGCTCAGTCAGACTACTCTATCAAATCATAGACTTAATTTTAACATAATAACACATAGAAATAGTCATATTCAGATTCCAAGAACACAGGATGAGATGTTACTATCCTTTGCGCAAGCACTTCCAAGAGTTCATGAACTGGTGAAATTTGGGGAGTGCATCGTCAGTAGTGTACCTTTGGTTCCTAGGGTGTTTCGGCCTTTCACACTATACACCCTCCCCAAAGGCGGCCAGCGACAGGGTGATCAATCCTACGCTTGCGTCCCATTCCAAATTAGTCATAGGAGTTGCCTTGTTGTTGATAGCCAACATCCCATGGGACTATACATGGCAGGGGCATCCTCCTCCCTGAGTCAAGCATTGTTGACCGCATACCTCCTGGCCCTCTCACTTCGGGGCCCAGCTGGGGTCTTTCCTCTTCATCCAGAGCCACTGACTGCTGCCTTCTGCCGCCTCCGATACAGCTTTGATTGCCGAACGCTGGCTCTGGCCCTTAATTCCCAGGTCTCTAAGCAGTCTGGTTGTAGATGTTGCCACAAAACCTCTGCAGCCCACCTCCACTGGTCGGACTTCTGTGTTCCAGCCATGATGCCGTGCTTCGGCAGCTAGACCGACATTGCGCAGATGTTTTCGCTCATAAGCCTCATCTACTGAGTCCTGCCAAGGTACTGTGAGCTCAATGATGAAGACCTTCTTGAGCGAACGGGACCAGAGCACCATGTCAGGTCTTCGGGTGGTGGTTGCGATCTCCAGAGGAAACACAAGTTGCCGGCCAATGTCAGCTAGCATTTTCCAGTCGCGGGCCAAGCGCAGCTGGTCTCGCTCCAATGGTGTAGAGCCGCTCTTCGGTGGTTTAGCCCCTTCGCGGACAAAGGTTGTCCGTAAGGGGTGTGATGCTGCTGGGGGTGGTAGGGGGGTGGCAGCTCGCTTGTCCTCCAGGGCGGACGCAAGGTTTTTAAGGACTTGGTTGTGACGCCAAGTGTAGCGTCCTTGTGTGAGGCTTGTTTTACACCCTGTGAGAATGTGCCTGAGGTTGGCTGGCATGGAACAGAGGGCACAGTCCGGATCTTCACCATACCATTGGTGAAGATTAACTGGTGTTGGAAGGACGTCATATGTTGCTCTGATGGAAAAGCTCAACCGCCTCACTTCCATGGCCCACAGATCCTTCCAGCTGATCTTCCTCTTCTCCACACTGTCCCATCGAGTCCACTGTCCCTGTTTGGCAAGAGAGACTGCCTTGGCCCACCTTGCAGCCTCCTCCTGATGGCGTAATTCCTGCACTGCCATCTTCCGCCGCTCTGGTGCAGTGGCCTTACTCTAAGCAGCATGGCTAGTTAGCCCAAGGCCTCCTCTCCCTTGCTGAACATGACCCACAATGTCAGCATGTCTGAGGGCTGCTGTTGCCTCCTGGACTGCTTTTCCTGGCCTCCATTTGCGCCCAGTTGCCAAGATCAGCGTGTTGTTGCTCACCACTGGGTCTCGAGATTCATTCAGTGTCATCTGGAGCCTGGTTTTTGCACACTTGAATTCCTCTGTTAGACTGGTGAGGGGCAGCTTGAGGACACCATCTCCATAGAAGCCTATAGTGGTAAGGCATCGTGGAACTCCGAGCCACTTCTTTAAGTAGCCTGTGACTCCTCTTTCCATCTTCTCCACTGTTGAGATTGGAACCTCATACACTGCTAGATGCCACAACACCCGGGGTAGGAGACCAAACTGCATTAATATGGTTGAAACTATCATAGGCTGCCCAAACTGTTGCATATACCCTGCCTCTGCGTGCAATGAACACAAGAGAAGTGACACAATTTCACCTGGTTAATATTGCCTGTTAACCTGGATTTCTTTTAGCTAAATATGCAGGTTTAAAAATATATACAGTGCCTTGCGAAAGTATTCGGCCCCCTTGAACTTTGCGACCTTTTGCCACATTTCAGGCTTCAAACATAAAGATATAAAACTGTATTTTTTTGTGAAGAATCAACAACAAGTGGGACATAATCATGAAGTGGAACGACATTTATTGGATATTTCATACTTTAAAAAAAAATCAAAAACTGAAAAATTGGGCGTGCAAAATTATTCAGCCCCTTTACTTTCAGTGCAGCAAACTCTCTCCAGAAGTTCAGTGAGGATCTCTGAATGATCCAATGTTGACCTAAATGACTAATGATGATAAATACAATCCACCTGTGTGTAATCAAGTCTCCGTATAAATGCACCTGCACTGTGATAGTCTCAGAGGTCCGTTAAAAGCGCAGAGAGCATCATGAAGAACAAGGAACACACCAGGCAGGTCCGAGATACTGTTGTGAAGAAGTTTAAAGCCGGATTTGGATACAAAAAGATTTCCCAAGCTTTAAACATCCCAAGGAGCACTGTGCAAGCGATAATATTGAAATGGAAGGAGTATCAGACACTGCAAATCTACCAAGACCTGGCCGTCCCTCTAAACTTTCAGCTCATACAAGGAGAAGACTGATCAGAGATGCAGCCAAGAGGCCCATGATCACTCTGGATGAACTGCAGAGATCTACAGCTGAGGTGGGAGACTCTGTCCATAGGACAACAATCAGTCGTATATTGCACAAATCTGGCCATTATGGAAGAGTGGCAAGAAGAAAGCCATTTCTTAAAGATATCCATAAAAAGTGTTGTTTAAAGTTTGCCACAAGCCACCTGGGAGACACACCAAACATGTGGTGTTGCAACAATGCAAAACGTTATGTTTGGCGTAAAAGCAACACAGCACATCACCCTGAACACACCATCCCCACTGTCAAACATGGTGGTGGCAGCATCATGGTTTGGGCCTGCTTTTCTTCAGCAGGGACAGGGAAGATGGTTAAAATTGATGGGAAGATGGATGGAGCCAAATACAGGACCATTCTGGAAGAAAACCTGATGGAGTCTGCAAAAGACCTGAGACTGGGACGGAGATTTGTCTTCCAACAACACAATGATCCAAAACATAAAGCAAAATCTACAATGGAATGGTTCAAAAATAAACATATCCAGGTGTTAGAATGGCCAAGTCAAAGTCCAGACCTGAATCCAATCGAGAATCTGTGGAAAGAACTGAAAACTGCTGTTCACAAATGCTCTCCATCCAACCTCACTGAGCTCGAGCTGTTTTGCAAGGAGGAATGGGAAAAAATTTCAGTCTCTCGATGTGCAAACTGATAGAGACATACCCCAAGCGACTTACAGCTGTAATCGCAGCAAAAGGTGGCACTACAAAGTATTAACTTAAGGGGGCTGAATAATTTTGCACGCCCAATTTTTCAGTTTTTGATTTGTTAAAAAAGTTATCCAATATCCAATAAATGTCGTTCCACTTCATGATTGTGTCCCACTTGTTGTTGAGTCTTCACAAAAAAATACCGTTTTATAT
The DNA here is from genome assembly GCF_002021735.2 of Oncorhynchus kisutch. Classification (NCBI taxonomy): domain Eukaryota; kingdom Metazoa; phylum Chordata; class Actinopteri; order Salmoniformes; family Salmonidae; genus Oncorhynchus; species Oncorhynchus kisutch. The sequence goes on from NC_034193.2 coordinate 25,151,418, forward strand.
CTTTATGTTTGAAGCCTGAAATGTGGCAAAAGGTCGCAAAGTTCAAGGGGGCCGAATACTTTCGCAAGGCACTGTACTTCTGTGTATTGATTTTAAGAAAGGCATTGGTGTTTATGGTTAAGTACAGTCGTCCAACGATTGTGCTTTTTTCGCAAATGCGCTTTTGTTAAATCATCCCCCAGCGTTGCATCGATTATATGCAACGCAGGACACGCTAGATAAACTAGTAATATCATCAACCATGTGTAGTTATAACTAGTCATTATGATTGATAGATTTTTATAAGATAAGTTTAATTCTAGCTAGCAACTTACCTTGGCTTCTACTGCATTCGCATAACAGGCAGGCTCCTCGTGGAGTGCAATGAGAGGCAGGTGGTTAGAGCGTTGGACTAGTAAGGTTGCAAGATTGGGTCCCCCGAGCTGACAAGTTGAAAATCTGTCGTTCTGCCCCTGAACAAGGCAGTTAACCCACCGTTCCTAGGCCGTAATTGAAAATAAGAATGTGTTCTTAACTGACTTGCCTAGTTAAATAAAGGTATGAAAAAATCGGCACCCAAAAATACCGATTTCCGATTTGTTATGAAAACTTAAAATCGGCCCTAATTAATCGTCCATTCCGATTAATCGGTCAACCTCTAGTACAGAGTCAATGTGCGGTGGCACTGCTTAATTGAGGTAATATGTACATGTAGGTAGAGTTATTCAAGTGACTGTGCATAGATATTAAGTTATCTATACATAGTCACTTTAATAACATAGTCACTGGGATCTGCAGCCTGCAAGGGCGTTCCTGCATGTGGGCATTCCTGTATCTGCCTGACAGTATGGAAGGAGTGGTGAAGGAAACTGTCTACCGGTCGTCCCAGCCTCCCGCTAGCACAGCAGGCGGGAGTGACACCTTGTTATAACTAGCTAGCGAGCACACCGTGTTGTACCGGAGAAAACCATGTCTGACAGGCTGGGGGTGACACTGTGTGCTCGCTAACTAGCTAGCTTGCTTGTTAGCACACGCTATCGCCCCGCCTCCTGTGTACCTGAGAAAACCGTGCCTGACAGGCAGGGGGATAGGGCGACACCGTGTGCTAACTAACTAGCTAGCTTGCTCGTTAGCGACATGTGTGCTAACTTTCTAGCTAGCAAACAGTGTCACCCCCTTCTCGTAAATTCCGGAGAAAACTGTGCCTGACTGGCGGGGGCTAGGGCGACACCGTGTGCTAACTAGCGTGCTACTTAACAAATGGTGTGGCCCTAGCCACTGCCTGTCAGGCACAGTTTTCGCCCTAGCCCCCACCTTCTACCTGCTGTTTACCGTACTAGCTGGCAAAGCTAGCACACATGTTCCTTTGCTCCCGCATGCCGAACACCTGCCCTCGCTGTCGTTAACAGAAAACAGTGCCCGAGAGGCGGAGGCGAAGGACACTGTCTACCGGTGTATAGCTAGCTAGCTACCATTGTCGCCCCGCCCATTCTTCTGTGGAATTCATCAGCAGCTGGCCCCCAACGTTATTGTGGATTAACACCACCTACTGTACTGGAGTGGCAATGGCTTCTTCCTGTCCTAGCATAAAAATCGACCAATCGAAGTATAAAGAGAGGTTCCTGCAAGAATGCCCACATGCAGGAGTGCCCTGAATTGCAAGCCGCAATTTCACCCTTCTCGGATCAACTCGCAACACCAACCACATTACACAATAAAGGCAAAAAGGTTCTGACACTTTGTCGGAGCCTATGACCGCATGTACCGGTACTTAATTTGCAGACTTAGACCATGTCACAGTGAACGAGCCAAGATGTCTGACAATTGTTTACAACCTAAGAATTTGTCTACGACGTGGAAATTTGGTCTGGGAAGGCAAAATCGTGGCATAAGTAGGCTAAAATCGTACAGCATGCAAAGGCGGTTGTTTTTCCAGAGGTAGACTGTTTTGGCTGCCAGAGCCATTCAAATACTCCATCTAAACTTTAATGGATTCTCGATTGCTATAAGATTCTAGAAATAAAGCCCTTTTTTATATCACATCAAAATGAAATAATTTCACAAATGCAAAACATACTCTTAGTGTAGACTGTTTTAACCCGCTTTATCACAGTTTCAGGCTACAGTATTTTTCAGTTACAATATATTTCGGGCGGCCTCCTTCTGTTACACACAGGTGTTCGGAGCATGCTAGATGTTAATGCTAGATAGCTAATTAGCATAAGTGGTCGCCTCGGTCTTCCGTTTGTCTTCCATAAACACGTGCTGCAACATGGAGCTAACCCTAAAGGCAAAAACTGCTAAAGGTGTGTAGTAATTTAACCTTTTATTATTAATTCTCGTTGATATGGAATATACCTTCATCAATAGGCATTAAAGGTACACCACCGTTCAAGTTTGGTGTCACTTAGAAATGTCCTTGTTTTTGAAAGAAATGCTCTTTTTTTTGTCCATTTTAAAATAACCTAAAATTGATCAGAAATACAGTGTAGACATTGTTAATGTTGTAAATGACTATTGTAGCTGGAAACTGCAGATTTTTTATGAAATACCTACATAGGCGTACAGAGGCCCATAATCAGCAACCATCACTCCTGTGTTCCAATGGCACATTGTGTTAGCCAATCCAAGTTTATCATTTTAAAAGGCTAATTGATTATTAGAAAACCCTTTTGCAATTATGTTAGCACAGCTGAAAACTGTTGTCTTGATTAAAGAAGCAATAAAACTGGCTTTCTTTAGACTAGTTGAGTATCTGGAGCATCAGCATTTGTGGATTCAATTACAGGCTCAAAATGGCCAGAAACAAATAACCTTCTTCTGAAACTTGTCAGTCTATCCTTGTTCTGAGAAATGAAGGCTATTCCATGCGAGAAGTTGCCAAAAAACTGAAGATCTCGTACAACACTGTACTACTCCCTTCACAGAACAGCACAAACTGGCCCTAACCAGAATAGAAAGAGTGGGAGGCCCCAGTGCACAACTGAGCAATAGGACAAGTACATTAGTGTCTAGTTTGAGAAACAGATGCCTCCCAAGTCCTCAACTGGCAGTTTCATTAAATAGTAACCGCAAAACACCAGTCTCAACGTCAACAGTGAAGATACAACACTGGGATGCTGGCCTTCTAGGCAGAGTTGCAAAGAAAAAGCCATATCTCTGTCCAGTGTCTGTGTTCTTCTGCCCATCTTAATCTTTTCTTTTTATTGGCCAGTCTGAGATATGGCTTTTTTTGTGTTGTATTACTCGAGACCAAGCGGTATTGGGTGTCATATTGGGAGTCTTGGTCTTGTCTCTGTGTTGGATACATTTGTACTCTATCTTTCGCGGACAGTGAGGACTCATAGTTTCTTGCCCAGACCATCTAGAGTAAAAAAAAAACGTATAATTCTCAGCTTCCATTCAGTCAGCGCATAAAACCGATTCGCCAGGCCAAATATATAAACTCCTTTCTTGAAACATTAATATTGTTAGCAGTTGTTACTCTTCAATAACACAGACCCCAAAGCAATTCAGGGGGAAGAAAATAGGTTTATTCAAAGAGGACAAATCATAGATGTTATGCTGAGAGGTAAATGTTCATTCTCCCCTGTCCTTAGTGATTCTCTCCACAGAACAAATGCACGGGATGTAGTTTTATAACCCAGCCCTAGCCTGTGGTTTATCAATTAGAATTCCTTGCAATACAACTGGGCCAATGGCCAAATAACAAGTATCCTATTTCAGGCTCAATGTATAAACAATTTGGACGAATGAGAACTTGCAATGTAGCTATGAGTTCCTGAGTGAAACTCCTCCCATGTCTCTGACCCATTGAACATGAATCCCCCATTACAGAAAAAACACTATTTCCATGGATCATTAGTACTCTATTGACTTTTAGTCCTCTTGACCTTTAGTACTCTATTGAACTCTCGTCCTCTGTGTTGTGTATTATCTTCTCTTTTTATAAAACACAAAGGGCCAGTGGTGTAGTGGGCATTTTTTCCCCCAGTGGGCATTGCTTATACTCACTTCTTAATCCCTACTGATGCATATCAAAGTAGTGTAGTGGATGTATATGACTTATCAATTATGTAGTACAATAGAGAAATCATGCACAAAGTACCCTACACAGTCGTAAAGCACGTGAAATATATTCACATGGGCACCGCACACACAGCCTAGTTTCAGCAGAATATCATCTGCAGGCAGCAAGCGTGTGCAGCGCTCAACTGGTTTTGGGATGGAGCAGCTCACAGAAGAATGACATCGGTCATTCGGTTTGCTCCAGTCTTGGTCTTGAATCGGTCTCGATTGAAGTGGTCTCGAACATAACACGGGGTTATAGTATGGTCAGGCGTACGGTACGGACAACGAACACCAATTGCATTTTATCGATGGCAATTTGAATGCACCGAGATACTGTGACGAAATCCTGAAGCCCATTCTGGTGCCATCACCTCATGTTTCATGATAATGCGTGGCATAAATGTATTCCCAGTCGTGAAATCCATAGATTAGCGCCTAATGAATTTATTTACATTTACTGATTTCCTTATATGAACTAACTGAACTGTAAAATCTTTTAAATTGTTGCTTTTGTATATTTTTTGTTCAGTGTACAATTCAGACAATGTTCTGTGTCCTCAGACTGTGAGGCCTTTCGTACACGTCACCCGGTGACGACGTATGAGCACTATCGTGAGCTGGTGACGCGAGTGGCGGCTGGAGAAGAGAAGGTCCTCATAGCTGAGAAACCCCTTATCTTAGCCATGACATCGGGTACATCTGGGGCCAGCGCCATGCTGCTGAGCACCAAGGACACCAACACAGAGTTCTTCCTACAGGTCAGACAGTGGAAATGCTCCCTATTAGCCCCAATGACAATTTTCCTTAGCTACTATTACTTCACCTATCCAATTGTAAATACTGTGCTTATAGGAAGAGAGGATGACCATTTTATTTTGGTCATGACTATGTTTGTGTGTTCTTGACACTCTCACTGTGTGTGTGTGTGTGTGTGTGTTCCTCCACCCCAGGGCGTGGCTGTGTGTCTGGATGCCATGCGGCGTGCGTTCCCAGCCAGCGACAGCCTCCAGCGCACCACCAAGCTCTTCTACTCGCCCACCTTTCGCCAGTCTGAGGCAGGCATCCCCATTGGGCCTAACTCCTCCACCCCGGCTTCGTCCCGCCACATGCTCAACCTATACACCACACCCGCACCCGCCTTCCAGGTAGGGTTGGCACCAGGGTTGTGTTCATAAGGGCACGCTGCAGCAAAACGTTTTGCAACGGAAAGGAGTTCATGTTGTATGTCTTTTCCGTTTTCCTCCGTTTCATTTCTAATAAACAAGAGGTCCGTGCCTTGCTCAAGGGCATAACGGCGGAAGAAACAGAATGCTGTTGTCACTGAAAACATGTTTTTCAAATTGTAAAGTGTAAATATGCTACTACGATTAACAGGGAAACAAAAGTTATCATTGTGTCTTTTTGAACTTGAACACACTTCTATATTACTGTAATTATGGTGCCAACCTCCCTTCCAGGTGCCCAGTGAGAGAGACACCCTCTACCTGCACCTCCTCTTTGCCCTCAAAGACCCCAGCGTGGGTACCCTGGAGTCCAACTTCGCCTCCACTGTCTTTTATGCCTTCAGTGCCCTCCAGGTACTGTAGCTAGAGATGAACACACATACCAGGATTGGGAAAGCTGGTTTACTGTATTGTGTAAATACTGTATAGTTATACTCTTATGTAAAGAGCACATAGGATAAACCTCCATTGCAGCACTCTTATTACTGTGTAATTATTTATATTTGATAATGCCATCTTCTGTCCGCCCCCCTCCCCCAGGAGCGTTGGCAGGAGCTGGTGGAGGACATCAAGCTGGGTCGAGTCAGCCCTGTTCTGACCCTGGAGCCAGGGGTGAGGGCCAGCCTGGAGGGCCAGATGAAGCCAGACCCGGAGCGCGCCACCCAGCTCCGGACCCACTTCCAGCAGGGCTTTGTGGGCATCGTGCGGCGCCTCTGGCCCCAGCTCAACCTGGTGCTGGCTGTGGACTCTGGATCTAATCAGATCTATGGGGAGATGCTGCGGGAGCGCTACTGCCAGGGGATTCCCTTCTACTCACCCTTCTACGCCGCCACCGAGGGTGAGTGCACAGGAGACTCATCACATTGTGACATCAAGAGTATACAGGCTTCATCTATTGAGAATGACAATGTAACAGTGGCCCTGTCTGTGTGTCTGCCTCTTCCATGTGCATGTGTATTCATGCGAGTGTGGTAGTTGGTTGAAGCCAAAATTATAGCAAAGACCATAAGATAATCAGTGCTTGATTTAGACTAAAAATAGGTGCCGGTACTCATTTTGGATGCCAGTACTGGTTTATAGTATTCTCTTGGGTATGCAATCTGGTTTCCACTCAGGTTATGGATGTTTCACTGCAACCTTAAAGGTAATCAATGATGTCACCATTGCCCATGATTCTAAGCAATATTGTGCTGCTATTTTTACTGACGTGGCCAAAGCTTTTGATATCGGTAGACCATTCCGTTCTTGTGGGCCGGCTAAGGAGTATTGGTGTCTCTGAAGGGTTTTCCGCCTGGTTTGCTAACTACCTCTCTCAAAGAGTGCAGTGTATAAAGTCAGAAAATCTGCTATCTCAGCCACTGCCTGTCACCAAGTGAGTACCCCAAGGCTCGATCCTAGGCACCATGCTCTTCTCAATTTACATCAACAACATAGCTCAGGCCGTAGGAAGCTCTGCCATCCATTTATATGCAGATGATACAGTCTTAAACTCAGCTGGCCCCTCCCTGGATTTTGTGTTAAATTGCTCTACAACAAAACTTTCTTAGTGTCCAACAAGCTTTCTCTACCCTTAACCTTGTTTTGAACACCTCCAAAACAAAGGTCACGTGGTTTGGTAAGAAGAATGCCCCTCTCCCCACAGGTGTGAGTACTATCTCGGAGGGTTTAGAGCTTGAGGTAGTCATCTCATACAAGTACTTGGGAGTATGGCTAGACGGTACACTCCTTCTCTGAGCACATATCAAAGCTGCAGGCTAAAGTTAAATCTAGACTCTTTCACCCCAGCTGCCAAACTAACCCTGATTCAGATGACCATCCTACCCATGCTAAATTACAGAGACATAATTTATAGATTGGCAGGTAAGGGTGCTCTCGAGCAGATAGATGTTCTTTACCATTCGGCCATTAGATTTGCTCCTTATAGGACACATCACTGCACTCTATACTCCTCTGTAAACTGGTCACCTCTGTATACCCGTCGCAAGACTGGTTGATTACCAGCATGGTGCCGACAGAGATGGTCGCCTCGCTTCGAGTTCTTAAAAAACTATGCAGTATTTTTTTTTTAATGTATTTCTTCTTACATAGTTACCCCAGGAAATCTTAAGTCTTATTACATACAGATGGGAATATCTATTGGATGTAAGAGCAACGTCAACTTACCAACATTACTACCAAGAATACGATTTTCCCAAAGCGGTTCCTCTGTTCGGACCACCACCCAGGACAATGGAGCGAAGTCCAGTAGGCGATCCAAAACAATGATGCCGCAAATAAAGCAGCCACCTGGCCAGGCTCCATAGACATGCACACCGCTCCCGAGTATATATCCAATGTCCAGTCTCTTGACAACAAGGTAGATGAAATTCGAGCATGGGTTGCCTTCCAGAGACATCAGAGATTGTAACATTCTCTGTTTCACGAAAACATGGCTCTCGGGATATGTTGTTAGAATCGGTTCAGCTACCGGGCTTCTCCATGCATCGCACTGACAGAGATAAACACCTCTCTGGGAAAAGGAAGGGCGGGGGTATATGCTTTATGATTAACGGCTCATGGTGTAATCATAACAACATACAGGAACTCAAGTCCTTCTGCTCACCTGATCTAGAATTCCTTACAATCAAGTGCCAGCCATTTTATCTACCAAGAGAATTCTCGTCAGTTATAGCCACAGCTGTGTACATTACCCCTCAAGCGGACACCAAGACGGCCATCAAGGAACTTCACTGGACTATATGCAAACTGGAAACCATACATCCTGAGGCTGCATTTCTTGTAGCTGGGGATTTTAACAAAGCAAATTTGAGAACAAGTCTACCTAAATTCTACCAGCATATTGATTGCGCTACATGCATGCGTAATACCCTCGACCACTGCTACTCTAAATTCCGCGATGCATACAAAGCCCTCCCTCGCCCTCCCTTTTGCAAATTCGATCATGACGCCATTTTGCCCTTTCTGTCTTATAGGCAGAAACTCAAACAGGATCTACCAGTGACAAGAACCATTCAACACTGGTCTGACCAATTGGAAGCCACGCTTCAAGATTGTTTTGATCACGTGGACTGGAATATGTTCCGGTCAGCCTCAGAGAATAACATCAACTTATACGCTGACTCGGTGAGTGCGTTTTATAAAGAAGTGCATTGGAGATGTTGTGACTATTTAACCCTAACCAGAAACCGTGGATGGATGGCGGCATTCGCGCAAAACTGAAAGTGCGGTCCACCACATTTAACCATGGAAAGAGGTCTGGGAATAAAGAGGTCTCAAATAGCTATTCCCTCCGCAAGGCAATCAAACAAGTGAAATGCCAGTACAGGGACAAGGTGGAGTCGCAAATTCAATGACTCAGACTCGAGACATATGTGGCAGGGTCTACAGGAAATCATGGACTACATAAAGAAATCCAGCCACATCACGCTTCCAGACAAACTAAACCCAGTGCCACCGTCGCGGCCCGCTAACAAGTACTGCACCCCCCCCTCTGGCCTGCTGGCCCAGACTAGCCGCATCCTCAAAGCATGCGCAGACCAGCTGGCTGGTGTGTTTACAGACATATTCAATTGCTCCCTATCCCAGTCTGTTGTCCCCACATGCTCCAAGATGGCTACCATTGTTCCTGTACCCAAGAAGTCAAAGATAACTGAACTAAATGACTACCGCCCCGTAGCAGTCACTTCTGTCATCATGAAGTGCTTTGAGAGGCTAGTCAAGAATCATATCACCTCCACCTTTCCGGCCATCCTAGACCCACTTCAGTTTGCACAACGCCCCAACACGTCCACAGACGACGCAATCGCCATCACACTGCACACTGCCCTATCCCATCTGGACATAAGGAATACCTATGTAAGAATGCTGTTCATTGACTACAGATCAGCATTCAACACCATAGTACCCTCCAAGCTCATCAACAAGCTGGAGGCCCTGGGTCTCAACCCGCCCTGTACAATTGGATCCTGGACTTCCTGACGGGCCGACCCAGTTGGTGAACGTAGGAAACATCTCCACTTCGCTGATCCTCAACACTGGGGCCCCTCAAGGGTGTGTGCTCAGCCCCCTCCTGTACTCCCTATTCACCCACGACTGTGTGGCCATGCAGACAACACAACAGTAGTGGGCTTGATTACCAACAACGACGAGACAGCCTACAGGGAGGAGGTGAGGGCACTTGGAGTGTGGTGTCAGGAAAACAACGTCTCGCTCAACGTCAACAAAACAGAGGTGGTGATCGTGGACTTCAGGAAAGAGCAGAGGGAGCACTCCCTTATCCACATCGAAGGGACAGCAGTAGAGAAGGTGGAAAGTTTTAAGTTCGTCAGGATACACATCACAGACAAACTGAAATGGTCCACTCACACAGACAGTGTGGTGAAGAAAGTTTGTCATCCAAAACTCTGACAAACTTTCACAGATGCACAATCGAGAGCATCCTGTCGGGCTGTATCACAGCCTGGTACGGCAACTGCACCGCCATCAACCACAAGGCTCTCCAGAGGGTGGTGGTCTGCACAATGCATCACCAAGGGCAAACTACCTGCCCTCCATGACACCTACAGCACACAATGTCACAGGAAGGCTATAAAGATAATCAAGGACATCAACCACCCGAGCCACTGCCTGTTCACACCGCTACCATCCAGAAGGTGAGGTCAGTACAGGTGCATCAAAGCTGGGACCGAGAGACTGAAAAAGCTTCTATCTCAAGGCCATCAGACTGCTAAACAGCAATCACTAACTCCCAGAGCCTTTTGCCTACATTGAGACCCAATCACTGGCCAGTTTTAATAAATTGATCACTAGTCACTTTATACAATGCACTATAAAAAAAAATGGCACTTTAATAATTTGACATATCTTACATTACTCAATTCACATGTATATACTGCATTTTATACCATCCATTGCTCTTTCCCTATGCCGCTTGGCCATTGCTCATCCATATACTTACATGTACATATTATCATTCACCCCTCTAGATTTGTGTGTATTAGGTGGTAGTTGGAATTGTTAGTGCAGTAATACCTAACAAGTGATCTATCAGAACTAGAAGCTCAAGCATTTCACTACACTCGCATTAACATCTGCTAACCATGTGTATGTGACAAATAAAATTCCATTTGATTTTATGCTTATTTATAAAACCCTCTTACTCCCCCCTACCTGGGCCTCACTCCCCCCTATCTGAGATATCTACTGCAGCCCTCATCCGCCACATACAACACCCGTTCTGCCAGTCACATTCCAAAAGCACACACATCCCTGAGTCGCTCCTCTTTCCAGTTCGCTGCAGCTAGCGACTGGAACGAGCTGCAACAAAGACTCAAACTGGACAGTTTTATCTCAATCTCTTCATTCGAAGACTCGATCATGGACACTCTTACTGACAGTTGTGGCTGCTTTGTATGATGTATTGTTGTCTCTACCTTCTTGACCTTTGTGCTGTTGACTGTGCCCAATAATGTTTGTACCATGTTGTTGTATTGCTACCATGTTGTTTTTTATGTTGTGTTGCTGCCTTGCTATGTTGTTGTCTTAAGTCTCTCTTTATGTAGTGCTGTGTTGTCTCTGTTGTAGTGATTTGTGTTTTGTCATATATATTTCATTTATATTTTTTTAATCTCAGAACCCGTCCCCGCACGAGGCCTTTTGGTAGGCCGGCATTGTAAATAAGAATTTGTTCTTAACTGACTTGCCTTGTTAAATAAATAAAATAATATATTTAGGTGCAGGAATTCCACAATACTTTTGAGCTAATCGGCTAAAGAGGTGCAGGGGCTCAAGCAGTAGTGAATCTGAGGTGCCAGTGCTCAGCTCCGGTGAGCACCAAGTCATGTACTGAACATAATTTAGATGGTACTACACGTGTGTATCTGTGTCTCTTTTATATGTGTCTCTGTGTTCCTGCACTCTTACGTTATGTCTCTGTGTTAACATCCCTGTGCCCCTGCAGGTCTGATTGGGGTGAACCTGTGGCCTGAGGAGGAGCGGAGGAGGTACTTGCTGTGTCCTCGCTCCATGTTCTGTGAATTCCTCCCAGAAGCCAGTTTGGACCAGGAGACGCCTGAGAAACACACACTTCTCATGGAGGAAGTGCAGGAGGGACACAGCTATGAGCTGGTCGTCACCAACGCATCTGGACTCTTCAGGTAAAACATCATTGTACTTTAAAACATGCTAATATCAGGTATTTTGACTTCCATTGGTTTTTGGTTGGGAAAATCATTACGTTTTATGAAGAATCAGACTTTAATGTAACTTCAAACCAAGTTACTGAGCAAAGTCACAATCCCTTTCAGAGACCTTAAGATGATTTGGGCATGAGATTTAAAACTTGTCATTATTGGGTACATTGACTTCCATTGGTTTTTGGTTTGAAAAATGCTAAAGTTGGCAAAAAATGGCAGTGGCTAAGTGTAAAAAAAGAACGTGTGGATTCCACTCTGTCCTTGTCCATAGACTGCTTACAAGGTAGGGAAACAAATATAACATTTTGTAATTTGAGTGAACTATCCCTTTAACTGAAGCTCCTCCTGTTGTTATCCAAGCACTGCATTTGTGTTGACTGATATGTGATTTGACAGGGATATCTCTTCTTTTTTTTTTTGTCTCTTAGATATCGTATGGGAGATATAGTAAAAGTGGTTGGCTTCCACAATCAGTGTCCAGTTGTCGAATTTCAATACAGGTACAGTACTGCATCCAGTGTGTACCTTATCTGTACGTACTTGGGTTGGTGAGAATACCTGTGTTCTGATGGGGATAGATGCTGAGGGGATGGTTTTTGTGCCTGTGTGTGGGACTGTTCTAAAGTACTCGTGTGTGTGTGTGTGTGTGTGTGTGTTGTTGTGTGTGTGTTCGTTTATGTGCATGACCTGTGTGTGTAGGCGGGGTCAGATGCTGAGCGTGCGGGGGGAGAAGGTGTCTGAGGTGATGTTTCTGGGGGCTCTGAAGCGAGCCATCAGCCAGTGGCCCGGGGCTCAGCTAGTTGACTACTGCTGCGCAGAGAGCGCCATAATGGGTAAGACGGCTCTCTACTTGCTTTTGTAGTAGTGCCAATTGGTGTAGGGTGAAGTTGTTCCTAGACACTGATCTTAGGTCAGTATTGCTTTTCCCCCCTCTAATGGTTAAAGTTAGGATTGGGGGAGGGAATTCTGATCCTAGATCTGTACCTAGGGGAAACTTCACCCCAGAGTGATGCTGGGGTGAAATTTTACTGGAAGCATATGATTGGATGTTCACTCATAGGGGGATTAGACCATTGAAGATATGGCATATTGTATGTTGGCTCCAGCTTGATTTGTGCAGTGGTTGATCATCATGTATCTGTTGCAGGAGAGTCTTGTGGAGGTTCTGATCCTCACTATCAAGTGTTTGTGGAGCTAAAGGGGGTGAGGAACCTGACAGAGGAGCAACGCTACAAGGTAGGGAAACATTTTGTGTTCAGTTTCACTTGTTTCATTTCAGTACCTGTCAACATGAGTTCGCGTACATTTCTTTCTGTTTTATGCCAATTCCTGGAGAACGTATTCCATAACTTGTTTCGGTTGTGTGGTTACGATGGAAAATAATATATTGCTCCTGAAATAACTTCTATTTTGCCCCTCTTCTCTTTCTCAATCTCTAACTCCCTCTCTTTCACACATACTCTAAAATACCCTCTCGCTTGCTCGCACACACATACAAACAAAAATATACACACACCCCACCTGCACCTGTTCACCAGTTGGACCAGTGTGTCCAGGAGGACTCGGCTGTCTACAAGTCGTTCCGGTTCAAAGGCAGCATCGGACCAATGAGAGTGCAGATGGTGGCAGAGGGTGCATTCAAGGAACTGCGTAAACAAATGATGGCCTTCTCCAACACCTCGCCCAACACGTTCAAAATGCACCGCGTACTACGCAGAAAGGAGTACGCTGACTTCTTGTTAGGGAAGACCATCTGAACGGCATTATGGGAGGTGAACTCGACCGGAAAGTGGAGACGTGTGTGTTGTGCACTGCAACCGTGGAGAGGAATATTATTCTCTATGAAAGTGAATGTCATTTGTTGACATAGTCATTTTAGGAGACAGGCAATCTGTGAAAATGACAAATGACAACTATCGTTTGGTAACCCACTGAACAGCTACAGCGACAAGGGTATTTAAAATCATATGAGGACTTCTGCTTTTTTCTAATGGACATCTATGTGTTAGAAACGAAGTTCAACTGGTTGTCTTGTCAACATTCTCTACCCCTTACGTGATGGAAATCAGTATCTTTCCCTCCAGACTTAGACAAAAAATCACTCAAGTCTTTCGACAATAATCGAACAACTGATTGTAAATCCACAGGCATCTAATGCCCACTCCTTCAGTGAAGACGATTTTCTTACTCTTTTGGACAGTTAAACCTGTGCTGGATAAACTTTACACACAATGTTTATGGACATTATAATATGTTATATTTTGTTTGCCCCTATCTTGTCCAACTTCATGGACTGACTTTGCCCTTTGAACCTTGACATTCACAGACAAAATTCAGTCTTGTATAACAATGATTTTTATTTGCAAATAAAAGTGGTAATAGTGTATTCTGTTCTTACTCTGTCTTACACCTCCACAACGAGGGCAAAGAGTAGTGAGAGTGGAGCTGCCCCTTGGCCATCTGGCTAGAGGCCAGGGGTGTCTGCTGGTTTTTGGTAATTTCCTTTCAATTTGTGTCCAATTAAGACCTAGACATAGGAACTCCCCTCTAACTAATCAATTACCTTAATTGACCAATCAAGCAGCAGGAAAAGTGAAAACCCGCAGACACCCAACTCTCCAGGACTGGGGTTTGACATATGCTCCAGACCAGGGCCCGGTTTCCCGAAAGCATCTTAAGGCTCACTTCATCATTGGAACCTTCGTAGGAGCATTGTTTAATCTCCAAACTGTTTACCAAAACCATCGTTCGTAAAGTTGCACTTGAAAACGCTGGTTATTTGCCCGACTGCTTCAGACCACTGGTAAAACAGCTCAACCTGTTCTAGTAGCATTTCGCATGATTCTGTACGTAAATCAGAGACACTCCACTTAGTAGGATATGTTACCTTACGTATGATATGTATAAAAGGATTAGGTTTAGAGGAGGGGTTAGCTAAAAGGATTAGGTTTAGAGGAGGGGTTAGCTAAAAGGATTAGGTTTAGAGGAGGGGTTAGCTAAAAGGATTAGGTTTAGAGGAGTGGTTAGCTAAAATGATTAGGTTTAGAGGAGGGGTTAGCTAAAAGGATTAGCTTTAGAGGAGGGGTTAGCTAAAAGGATTAGGTTTAGAGGAGGGGTTAGCTAAAAGGATTAGGTTTAGAGGAGTGGTTAGCTAAAAGGATTAGGTTTAGAGGAGGGGTTAGCTAAAAGGATTAGGTTTAGAGGAGGGGTTAGCTAAAAGGATTAGGTTTAGAGGAGGGGTTAGCTAAAAGCATTAGGGGAAAGGGTTAGCTAACATGCTAAGTAGTTGCAAAGTAGCTAATAAGTAGTAAGTAGATGAAAGTTGCTAAAATGCTGAAGTCGTCTGTGATTCGAAACCTTTGGGTTGCTAGACGTTTGCGTTATACCACCCTAATTCCGTTTTTTTTCTTCAAGTAACCACCTGGCTTATGTAACAAAATAAAACTATGAGTCTATGAGCCCAGTCTATGAGACCAGGCTCAACAGCTAAGTGCTTTGTTAGATAATTTTTTTTGTGCCCTTACTCATCACATTATACACAGAAGAGCTCCACTAAAGATATAATCAAGCTTTTTATCGGTCTCTCTGTGACCGTCGTTAACTTGAGAAAGAAGTTGACTACAAATACAGTTGCCAAGTCTTTGCAATTGAACAAGCGAATGATAAAAGAATGCTTAAAATGAAAACCAAGATGACTGCATTAAAAAATGAATATAGTAGGCCTATACTCTACCTAGGCCTATACAGTATTTAAATCATATTGAAATAAATGTAATGTTTGGTCAATTGAGTTCTATTTGTATGTTTTATATATATATATATATATCTATATATATTATATATATATATATATATAATATATATATATATATATATATACTGCCAGTCAAAAGTTTGGACACACCTACTCATTTAAGGGTTGAGCACTTGTTGGCTGCTTTTCCTTCACTCTGCGGTCCAACTCATCCCATACCATCTCAATTGGGTTAAGGTCGGGTGATTGTGGAGGCCAGGTCATCTGATGCAGCACTCCATCACTCTCATTCTTGTTCAAATAGGCTGTGTAAGGTCCTGGAGGTGTGTTTTGGGTCATTGTCCTGTTGAAAAACAAATGATAGTCCCACTAAGCACAAACCAGATGGGATGGAGTATTGCTGCAGAATGCTGTGGTATGCATGCTGGTTAAATGTGCCTTGAATTGTAAATATATCAGTGACCCCAGCAATACAGCCACCCACCATCACACCTCCTCCTCCATGCATCACGGTGGGAACCACACATGCGGAGATCATCCGTTCACCTACTCTGCGTCTCACAAAGACATGGTGGTTGGAACCAAGAATCTCAAACTTGGACTCATCAGACCAAAGGACAGATTTTCACCGGTCTAATGTTCATTGCTTGTGTTTCTTGGCCCAAGCAAGTCTTTTCTTCTTATTGGTGTCCTTTTAGTAGTGGTTTCTTTGCAGCAACTCGACTTTGGAGGCCTGATTCACACAGTCTCCTCTGAACAGTTGATGTTGAGATGTGTCTGTTACTTGAACTCTGTGAAGCATGTATTTGGGCTGCAATCTAAGGTGCAGTTAACTCTAATGAACTTATCCTCTGCATCAGAGGTAACTCTGGGTCTTCCTTTCCTGTGGAGGTCCTCATGAGAGCCAATTTCATCATAGCTCTTGATGGTTTTTGCGACTGCACTTGAAGGAACTTTAAAAGTGCTTGACATTTGCCACATTGACTGACTTTCATGTCTTAAAGTAATGGTGGACCGTAATTTCTCTTTGCTTATTTGAGCTGTTCTTGCCATAATATGTACTTGGTCTTTTATCAAATCGGGCTATATTCTGTATACCCCCCTACCTTGTCACAACACAACTGATTGTCTCAAATGCATTAAGAAGGAAAGAAATTCCACAAATGAATGTTTAACAAGGCACACCTGTTAATTGAAATGCATTCCAGGTGACTACCTCATGAAGCTGGTTGAGAGAATGCCAAGAGCGTGCAAAGCTGTGATCAAGGCAAAGGGTGGCTATTTGAAGAATCTCAAATCTCCTCAAATCTATTTTGGATTCATTTAACACTTTTTTTGGTTACTACATGATTCCATATGTGTTATTTCATAGTTTTGTTGTCTTCACTATTATTCTACAATGTAGAAAGAAGATGAAAACTTAAATGAGTAAGTGTTCTAAAACGTTTGACTGGTAGTGTGTACATATTATATATCATTTATGCCTCAATATCGAGATGTGTAACATGCGCAATGACGTGCCAAATTGTTCATTGCTGTTCAATTCAATTCTCTCACCGGTGCCCGAGAACAGGGTTTCCCAAACTCGGTCCTGGGGCTCACCCTGGGTACACGTTTTGTTTTGCCCTAGTACTGCTCTGCTGGTTCAAATAATCAAAGCTTGATGAGTTGGTTATTTGAATCAGCTGTGTAGTGCTATGGCAAAAACCAAAATGTGCACCCGGGGGTCCCCAGGACCGAGTTTGGGAAACCCTGCCCTAGAGTCTAGATGTCGGTCCCGGAAGGCCAAACCACTTATGTTTTTTGTTTCTGCCTGTTAGTTAATTGCACTCACCTGGTGTCTCAGGTCTAAATTAGTCCATTATTAGAAGGAAATTATGAAAAACAGAAGTGTTTTCACTCCAAGTCAACATTGAACATCCCTTCTCTAGACTCTAGAGGGCACTAGTGCCCATTGTGAGTGGAATTGAACAACCCTGGGCCGGTTTCCCGATAACAATGGAACTTGAAAGCTCTGCAATGTATTGGGTTCTGAATGAAGAGTATGTTGTTAATTTTTGTTCTCATGCCCTGCACGTCCTCTGTGCTCAAAGTGGGCTAGTATTTTTAGAAACGTCCCAATTTGCCAGAGATTTGACACTGCTCTCAATCTGGTCAGGCTTCTTTCTGTGATTAGACAAACCAAGAGAAAATGACGTGAGCTAAATTTACCTCATCAAGACCTCATCACTCCTACCCTTCCAAGTTGGCGATCTGAAAGTGTCCAAAAATCTTTTCTGAAGCATTTAACTAAGGGGGAGGGAGAGTACGAAGCGAGAGGCTCATCTTGATAGCTTTTTTTAAAAATCATTATTTGGTTTTGTTGTTAAAATCCATATCATGTCTATGTGATGGTTGTTCTCTTTTCCTTTTTCATTGGCCACAACTCTTCATTATGCTCTCTTTTGTCATTTAGCCACTTGGGGGTAAATCACATTTTCACATAGTCATGTATTGACCTCAATGGGATATTACAGTAACTGAAATTTGGCTTCAGTGGAGATTTGCCCTTTGTTATGATTACCGGCGGTGACCTCAGTGAAAGTTAGGTCACCAGCTTGACGGCGTGGCATCTTTTAATAAAAAAAATATACAGCACTGCAATGGCATATCTTTAGATTAGGTCTTTAGGTTCAAACACCACTACAGTAGGATGTAGGATTGTTGCCTTAGACGGCTTCAAGAAAGCATAAATACGCCAGTGTTTATCACATAGAGTATAAGAATATCAGCCATAGCGGATCAAGATATTCAACCCCTGCTTAACTTTCTAACACGTTTAATCTGATAGCGGCTGCTGGTATGAAATGTGTGTGTGTGTGTGTGTGTGTGTGTGTCTATAGAGCCCTCACATGCCCAGAGGATTCAAACACAGCTCAGCTCACCACATCTGCTCAGATTACTGGGTTATTCAACATGAACGACCGCGGGTAGTTTTACGAATGGTGGCCTGAAAGATTTCTCAATGGCTTATGTAGAGACCACAGGATCCAGTAGTGATGACTCGATGTGTAGGAAGCATGCGTGCTGCCGAGACATACGTGTTATGATTTATGTAGTAGCAGCTATACAACTGAAAGACCTAGCCACAGCTGATATCCTAACTGAAACAGACCTATAGGTGAGCCTGGGACCAAAAAGCAAACAGCATACAGTTAACTCCACGTTTACCTGAGTTAACCTATCCCCCCTCCTGCTACAGGGCTATAGGAGTAGGGCACTACAGCTCCAGTGTCGTGGAAAGGGAAACTGCATGGGCAATCGTTATAGTCTCACCTCCGGCTCTATTCTACCCCGCTGCGTTAGCCTTTGGGGGTAGGAAGGAACAGATAGGTGTGGGGTGGTGGTGGTGGGGCATCTATAATAGATTGGTCTCTTTATTTGTGACAATAGGAGATGGATGCACTACAAGGAGGCAGGACAATGAAGCCCCATTAAAAATGGATTACAGCGAATAGCTCGGAGGGGGTTGTTATTTTCCTACTTATCCGAGCTGTATTTATATATCTACAACTAGTACAGTACAGCTGTTTCTCTCTGGATTAGTCCCTCATCGTGCTCTCACGCTCTCTTTCTTTCTTTCCCCACTCATCTCTTTCTCTCTGTATTTTCTGTGTCTTTCGCTTTCCGTTCCTGCTGTCTCGTTCCAGCGCGCTGACTTCTTACCACGAGGGTGAACACTTCTATCCATCACCCTGCCAGCACTGTGTCCTTCCTCTCTCTCTCTCTCTCTCTCTGCTCTCTCGCTCTCTCTCTCTGCTCTCTCCAGTCTCTCCCCTTTCTCTCTCCGGTCTCTCCCCATGCCCCTACTGCTCAGCCCATCTGTCTGACATGAGTTAGTGCTGCGCCCTGCGCTTCCAGTCTCCCGTGTCTGTCCGTCTTTGTCTTCCTCGACCAGCCCGGCTCTGAACATGGTGCCACGGAGAAATACTGTAGAGCTGAGGAGGAGGAGCATATTGGGGTGTATTCAAACGGATATTGATTTCCATATGATGCTCAGAGGCTGAGCAACACAGATCTGAAGGCAATTTGCCCTAGAGATATGGCTCTGTGCAGTAAAGATCCATGATGATCACAGGGAAATAAGTATGTTTTCCCTGTGATGTTCAGAGGCCGAGGGACAGTGGTCTGAAGTTTGGCTAAAAATGTCATAATTAGATTTACGACTTTGGGACAGTAATCAAACATTTGGCTCTAAATGTTGAAGAGTTGGGTCTATCATCTCAGGGAGGAGAGCATATGAAAGAGGACATTCTCAGCTACTGGAAAAAATACATGTTTGGATATTAAAATAATATATTTATGATCTTGATATTCTTTGTGTACGGGTGAATTTGACCCGGAACATAAGCGGTGTTCGAATTGAACATAAAGGGTTCATATAAATTAATTTAACTGTATAAAGCAGTACACACCTGTAAACCAGTGTTTTTTTTGTTGTGCCCCGCAAGATGAAAATGGTTAGATACTGAATGATGAGCTTTTGTTTACACTTCTCTTTTCATATTTAAAATGAGGCGTGTCAATTTGAATTCTGTCGATTCAACAAATGTCCCCAAAATCATTCTGTACAAACTTCCTAGTATACCGAACAAAAACATAAACGCAACATGTAAAGTGTTGGTCCCATGTTTCATGAGCTGACATAAAAGGTCCCCAAAATGTTCCATACACACATCCCTTTTGGTGAGCGTTTATCCTTTGCCAAGTTAATCCACCTGACAGGTGGCATATCAAGAAGTTGATTGAACAGTGTGATCATTACACAGGTGCACCTTGTGCTGGGGACAATAATTTTATCAAACAACACAATGCCACAGATGTCTCAAGTTTTAAGGGAGCATGCAGTTGGCATGCTAACGGCAGGAATGTCCACCAGAGGTATTGCCAGAGAATGTAATGTTCATTTCTCTACCATAAGACGATTTTAGAGAATTTGGCAGTATGTTCAACCAGCCTCACAACCACAGACCAAGTGTAACCACGCTAGCCCGGGACCTCCACATCCAACTACTTCACCTGCGGTGTCGTCTGAGACCAGACACCCGGACAGCTGATGGAGGAGGAGTATTTCTGAGGAGTATTTTGTTTGTAGAAAAAAAACTCATTCTGATTGGCTGTGCCTGGCTCCCCAGTGGGTGGGCCTATGCCCTCCCAGGCCCACCCATGGCTGTGCACATCCCAGTCATGTGAAATCCATAGATTAGAGCCTAATGGATTTATTTCAATTGACTGATTCCCTTATATGAACTGTAACTCAGTAAAATCATTGAAATTGTTACATGTTGTGTATCTATTTTTATTCAGTATAATTTTCCATTTCCCTTCATTCATATGAGATGCCATGAACACCCCTAGACTCTAGTTTAATACAACAACAAAAATGATGCTATAGGGAAAAAGATCCGTTTTGGTATTCTTTTCAGAATGCATCCTCTTCAGAAGCTATTATACTTTCTAGCGGGAATTCTGTTTGACCAATGAGTCAGAGTGAATTAAGATCTGTGGTTAGGTATGTGCTTAGCTTCAAGTCTTCATTATAAAACATCTCCCGGTTTATCCTTTTAATACCTTTCCAGCGGCTTTCCTTCTGGTAATTTCCTTGGAAGGACAGGGTGGGTGCAAGAGAGAACAGATGAGATTATCATGCAAGTGATGATGAGGCATACAAGGAACAGGTATTCTAGGAATGGCATTCTGAACTACACTCACTGATGATACACTAACAAATTGAGGAACCATGGTTACGGTTAAAAAAAAAAAAATCACGAAAAGCCCCCTCCAAAACGATTTACTTGTTTATACTGCCTCATAAAAGATGCAATATAATACAGTAATTCCCATAACTGCGCTACGCATATTCATAAAATCTTGAAAGGCATAAAAATTATTTTTCTCATCGATTCCAAAATGTGTCCAAGAGCAGCCTCTCATCACTATAGGAGAATAGTCTAATAAAATATGGTGAAATAGAATAGAATAGCCTTTTATTGATCTCCCAGCAGGTAATCTATCTTTCCCCAGGCGTCAGACACGTAGACAACACCTGAGGGTTGATAGCAGAAGTACAGGCTGGAATTGTCCTGTCAACGCCCACTCCTAGAGGAGTCCCCCCCACCCCCCTCTTCATCCCCCCAGACGAGCCCAGGTTTCTATAGAGAATGCCAGCCGTGTGAAACCTAAGAATATCATTGGCTGAGCCACCACAGGAGTGGATGAAAGAGGGAGTGCAGAGAGAAAGAGAGTGTGTGGGGGGGGGGGGGGGGCAGAGTGAGAAGGCTTACGAAGATGTAACTGCTCTGCCTGCCACAGCAACTCGGCAGAACAGAGAGAGAGGGGGAGAACAAGGGGGACACACAAAGAAAGAGAGAGGTAGAAAGATGCCTTGCCGTGTTGTGGATTCTCTCTCCCGTGGTAAACAGAAGCCCCATTGGACTGAACAGGAAGACTTAGGCTACAACTTCTGGACTGGTGCTTGGGAGAGGGCGAGCAGCAGCACCTGAAGAGACGCACCGGAGCAAGTACAGCAGATCTCTTTTGGATCTCGACAACACCTGAACATCCAACTGGATCCCTTTTCTGATCTACCGTTCTACGTACCTTCGCTGCTCACTAAAAGCGCCAGGACCCGGCTGAACTTCTACACTGATTCTGATCACCGACTCCACCCTAAGACCAGAGTGGAGGGACCCAACTGGGACTCTGCGTGGATGGACTCCACCACGGTGGCCTCTTTTAGATGTGCTTCTCTCCCCTCGCTATACTGCCGGACTGGCCCCGCACCCACCTGTGCTCCCTGAGAGGCCTCAGCGGACCCCCCCCCTCCCACCACCACCCTGGTGCCTTTGGGATGGTGTGATCATTGCGGGACCCATCGCTGACCTTAGATCAGGGCCAACATGCCGGTGATGAAGGGCCTCCTGGCCCCCCAGAATACCTTTCTGGACACCATCGCCACCCGCTTCGATGGCACCCGTGAGTACACCCTAATATACCGTAGTATGTCCTAGTATACCATAGTACTGTAGTGTAATGAAACATACTGTAGTGTACTCTAGTACTGTAGCGCTACTGAAAACATACCTGTCCACTTTTGGAAGACAATCATAAGTGACAATAATAATAATAACAATAGATTTTTTGGCATAGTGCTTTTTATTACATGGCGACTCTCAAAGTGCTTTACTGTGGCTCTGCAAACAAGTTAAAACACAAGCAATTTGCTGCAACAATCAATGCAAAAATCATAGATTCACAAGTGAATATTTATTCAGCCCAAAACAAAAATGATGCAAACACACCACGTTTTGATCTTGGAGGGCCGAAACAATGTGTATGTTTCTCTCTCTGTCTTATAAAATAAGTTTTGGGATCTTCCATGTGTAATATTTTGAATTTGTTTTTTGCAAAGCACAGTGTATAAACACGAATGGATTAACTATTTCGCTGTGCTTCCACTGCCGCCCATATAACCTGTGCCACAAACACTGTCTGTGTGTACACCTCTGTGCCTAAATGATGCTTTAAACACCATGTCGCATGGAAGAAAAACATTGTAGGTGTAGTATTGTCACACTTTATTTAAAGTCATCATATGCTTTATTTACTTGGTATAAGGATGTATGAGCTTTTATAATGTCGCATTATTGTGTATTTCTGTGTGGCAATTTGTCGACAAACTGAAAGTTATACATCTTGGCTTTAATCTACAGTGTCTTCGGAGAGTATTCACACCCCTTGACTTTTTCCACATGTTGTTGTGTTACAGCCTCCATTTTAAATTGATTCAATATACCCCATAAAGTTAAAGTGGAATTATGTTTTTTGCTACTTTTACCAATTAATTAAAAATGAAAAGCTGAAATGTCTTGAGTCAATAAGTATTCAACCTCTTTGCCATGGCAAACCTAAACACATTCAGCAGTAAAAATGTGCTTAACAAGTCACATAATAAGTTGCATGGACTCACTCTGTGTGCAAAAATAGTGTTAAAGATGATTTTTGAATGACTACCTCATTTCTGTACCCCACACATTCAATTATCTGTAAGGTCCCTCAGTCGAGCAGTCAATTTCAAACACCGATTCAACCACAAAGACCAGGGAGGTTTTCCAATGCCTCGCAAAGAAGGGCTCCTATTGGTAGATGGGTGAAGTTATTAATTACACTTTGGATGGTGTAGCAATCCAGTCACTACAAATATACAGGCATCTTTCCTAATTCAGTTGCTGGAGAGGAAGGAAACCACTCAGGGATTTCTCCATGAATCCTATGGCTGTGATAGGAGATAACTGAGGATGGATCAACAACATTGTAGTTACTCCACAATACTAACCTAAATGACAGACTGAAAAGAAGGAAGTCTGTACAGAATAAAAATATTCCTAAACATGCATTCTGTTTGCAACAAAACTCTAAATTAATACTGCAAAAAAAAATTGTGGTAAAGCAATTAACTTTTGGTCCTGAATACAAAGTGTTATGTTTGGGGAAAATACAATACAACACATTACTGAGTACCACTCTCCATATTTTCAAGCATAGTGGTGGCTGCATCATGTTGTGTTTATGCTTGTAATTGTTAAGGACTGGGAAGTTTTTCAGGATAGCAAAATAAATGGAATGGAGTGAAGCACAGCTTCCAGAAAATAGTATCTTTCAAACTAGAGATTTCATGACTAATTGAGGTAAGAAAGTAATTCTGCTCATAGATTATGCATGTATGAACTGCACATTGACATATCCAGCCCCCCAAAAAAGAGGTTTAAAAAATACAGTTGTGGCCAAAGTTTTAAGAATGACACAAATATTAATTTTCACAAAGTCTGCTGCCTCAGTTTGTATGATGGCAATTTGCATATACTCCAGAATGTTATGAAGAATGATCAGATGAATTGCAATTAATTGCAAAGTCCCTCTTTGCCATGCAAATGAACTGAATCCCCAAAAACATTTACACTACATTTCAGCCATGCCACAAAAGGAACAGCTGACAGCATGTCAGTGATTCTCTCATTAACACAGGTGTGAGTGTTGACGAGGACAGGGCTGGAGATCAGTCTGTCATGCTGATTGAGTTCGAATAACAGACTGGAAGCTTCAAAAGGAGGGTGGTGCTTGGAATCATTGTTCTTCCTCTGTCAATCATGGTTACCTGCAAGGAAACACGTGCCGTCATCGTTGCTTTGCACAAAAAGGGCTTCACAGTCAACACAATCAACCATTTATCGGATCGTCAAGAACTTCAAGGAGAGCGGTTCAATTGTTGTGAAGAAGGCTTCAGGGCGCCCAAGAAAGTCCAGCAACCGCCAGGACCGTCTCCTAAAGTTGATTCAGCTGCGGGATTGGGGAACCACCAGTACAGAGCTTGCTCAGGAATGGCAGCAGGCAGGTGTGAGTGCATCTGCACGCATAGTGAGGCGAAGACCTTTGGAGGATGGCCTGGTGTCAAGAAGGGCAGCAAAGAAGCCACTTCTGTCCAGGAAAAACATCAGGGACAGATTGATATTCTGCAAAAGGTACAGGGATTGGACTGCTGAGGACTGGGGTAAAGTCATTTTCTCTGATGAATCCCCTTTCCGATTGTTTGGGGCATCTGGAAAAAAGCTTGTCCGGAGAAGACAAGATGAGCGCTACCATCAGTCCTGTGTCATGCCAACAGTAAAGCATCCTGAGACCATTCATGTGTGGGGTTGCTTCTCAGCCAAGAGAGTGGGCTCACTCACAATTTTGCCTAAGAACAGAAACATGAATAAAGAATGGTACCAACACATCATCCAAGAGCAACTTCTCCCAAACATCCAGGAACAGTTTGGTGAAGAACAATGCCTTTTCCAGCATGATGGAGCACCTTGCCATTAGGCAAAGGTGATAACTAAGTGGCTCAGGGAACAAAACATCGATATTTTAGGTCCATGGCCAGGAAACTCCCCAGACCTTAATCCCATTTAGAACTTGTCGTCAATCCTCAAGAGGCGGGTGGACAAACAAAAACCCACATATTCTGACAAACTCCAAGCATTGATTATGCAAGAATGGGCTGCCATCGGTCAGGAGGTGGCCCAGAAGTTAATTGACAGCATGCCAGAGCGGATTGCAGAGGTCTTGAAAAAAAGGGTTAACACTGCAAATATTGACTCTTTGCATCAACTTCATGTAATTGTCAATAAAAGCCTTTGACACTTATGAAATGCTTGTAATTATACTTCAGTATTCCATAGTAACATTTGACGAAAATATCTAAAGACACTGACGCAGCAGACTTGGTGAAAATGAATATTTGTGTCATTCTCAAAACTTTTGGCCACGACTGTACTTAGTAGTCTCCAAAGTTCCAAAGCATGGCTTTAAATATCTGCTCCGAAATAAGATTAAAAGATGTCTGCAGAAAGAATGGGGTATCAGACTTGACACCTTGACCTTGAACAAAAATCTATTTTGGTTATTAAACTACAGTAAGTGAAGTGGATTTACACCCGGTAACGGAATTACATCATAGGTCCCTGATCTGTACTATACAGAAATGCATAATTATGGATATGAATATCACTCTCTTCATGGGGATATAGCCTGAATAGGTACACAAAGGTTGAAATATGCAATATCCTTTGCATATTTGGGTATTATTCTAATCTACACACTTGTTATTGTTGTTAACCGCCATCGATAAAAGACAGTACTGTGCAGCCGTCTTCATCGACCTTGCCAAGGCTTTCGACTCTGTCAATCACCATATTCTTATCGGCAGACTCAGTAGCCTCGGTTTTTCGGATGACTGCCTTGCCTGGTTCACCAATTACTTTTCAGACAGAGTTCAGTGTGTCAAATCGGAGGGGATGCTGTCCGGTCCTCTGGCAGTCTCTATGGGGGTGCCACAGGGTTCAATTCTCGGGCCGACTCTTTTCTGTGTATATATCAATGATGTTGCTCTTGCTGCTCTAGTCGGCTGGCCCTCGCTACATATTCGTCGCCAGACCCACTGGCTCCAGGTCACCTACAAGTCCATGCTAGGTAAAGCTCCACCTTATCTCAGTTCACTGGTCACGATGGCAATACCCATCCGTAGCACGCGCTCCAGCAGGTGTATCTCACTGATCATCCCTAAAGCCAACACCTCATTTGGCCCCCTTTCGTTCCAGTACTCTGCTGCCTGTGACTGGAACGAATTGCAAAAATCGCTGAAGTTGGAGACTTTTTTCTGAGCAGCTAACCGATTGCTGCAGCTGTACATAGTCTATTGGTAAATAGCCCACCCATTTTCACCTACCTCATCCCCATACTGTTTTTATTTATTTACTTTTCTGCTCTTTTGCACACCAATATCTCTACCTGTACATGTCCATCTGATCATTTATCACTCCAGTGTTAATCTGCAAAATTTTAATTATTCGCCTACCTCCTCATGCCTTTTGCACACAATGTATATAGACTCCCCTTTTTTTTCTACTGTGTTATTGACTTGTTAATTGTTTACTCCATGTGTAACTCTGTGTTGTCTGTTCACACTGCTATGCTTTATCTTGGCCAGGTCGCAGTTGCAAATGAGAACTTGTTCTCAACTAGCCTACCTGGTTAAATAAAGGTGAAATAAAAAATAAAAAATAAAATGAGCTCCACCCCCAAACAAGACCAAATTTGGTTGGACCGGTCCAAATCTGAACCAATCACATCTGTTTCACAAGTTTATAGAGTACAGTACAGCACAAAACAGTACAGTAAGAGTTCAGTACACTAGAGTACAGTAAAGGTATAGTTCAGTACATTATACTGTCCTCAACTCTAGTATGCTCTACTGTATTAAACTATATTCTACTGTACAGTGCAGCACAGGACTGTACTGAACAATACTCTACTCAATTTGATTTAACTTGAATTTACTTTACTGTACTCTATTGTACTCTACTGTGCTCTAATGTACTGCACTGTGCTCTCCAAACTTGTGAAGCATAGACGGCTATGATTGGGTAAAATTTGGTCCGGTCTGGACTGGACCGAATCTGAACCAATCATCCATGTCTATGTTTGTGAACTAAAACCAGTCCGGCCCATGTCAAAAAGTCCGGACCATATAAAAAAACAACGCCTGTGGATGTTGAAATCAAGGCCGGGGGGATCTGACCAAATTTAAACTACTTCTCAATTTCCATGGACATCCAGTGTCGGTCGGTGCTCAGTGGGTAAGGATGCTGGTTACAGTACATGGAAAGAGAAGGGGCTTATGGGTAGGTGTCAGTAAGAGCTGGGAGAGGTGACATTAAATAGAGAGAGAGAGAGAGAGAGAGAGGCAGAGGGAGAGAGGGAGGGGTTGTTTTCACACTTGCTTTGACCACCAGATGACAGAATAAGAAAGGAAACAGTTATGAGCTGAACATAGTAGTATGCAAGTGGAAGGGGGGTCTGTAACAGGTGACACAACTGTGGTTTTTGACCACTATAAATTCCCACTGTAGCAGTAATTGCAATTGCAGTAATTCTGTTACTGGTTTATGGGAAATATCGGGCAATGTTTCTTAAACTTACAGTGCATTTGGAAAGTTTTCCACGTTTTGTTACATTACAGCCTTATTCTAAAATTGGTTATATCTTTTTTTACCTCATCAATCTACACACGATACCCCATAATGACAAAGCGAAAATAGGTTTTTAGACATTTTTGCAAAAATATATATATACAAAAAACAAAAAAGATCTTATTTACTTGTGCATTCAAACACTCTGCTATGAGACTCGAAATTGGGCTCAGGTGCATCCTGTTTACATTGATCATCCTTGTGCTGTTTCTACAACTTGATTGGAGTGCACCTGTGGTAAATTCAATTGATTGGACATGATTTGGAAAGGCACACACCTGTCTATGTAAGGTCCCACAGTGGACAGTGCATATCAGAGCAAAAACCAAGCCATGCGGTCAAAGGAATTATCCCGTAGAGCTCAGAGACAGGATTGTGTCAAGGAATAGGTCTGGGGAAGGGTACCAAAACATTTCTGCAGCATTGAAGGTCCCCAAGAACACAGTGGTCACAGCATTGAAGGTCCCCACGCACATGACAGCCTGCTTGGAGTTTGCCAAAAGGCAACTAAAGGCCTCTCAGACCTTGAGAAACAAGATTCTCTGTTCTGATAAAACCAAGATTGAACTCTTTGGCCTGAATGCCAAGCATCACAACTGGAGGAAACCTGGCACCATCCTTACTTTGAAGCATGGTGGTGGCAGCATCATGCTGTGGAGAGGTGTTTCAGTGGCAGGGACTGGGAGACTTGTTAGGATCGAGGAAAAGATGAACGGAGCAAAGCACAGAGCGATCATTGATGAAAACCTGTTCCAGAGAGCTCAGGATCACCTTCCGTCGGGACAACAACTCTAACCACACAGCCCAGAGCTTGAGAGGATCTGCAGAGAAGAATGGGAGAAACTCCCCACATACAGGTGTGCCAAGCTTGTAGCGTCATACTCAAGGCTGTAATCACTGCCAAAGGTGCTTCAACAAAGCACTGAGTAAATGGTCTGAATACTTATATAAATGTGATATTTAAGTTTCTTCTTTTTATAAATGTGCTAAAACAAATTAACTGTTTTGCTTTGTCATTATGGGGTATTGTGTGTAGAATAAGGTCGTAACGTAACAAAATGTGGAAAAAGTCAAGTGGTCGGAATACTTTCTAAATGCAGTACACAAGGCAAATAATTTCTACAAAACACAATATGTGTTGAAATTGGGTTGCAGGTGTCTTTACTCCAATATTATTGTGTTTTGATGTATTTCTAAAACCCTTTAAGACTTTTTCTGGTAGATGTTTTCTAAGACCCTCTTTCCATATTTTTGCCTTAAATATGCAAAAAATATATTCAAATTGACTCTTAGCTTTCATTTGACACCCAATTTTACATGCTCCTATGAACTCCACATGTTGGTGCTCACATGAGTCATTTTACCTGGAAATGCTCATATATTAATTTTACACATATACTGAACAAAACTATAAACACAACATGTAAAGTGTTGGTCTTATGTTTCATGAGCTGAAATTAAAGATCCAAGATTTTTTTCATGTGCACAAAAAGCTTTTCTCTCAAATTTTGTGCACAATTTTGTTAACTTCCCTGTAAGTGAATATTTCACCTTTGCGAAGATAATAAACCTGACAGGTGTGGCATATCGATATGCTGATTAAACAGCATGATCATTACACAGTGTACCAATAAAATGCCACTATAAAATATGCAGTTTTGTCACACTACACAATGCCACAGATGTCTCACGTTTTGAGGGAGCGTGCAATTGGCACGCTGACTGCAGGAATGTCCACCAGAGCGGTTGCCAGAGAATTTAATGTTAATTTCTCTACCATAAGCCGCCTCCGACTTTGTTTTAGAGAATTTGGCAGTATGTCCACGTGTAACCACACCAGCCCAGGACCACCACATCCAGCTTCTTCGCCTATGAGATCGTCTTAGACCAGCCACCCGGACAGCTGATGAAACTGAGTATTTCTGTCTGTAATAAAACCCTTTGTGGGGAAAAACTGATTCTGATTTGCTGGGCCTGGCTCCCCAGTGGGTGGGCTTGGCTCCCAAGTGGGTGCGCCCCTGCCCAGTCATGTGAAATCCATGGATTAGGGCCTGATTTGAAAAGGGCCTGATTTGACTGATTTCCTTATATGAACTGTAACTCAGTAAAATCGTTGAAATTGTTGCATGTTGCATTTAGAATTTTGTTCTTTATATTTTATTTGAGAGCTTTCTGTTTGTCTGAAGAGGCTTAGAAATATATTTTCCTTTTACTACTTTGTGCTTGCCTTGATGATAGATGCAATAAGCCAGTAAATATTAAATTAATTATTATGTTACCATAAATAAGCTTGATCGTCGGACTTGACAACACTGTTCCCAGGCAGTTGCAACATCTCAATGGAGCTGTATACTGTAACATTTCTTGTGCTCTGAGCTGCCATGCCACACAGTGTAATTTCTGCATGGGCTGTCTTCCTTGTTTGGTACCTAGTGGAGAGACTCCAGGGACAGGGAGGCTGTGTCTCATTGTAAACTAATACCAAGGGGACAGGAGTGTTGCTGCTTGTTGTCGATTCACCCCATCTTCCCCCAGTCACCCTTTGTAACACTGAACTGTTGTGGTGCCTGACAACGCCTCTGTTCTACATACTGTATCAGACCAAGGGTGGCAAAGGGAGGGTATATAACTGGAAACTTTTTGTTTACCAGTAAACTACCCGAATTTTGGTAACTTTTTAAAGGATTTTATTATTTTATCGTGAGACATCTAGTGGCCATTTTGGGTACTACAGATTATCACAGGTGTCTGTAATTATCTCTGACTTTATGTTCTAAATATATATAAAATAATCAAATATGATTATTTTAAAATAAAAAATGTCATGAAAAACAAAATCCTATATACACTGCTCAAAAAAATTAAGGGAACTCTAAAATAACACATGCTAGATCTGAATGAATGAAATATTCTTATTAAATACTTTTTTCTTTACATAGTTGAATGTGCTGACAACAAAATCACACAAACATTATCAATGGAAATCAAATTTATCAACCCATGGAGGTCTGGATTTGGAGTCACACTCAAAATTAAAGTGGAAAACCACACTACAGGCTGATCCAACTTTGATGTAATGTCCTTAAAACAAGTCAAAATGAGGCTCAGTAGTGTGTGTGGCCTCCACGTGCCTGTATGACCTCCCTACAATGCCTGGGCATGCTCCTGATGAGGTGGCGGATGGTCTCCTGAGGGATCTCCTCCCAGACCTGGACTAAAGCATCCGCCAACTCCTGGACAGTCTGTGGTGCAACGTGGCGTTGGTGGATGGAGCGAGACATGATGTCCCAGATGTGCTCAATTGGATTCAGGTCTGGGGAACGGGCGGGCCAGTCCATAGCATCAATGCCTTCCTCTTGCAGGAACTGCTGACACACTCCAGCCACATGAGGTCTAGCATTGTCTTGCATTAGGAGGAACCCAGGGCCAACCGCACCAGCATATGGTCTCACAAGGGATCTGAGGATCTCATCTCGGTACCTAATGGCAGTCAGGCTACCTCTGGCGAGCACATGGAGTTCTGTGCGGCCCCCCAAAGAAATGCCACCCCACACCATGACTGACCCACCGCCAAACCGGTCATGCTGGAGGATGTTGCAGGCAGCAGAACGTTCTCCACGGCGTCTCCAGACTCTGTCACGTCTGTCACATGTGCTCAGTGTGAACCTGCTTTCATCTGTGAAGAGCACAGGGCGCCAGTGGCGAATTTGCCAATCTTGGTGTTCTCTGGCAAATGCCAAACGTCCTGCACGGTGTTGGGCTGTAAGCACAACCCCCACCTGTGGACGTCGGGCCCTCATACCACCCTCATGGAGTCTGTTTCTGACCGTTTGAGCAGACACATTCACATTTGTGGCCTGCTGGAGGTCATTTTGCAGGGCACTGGCAGTGCTCCTCCTGCTCCTCCTTGCACAAAGGCGGAGGTAGCGGTCCTGCTGCTGGGTTGTTGCCCTCCTACGGCCTCCTCCACGTCTCCTGATGTACTGGCCTGTCTCCTGGTAGCGCCTCCATGCTCTGGACACTACGCTGACAGAGACAGCAAACCTTCTTGCCACAACTCGCATTGATGTGCCATCCTGGATGAGCTGCACTACCTGAGCCCCTTGTGTGGGTTGTAGACTCCGTCTCATGCTACCACTAGAGTGAAAGCACCGCCAGCATTCAAAAGTGACCAAAACATCAGCCAGGAAGCATAGGAACTGAGAAGTGGTCTGTGGTCACCACCTGCAGAACCACTCCTTTATTGGGGGTGTCTTGCTAATTGCCTATAATTTCCACCTGTTGTCTATTCCATTTGCACAACAGCATGTGGAATTTATTGTCAATCAGTGTTGCTTCCTAAGTGGACAGTTTGATTTCACAGAAGTGTGATTGACTTGGAGTTACATTGTGTTGTTTAAGTGTTCCCTTTATTTTTTTGAGCAGTGTATAAACCATCAACTTAGTGAATAGCATTGGTATTATATATGAGGATTTCAGCATGAAATACTGTATTCTTTTATATTCATTTTTTTTTACATACTTTTTTTTTTACTATGTCATTATGTCTTTGTTGTAAATGTTTTGGTGCCAAATTGGTGGCAGTTGTGGAAAAAACACAATAGTTCGAAGAGTTGCAGAGTTAATTGAAAATAATGCCATTGTTGATTAGATGCTTTTTTCATTAATTAGGTTATTTTCTCTTGAACCATATGGTCTATCAACTAGAAACTAATGAACAATATGGACACAGATATATATTTTTTTAAATCATACTATATATGAATACATGTTTTAAAAGTTATTCAAGTGAGGTGGCAGGTAGCCTAGTGGTTAGAGTGTTGGACTAGTAACCGGAAGGTTACAAGATTGAATCCCCGAGCTGACAAGGTAAAACTCTGTCATTCTACCCCAGAGCAAGGCACTGTTCCTAGACTGTCATTGAAAATAAGAATTTGTTCTTAACTGATTAAATAAAAAATTTATTGCCAACGTTGCCACAGATTACCTGTTAAATGCAAAAGATTCTGGTACCATTGGAAAATGATTGATAACCCTAATCAGACCATTGACTACAAATGAGTTGGAGCTTTAATGTTTCTAAAATAACTAATGGTGAGATGAATGTAATTGCAGTACGAGAGAGTTGATGTCAGTGTGTGTAATTGGCATAGTTGTTAAATAGAAGGACATAATTGTATTTTTCTCAGCAGTGAGTCAACCACTATAATGAAGGCTCAGAAGCTGTCTTCTGAGCATGGAGCACAAATCCAATAACGTTGATTGTGATTATGAGCCTTGGATAATGAAACAGTATATTGTAAATACTTCATTGACAGGAAGAAAAAAAATTGAAATGAAAAACTGTCTTAACCCATTAAAATGATCATTTCATGATGATTACATATCTTCCGTTATTTTCATTACAATCTGGGACGAGCCCCCAAGTCCCCACCCCCCCAAAAAACGTTGACCGAGCACATGAACAATTGATGCAAAAGCAGCCTTGCATTGGAGAGGTTATAAAATCAACCCAAGGAAGAAGTTACCACAGTAAATACACGTGTTCGTTATCTTATCAAATATTAGGTGTGTCCACATTTACCATTTTCAAGCTTCCTTCCCCCCTCGAATGAATGACATAAATGTATGATAGAATTATCTCTATTCATTGTAGGGAACAAGTCCCGTGACGGAGCCCTATATTCCACAAGCAATGTAGGTGGATGAGTAGTCTAAAGTAAGAAGGCTGATATCTCTTGACACGCCCTAAGCTTTGATTGATGGTTCTATTGCCTGTCCGCTACTGTATTACAACTGTAAGTGACTGGAAGGAGATACCAGATGCTCTATGTCATTTATTTCAAGATCAGATGAAGCCGTAACACTAAAGGTTATCATAAAAGCACTGTACTCCTTTCCTTCGCTTTCATTTTCTTATCTTGTAGCTTTGATGTGCGATTCCTGTCCAGTCGTGAATAAGCTTATGATGTCTATCTCCAAACGACAGTATCAGCGTGTTAGGCTGCCTGGAGCAGGGGAGGCCCTCACTTCCTCTCTATGCTCCAAAGGGTCAAGGCATGAACCTCAAAGCCACTTCCAGAGGGGCCAAACAAACACACAAGCCAAACTTTCTTCATTCACAACCACAACACAGAGGGCAACTGAGTTCATTTCTCAATGCCTTTTTGGTATTTAGAATACATTTTTATGAGTGAGTCACTTGTTCACATGATCCAGATTGTCTGTATAGTTCAGAATTTGTGTAGGCCTGTTGCAATACCCTCACTGTAAAAGTTGTTCATTTTTGTTGTTGTCAGAGATGGCTTTTAATTTCTTCCTTTGAGTGGTCTTCCTTTAGAACTTTGTTTGATTCATTATGGGCAGAAGCACGATAAAATAGATGAGTAGGCTACCGCAGGCAATCAATGTTGGAAGCGCTTGCCACCGGACGCCAGAGCTTTCAAAGGCTCCGCGAACTGCTACTTGACAGAAACCCTCTGGGTGGCACAGTGCCCACGGCTGAAAGTGTGTGCGTATCTGCAGCTGTGAGTGTGTATTTCAATATGTGGGTGTGTGTATATGTTTGTGTGTGTTTATTTGTTCATGTGTGTATTTCCACAGTGTCAACTCTCCAGTCTGACCTCCCCAGTAGCTGTAGGCAGGGAGGCAGCAGTTACCTGTGGGTAGCATGGTTATGGGGCAGCTGTGAGCCGAGATAAGAGCTTGGTTCATTTCTCCCCGCACACTTTTCCTTGAAAGGCGGTAGGCAGATAAACCAAGAGGGGACAAGGCGAGCGGCGTCAGTAGATTGAACCAGGTGGCGTCATTGTTAACTGGGTGATGAATGGGGTCTGAGGGCCAGCACTAAGGGTTGAATAGAAGAGCTGCCTATGACAGCTAGTGGACAGTTGAAGTGATTGGGTTAGCTACTTCTGTCTCTTTCTGTGTGTGTGTGTGTGTGTGTGTGTGTGTGTGTGTGTGTGTGTGTGTGTGTGTGTGTGTGTGTGTGTGTGTGTGTGTGTGTGTGTGTGTGTGTGTGTGTGTGTGTGTGTGTGTGTGTGTGTGTGTGTGTGCGTCTTTGAAGCTGAGGGATGGGATAATAGATACACCATCCTCTGTGGTATTCTGCTTTAAGGATGAAGAATGTGTTGTAATACCAGGTTAGCTCCAGAGCAGACAGTCTGTTTTAGATTAAATACATTTAGCTAGATATGGTCATTTTGATTGGTTAATTGATTTTACATTGAATGATCAATTGATATTGGCATTGAGTTAACTCTGTGTTGGCCAATTGTGCAGGTCATTGCTTGCGGTGCAAATATGTTCATTCTGAACGAGACAATAACATTAACATCAGCTAATGACAAGGGAGAATGCTACGTACCCAGCTAAGCAGCGTAATTACGTGCATCACAATGCTGCTCTGAGCCTGCTCATTTTTTACTAAGGGTTGAAATGAGCTTTTGTGACATGGCCCTCGATCTGTGTGCTTTGAGTATCACATTCACATTGGCTGACTCTACATAGTCTAGCATCTCGTATGTATAAGGTGAATAGCAGTCTCTTGCTCTAAGCATAGCTCCAGCCTGTTGTTAGCTTAGCTACAGTCTGTTGTTGTTAGCATTAGCATCTAGCTCCAGTCTGTTGCTGTTAGCATTAGCACCATGCTCCAGTTTGTTAATATAATAATAATAACAACATATGACAATTATCAGACACTTTAATCCAAAGTGACTTTCAGTCATGCCTGCATGCAATTTTGTATGGGTGGCTCCAGCGGTAATCAAACCCATGATCCTGGCACTGAAAGTGCCGTGCTCTACCAACTGAGTTACACAGGACCTGTTGTTCGCATTAGCAGCTAGCTCCAGTCTGTTGCTGTAACCATTAGAATCTAGCTCCAATCTACAGTTCTGTGCCTTATAGATGTGTAATTAAATTATATAGAGGCAAGATCCTTGAAGGAAGATCTTTAAAGCTGCAATATGTAACTTTTTGGGTAACCCTGACCAAATTCACATAGAAATGTGTGTTATAGATATGTCATTCTCGTTGAAAGCAAGTCTAACAATCAGTAGATCACTTCTATGCACATTATTTATATTTTTCCAAATCTTACATTTAATTTTTTCATCTTTTATTTTCATACATGGAAAAATATTTCACAACGGTTTAGATGGTATAATGATTCTCTACACTATACTTGCTTGTTGTGTTACATAAACTATTAAAATTTTAGCAACCAGGAAATTGAGGAGTGATTTCTGCATAGTGTATTTTTTCAGAGGATTATGGCCAAGGACTGAGGCACTGTGGAACACACACAAAAACACTCACCCACACAGTCACACACACACACACACACACACACACACACACACACACACACACACACACACACACACACACACACACACACACACAATAACTGGTTGTGCCAAATTTAGCTACGATGACTCCAACCAAACGCTTCCTGTAGTTGTTGATCAGTCTCTCATGTCGCTGCGGACAAATTTTGTCCCACTCTGGCTTGCAGAACTGCTTTAACACAGCGACATTTGTGGGTTTTCAAGCATGAACTGGTCCTCTCAGTTGGGATTAAGTCTGGACTTTGACTAGGCCATTCCAAAGTTTTGACTCGTATGTCCATAGAACATTCTTCCAAGAGTCTTGTTGATCATCCAGGTGCTTCCAGGTTGCTTTTTGGCAAACTTTAGTTAACTTTTTGGATCAAATCAAATCAAATTTCATTTGTCACATACACATGGTTAGCAGATGTTAGTGCGAGTGTAGCGAAATGCTTGTGCTTCTAGTTCCGACAATGCAGTAATAACCAACAAGTAATCTAGCTAACAATTCCAAAACTACTACCTTATAGACACAAGTGTAAGGGGATAAAGAATATGTACATAAAGATATATGAATGAGTGATGGTACAGAGCGGCATAGGCAAGATACAGTAGATGGTATTGAGTGCAGTATATACATATGAGATGAGTATGTAAACAAAGTGGCATAGTTAAAGTGGCTAGTGATACATGTATTACATAAGGATGCAGTAGATGAAATAGAGTACAGTATATATGTATACATATGAGATGAATAATGTAGGGTATGTAAACATTATATTAGGTAGCATTGTTTAAAGTGGCTAGTGATATATTTTACATAATTTCCCATCGATTCCCATTATTAAAGTGGCTGGAGTTGAGTCAGTGTGTTGGCAGCAGCCACTCAATGTTAGTGGTGGCTGTTTAACAGTCTGATGGCCTTGAGATAGAAGCTGTTTTTCAGTCTCTCGGTCCCAGCTTTGATGCACCTGTACTCTCCTCGTATTCTGGATGATAGCGGGGTGAACAGGCAGTGGCTCGGGTGGTTGTTGTCCTTGATGATCTTTATGGCCTTCCTGTGACATCGGGTGGTGTAGGTGTCCTGGAGGGCAGGTAGTTTGCCCCCGGTGATGCGTTGTGCAGACCTCACTACCCTCTGGAGAGCCTTACGGTGATACAGCCCGACAGGATGCTCTTGATTGTGCATCTGTAGAAGTTTGTGAGTGCTTTTGGTGACAAGCCGAATTTCTTCAGCCTCCTGAGGTTGAAGAGGCGCTGCTGCGCCTTCTTCACGATGCTGTCTGTGTGGGTGGACCAATTCAGTTTGTCTGTGATGTGTACGCCGAGGAACTTAAAACTTACTACCCTCTCCACTAGTGTTCCATCGATGTGGATAGGGGGGTGTTCCCTCTGCTGTTTCCTGAAGTCCACAATCATCTCCTTAGTTTTGTTGACGTTGAGTGTGAGGTTATTTTCCTGACACCACACTCCGAGGGCCCTCACCTCCTCCCTGTAGGCCGTCTCGTCGTTGTTGGTAATCAAGCCTACCACTGTTGTGTCGTCCGCAAACTTGATGAGATGGGTCCCATTATGTCTGGCGAAATCCAAACACTGCATTCCACAGTAAGAACCTCATACCAACGGTCAGGCATGGTGGTGGTAGTGTGATGGTTTGGGGATGCTTTGCTGCCTCAGGACCTGGATGACTTGCCTTAATAGAAGGAACCATGAATTCTACTCTGTTTTAGAGAATTCTACAGGAGAATGTCAGTCTGTAAGCTGAAGCTGAAGCGCAGCTGGGTCATGCAGCAAGACAATGATCCAAAACACATAATCAAGTATACATGAAAATGGTTAAAAAGCAACAAACTTGTTTTGGAACGACCTAGTCAAAGTTCAGGCCTAATCCCTATTGAGATGTTGTGGCAGGACTTGAAACGAACAGTTCATGCTTGAAAACCCACAAATGTTGCTGAGTTAAAGTTCTGCGTGGAAGACTGGGCCAAAATTCCTCCACAGTGATGTGAGAGACTGACCAACAACTACAGGAATGATTTGGTTGCAGTCCTTGCAGCTAAAGGTGGCACAACCAGTTATTTAGTGTAAGGGGGCAACTACTTTTTCACACAATGGAATTGGGTGTTGCATAACTTTGTTAATTAAGAAAATGCATAAGTGTATATATTTGTGTGTTATTTGTAAACACCGTTTCCCTTTACTTAACATTAGGTTTTGGTTGAAGATCTAATTTAAGTATAAAAAAAAATCAAAAAATAGAGAGAACCAGAAAGGGGGCAAATACTTTTTCACAACACTGTATAAACACAAACACGCTCACCCTTACACACACACATACACACACATGTTTTTGTCAGTTGATGATGCACATTGTGCACTTACAGTTGAAGTCGAAAGTTTACATACACTTAGGTTGGAGTCATTAAAACTCAATTTTCAACCACTCCACAAATTTCTTGTTAACAAACTATAGTTTTGGCAAGTCGGTTAGGACATCTACTTTGTGCATGACACAAGTCATTTTTCCAACAATTGTTTAGAGAAAGATTATTTCACTTGTAATTCACTGTATCACAATTCCAGTGGGTCAGAAGTTTACATACACTAAGTGGACTGTGCCTTTAAACAGCTTGGAAAATTCCAGAAAATTATGTCATGGCTTTAGAAGATTCTGACATAATTTGAGTCAATTGGAGGTGTACCTGTGGATGTATTTCAAGGGCTACCTTCAAACTCAATGCCTCTTTGCTTGACATCATGGGAAAATCAAAAGAAATCAGCCAAGACCTCAGAAAATAACTTGTTGACCTCCACAAGTCTGGTTCATCCTTGGGAGCAATTTCCAAATGCCTGAAGGTACCACGTTCATCTGTACAAACAATAGTACGCAAGTATAAACACAATGTAACCACGCAGCCATCATATCGCTCAGGAAGGAGAGGCTTTCTGTCTCCTAGAGATGAACGCACTTTGGTGCGAGAAGTGCAAATCAATCCCAGAACAACAGCAAAGGACCTTGTGAAGATGCTGGAGGAAACAGGTACAAAAGTATCTATATCCACAGTAAAACAAGTCCTATATCGACATAACCTGAAAGGCCGCTCAGCAAGGACTACAGTTTGCAACTGCACATGGGGACAAAGATCGTTCTTTTTGTAGAAATGTCCTCTGGTCTGATGAAACAAAAATAGAACTGTTTGGCCATAATGACCATCGTTATATTTGGAGGAAAAAGGGGGAGGCTTGTAAGCCGAAAAACACCATCCCAACCGTGAAGCACAGGGGTGGCAGCATCATGTTGTGGGGGTGCTTTGCTGCAGGAGGGACTGGTGCACTTCACAAAATAGATGGCATCATGAGGGAGGAAAATGATGTGGACATATTGAAGCAACATCTCAAGACATCAGTCAGGAAGTTAAAGCTTGGTTGCAAATGGGTCTTCCGACTGGACAAATCAAATCAAATCAAATTTTATTTGTCACATACACATGGTTAGCAGATGTTAATGCGAGTGTAGCGAAATGCTTGTGCTTCTAGTTCCGACAATGCAGTAATAACGAACAAGTAATCTAACTAACAATTCCAAAAAAACTACTGTCTTATACACAGTGTAAGGGGATAAGGAATATGTACATAAGGATATATGAATGAGTGATGGTACAAAGCAGCATAGGCAAGATACAGTAGATGATATCGAGTACAGTATAACATATGAGATGAGTATGTAAACAAAGTGGCATAGTTAAAGTGGCTAGTGATACATGTATTACATAAGGATGCAGTCGATGATATAGAGTACAGTATATACATATGCATATGAGATGAATAATGTAGGGTAAGTAACATTATATAAGGTAGCATTGTTTAAAGTGGCTAGTGATATATTTACATAATTTCCCATCAATTCCCATTATTAAAGTGGCTGGAGTTGAGTCAGTGTCATTAACAGTGTGTTGGCAGCAGCCACTCAATGTTAGTGGTGGCTGTTTAACAGTCTGATGGCCTTGAGATAGAAGCTGTTTTTCAGTCTCTCGGTCCCAGCTTTGATGCACCTGTACTGACCTCGCCTTCTGGATGACAGCGGGGTGAACAGGCAGTGGCTCGGGTGGTTGATATCCTTGATGATCTTTATGGCCTTCCTGTAGCATCGGGTGGTGTAGGTGTCCTGGAGGGCAGGTAGTTTGCCCCCGGTGATGCGTTGTGCAGACCTCACTACCCTCTGGATAGCCTTACGGTTGAGGGCGGTGCAGTTGCCATACCAGGCGGTGATACACCCCGCCAGGATGCTCTCGATTGTGCATTTGTAGAAGTTTGTGAGTGCTTTTGGTGACAAGCCGAATTTCTTCAGCCTCCTGAGGTTGAAGAGGCGCTGCTGCGCCTTCTTCACGATGCTGTCTGTGTGAGTGGACCAATTCAGTTTGTCTGTGATGTGTATGCCAAGGAACTTAAAACTTGCTACCCTCTCCACTACTGTTCCATTGATGTGGATAGGGGGGTGTTCCCTCTGCTGTTTCCTGAAGTCCACAATCATCTCCTTAGTTTTGTTGACGTTGAGTGTGAGGTTATTTTCCTGACACCACACTCCGAGGGCCCTCACCTCCTCCCTGTAGGCCGTCTCGTCGTTGTTGGTAATCAAGCCTACCACTGTTGTGTCGTCCGCAAACTTGATGATTGAGTTGGAGGCGTGCGTGGCCACGCAGTCGTGGGTAAACAGGGAGTACAGGAGAGGGCTCAGAACGCACCCTTGTGGGGCCCCAGTGTTGAGGATCAGAGGGGTGGAGATGTTGCTTGGGGGAGACACTGACCCCAAGCATACTTCCAAAGTTGTGGCTTAAGGACAACAAATTCAAGGTATTGGAGTGGCCATCACAAAGCCCTGACCTCAGTCC
Organism: Oncorhynchus kisutch; assembly: GCF_002021735.2. Lineage (NCBI taxonomy): Eukaryota > Metazoa > Chordata > Actinopteri > Salmoniformes > Salmonidae > Oncorhynchus > Oncorhynchus kisutch. The sequence goes on from NC_034193.2 coordinate 25,192,466, forward strand.
CATAGAAAAGTTGTGGACAGAACTGAAAAAGCGTGTGCGAGCAAGGAGTCCAACAAACCTGACTCCGTTGGGGAAGCTTGTGGAAGGCTACTCAAAATGTTTGACCCAAGTTAAACAATTTAAAGGCAATGCTACCAAATACTAATTGAGTGTATGTAAACTTCTGACCCACTGGGAATGTGATGAAAGTAATAAAAGCTGGAATAAATCCCTCTCTACTATTATTCTGACATTTCACATTCTTAAAATAAAGTGGTGATCCTAACTGACCTAAGACAGGGAATTTTTACTAGGATTAAATGTCAGGAATTGTGAAAAACTGAGTTTAAATGTATTTGGCTAAGGTGTATGTAAACTTCCGACTTCAACTGTATGCTGTACTCCACTATGTTTTGGATGCTTTGTCAGTGTGCTTCTATCAGACTTCTATGGCCTAATTCCTCATTCAAACCACTGAAGAAAACCCCTCAAAATGATCTCAAACTTGTTTTTAATACACAATTAAATTAAACACATACTACACCTTGCTGATAACGAGACTCTCGGGTATGTTGTGGTGGACTGTCAATACAATTGCTTCACAGGAACCTGGTAAAATTATTTTTGTAGTGTGGCTAGCCACTGGATGGCTCTGCATGCACTGTCAGCATGCAGTCAAAGCTACAAACTACCTTTGGAGCTAACAAGTGCTCTCAAATCTGATGTCGACAGCAGATTAGTTATATTCATAATATAACTTAACTAGCTAACATACATTTGGAGAAAACAAGTTATATTAACTAGCTAGCTAGCTTTAGCAACATTGGTAGTCAATGAGAGCCAGCTAGCAAACAATACAACACAAATTATTCTGAAAATACTCCAACAGGCTCAATTCAATCTGTCACAGCTAAAGGACAACCACAATACGGGTTCACTCAATCTTTATTCTGTGCTGTGATTTTAAGGATAGGTGTGTTCAGGTCAATATCTGTGTCAATACCAATGACAACATCCACAAGAGGTGTGTGGATGGGGTGTGTGTTGGTTTTAACAGCATTGACATTCGGAGTGAAGCAGCGGTGTGGTTTTCCTGTATTTACAGTTGATTAAATTGGGGCAGTTGCATCAATGAAGAAAGTTGCAAATCCGACACTAAAGATGACAGCGCAAGTGAGCATGGTTAGTCAGTATCAGAGAATGAAAAATACATTAAAGTACAGAATAGCTCAAGATTTTGGTGCCAAGATATTCTTACACTGTGATTTATGGGGTACCCTTGACCCACTTGGGAGACAATATAGAGATACTGCTGACTAGAGTTAGTGAATGTATTCTTAGACCATATTGCATAAGCTGAAGATGTAAAGGGTTGAGTTTAGCAAAAACAAACTAGCAAAACAAACTGTAGTCTATAGGCCTACTCTGCTACATGTATATAGTGTTTGATGGTTAGGACTACAAGGTAACATGTAAAGAGTACATGGAGGCCTATAGTACTTGCTACGTTGTCAGTGTTTCTCTCTAGACCTCAGGAGTTATTGTCATTGCTTCAGTAGACGCTCATTGTTTGACACTCTTTGAACTTGTTTGGTGAGGTGCAGTTTTCTGACATTTTGTAGCTACAAAACGATAAAACATTGACAGTCAGCGTGTCCTCATAACGAACCACTTTAATCCACCAATTCAGACTCTTTCACAAAGGGCCATAAATAGCCAATCAAGTGTCAGGTTCTCAAGACACAGCTTGCCAGGAACCGTGCGCCACGAAACTTCCCTTGACTGCCGGTGTCAAGGCGGTGGATCCGGTGGTTGCTGCCTGCTTCTCTTTATGTAATTCCTCCGTGGCGGCTTTGTTGTCGCTCGCTGCACGCCCGTGAAGGCTGTCACCACTTTGAAAAATCCCCAGCGGATGGCTTCCTGACTGTCGAGGACAGGCAATTAAAGTGCTAGATTGTCTAAAGCGTGTCGTCAGCTGCTTAGCTCTCCTTCGTCGTGCTCTTGCACTCCTCCTCCGAGTGTAGCCTACTCCCTCTGGAATTTTGAGTTGCTGGTGGTGTGTGTCAAGCTTGCCTTGATTCAGTCTTTGACTTGAATGTTTTTACATTGGAAACATTGTAGCCTTCCTCCTCAGGGAACCTAGGTTACATACCTAATGGACATGTGGACCGAAAGTGTAAATCCAAATCCTGGCCCTTACTTCAACACCGAGATGTTTAAATGATGTAAATGCCAGTTATGCCAGACACAGTCAGGTGTACTGTTGCTTTTCGGGTGCCACAAACTGCTTATGGTGCACAGTTATTTTATTCTGTGGAATACGGGAGGAGAGCATGTCTGTTGCCACTGGGCACATGTGAACATATTGTTATGTGATCCCTACATCTGTACAGGAATGGGTTGATCCCCTGGGCAGAGGTATTGGTGTTTGGTAATCTGTGGTGGTAGAGCCTGCAGGCATAGCTAAATTAATAGAGGTTGTGATCCCAATAAATCTCTACTTTCTCCCAAAATGTGTACTTGCTCACTTCCTTTATTGGATTTTAAGGTAAATGACTGGTCCCTCTTGCCCATACATACAACAATCCAATGTGTTTGCAGTGAACACGTGCAGACTTGGAGAGATTATTGGAATTTTGCCATAATGTGTGAATACAGCACCAATGCTCTGCGAGACTACTATTGTACTGTTTAGGCTGACACTGTCCATGGTGCTGATGAGATGGAGAGAAGAAAAGGGGAAAAGAAAGGGGGTAGATGGAGCCCGAGGTGTGGATAGAATGAAAGGGCAAGAAGAGCATTGTTTTATGTCAGGCGGGCTGGTGTTTGGTGGTCTGCCAGGAATTGCTATCTATTAGCCAGGCATAGGCCTACCTATTACTGTAAGTCTATATAGCCCGTGCAAGAACCAAACAGTTATTTCCAAACAATCCTGATTGACAAACATTCTTGTTCTCTTCCTCAACCCCGACAGACAGCAACTTCCTGCTGGGCAACGCGCAGGGCCACCGCGGCTACCCAATCGTCTACTGCTCGGATGGCTTCTGTGAGCTGACGGGCTTCGCACGCACCGAGGTGATGCAGAAGAAGTGCAGCTGCCACTTCCTGTACGGCCACGACACCAGCGAGCACGTGGCCCAGCAGATGGAGAAGGCCCTGGAGGGACGAGAGGAGTTCCAGACTGAGGTCCACTTCTACAAGAAGAACGGTGAGAGTGAGACCGTAGAAATAGAATTATATTCTATTTAATGGGGATGTCTGTTCTAGAGATTCTATTGTGATGATTGAGTGTGCCCCACGAGCATAGACGCAGACCTGGCTTCAGCTACTATTTGAAATACTTTGAGCGTTTGCTTGGTGCGTTTGCCTGGAGTGCCATATGGGTGGGGTTTGCAGTTTGGGACTACTCTATTAGTCCATTAAACCAGGCACACTCATTCAAGCACCGATAAAGTACTTGAAATCAGCACCATACTACACACTACAACATGCACCATGCTATTGACAGAGTTCAATCTGAGCAGTTTGACCTGAGTGAAGAGTTTGGACAAGGTCAGGTCTGAATTTGGAGAGCTCAAGCTGTGACAGAGGTGAGCCTGTAACCCATGAGCGATGGAAGGAGCTAATAGCAAGCAGAGACGGAAATATGGACGAGAATCTATGCAGTAGGTTTAACAGGGCTGCCGTGTGTGTGTGTGTGTGTGTGAGTGTGTGAACATTCACTCGCCTCTGAATGACTGAATTTTAAGTAGGATTCTAAACTAATTTCTTAGAAAATTGGCAGTATTGTCCTGTGGCCCACAATAAGATGTAACGCTTGCACACAGAACACAGCACTAAGAGCTTCTCCCACCTCCGAAACAGGCTTACTATAAGCTATGTTCCCTCAACAGAGACCCAAACGTACACACGAAATGGTGTGAACCAATGTGTTGCTAATTACTGAATGGAAAGTTTGTTGATAGTCTGGGTGTCTACAGATCTAAATAAAGCAAGAGACCCTGAATTGCTACTTAATTGCTACTGAATTGCTACTTTGGCTAAACTCAGCCTTAACATTAGACATCTATTGCATGGTCCAAGGAGACCAAGAGAGCTTAGCTAGCCAACGTGAGCAATTGGTTGCAAGAGTTTTTTTTCTTCTCTTATCTGCCTTATCACTGTTATTAATGAGATGCCAGCAGTACCATTTTTAATCTTAGCAACGTCATTTTTGTTGCGGTATCATTTTCCAATCATTTATTTATTCATTACATGTGATGATGCAAGGAAGCTCATGGATCATGTCCTACATTGCTTCTTTTTTTCCCTCAAAAAATCTTTGTTTGTTTGCTTTGTTCAGGGACCTCTTTCTGGTGCCTACTGGACGTTGTGCCCATAAAGAACGAGAAGGGGGAGATGGTCCTATTCCTCTTCTCGTTCAAGGACATCACTGACACACACGGCAAAGTGCATCACAAGAAAGAAGGTAGGCCACACTTCAAAATCGCTCTCACCAAAAACTATTTTCCTTTGGTTTGGATGTGGTTTATGATTTACCACCTTTTGTCCCCTCCGCAATGTTCTCCTGTTTGTCATTATTATTATTTATTTATTATGCCGTTGGGCAGCCATTTTTGTTAACTTCAAAGATATTGTTTGAGTAGGAAAATCATATAGACACCGTAGCTGTAGACTTGTATTGTCTTGTGACATGACACAAGCATGTTAAAAAACAGATGGAAGTCGTCATGGAGGTGACTGTGTGATTGAACGTTTCAGAGGATAAGAGGCGGAGCAGGAAGAGTGGCAGCTCTCACTTCAGCGAAGCCAGGAAGCGGGGGCGGACCATGATCTACCATCTGACCAGCCAGTTCTCCAGAGGTGGCAAGAGAGAGGTCAACCTGGGCAGTGTGAGTACTGGGACCCCTCTATTCATTCTTCTATTGGTACATTGGGTTGATTAGCTGATTCCTGATTGGTTAATTGGTTTACATACGTGCGTTATGCTTTCATGAAAATATTCTCCATAAGTTTGTTGACGGCTAAAATGGCTTCTCTCTTCATCTGGGATAATTATTGAGCAAGGTACAACAATCATTCAAACTTTAACCAAATTCATAACGGTCATTTTTAAGTTCATATACTCAAACTTATCCCAAAGATAAATGGGTATTTCAAATACCCAATAAAACTAATATGGGTGAAGTTCAAAGCCTCTTAATAACTGTTTGGGCTTTCAAATACCCAATAAAACTAATATGGGTGAAGTTCAAAGCCTCTTAATAACTGTTTGGGCTCAATAAATAACTAACAAAAGACAGGTTCTACATCATACAGTTCCGCTGGTGTGGTCTAACATCCATTTCCACTGGTGTGGTCTAACATCCATTTCCACTGGTGTGGTCTAACATCCATTTCCACTGGTGTGGTCTAACATCCATTTCCACTGGTGTGGTCTAACATCCATTTCCACTGGTGTGGTCTAACATCCATTTCCACTGGTGTGTTCTAACATCCATTTCCACTGGTGTGTTCTAACATCCATTTCCACTGGTGCGGTCTAACATCCATTTCCACTGGTGTCATCCATTTCCACTGGTGTCGTCTAACATGAAACTCCATTTCTCCCTCCTCTGCAGGTTGAAACTGGAGTCACAGCATTAAAATGGCTAAATCTTAGCCTCCCAGCCATGGTTTCCGGGCAGTTTCTAAGGAATAGAGTCACTGGCATTGTGGATTAGGGGTCAGAGTGGAAACTGATTACATTATCCCCCTGGGTGTTGCTGGGTTTCAACTAGACAGCCACAAAGTCAGATTCTACAGCCACAAAGTCAAAATTGGCTATACCAATTAGCTGTTTGGTCTTAATTTAAGGCTAGGCATAAGGTTAGTAGTGTGGTTAAGGTTAGGGTTAGGTTTTCAAATCAGATTATATGAAATGGGCGGGGTTTATCCATAATTCTACCTTTGTGGCTTTATTAACTAGTGACAACCGTGTTACTGTGGCTGTCTTGAACATGGCAATGCTGCACTAGCAGCAGCTGCATTATATAGGTCATCATATATGTCCCTGATGGTTTTCTTACTCCCCTGGGTGTTGGGATGTCTACAGGGCCTCCAGAGAGATTTTTCATACTGAAAAGCAGGGGCTGAGGGGGTGTGTTTCAGGCCCTCCTCTCCCCTTCTTGGGCATCGGTGTGCTACGACCTCCCCCTCTTCTGCCAGAGGCCTGGTGCCACGCTTTCCGATCCCACCTACTCGCAGATGGCACTGTTTACGCCGCCATACAGGCTCACTCACACCTGCTCGGAATGAATCACACTCGGACACACAGGCGCATAGCTCACGTACCTACACACTGGCACACCCAGCAGTTCCCATGTACACTCCGCTTCCCACAAAATGCTACACACGCATGCACAAGCCAGGTCATTTTCAATGTCAGACTCATCTCTTGGGTGGCTGCTGAAAAATCACTAATTAGAGGGTTAGTAGCAAACCTACAACTCTGTTATTTTTTTATTACTAATTATTAAGTTGACTGAGAACACATTCTCATTTACAATAACCACCTGGGGAATAGTTACAGGGGAGTGGAGATGAATGATCCAATCGGGAGCAGGGGATGATTAGGTGGCCATGATGGTATGACGGCCAGATTGGGAATGTAGCCAGGACACCGGGGTTAATGCCCCTACTCTTACGATAAGTGCCATGGGATCTTTAGTGACCACAGAGAGTCAGGACAGGTTTACCGTCCCATCCCAAACACAGGGTGTCCTTGGACCAAAGGAAAGAGTGCCTCCTACTGGCCCTCCAACAGCATCTGGTCTCCCATCAGGGCCAACCCTGATTAGCTTCAGAGGCAAGCCAGCAGTGGCATGCAGGGTGGTATGCTGCTGGCATGTCAATATATGGCATTAAAGCTGGAATCCATACTTGGAGAAACTGCCGCGTCAGTTTGCAATATTACAAAAACAAAGACGTTTCTTCAAACTGCGAACACTGTTTTGTTCCCTCTGACATCATTGGATATCATTGCACATCGATGCATGCGCGATAAAACAGCAGAGTATACTGGAAGAAATGTTTTCACGATGCTGGATGCTCCTCTCCTCCATTTCAACAAAAAGAATAACACATTTTTTTATTTGTATTTATTTTTTATTTAACCTTTATTTAACCAGGTAGGCTAGTTGAGAACAAGTTCTCATTTGCAACTGCGACCTGGCCAAGATAAAGCATAGCAGTGTGAACAGACAACAACACAGAGTTACACATGGAGTAAACAATAAACAATAAACAAGTCAATAACATAGTAGAAAAAAAAGAATCTATATACATTGTGTGCAAAAGGCATGAGGAGGTAGGCAATAAATAGGCCATAGGAGTGAATAATTACAATTTAGCAGTGATAAATGATCAGATGAACATGTGCAGGTAGAGATACTGGTGTGCAAAGGAGCAGAAAAGTAAATCAAATAAAAACAATCTGGGGTTGAGGTAGGTAAATTGGGTGAGCTATATACCGATGGACTATGTACAGCTGCAGCGATCGGTTAGCTGCTCAGATAGCAGATGTTTAAAGTTGGTGAGGGAGGTAAAAGTCTCCAACTTCAGAGATTTTTGCAATTCGTTCCAATCGCAGACAGCAGAGAATTGGAAGGAAAGGCGGCCAAATGAGGTGTTGGCTTTAGGGATGGTCAGTGAGATACACCTGCTGGAGCGCGTGCTACGGGTGGGTGTTGCCATCGTGACCAGTGAACTGAGATAAGGCGGAGCTTTACCTAGCATAGACTTGTAGATGACCTGGAGCCAGTGGGTCTGGCGACGAACATGTAGCGAGGGCCAGCCGACTAGAGCATACAGGTCGCAGTGGTGGGTGGTATAAAGTGCTTTAGTAACAAAACGGATGGCACTGTGATAAACTGCATCCAGTTTGCTGAGTAGAGTATTGGAAGCTATTTTGTAGATGACATCGCCGATGTCGAGGATCGGTAGGATAGTCAGTTTTACGAGGGTAAGTTTTGCGGCGTGAGTGAAGGAGGCTTTGTTGCGAAATAGAAAGCCGACTCTAGATTTGATTTTGGATTGGAGATGTTTGATATGAGCCTGGAAGGAGAGTTTGCAGTCTAGCCAGACACCTAGGTACTTATAGATGTCCACATAATCTAGGTCGGAACCATCCAGGGTGGTGATGCTAGTCGGGCGTGCGGGTGCAGGCAGCGAACGGTTGAAAAGCATGGATTTGGTTTTACTAGAGTTTAAGAGCAGTTGGAGGCCACGGAAGGAGTGTTGTATGGCATTGAAACTCGTTTGGAGGTAAGATAGCACAGTGCGCTGGGGCGGACAGTGACACTGTTTCAACTGATGCGCATTTCAGCTTTAAGATCATGTTTACCTGCTATAGATAAAATATATTAAAAGATAGATTGTCCCTTACACACTGCAGGTTGATACATCTAAATTATATTATTATAACATAATTATAACACAATGTCATTAACATATTATTATGAACATCTATTATTACAGTATATTTTGGGAACATGCCAGTATATTGTAACATATATTGCAGTACCATAGGGATATGGTAATTGTAGCCGTTTCTCTTGGCATTTTCATCTACCTAGAGACCCAGAACGAGGATCATGTTTCCTCTCCAAGTGTGAGTGTGCGACAGAGGGGGAAGCCAACTATAAATCCAACACAGAGGGAGGTGGAGAGATGACACTCACTCTGTCATGTGTGTACGCTCGTGTGTGCGTGTGCACATGTGTGTAGAGAGAGTGTGTGGGTATGGTCAAAAAGCTTGTGGTGTGTGTGTGTATGGTCATGTATGCGCACAAGTATGAGTTATTACTCTTCTCTCTATATTACACACACGTTGGGATTTCTATAATCGTTGCTGGCTAAGTTACAGGACTTATTCATTTACATTCTAGTAATGCTCATGGGATCACAGAGAATCTCTCTCTCTCTCTCTCTCTCTCTCTCTCTCTCTCTCTCTCTCTCTCTCTCTCCCTCTCCCTCTCCCTCTCCCTCTCTCCCTCTCTCCCTCTCTCCCTCTCTCCCTCTCCAGTTAACAGCGCATTCGGAAAGTATCCAAACCCATTCCCCTTTTCCACATTTAAATCCATCAATCTACACCCAATACCCCAATAGAAAAAATAAATACATTATTTACATAAGTATTCAGACCCTTTGCTATGAGACTCAAAAATTGAGCTCAGTTGTATCCTGTTTCCAATTATTAAATGGTCAATTCAATTGGTCATGACGTCAAAGGAATTGTCCCGTAGAGCTCCGAGACAGGATTGTGTCGAGGCACAGATCTGGGGAAGGGTACTCCAACATTTCTGCAGCATTGTAGGGCCTCAAGAACACAGTGGCCTCCATAATTCTTAAATTGATGAAGTTTGAAACCACCAAGACTCTTCATAGACCTGGCCGCCCGACCAAACTGAGCAATCGGGGGTAAAGGACGTTGGTCAGGGAGGTGACCAAGAACCCAATGGTCACTCTGACAGAGCTCAAGAGGTCCTCTGTAGAGATGAGAGAAGCTTCCAGAAGGACAACCATCTCTGCAGCACTCCACCAATCAGGCCTTGATGGTAGAGTAGCCATACGGAAGCCACTCCTCAGTAAAAGGCACATGACAGCCCTCTTGGAGTTTGCCAAAAGGCATCTAAAGGACTCTCAGACTTTGAGAAACAAGATTCTCTGGTCTGATGAAACCAAGACTGGCAAAGGGAAAGGGGAAACCTAGTCAGTTGTACAACTGAATGCATTCAACTCTGAATGCCAATCGTCACGTCTTGAGGAATCTTGGCACCATCCCTACGGTGAAACATCATGCTATTGGGATGTTTTTCAGTGGCAGGGACTGGGAGACTAGTCAGGATTGAGGGAAAGATGAACGGAGCAAAGTACGGAGACATCCTTGATGAAAACCTACTCCAGAGCGCTCAGGACCTCAGACTGGGGCGAAGGTTCACCTTCCAACAGGACAATGACCCTAAGCACACAGCCAAGACAACGCAGGAGTGGCTTGTGGACAAGTCTCTGAATGTCCTTGAGTGGCCCAGCCAGAGCCTGGACTTGAACCTGATTGAAAATTGCTGTGCAGCGACCCTCCCCATCCAACTTGACAGAGATTGAGAGGATCTGCAGAGAAGAATGGGAGAAACTTCCAAAATACAGGTGTGCTTGTAGCCTCATACCCAAGAAGACTCGAGGCTGTAATCGCTGCCAAAGATGCTTCAACAAGGTACTGAGGAAAGGGTCTGAATACTTATGCAAATTTGCTATTTCAGTTTGACAACATTTCTAAAACCCTGTCTTTGCTTTGTCATTATGGTGTATTGTATGTAGATTGATGAGGGGGAAAAACAATTTAATCCATTTTAGAATAAGGGTTTAACGTAATTATGTTTTTTTTAAAGTCAAGGGGTCTGGATACTTTCCTGAATGCAATGCAATGCACATTCATACATATACATACATACATACAGTTGAAGTCGGAAGTTTACATACACTTAAGTTGGAGTCATTAAAACTTGTTTTTCAACCACTCCACAAATTTCTTGATAACAAACTATAGTTTTGGCAAGTCGGTTAGGACATCTACTTTGTGCATGACACAAGTAATTTTTCCAACCATTGTTTACAGACAGATTATTTCACTTATAATTCACTGTATCACAACTCCAGTGGTTCAGAAGTTTACATACACTAAGTTGACTGTGCCTTTCAACAGCTTGGAAAAACTGAGCGTGAAAAACACAGCAATGTTGCAGTTCTTCACACAAACTCCTACTACCAGGGGCGCAACTTTGGTTTTAGAAGTGGGGGGGGCATAACCTGGTGGGGGGTCTGGGTATTTTAAGCTAATTTCCTGCATTTCTACACAATCTAATATGGCCCGTCGAACCATCTCTATTTAGAACAACATAAAGTACACAAAAATGCCCAGTCAACAAGTAAGAGATCATTTAAAAATATGTTTTAGCGATTGATAAGACTGAACTAGATCAATGATAATTCAATAATATTTTGTTGCACCTTCAACCAATAGTCTAACAAATGAACAACTCTTACAAATGAAGTACAAAGACTTTTGATTGGTTAAGATTTGATAAAGATAAAGACAGACTAAATATTAATTATTGGTTTCAGGTGTGTTAGGAAAAGGCCAGAGTGACAACGACAGTACGGCAGACCCCCAGGGCCAGGACTGAGCAGCCCAGGACCTAGGGATTTCCTAAATAGGAACTATCTCCCCTGGTGTGGGCATGTTTTCAATACAGACTCCTTTTGTCGTACTGTATTCCATATAAGACATCACAACCTTATGAAAGTTGCACAGTATACCCTTAATCTTGTAATAAATCAAATCTAGTGACACATACCTTGACATTTATTCCATCTATTGTGGGAGGATTAGAAGAAATGGCAATGCATTTCTTTACCACTTTACATATTAGGTTACAGTTTATTCTGATAAGTCTCCACTATCAACTTTTCCAAGCAAACAAAAACAGGGAGAAGGAAGAATCTGCAGACATGCTAAAATAGAAGAACATACTCTTTGTTAGAATTCAGACAGCCTTCACAAGACCATAAAATATGCAAATATGTCCCTGTTTTTGTTTTACACCTCCAGCAGAATAATTACATTTCTGTGTGCATGATATTCAGTTTCACTAGCATATAGTATGTTCTATCGATGGTCTTAAACTGCAGAAATTTACGTTTGAGATTATATGAACATGAATGGGCATTCTAACATATCTGTATCCATTCATCATCGTCAATAGCGTCTCCTAGGTTTTGTGTCGGGCAAAGCCTCTATCAACCCTTGATACAGTTTGGAAATCGACTATAGAGGTTTATCAGACTTCCTTAAAAAAAATTAATCTTTGAAGCTTCTTTCTTGTCCTATAAATGTCAGAATATCGGTCTTCAATCGTTTGGTCGCTGATTTCATCGTTTCATTCAGGTCTAGTGTGATTGAGGCAAAAATAATAGCTACATTTAGGGAGCTAGCTAGAATTAGCCAACATTTGGATAGCTCTACTTTCTAATGATACAATGGTGCATCATCAAATTGACTGAAACAGGACAAAACAAAGGCAATAAAACATTTCCAACAGCTGTTAGATACTGTAACATAGATGCTGGGAGATGAGAAGAAGGTAGTAAGTTTAATATAACACATAACATGGAATGGTACAACATAAGAGTAGGGTCTAGACATGAAAACAGAAACAATACTGCATGGGGAAAGAACCTAAAGGAGTGCCAGATAAAGGGGAGGTAATGAGTGAGGTAATGGAGTCCAGGTGTGCTTAATGATGAAGCACAGGTTCACGTAATGATGAAAGCCAGGTGTACGTAATGATGGTTCCTAGGACCAGTGGTCAGTAAACCGGCGACGTCAAACACCGGAGGGGAGGAGCAGGAGTAGACGTGACAGATGCTGCTACCTGACAGATAGCTAGAGGCTAGCTAGAGCTGAACTGGCTGTGGTAGCTGCTAGCTAGCTAACTAGCTGCTAGGTGTTCATTCACTTCAGTCGAGAGGGGATGAAACATTAGCTAACATAGAATGTCAGTTACACTACTAGCTCAGCACTGGGAATAAACATGTATTTTTCTGTCAAAAAACAGTTATCTTGCCAGCTAGATCAGTCAACTAAGGAGAAGCCAGTTTCTGCTCTCCCTGCTTTTACAACTCAGAGAAAAAGAACAACACAGACAGCAGCTGCCTCGGTTCATCTCTCCCATGCTGGTCCAACACGCCAGCCTTTCAGAAGCTTTGGCTTCACACAGCCTGTCCGCACGCTGTGGTGGTGTCTGTGAGGTCCTAAATCCAGCCGGTTGAAACTGGAAAACAGCCTACCCGATCGCTCTGAGGCTTCTACGCGGTCTTAAAGTACACCCAGAGCTGCGTTTTGCATCAGAGTGCAATGCTAAAACTGGGGGGGGGGACAAAAATGCAATTTCAGAATGTGGGGTGCCGTCCCCCATCCCAAGTGAAAGTTGTGCCCCTGCCTAATTCCATACCCTTATTCAAAGGCACTTAAATATTTTGTCTTGCCCATTCACCCTCTGAATGGCAAACATACACAATCAATTTCTCAATTATTTAACCTGTCTCCTCCACTTCATCTACACTGATTGAAGTGGATTTAACAAGTGACATAAATAAGGTATCATAGCTTTCACCTGGATTCACCTGGTCAGTCTGTCATGGAAAGAGCATGTGTTCTTAATGTTTTGTGTACTCTACATGACCAAAAATATGTGCACACATGCTTGTCGAACATCTCATTCCAAAATCATGGGCATTAATATGGAGTTGGTTCCCCCCTTTGCTGCTATAACACTCTTCTGGGAATGCTTTCCAGTAGATGTTGGAACACTGGAAGAAAGTCCCTCGCAATCAGCGTTCAAACTCATCCCAAAGGTGTTCGATGGGGTTGAGGTCAGGGCTCTTTGCAGGTCAGTCATCCACACAGATCTCGACAAACCATTTGTGTATGGACCTCGCTTTGTGCACAGGGGCATTGTCATGCTGAAACAGGAGAGGGCCTTTACCAAACCGTTGCCACAAAGTTGGAAGCACAGAATCATCTAGAATGTCTTGTATGCTGTAGCGTTATTTGCCTTCACTGGAACTAAGGGCCCTAGCCCAAACCATTAAAAAAACTGCCCCAGACCATTATTAAGGAATCATGTAGTAACCAAAGAAGTGTGAAACAAATCTAAATATATTTAATATTTGAGATTCTTCAAAGTAGACTTGTACTTGTTTAAATGTAAAAAATATATATATATATATATATATATGACCCTTGATGACAGCTTTGCACACTCTTGGCATTCTCTCAACCAGCTTCACCTGGAATGCTTCTCCAACAGTCTTGAAGGAGTTCCCACATGCTGAGAACTTCTTGGCTGCTTTTCCTTCACTCGGCGGTCCAACTCATCCCAAACCACCTCAATTGGGTTGATGTCGGGTGATTATGGAGGCCAGGTCATCTGATACAGCACTCCATCACTCCTTCTTGGTCAAATAGTCATTACACAGCCTGTAGGTGTGTTTTGGGTTATTGTCCTGTTGAAAAACAAATGATAGTCCCACCAAACGCAAATCAGATGGGATGGGGTATCGCTGCAGAATGATGTGGTAGCCATGCTGGTTTAGTGTGCCTTGAATTCTAAATAAATCACTGACAGTGTTACCAGAAAAGCACCCCCACACCATCACACCTCTATGCTTCAAGGTGGGAACCACATATGCGGAGATTATCTGTTCACATACGCTGCGCCTCACAAAGACAGCGGCTGGAAGCAGAAATCTCAAATTTGGACTCATCAGACCAAAGGACAGATTTCCACCGGTCTAATATCCATTGATCATGTTTCTTGGCCCAAGCAAGTCTCTTCTTCTTATTGATGTCCTTTATTAGTGGTTTCTTTGCAGCAATTCGATCATGAAGGCCTGATTCACACAGTCTCCTCTGAACAGTTGATGCTGAGAAGTGTCTGTTACTTGAACTCTGAAGCATTTATTTGCTCTGCAATTTCTGAGTCTGGTAACTCTAATGAACTTTTTCTCCCCAGCAGGTGTAACGCTTGGTCTTCCTTTCCTGTATCTGTCCTCATGAGAGCAAGTTTCATCATAGCGCTTGATGGTTTTTGCGAAACTTTCAAAGTTCTTGAAATGTTCCGTATTGACTGACCTTCATGTCTTAATTAAAGTAATGATGGACAGTTTTTTCTCTTTGCATATTTGAGCTGTTCTGGCCATCTTATGGACTTTGTATTTTACCAAATAGGTTATCGTCTGTATACCAACCCTACCTTGTCACAGCACAACTGATTGGCTCAAACGCATTAAGGAGGTAAGAAATTCCACAAATTAACAAGGTACACCTGTTAATTAAAATGCATTCCAGGTGACTACCTCATGAAGCTGGTTGAGAGAATGCCAAGAATGTGCAAAGCTGTCCTCAAGGCAAAGGGTGGCTACTTTGAAGAATCTCAAGTATAAAATATATATTTTTAACGCTTTTTTTTGTTACTACATGATTCCATATGTGTTATTTCATAGTTTTGATGTCTTCACTACTATTCTACAATGTATAAAATAGTAAAAACAAAGAAACCCCCTGGAATGAGTAGGTGTGTCCAAGACTGGTACTGTATATACAGTGCCTTCGGAAAGTATTCAGATCCCTTGACTTTTCCCACATTTTGTTATGCTATAGCCTTATTCTAAAATGGATTAAATATATAAAAATCCTCAGCAATCTACACACAATACCCCGTAATGACAAAGGGAAAAGAGGTCGGTTGAGATGTTTGCAAATGTATTAAAAACAAAAAAACGTATTAACATAAGTTTTCAGACTCTTTTCTATGAGACACAAAATTGAGCGAGGTGCATCCTATTTCCATTGATCATCCTTGGGATGTTTTTGATTGGAGTTCCCCTGTGGTAAATTTAATTGTTTGGACATGATTTGGAAACACACACCCATCTATATAAGGTTCCACAGTTGACAGTGCATGTCAGAGCAAAAACCATGCCATGTGGTCGAAGGAATTGTCCGTAGAGCTCCAAGACAGGATCGTGTCAAGGCATTGAAGGTCCCCAAAGAACACAGTGGTCTCAAGTTTGAAACCACCAAGACTCCTCCTAGAGCTAGCCGCCTGGCCAAAATGAGAAATCGGGGAGAAGGGCCTTGGTCAGGGAGGTGAACCCATGGTCACTCTGACAGAGCTCTAGAGTTGATGGACAACCATCTCTGCAGCACTCCACCAATCTGGCCTTTATGGTAGAGTGGCCAGACGGAAGCCACTCCTCAGTAAAAGGCACATGACAGCCTGCTTGGGGTGAAACCAAGATTGAACTTTGAATGCCAAGCATCACAACTGGAGGAAACCTGGCACCGTCTATACGGTGAAGCATGCTGGAGGCAGCATCATGCTGTGGGGATGTTTTTCAGTGACAGAGACTGCGCTCAGGACCTCCGACTGGGGGGCGAAGGTTCACCTTCCAACAGGACAACAACCTTAAGCACACAGACAAGACAACACAGGAGTGGCTTCGGGACAAGTGGCTCAGCCAAAGCCCGGACTTGAACCCAAATGAACATCTCTGGAAAGACCTGAATTAGCTGTGCAGCAACGCTCCCCATCCAACTTGACAGAGCTTGAGAGGATCTGCAGAGAAGAATGGGAGAAATTCTCCAAATACAGGTGTGCTAAGCTTGTAGCATCATACCTAACAAGACTTGAGGCTGTAATAGCTGCCAAAGATGCTTCAACAAAGTACTGAGTGAAGGGTCTGAATACTTATGTGAATGTGATATTTCCGTTTTTTTATGTGTAGTTAATTAGCAAAACTTTCTAAAAACCTATTTGAGCTTCATCATTATGGGGTATTGTGTGTAGATAGATGAGGAAATACCATTTAATCAATTTTAGAATATGGCTGTAACTTAACAAAATGTGGAAAAAGTCAAGGGGCCTGAATACCTTCCGAAGGCAGTTTGGGGTCAATTAGAAATGTCTTGGCTTTTGAAAGAAAAGCTCATTTTTGTCCATTAAAATAACATAAAATTGACCAGAAATAGTGTAGATATTGTTAATGTTGTAAATTACTATTGTAGCTGGAAACAGCTGATTCTTAATGGAATATCTACATAGGCCAGCAGCCTATAGTCAGTCGCCTCTTCACTGTTGACATTGAGACTGGTGTTTTGCGGGTACTATTTAATGAAGCTGCCAGTTGAGGACTTGTGAGGCTTCTTTTTCTCAAACTAGACACTCTAATGTACTTGTCCTCTTGCACAGTTGTGCACCGGGGCCTCCCACTCCTCCTTCTATTCTGATTAGAGCCAGTTTGCGCTGTTCTGTGAAGGGAGTAGTACACAGCATTATACAAGATCTTCAGTTTTTTGGCAATTTCTCGCATGGAATAGCCTTAATTTCTCAGAACAAGAATATGACAAGTTTCAGAAGAAGGATATTTGTTTCTGGCCATTTTGAGACTGTAATCGAATCCACAAATGCTGATGCTCCAGATACTCAACTAGTCTAAAGAAGGCCAGTTTTATTGATTATTTAATCAGAACAACACTTTTCAGCTGTGCTAACATAATTGCAAAAGGGTTTACTAATCAATTAGCCTTTTAAAATGATAAACTTGGATTAGCTAACACAACGTGCCATTGGAACACATGAGTGATGGTTGCTGATAATGGGCCCTCAGTACGCCTATGGAGATATTCCATAACAAAATCCACCGTTTCCAGCTACAATTGTCATTTACAACATTTAACAAAGGCTGCACTGTTCTGATCAACTTGATGTTATTTTAATGGGGGGAAAAAAAGTGCTTTTCTTTCAAAAACAAGGACATTTCTAAGTGACCCCAAACGTTTGAACAGTAGTGTATATCATTACCCCCCCCCCCCCCCCTTTCATTTCTTCCCTGTTAGCAGTTGGTCGTGCTGTGAATAGCTCACTATTTGTAGCACCAGTCCAGGAAGGCAGGAAGGAAGGAACACCTGTGTGTGAGAGAAGAGAGAACAGGCTGTCGAAGGATTGACGCTGTAACTTCAGAGAAAGTGTGGGATAACTGCAAAGCATCTCAGTGCCCTAAAATACACCATGATTACCCTCAATTCCTATATTTAGGCTGTTTGTTCAGGGGAGTTGGGAAGAACTATCTATCTCAATTCGTCTTTCTGTGGGTTTTAAGGAGGCAAGGAATCGATTGTGTCAGGGTTGGCTAACCCTCCTCCTGGAGAGTTACTGGGTGTTCAGGGTTTTGTTCCAGAACTACTCTATAAAACACCTGATTCAGCTAAGTATTTCTCATTCCTGTCCTCTCGTTGCCTCTTCCACTCTCTTTTTCTATCTCCCTATGGGGTTGGGAGTGTGTAATTCTAGTCCCCCCTGGTTTATATAATCTACTGTAACCCAGTTTCCAATGAGTCCACCAGTCTTGACCTGCTTTTTATGTGAGCAGGTTGTTGTGGCGTGTTCAAGAGGGAGATGATGAAGCAACAATGTGGAGTTGGTCGTTGTACGTCCGTCTACTGTGGTCAAATCTAACAGCAACCATGCTGCTATTTCAGACATTTCAGCTGGTTGGACCTTTACTCTGTGCTGTATTCTGCTCGAGAAAAAGTCTGTCTTTCTGTGTTACAAGCGAGATATAAACCCGGGTCGCTCACGAGAGAAACCAACGGGCTGACACTGATTTTGAAGTCACAGGCAGGGCTACCTCATCAAGAGACCATGGGAGACCATGATCTGTCTGTGTCATGGTTTGTTTTTCTCACCTTAAAGCATGCTGGGGGATATACGCGTTAGGGTTGCCTGGGTAAAGCTTGATGAAGTACAAAGATCAGCTGTTGCTGCAGGGAGATTTAGCAACACTTGGTGCCCGCAGCGGGCTTTTTCGCCTCTCATCAACACTAGGACGTGCTCTGTTGGCTGTCGGGAGGGATGGATTGACCCGAACCCGGTGATGTAATGTGAGCCAAATTAAAAAAGAAGTCCCAGCGTTCGCTGACGTCATTGACTCATTCGCTAAAAAAAAACATTAAATCAGCTTCGCTTTTCCTTGGATTTGCCTCAGTGCCATTCAGCTTCTTAATTGAAGTGGGGGAAACATCCCAGCAGTCGAAACAAGTGGGAAATAACACATGGTCATTGTAACTGTAAAGTGTCCCTCTTATCTTCTTCCCTTTATATTGCACATTTTCACAATCGAGAGGAGCCTGTCATTATGGGTCAAGAGGTGATGGTTTGGGGACAATTCCAACATTTACAACGCACGCACGCACCAGGGTTGGGGTCAATTCTGAATGGAGTTGCGAAGTGCCCTTTAATTTCAATTGAATTCTTGAATTTGAATTGACCACACCTCACAGGAAACAGAATTTTAATTAAAGGTAGAACTTCTATTCAATGAAAATGAAATGGGTAATGGCTATTCAAATGGCTATTATGTACTGTATGTAGACACATCCCTATACAAATATAGACGTTGACATCATGTATAACCATGTATATGTATAACATATGGTTGAAATATTACATTTTTTAAACTCATTTGCCTGAAATTATAAATATTATTGTATCATTTTGTAGGTTGTCTATAATAATTCAAATTTCACTTACATATTAGAAAAAATAAATTTCCCAGAATGCATTAGATCAAATCAAAGACTCCAGAATGGAAGAGAACAATCTAACATCTCATCACAAAAAAGAAATTGACAGCTGAGTTGTAATCAAGTTCATATTTGAAATGGTATCTGTATATTTTTTTGAATTATGTGACAGACGTTTTTTGTCAAATATATGTGAAAGGAATGACTTTATTTCCCATCTGTTGAATTTCTTTGAATTGCTTTGAATTAAATTATATTCAAATTCGGCTTCCTCTGAGGTGTGTCCAATGCAAATTTAAATTCTTGGGTTGAATTGAATTTAAATGAAGAAATTCCTAATTGATCCCAATTTTGGCGCACGCACGCACGCGCACACACACGCGCACACACACACACACACACACGCACACACACACACACACACACACACACACACACACACACACACACACACACACACACACGGTCTCGTATAACTAACCTTGTGGGGACACACAATTCAGTCCCATTCAAAATCCTATTTTACCTAACCCTAAAACTAACCTTAGCTCCTAACCCTAACCTAATTATAACCCTAACACTAGTTCTAAGCTTAACCCTAAACCCCCTAGAAATAGCATTTGACCTTGTGGGGACTAGCAAAATGTTTGTTTCGTTTACTATTCCCCACACACATACAAAATTAGGAATGTTATAATTACGCCACTCTCCTCCTCTCCCTCCTTTTTTGTGTGACCACAATTCCCTCGCTCCCCCAATTATTTCCCCACGTAAGGGCTATCCATCCCGAGGAGCCTCATTAATAAGATTACACAGCAGCACAACGGTGCTCGCCGCCTCCCGGACACATACCAGAGAAATTACATTTCATACTTAATTACCCAGGCTGACCCCCCCCCTGTTCTAGTCATGTTTCATCCTATATAACTACTGCTGTACACACATTTTCCATTTATATACTGACCATACTGTCTACACACACGCTATATATATATATATATATATATATATATATTATACTGTATAAATTGAATATATATAGTGTGTGTAGACAGTATGGACAGTATATAAATGGAAAAGGTGTGTACACACACTATATATATATTATACTGTATATACTGAATACATTATTATAGTGACCAGTGTTCAATGACTTTATGTACATAGGGCAAGAGGTCTCTACGGTGCAGGGTACGGTGCAGGGTTGGCCGTGCTTCTACACCTGCATTGCTTGCTGTTTGGGGTTTTAGGCTGGGTTTCTGTACAGCACTTTGAGATATCAGCTGTGTACGAAGGGCTATATAAATAAATTTGATTTGATTTGATATAGTAGGCCAGCTAGTGATGACTGTTTTACAGTCTGATGGCCTGGAGATAGAAGCATTTCTCAGTCCCAGCTTGGATGCACCTATACTGTCTCCGCCTTCTAGATGATAGTGAGGTGAACAGGCTGTGAAGATAAACTTGAACGATTACATTATTTTTTTATGTTCACTTGTGGGTTGGAGTCCTTGATCCATTTAGCCTTTTCTGTTTCCCTTCACCCCTCTTTCATTTCTGTCCAAAGTAATAGCTTTACTTTACATTGTTATGGCTATAACGTCCAATAGTCAGATCTGCGCTGTCATTATGCCAACCCCGGATGGACACTCTGATTCGCTATGGTATTATAATATATCTCACCCATGATTAGCTTTCTCAATCAAAAATTCTAACGAGGGGGGAATGAATAAGTGCTATTTCAAATTTTTATGGCGAAGTTCAGTCGAATCGGCACTTCTCTCATTTGTCTTTAATGAGACGAGATGAGAAAAGTTGAGAAATACACTTGGGCGAGAAATAGCTGATGACTTTTGGATGGGGGGATGTTGAAGGAAGAGTTGAAATCATGCATGTCATTCTGATGCTGTGTGGCGTAGTTGGTCGTTTCCCCTTCATCGTCGCCTCACTTCCTCCCTCACAGGAAGTCATCTTGATCGGAGGACCTCGTTTTTTGATAGGGCACTGATGGACAAATGTGATACTTTTTGCATTCATGATGTGTAGCAGAAACAATGAGAAACGGAGGAACTTAAGAAACTGGCCCAAGTGGGTGACTGTTTTGGTCAAGAGCTTATTCAGCACCTCACTTCACACACAATCCCATTCATCCTTTAATCATTCTACCAACACATCTCTCTCGCTCTCTCTCTCCCCTTCAGAACATGTTTGAGAAGCCCTCGTCCCTCCCGGAGTATAAGGTAGCGGCGGTGCAGAAGTCCCGCTTCATCCTGCTTCACTACAGCGTATCCAAGGCATTATGGGACTGGATGATCCTCCTGGCCACCTTCTATGTGGCGGTCACCGTGCCCTACAACGTCTGCTTCACGCCTTACGACGAGCTGGACACGGCCGCCCGCGCCACCATCGTCAGCGACATCGCCGTGGAGATGCTCTTCATCCTGGGTGAGGAGATGGGCGGAGTAAGGGAATAGGAGGTAGGAGGTAGGTTGTAGGATGTAGGAAGTAAGGAATATGAAATGGGACGTGCCATCGCTGTTAACGACATTGCCTGCGCCACCATCGTCAGCGACATCGCCGTGGAGATGCTCTTCCATCCTGGGTGAGGGAGTAAGGAAGTAAGGGAGAAAACGAAAGGAAAGGTATAGGAGATGGGAAGGTTGTAGGAGATAAGCAATAGAACGTTGGATGCTTCTCCATCAAAAACCACACTGTCATGGAGATGTTCTTATGAAATAAGGGGATAAGGTGAAAGGATAGGAGGAGATAGGAGGTAAGTAGTAGGAGATAAGGGATAGGAAATAGGAGCTGAAAGCAGCCACCTGCTCCACCAACATCAACGACATCACCATGGAGATACTCTATAGGCGGTAGGATATCTGGGATCTAGGGAATAGGAGGCAAGAGATTGGAAATAATCACGTCAGGATTTGGCTTAATTATGGTTTGCTGTTCTCTTAGTCTTAACTGTAATGTCCAGTTTATTCATCTGATCCAGTGTTTCTCCTGTAGTAGATACATTTCCAAGATAGATAGTATGTGTCCTGGTCAGACCGTGGTTCAAATACATTCTTATTTAAGTATTTGTATTTTAAATACTTATTTTCTCTGTATTTAATTATTTTCAAATTATTTGGCTGGATTACTTCTATTTGAAGTTTTTTAAAGTATTTTCAAATGATTTCCTATAAATAATATTTAAAATACCATAGGACCAAACAGACCTGGGTTCATATGCATGGAATATTGAAATATGCGTATTTGGAAATACCCTTGTCTCTGTATTTTAGTATTTTCAAATACATACCAATACTTTCCAAGTGTATTTCCAATATTCAACTATTTTTAAGAAAAATACTTACTTACTTAAAAAAAATACTTACTTTGAAATTAATGTGAAATGAATTGAAATACTTGAGTAGTATTTGAACCCAGGTCGGATGCTGGTCCTGAAAAACTTGGGTGTGCAGTCTTTTGCTCCAGCCAGAAACGACAACACCTCTTGGTGAGATATACGTTGAATTAGGTGCTGTCGTGCGGGGCTGGAGCAAAAGCATGCACAGGGTTTTCCCCAAGGGTTGGGTGACCACTATGCTACCATGACTGAAACATTTCTGTGACCACTAAGCAAACATTTAGCTATCTTGGAACCTCATCACTTATTTCATACCCACTCCATTCACAGACATCATCCTGAACTTCCGAACATCCTTTGTGAGCACGTCGGGTCAGGTGGTGTACGAGGCACGCTCCATTTGCATCCACTACGCCACCACCTGGTTCTTTGTCGACCTGGTGGCTGCACTGCCCTTTGACCTGCTCTATGCCTTCAACATCACCGTGGTGGGTATATGAGGTTGTATATTCACGTACACTATACTGTACCTATACACATACAAATTCACTTCAAAGAATAAAAAAATGGCCTGGATAAATTCAAATTAATTTGGTTGGAGGCAAGTGAATCTCAGCAAGTGTAATTTATAATACCTTTGGTAAGTTGAAGGTGCCTACAGGGCAGTGGCGATTTTAGCATGTAAATCTTGGTGGGGTAAACTCCCCCCAATTTTTTTTAGATGCATGCCAGCAAAGACACTACACAACACTAAACAATACATTAATTGCACTATAACGGCGACAAGTGGTGCCCACAAACCGTGCCCCCATACTTGCCTACATAAAGCTGTCTCAACAGCAGAGCTTTCTTTCCAGCACAATGGAGTGAATCCTTACCACTGCTACACCTGGCTATCAGCGGAGCCTTGTCTGGCAGCGAAACAGTTCATTCAGCCTCGTATACTGCCTTTTTCAAAAACATAGCTGATATGGCTGACTTGCTTAAACAAATATGGTTGCTACTGATAATTGAGATGTACAAACTATGGCATAAGGGAACGATGAGCAGAGAAGAGGCATTCCGTAATTTCGATGAAGACATTAATGAGCGAGCGTGGAGTAAGACGGACGTAGTCAATATAACTGTGTTCAGCACTTTTGAAATGTACAGCAACAGAATGCAGAACATGGTCTGCTCTTACAGTATTACACTAAGTCAGAACCGTAGGATAAATAAAGGGGGCATATAAGCAGACAATGAAACCTCTTACAACATTAGATTATGAGATTTCTCATAAACAGGTTATAGGCTACAGCACCACCGAGTCAGAACAGTAACGTTAGGCGAAATTAAGAGGTGAAAATAGACCAAATCATTAGGGTTAGGCACATGGGCTACTATCAGCATTCTACACAACATACACTTAGTATTACTTTCTTAGCTACAGTATACACATCTCCCTGGCATATTACATCATTTATGCAGCAGCATACAATACATTTTTGGAATCACCTTGTGATGTGCTCACTGAAGGTGGCGCAGCAGTCCTTTGTGGGCAATTTTTTAAATCAAACTTTGTCATCAAAGTCTGGCATTCTCTGGATTTATAGTGGGAACTCAGGGAAAAAAATACACAGCCACTCCATTGAATAGCAGGCTACTGGTTGCTTTGCAATGCTTGCAGTTAGCCACTGATTCCTTCCAAACGACTCATTGTTGAATTTGCGATTTTCAACTTGTTGTGTAATCTTTATGTTCAATGGCCGATGAGCACCGATAGTATATACACGGCTATTCTGAGTGATCACCTTCAACCTATGGTGAATAATTTTCTACCCTAATGGGAGTGGTATCCTCCAAGACGACAATGTCCCCATCCACAGGGCATGAGTGGTCACTCAATGGTTTCATGAGCATGAAAACGATGTAAACCATATGCCATGGCCGTCTCAGTCACCAGATATCAACCCAATTGAACACTTATGGGAGATTCTGGATAGGCGTCTGAGGCGGCGTTTTCCATCAACAAAACACCAAATTATGGAATTTCCCATGGAAGAATGGTGTCGCATCCCTCAAATAGAGTTCCAGACACTTGTAGAAGCTATTCCAAGGCTCATTGGAGCTGTTCTAGCAGCTCGTTTTCATAGTTTCCACATTTTGTTGTCATGAATGTTGCCTTAAATGTAAAAAATAAATTTAATTTGGATTTCATTTCAATTATCTTCAACCTACTCCACACCAAGTGAATGTGGAAAACTATTCTAATTAAAACAATTTAAATTACTTTTTAATTTCAATGATCTACACAACCTACTCCACTCAAAAAAAAAAGAAGAAAAATCTGTTCTTATCTTTGTCCTCTCTGTCCTCTTGGTCCCAGACCTCCCTGGTCCACCTGCTGAAGACGGTTCGCTTGCTACGGCTGTTGAGGCTTCTCCAGAAGCTGGACCGTTACTCCCAGTACAGTGCCATGGTGCTCACCCTGCTCATGTCCATGTTCGCCCTGCTGGCCCACTGGATGGCCTGCATCTGGTACATCATCGGACGCAAGGAGATGGAGAACAACGACCCTGACACCTGGGACATAGGTGAGTCTGGGTGGCTGAGTGAGGAAGGTGAGGGCCAAGTGGGTGGGTGAGATGGGTGACACACAAATACCAGGGCCTGGGGTGTACAGACATATTCACTTGTGTGCATGCACGCAATGCACACCCACACATTGATCATACTCATCGATAGATGCACCAAATTTAAGTCTCCAACCCCATATGTGTGTGTGTGCGTGTAGGCATGCGTAAGTGTGTGTCCACGTGTGTGAACAAGTGTGTGTCAAAGGAAAGCAATACTGGGCCTTATTTATCCCTGGAGGACACAACCTCATTCCACCAGCTCCCTTAAGTCCATGCCAGCTTCCTGACTCTTGGTGTGCCCTGGCAGGGGTGGCAACCAGCGAGTGCCTTGCCAACGCCCCCATCACTCTAAGTCTTTGATGACAGACCACCTGAACAGTGACATAGGCAGTGTACCGCAACAGAAGATGTTCACGCTTGCTCTGTAACGATACAAACAGCATTTATTTTACAGTATTAGAGTAGAAGGGTCTCCTTTTGCGCATCAATAACATCGCTCTTAAAAGCATGATCCATCCCCAAGAAATAAAAATCATGAAACTCCTTTCAAATTCTTGTAAACCTATGTTCAGTGGTTAAAATAAAAATGCTCCCCGTGATTTAACTTCTAAGTGGTCCGTATGTGAAATCCAGAACTTGTGTCGGAAAGGGTCATACTACATGGTTCTCGTCACTGGCGATAGGGGATAACACACTATCACATTACATAATGCTTTTATAACAATTACCTGCACTCCCGATCGCCAAATCAGCCAATAGATGGTATGGGCATACTTGTCTAGAACACATCCATCCGTTTATATCGTCATGACAAAGTAGATATTTTACTTAGATGTGCTCAATTTAAAAATTGTACCAAATTATTCAA
The DNA here is from genome assembly GCF_002021735.2 of Oncorhynchus kisutch. NCBI lineage: Eukaryota > Metazoa > Chordata > Actinopteri > Salmoniformes > Salmonidae > Oncorhynchus > Oncorhynchus kisutch. Next base: position 25,218,466 of record NC_034193.2, read on the forward strand.
CTCAGCTTCTCCCTCAAGTACAATCTCAAAATGTGCCCTGTGTCTTTGGGAAATGTGGGAAAGGGCCATTGTTGCATACTCTGCACTCGCTCTGACAAGTTGTAAGTATATCTCAACTCAGTGAGATATACTCTTAAATTGATAGTGCAGTTTGTTTAGGCAATTTTACAGCTCGCTAGATACTCCACATGCTGATTTTAACTTTAGTATTATTGTGTGTAGCTAAGTTTGCTAGTTAACTAGCTAGCCAGCCAGCCAAGAGAGAGAGCATTGCATTGTGGGTTTTGTAGTCGACCTGAGCTGCAACAGATTTCCACAACAATTTGTTTTATTATGTCGACAAAATGAAATATTTGTTCACAAAATATAATGTTTTCTTTCTCCCCAGCCCAGTTTTCTTCCAGTACGACTTGTCTGAATTCTCAATGTTGATTCATATTTAAAAAAATGTAACCCTAAATTATACAAGTAAGCGTGGCTTAGAGTTATATGAATGCTGACCTTCAGACCTGGTCTCACCCCTACACCCCCTACCCTCCAGGTTGGCTCCATGAGCTGGGCAAGCGTTTGGAGACTCCATACGCCAACAGCACACTGGGCGGACCCTCAGTACGCAGCTCCTATATCGCTGCCCTCTACTTCACCCTCAGTAGCCTCACCAGCGTGGGCTTCGGCAATGTGTGTGCCAACACTGACGCTGAGAAGATCTTCTCTATCTGCACTATGCTCATAGGGGGTGAGTGTGGCACCCTGGTTTGGCGCTGCCACCCGGGCAAGCGGGCATGCCAGGTCCAAGCCCAAAGTTTGGATGCAGTTTGGAGTCTTTTCATTTGTAAGTCGCACTGTGGTTATGGGGATTTAAAATGTGTGCCTTGTTCTTCTGCATCTCCTCTCCTTTCCTCTCCTCTTCTCTTCTGTTTTCTCCCCCCAGCCCTGATGCATGCGGTGGTATTTGGTAACGTGACGGCCATTATCCAGCGGATGTACTCGCGGCGCTCCCTCTACCACACGCGCATGAAGGACTTGAAGGACTTCATCAGGGTTCACCGTCTTCCCCAGCAGCTCAAACAGCGAATGCTGGAGTACTTCCAGACCACCTGGTCCGTTAACAATGGCATCGATGCCAACGAGGTAAGGTCATACGACCATAATGCAACCACAATACAAACAACAGAACGATGCATAAAACACACTGATCCAGCTCAGATTTATGCTATCTTATTGCACTGTGTATTTATTATGGATCCCCATTAGCTCATGCCAAGGCAGCAGCTACACTTCCTGGGGTGCAGCAAAAATTAAGACAGTAACATTATAATATTTTTTTTTTTTACATTAAAATACATTTTACAACTTTAAGTGTCTGTCCTCCAGCCACTACTCTATTACAACACACTATATGGTAGCCACATTGATAAGTTGACATGGTCCTTTTTACATTGGTCAAGTGCTCTCTCTCTCTTTTTCTCTCTTTCCTGCTGGCTTTCCCTCTCTCTCTCTCACCGCTCCCTCTCTCTATATATCTCTCTCTTCCTCTCCGTTCCAGCTCTTGCACGACTTCCCAGACGAGCTGCGGGCCGACATCGCCATGCACCTGAACAAGGACATCCTGCAGCTGCCCGTGTTCGAGGGGGCCAGCCGTGGCTGTCTGCGCTCGCTCTCCCTCCACATCAAGACCTCGTTCTGCGCCCCTGGCGAGTACTTGATCCGGCAGGGCGACGCGCTCCACGCTAACTACTTTGTCTGCTCGGGTTCCCTGGAGGTGCTCAAGGACAGCATGGTGCTGGCCATCCTAGGTTAGTATAGGGGTCAAAGGTCATTGTCATCTGTAGGTCATATGTGGGACCGAAGAGAGAGGGTGAAGTTCCCCTTAGGTACAGATCTAGGATCAGCTTCCCTTCCCCCAATTCAAACCTTAACCATTAGTGGGGAAAATGCTAAACTGACCAAAGATCAGTGTCTAGGGGCAACTTCACCCTACTCTGAAGAGAGACTAGCAGGGATGGAATATGATAAACATTTGATGGGCTTGATAGGACTTTCACCACCTTGCTTATACCAGAGTTCCCTTAACCTCTCCTCGAGTACCCAGATCCACTCAATTTATCTATTATTCTTTTAGCACAGCTGATTTGACTGGTTAACTGCTCATCAAGTCCTTTATTAGTTGAATAACGTGTGCTAGTACTGGATTTGTTCAAAAGAGTAGAACTGGCTGGGGGTACTAGAACTGGCTGGAGGAACTAGAACTGGCTGGAGGAACTAGAACTGGCTGGGGGTACTAGAACTGGCTGGAGGAACTAGAACTGGCTGGGGGTACTAGAACTGGCTGGGGGTACTAGAACTGGCAGGGGGTACTAGAACTGGCAGGGGGTACTAGAACTGGCAGGGGGTACTAGAACTGGCTGGGGGTACTAGAACTGGCTGGAGGAACTAGAACTGGCAGGGGGTGCTAGAACTGGCAGGGGGTACTAGAACTGGCTGGGGGTACTAGAACTGGCTGGAGGAACTAGAACTGGCTGGAGGAACTAGAACTGGCAGAGGGTACTAGAACTGGCTGGGGGTACTAGAACTGGCTGGGGGTACTAGAACTGGCTGGGGGTTCTAGAACTGGCTGGGGGTACTAGAACTGGCAGGGTGTACTAGAAATGTCTGGGGGTACTAGAACTGGCTGGGGGTACTAGAGGAGATTTCCACAAGTACCTATGGGGTAGAGGCTAGGGGGTTTCTGGACAGGACCAATGATTCCTCAGCAGCACCAACACGTGCCGTACTATATGTTGCTGACTGGTTGGTTACAGGGAAGGGGGATCTGATAGGCTCCGACCTGCCGGGGACGGATCACGTGATCAAGACTAATGCGGACGTGAAGGCGCTGACCTACTGCGACCTGCAGTACATCAGTGTGCGGGCTCTAAGGGAGGTGCTGGAGTTCTACCCGGAGTACGCCAGCCTGTTCACTGCAGATATCCTCCACAACCTCACATACAACCTGAGAGAAGGCAGCGAGGCAGAGGTGAGACACACACACCTCCACTGCAACCTCTACCAAAACTCTAAAAACATTTGAATTAAAGAAGTTGATGCTATACTCATTTAAAATATATATATAAAATATACAACATTTTTAGAGGTGAATAAAGCAAACCATTACAAAGGCTGTTTTTACACTAAAATGCCTTATGTCATTGTCACTCTCCTTGACGTTCCTTCTGCACAATTGATCAATTCTCTCTTGACCAATCAAACTCGGTGACTTTATTGTCATGGCAATTCTATTTGTCAGTGCTACTGTTACGCATATCCTAGCCCCGCTCTACACATAACAGAGTGGGATAAACTTGTCCCTAGATGCTAATCTAACATCAGGTTTGTGGTTTTCGCCCCGAATGGATAAGGTTAGGGGTTGGGGAGAGAAGCTGATCCAAGATCTGTGCATAAGGACATGTTCTACCCACAGCGGTCATTACCCCAGAACAAGTGACAGTTGCTTAATTCACACAAAGCAACAACAACAAAAAATGTATTTAATGTATGATTACTTTGGAAAGGCTGTAAATAGAAGGAAAGTCTGGTGCTTTACTTGAAGGTGACCTACATAAGGACTTTATAACACATTCATAACCCATACATGACACCTTCATAAACTGTTCATAAGAATTTCAGAAATGCTTTATATTTTTAGTATGTCTTGCAGTTGTTAACGGAAGTATTTACTAAATGTGTCTGTACAACATAAATGCAGTAGGTTTGAGTTATGACTGCTGGCATCAGCTCACAGACTCCCCTCAACCTCTTCCAAACAATAGAAGGGAATGGAGTTTTGTAAATCCCTTGTGGTTTGACAACATGGCGAATCAAATGACAGACGTGAAGAAATAGCTACTAGCTAAGCTTTTATCAGTCAAAGGCGTGTAATTTTTTTACAAAGCCTTTGTATCGCCGCCTTGTCATCTTTTGGATTATTTGAGCGTTTTTTTTTCTAGTCACGTTGCCAGCATTTCATCTCATTTCCTTTCATGTCTTCAGAAACGAGATTTGAGCGACGCTGATATTACATTTGTTCAAGCGTTCGGTTTGGATTCAAATGTATTCTTAATGTGTGTTTTTTTCGGGGGGGTGGGGGGGCAATTTGAGCATGGCGCACAAGAAGAAATGAAATGAAGGCATTTGGTTGAAATGAAATTATATTTGTTTCCCATTCATTTGGCAGCCTTGCACTGTCAAACTGTGCGTCGAATTGCGGGCCCGCAAAGTGGTTTGTAATCAGGTTTTGGGTCTGAGCAATGCTCTAGTTCCCTCTCACCATCTGTTCGAAGTGGGCTCTGGCACGAGACCAGGGGTGCAGGCTTCAACCTCGCACAGGCTGAAGGAGAACTCAGTGCTGAAAATCTGGATAACACTTTAACGAAGGGTATCATGCTTATTACAATGTCCTTTACAATGCCTTATAATAGTACTACACTGACCATAAGAGTCCATAATATACTCATAAGCAGTTATAAAAACTCTGTTGTAGATACTTAACTTCCACACTGGTAGCCAGGCCCCTATCCACTGTCCACACACACAAACACTCACAGACAATAGCCCCGATCACTTGCTCATAGCACTTTTTTTGACATACGCACGGCATGTGCAGGTGCAGACACACACACACACACACACACACACACACACACACACACACACACACACACACACACACACACACACACACACACACACACACACACACACACACACACACACACACAGCCTACAGAGAGTCACCACACTCTCTTTTGAGTTAAGAGATAACAATATTTGATTGAACTCTCTCTAAATCTATTTGCTATGTGGGCCACTGGCAGGACTTGAAATGCATAAGTTTACCCATTAATTGATAACAATTAATGTCAGTAATGACATTCCCATTAGCTTCAGGGAGTCTGTCTCCCTTTGGAAAACTTTTCCCCCAGTGTGAAAGATGAGCCCTTCTTTTTCCAGTAATAGCTCACCTATATTATATACATTGTTCAATATTGCTACCAAAGACTCGATGTTGTCACTGAAAAAAATCTATGAAAGGAAGCCTGTTTATTGCATTTATTTTTATTGGCAGTAAGGTAAGTAAGATACTTGTATTTTCTCTAAGGTGGCTTACTGTCACTATCCTGAGCTCCCTGTGCCGTGTGTTATGATCAAAGAGAAAGCAAGGATTATGGTGGTGTGTATTGTACATACAAGAAACCGTACTGTCAGAGAGAAAACATGTATTCAGAATATGTGAAGATAGGCTTCGACAAAATTTTCACGGTGTAAAGTTCATAGTTGAAGGCCGTAATCGCGATACATTGCTGGCAATTTCCCTCCATGGCAGCAGAGAGAAGAACTCTCTCTGGAATCCAGCTGCCATCCAATGCAGGACCAATTAACAGATTCAGTCTGTGTGGCAAAGATGCCATCCCTAGCAACATTTAGATAATGATCAAAGAAATAACATGGGGGCTTAGGAAACAGGTTCGTGTGATTTATAAGACATAATATATCCCCAAAAGGAGGATTCGGAAAAGTGGACTACCTGAATGCATAAAGGATGTGTTAAAGTGCGTGTGTGCAAATCGATAAAAATGTCAGACTATGAAAAAATCGAATTTGTCTTCCTTATTTACAATCATTCCTCTTGTATTACTCTTTTCACAGGGCCTGACAAGGTTCTCAAGGTCGCCCAGACTTCCACACGTGAGTGCCGTCCATGCAACTTCAATAATATTGCCTCCATGTAGTCTAACTGACCATTCTTTTCCCCATTCCACTCGTCAATCTCCCCATTCCACATAAACCTGCCTGTCCCATGCCATTTCAAATGCACCCTTACTAGTTCATCCCACGACAGTTGAAGTCGCAAGTTTACATACACTTAGGTTGGAGTCATTAAAACTCGTTTTTCAACCACTCCACAAATTTCTTGTTAACAAACTATAGTTTTGGCAAGTCGGTTAGCACATCTACTTTGTGCATGACACAAGTCATTTTTCCAACAATTGTTTAGAAAAAGATTATTTCACTTGTAATTCACTGTATCACAATTCCAGTGGGTCAGAAGTTTACATACACTAAGTTGACTGTTGTTGGGGTGCTTTGCTGCAGGAGGGACTGGTGCGCTTCACAAAACAGATGGCATCATGAGATAGGAAAATTATGTGGATATATTGAAGGTATCAGTCAGGAAGTTAAAGTTTGGTTGCAAATGGGTCTTCCAAATGGACAATGACCCCCAAGCATACTTCCAAAGTTGTGGCAAAATGTCTTAAGTACAACAAAGTCAAGGTATTGGAGTGGCCATCACAAAACACTGACCTCAATCCTATAGAAAATTTGTGGGCAGAACTGAAAAAGCGTGTGCCAACAAGGAGGCCTACAAACCTGACTCAGTTACACCAGCTCTGCCAGGAGGAATGGGCCAAAATTCACCCAACTTATTGTGGGAAGCTTGTGGAAGGCTACCCAAGTTAAACAATTTAAAGGCAATGCTGCCAAATACTAATTGAGTGTATGTAAACTTCTGACCCACTGGGAATGTGATGAAAGAAATAAAAGCTGAAATAAATAATTCTCTCTACTGTTATTCTGACATTTCACATTCTTAAAATAAAGTGGTGATCCTAACTTTTACTAGGATTAAATGTCAGGAATTGTGAAAAACTGAGTTTAAAATGTATTTGGCTAAGGTGTATGTAAACCTCCGACTTCAACTGGATCTGTATAACATGGGTTTCTGTCATGACTTGATTGTAATCCAAACACACGTTTTCTGAAGTGTGTTTGGATTTGTAAAAAAAAATACTGGGTCATGTTGCTATAACTTCTCTGTAGGGGTTAGCGCCAGCCCGTCGCCAGGGTCAGGTTCATTAAGCACCAAATGGAAGAAAGCGGACTGGAACAGAGAGGGACTACTTGGACACATTTTTTGTTTCACGTTTTGAAATGTTTCCCATTATGCCCTAATGAATAAGACCCAGGACTTCCCCTGAAGGTTGGAACTCATTTAGAGCAGAGAAAACTGTTCACTCCCTGGAGTCAGATCGCTAACTGGGTCAATATCTCTGTTAATAATAAGCCTTATGGGCTTATGAATGTAGGTTTGGCTAATGTTTTTTTGACACCTCGCTTGCCCAATTGAATTCTCCTTCAGTGTCACATGTTTTTGTTTTATCAAATAAAGATTCAGCAACAGCATCAACCTTGCAATTTCTCCTATCCACCCGTAGCTTGATAAAACTACATATGAATTCAATATAAAGAACTTGAATCATACCATATAATCCCCAGCTTCCAATTGGTTTATTCAATTCCACTCATCCCTCTGTAAATGAGAACATGTTCTCAGCATGTTCATTCGGTGTGAAACAAAAGAAAAAGGACTAAAACAGTGAAGGGACTTTCTAGACTTATCCAATAAGCAACAGTCTTATTTCCCCCCCTTTGCAAAATATATTTTTTTAAATTCCATTTTGTATTCTAATGAACCCTGCTCAAATAAGGGTGAAATAAATATGAGAAATTGATACATTTTCTTTTTTTCCCCTGCCGCCCAGAACCGCCGAGGTTCCACAGAGCACAAGCTTCCGTCCATCATTGAGACAAAAGGAGGTCTCCATGACGACTCAGATGAGTACTACCACCTATCCCCAGCGTCCCGCACCCGCCGCGCAAACCTCCTCTTGCCCAGCCTGAGCAGCCCCGTGCGCCGCACCTCCCTGGGCAACCTGCTGGGTGACGAGCTAAGGCAGTTCAATGCCCTGCGGCGCTGCCGTTCGCCCAACCTGAGCCGGGGAGGCCTACCCCGGGGCCACAGCCTGTCTTCCCCAAAGCCGCTGACGAAAAAGGAGCACAGTGTCCCAGTGGCAGCCCCTGCTAGTCCCCCTACCTCAGGGGAGTTGGGGGCAGGGAGTCAGGGCCGCAAGCCCTCCAAGCTGCTGATTCCCACTGTCAGCTATTTTGTACCGCCGGACCTCAGTCCAAGGTAAACCACACACACAGAGGCCCAAGTTTTGTTGGACTTTCACTTTATCGCTGTCTGAATAGCCAAACTTGTGCACTAGGTAATATTAAGTGATGTACAGCATTGGCAAAGTGTATTAAGTAGTGTGCTAGTGTGGATACTGTGATATAGTCATTTTGTTTTGTAAAGAGTCATTCGCCAAGGCTAAACTGGACAAATTGCAGTAAAACATTTTAAACATCAACCACATTTCCATCGTGCAATTGTAACTAAATAGCAATGTATACATGTATATGTGTAATGATATGGGATTGCATTTACAAGCTTCTCCAATAGCATTTAAAGCCAATTTAATATCTCACCAGATCTCAAACCACTTTAGTAAAGCAATAAGATTATCTAATTTCATCCAACCCCTACCACACACCATCCATCCATATTCATAATGTATCGGACGGTGTCTAGTGAACCCCACATGAAGGCAATACTGTAATGTGGCCCATAAGGCTCCGATGTCCTCCGGTCCAGAGAGTTTCAGCTCTACTCAGGTTAATCCTGCATGGGCAGCTGCCAGTGGGGCTCCCATTGCGGCTCCTTGGGTCGTGTGGCGACGGATGATAATTTGATAATTGAAAGGGGCTCTACTGTTACTGTTGCCCCCCCCCTCTCCCTGCCAGGGTTGTCGACGGCATCGAGGACAATGGTCGCACGTTCCTCTTCAACATGGAGCACAGTGGGCCCAAGGCCAGCACCACGGGACGTCCCAGTGAAGGTAACGCTAAACCCGTCTTAAACCCTGCGTTGACCGCACCCTGACCGCACCCGCTGCGGGAGTCTCACCGGGGAGCCAGATGGCTTGAAGGTGAACGTGGGGTTCAAACTGGGGCGGACATCATGCTGTCCCATATGCAGAATATAAGTTAGAGAAATTAAATGACATCTCAGGTGTCTTCAGAGGTGAGACAAGGCAGTAAAGGACATATTGGGCAATGTAATTCGATCAAAACTAGTTTGGGCTTGTTACGGTTCACATTACAATAGGTCAAATATATCCCCTATTTTCCCCCAATGCTGAACAAGGGTGAGTAGCCAAAAGCATGTGTTGTTTACGAACACACTAAGTAGCGTCACGTTAATAACATGTATATTAGCTGAGGATTAATGACACATTGACAACGGGGCGACAGAAGGGCATATCAAGGGGAGGATTCATGATATGCAAGCATGACCGAATTAGTTCTCACTTGTAATTAACCGATGTGTATAAGCGACGAAATAGGCGCCCTTATTATTTTCGGTTCCACCAGGTCTTGTTTGTGACTATGTCACGCATTTTCACATCTGAGCGAGGGGCCCATCCTGCGGACAGGCTCATCCCCTCAAACCCCAGAGGCAAGAGACAGTCCTCTAACATGGGAGTCCAAACTATTTTCCCACTTTGTTTTACTTTATTATCGTTCTTGATTTTTTGTTCATTTTTAGGTTCATGATATGCAGGCAGATATGGTTCACAGGTTTTTAAAATGTATATCGATGCATCATGGGGAATTTAAGGTCATAAGTCTCAATGTAAACAGACTGGGGAGTGACATCAAGAGAAGTAAGGTCATAGCAAAGATGAAACGGGAGTTGACATACTATTCTGGCAGGAAACTCACTTATCCACACCTGAACACGAGAAACTCAAGAAAATGGGATATATAGGAACACTTTTTTCTTCTTCTTACAAAATGAGTAGAAGGGGAGTTGCAATCTTGATCCCAAATTCAGTTAATTTTGAGTTTATGTCAGAAATAAAAGACAAGGAGGGTAGATTTATACTGGATAACAAGGAAGTTACATTATTTAATGTATACGCACCCCCAGGGAGTGACATGGTCTTCTACGGGAAGGTGTTTGATTTAATTGCCACAGAAACCACTGGCACTTTTATCTGTGGAGGGGACTTTAACACAATTCTAAACTCAAAATTGGACAGCACAAACCAAAACAGGAAAATGAGCCTAGTTGCCAAAAAGATCAATAGGATACCTCAGGATCTAGGACTGCTCGATGTATGGCGTGACACCCACAAGACCGATAAGGAATATACTTTTTACTCAGCCCGCCACACTGAATACTCCAGGTTAGACTACTTTTTTTATGTACAGTGCAGATACACAGGCTTAAGGATTGTTGGATCGGGCAGAGAGACTTATCAGATCATAATGGAGTTTACCTAACTCTACACCTTGATAGCAAACTAATAAATACTATATAGAGACTCATGCTGAATGATACAGCATTCCAGGAATCAATAAAGACAGAATTGAACATCTATCTGGAGAATAATGATAATGGGGAAGTATCACCTGCTATATTGTGGGATGCAGCTAAGGCGGTTATTAGAGGGAAGATCATAGCCACATCATCTCTCAAGAAAAAGAGTAAAGCACAGAAACTGCTGAAATTACAGGAAACCCTAAGAAACGTAGAATGATCTCATAGTCAATACAAAGAACCTCTTATATTAACGAGCGATTCAAAAGGTAAAACAGGAAATTGACCAGATTTATAGAGAAGAAGTAGAGAAAAAGCTTAGGTTCCTGAAACAACGATATTATGAAGCAGGCTCAAAGGCAACTAAATTACTATCATGGAAACTCAGGAAACAACAAGCATAGAATACCATTTTCAAAATAAAAGACCCTGTCACGCCCTGACCGTAGAGAGCGTTTTATGTCTTCTATTTTGGTTTGGTCAGGGTGTGATTTGGGTGGGCAGTCTATGTTCTATGATTTTCTATTTCTATGTGTTCTCAATCAGAGGCAGCTGTCTATCGTCTCTGATTGAGAATACTCTGATACTTAGGTACCCTTTTCCCCCACCTGTTTTGTGGGAAGTTAACTTTGTCTTTGTTCAGGGCACATAAACCAAACCGTGAAGTTTGGGCTTTGTTCTTCGTTTTGTCAGCGTAATTTTTTTAATAAAGCGAAAATGTACGCTTACCATGCTGCACCTTGGTCCAGTCCTTCAGCCAGCCGTGACAGAACTTCCCACCACCAACGGACCAAGCAGCATGGTAAGGTGGACTCCTGGACATGGGAGGAAGTTCTGGACGGCAAGGGAGTCTACACATGGGAGGAGATCCTGGCGGGAGGGAATCGCCTTCCATGGGAAGAGATGGAGGCAGCTAGGAGAGCAGAGGCAGCGGGAGAAAGGAACCAGCAGTATGTGGGAACACGTCTGGCAAGGAAGCCCGAGAGGCAGCCCCAAAAATATTTGGGGGGGGGAGCACACGGGGAGTGTGGCAGAGTCAGGAAGCAGACCTGAGCCAACTCCCCGTGCTTACCGTGGAGAGCATGGGACTGGCCAGGCCCCGTGCTATGGGGAGACGCTCACGGTGTCGAGGCGGAGCATTCACAGGCCGGTGTGCTCGGTGCCAGCATCCCGCATTTGCCGGGTGGAAGCTGGCATCCAGCCAGAGCGGGTGGGACCAGCTCTGCGCTCGAGACCACCAGTACGCCTCCACGGCCCAGTGTATCCGGTGCCTCGGCCAAGGAAGAGGCCTCCTGGATGTCTCCCCAGCCCGGTGAGTCCTGTGCCTGCTCCCAGAGCCAGGTCTCCTGTGTGTCTTCCCAGCCCGGTGAGTCCTGTGCCTCCCTCCTGTCCGGAGCTGCCAGAGTCTCCCTCCTGTCCGGAGCTGCCAGAGTCTCCCTCCTGTCCGGAGCTGCCAGAGTCTCCCTCCTGTCCGGAGCTGCCAGAGTCTCCCTCCTGTCCGGAGCTGCCAGAGTCTCCCTCCTGCCCGGAGCTGCCAGAGTCTCCCTCCTGCCAGGGGCCCGCTACAAGGGTCCCCAGTCTGGGGTTGGTGGCAACGGTCCCCAGAGGTGGAGCGGGGTCTTACGTCCCTCGCCAGAGCCGCCACCGTGGAGAAATGCCCACCCAGACCCTCCCCTATAGGTTCAGGTTTTGCAGCCGGAGTCCGGGGGGGTACTGTCACGCCCTGACCGTAGAGAGCGTTTTATGTCTCTATTTTGGTTTGGTTTTGTGTGATTTGGGTAGGCAGTCTATGTTCTATGATTTTCTATTTCTGTGTTTGGCCGGATGTGGTTCTCAGAGGCAGCTGTCTATCGTTGTCTCTGATTGAGAACCATACTTAGGTACCCTTTTCCCCCACCTGTTTTGTGGGAAGTTAAGGGCACATAGCCCAAAGCTTCACGGTTTGGTTTTTGTTCTTCGTTTTGTCAGCGTCATTTTTTAATAAAGCGAAAATGTACGCTTACCATGCTGCACCTTGGTCCAATCCTTCAGCCAGCCGTGACAGCCTCCAAAACAAAAAAGATCACATGCAAATTAGATGAAATACAGAATGCATTTGAATCATATTACACATATCTGTACAAGCAATCAGAGAAGGCAGATGCACCGACAATAGAGCACTTTTTGAACTCACTTGATCTCCCCTCAATTGGGACAGAGCAAAATGATAGACTAACTTTAGAAATATCCACTGAAGAAATTAAAAAAGCAATATCTCAACAAAAAGTCAACAAGTCTCCAGGCACTGATGGCTTCCCTTCAGAATGGTTCAAGACCTTCAGAGAACAATTAGCACCTCTACTTAAGGCCTGTTTTAACTGGACTCTGAGGGAGGGGGGTCTCCCACTGTCATGGAGAGAGGCCATCATATCAGTAATCCCAAAAGAGGGTAAAGATAAGAAAGAATGCAGTTCATATCGACCTATCACAATTCTTAACACAGATTATAAACTATATGCATCAATAATAGCCAAAAGAATGGAGAACATAATCCCAGAATTGATTGACAGAGATCAAACTGGTTTCATACAAAATCGGCAGACACAGGACAATATAAGGAGAACACTACATGTCATGGACCACATTAGTCAGAATAAGACAAGTGCAATATTAATCAGCCTAGATGCAGAAAAAGCATTTGATTCAGTGGGATGGGATGACCTATTCCAAGTTATGGAAAGATTTGGTTTCAACAAAGAAGTGATACAGTGCATCAAAACACTGTATTCATGTCCGACCGCTAGAATAAAGATAAATGGACATTTGACACGAACGATAAAATTAGAGCGAGGGGCAATACAAGGCTGTAATCTTTCACCCACGCTCTTCTCCTTGTACCTAGAACCATTAGCACAGGCAATAAGACAGGACCTTACCTTAGAGGGAATAACAATAAGAGGCAGTGAACATAAGATATGCATGTATGCTGATGACGTTCTGTTATTCCTTAAAGAAGTGTACCTAGATTGATGGATGTTTTACAAGCATTTGGAACATATTCAGGGTGTGTGCTTAACGTACACAAGACCCAAGCCCCAGTATATAAATCTACCCCACAGGAAGAGCTGAAGAGTAGGTATAACTTCCACTGGACCTCTTCATCCATTAAATCCCTGGGAGAAAATTTACCAAAAGATACACCCAAACTTTATTGCATGAGTTACGATCACATTAACAAGAAAATATATGATGACCTAGACATGTGGAATTCACTTCCCTTAGATCTTAGTAGTAGAATTGAAACAATCAAAATGAACATCCTGCCGAGGTTACTGTATTTGTTCCAATCACTGCCCATAGAAATCCCACCTAAACAGTTTAGGGAATGGGATAAACAGATATCAAGGTTTATCTGGAACAGTAAGAGACCAAGAACTAGATATACAACATTACAGTTACCAAAAAACTGTGGGAGTATGGCCTTACCAAACCTAAAAGATTATTATGTGTCAGCCCAATTGAGACCTCTGGTGTGTTGGTGCAATTCAGAATACGAATCCAAATGGAAAGACATTGAGATTACTTTGAAAGAGATACCCATACAGTCAGTTTTGGGAAACAAGGACATGGTAAAATAAATATACAATAGACACAATCAGTGGATTAATTTCTCTCTGAAGACATGGTTTAGGGTAGTTAAGCAAAATAATTTAGACAGAGAGATCAAACTGCTGAGTTGGCCCGCATACGACCCCAGCTTCATCCCTGCAACACAGGACAGCAGGTTTAAACAATGGACGCAGAAAGGCATCACATCATTCAGTACAATTATAAGGAACGGGAACCTAGATAACTTCCAGGACCTAAGTAAAAAACAAGTGTTTTTCCAAGTGTTACCTGAACTAAAAATTACTAGTTGGCCCAAACTTAGCTCCAACTTGAGAAAATGTAAGCGAAAATGTGCTATTAACATACAATGTTTTCAACTTACATACAGTGCCTTACATATTATTGTGTTACAGAGTAGGATTGAAATGGATTTGTCATTTTTTATCCAAAAACTACACTAAATACTCTGTCAAAGTGAAAAATGTATATATTGTTTTTATAAATCAAAAATCCATAACTAAAATATAGTTGCATAAGTGTAATGGATTCAGGCCTTTTGTTTAGGCAAGCCTAAATTAGTTCGGGCTTAACAAATCACATAACTGAAGACTACAACTGAACTACAACTGAAGATCTCGTACAACGCTGTGTACTTCTCCCTTCACAGAACAGCGCAAACTGACTCGAACCAAAATAGAAAGAGGAGTGGGCGACCCCGGTGCACAACTGAGCAAGAGGACAAGTACATTAGAGTGTCTAGTTTGAGAAACAGATGCCTCACAAGTCCTCAACTGGCAGCTTCATTAAATAGTAGTTTCTTGGCATGGAATAGCCTTCATTTCTCAGAACAAGAATAGACTGACGTGTTTCAGAAGACAGTTCTTTGTGTCTGGCCATTTTGAGCCTGTAATCGAACCCACAAAGACTGATGCTCAACTAGTCTAAAGAAGGCCAGTTTTATTGCTTCTTTAATCAGAATAAACATCAGGGTTTGTAGGCCTGTTGTAAGGCAAGTCCTCACCAGACATCACCGGCAACAACGTCGCCTATGGGCACAAAACCACCGTCGCTGGACCAGACAGGACTGGCAAAAAGTGCTCTTCACTGACAAGTCACGTTTTTGTCTCATCAGGGGTGATGGTCGGATTCACGTTTATCGCCGAAGGAATGAGCGTTACACCAAGGCCTGTACTCTGGAGCGGGATTGATTTGGAAGTGGAGGGTCCGTCATGGTCTGGGGCGGTGTGTCACAGCATCATCGGACTGAGCTTGTTGTCATTGCAGAGTTTATATATTAAACCACCCGGACACATCAAAGATACAGCCGTCCTTCTGAACTGAGCTGTAGGAATGAAACTGCTTAGTTATGCTAGCATTGGTGGTTTTAAAACAGCTAGCGTTCAATGCCTGTGATGGTAGAAAACTAAGGATGGATCAACAACATTGTACTCACTCCACAATAATGACCTAAATGAAAAGAATACAAATATACAGAATAAAAATATCCCAAAACGTGCATTTGTATGCAACAAGGCACAATATCCTTGAGGAAAATTCTCCTTCAGTCTGCTTTACACCAGAGACTGGGAGAGGATGAATACACCTTTCAGCAGGACAATGACCTACAACACAAGGCCAAATCTACACTGGAGTTGCTTACCAAGAAGACAGTGAATGTTCCTGAGTGGCCAAGTTGCAGTATTGTCTTAAAGATCCCGAACAGTCAATCTGATTCCCATGTAAAATAGCCTTTTGAGTTACTAAAGCTAGCCATGAACTAGCTAACACCAGACACAGATGAAGACCTAGCTAGCCATGAACTAGCTAACACCAGACACAGATGAAGACCTAGCTAGCCATGAACTAGCTAACACCAGACACAGATGAAGACCTAGCTAGCCATGAACTAGCTAACACCAGACACAGATGCAAGGGGAAACATATACGTATCAATGCCATAGATGAAGTGTAAACTTTTAATTATATTCGCTAGCACACTCCAGTATTGTAAATCAATCAATCACACACAGCCACTCAACATATCAATCACACCAAACAACAAATGAACCCTATTCCTTGTTTTATGAGCCTAAGAGGTATTTGTCTTCTTCTGTTTCTTCCTCCACAGATACGAGGCAGGTGAACGCCACTTTGCTTCTGGAGTCGGAAGAGGTTAGACAGAGCATCAGTCAGCTCAACCAGAAGGTACAGTACATTACAGTTGAGTAAGCCTCAGTGCAGCCTAACTGCTGAGTGAGAAAGAGAACACTAGTCCTATGTTTCTTGCTGAGACTACTAGTACTTTCTTTCTGAGACTACTTCTATGTTTCTTGCTGAAACATGCAATTAGTGAAAATATCTATAGCATTATGAATTAGCATATTTGCACATTCAACGCCACATCTTGGATTACATGTGAACCACTTGGTGATACTACAAAGAACGACCGAAAGTACAAATCGTAGCTTGAACGGGTAACCTTCTTGTGATTTAACAAACGTGTTACCTAGGCTCATAAATTATCTCTGAAGAAAATGTATTAACCCTTAATAAATGCATATAAATGCATATCGGCATCCACCACAATCTCTGGATTTCTATTCTATTCCAACTCTATTGTATTTTATTATATTCCTATTCTATTCTATTCAAATTCTATTCAACTCAAATTGACTTTACTCTATTACATTCTATGCAATTTCCACCTTTATGTAGCACAATGTGTTCTTCCATCCCTAATGTGGATGCAAATGTGTGGCAGGTGGTGCTGGAGTATACAGATGGTTCTAGGTAGGCCTTGTCTGAAGTGGGTATTAATTAATCAGCAGGGTGCTTCTGCATTGCAGAGAAAAACCTGCAAGCGCTGACTCGACAATACCAAAAATACCTGATGATGACAACCCAACCCGCCCTAACATTCTCCTCGGATTCCTTCTACCCCCCCCCCCCCCCTCCTCCCATGTGCCCTTCCACTTTCCCCCCTTGTTGAATCGTTACAGTCTCTCCCTCCCTCTCTCTCTTGGAAGTTTTGTGGATGCATGTGAAAACAGGTAATTTCTTAGTCACAGAGAAGAGTAGCTAGTCCGTGTTGGATAGGCGTACTTTGTGCAAGCTTCAGAGAGAGTAAGAGTCACGCTGTGAGGGCTGGAAATGAGTTGCAAAGATATGCTTGAGAGAACAAAAGTCGCTGCCGTTTGGGTCGGGCTATTTTGTAAGTGGCGGTCGTGCTATGAAAAGTGGCTCCTGTGCCATGTTCATTTCAGACATATGTAAAGTATATATGTATTTACATATTGAGATATTCAGACTTGAGACCCTCGCACTAAACTATGACTTTCGCGTGAATCATTTAGTGACGTCAGTGGGAGACTGCATGAATATTCGCCTTCAATGTGCAGATCAAAAGGTCTGAATACATTCATATGTTGTCGCTTTCCCCTCCCCAATCTAACCCCTGAGTATATGTTCTCTCTTCCTAGATGGGCAACTTGAACAACGAAGTGTCTCAGCTGACCAAGGACCTCCATCACATGATGCACCTTCTCCAGGCCCAGGTGGCTATGCACCACTACACAGCCTCCCTGTCCTCCTCCTATCCCTACGCCGTCCAAATGGTCTCCAACTCCAACCCCACCGCCAGCACTGGAACAGCCTACAACCTGGCCCCCAGCAGCCTGCACCTCCATCAGGACCCTGGGAGCATGGAGGGGGGACACACGGACACACTCCACCCTTGCTGGGGCTACAGTGAGGCTCCAGGGGGGAGCTGCCAGGCTAGGGCCACAGGGGGTGGACAGCCAGAGGACCACTACCAGACCCAACCTCAGTCTTCCAGCCCAGGGCCCCCTAGCTTCTACCATGTGACAGACTCGGCGGCAGTGCCAGGACCCTGCCGGGGATCTGGTAGAACCTCACCCCATCCCTGGACTGGCCCTTCCTTGCTTAGCATTAGCCCAACCTTACAGAGTGGTGGTAGCCCAGGCACGGCTACCACTGCTGGGCATGAGGACTTTGGCGACAGTTGCCCTGGCCTTGACACTAGCCCAGTTAGCATCAGCCAGTCCCAACCCAGCTTGTGTCTGCAGCCGCCTAGCAGCGGTTTGTACAGCTGTCTGCTGTCTAGTGCTCCCACGTCTACTCACAGCCTCCTGGATGCCTACCCCAGCACCTACCCGCACATCTACCTAGCCTCAGAACCCCTTTTACACCCTGCAAGGCCTACCCTGGGGGAACCTGCTGCAGTCCTGGGGCTTGACGGAGTTCCAAGCCATGACTTCCCCCAGCAATACACATCCACCTCCAGCCTCCTTGACGAGGACCTGCACAGTCTGTCTGTCCACTCCAGCCCTGGAACTGCCCCCTCCTTCCCCAGGCCATCGTCCGTCTGTTCCCAGGACTCAGAGTCTCCTCCTAGGCAGGACAACTGCGCTCCTCCCCACATCCCCTTGGGAGACTCGGCAGCGGTGGGACACACCAGTCTGGAGTGCCTGCTGGGGAATGGGGGCTCCACGGAGAGCAGGGACAGCGAGAGCCCCGGGACCAGGTCGAGGAGATCCAGCCTGGGAGCTCAGACTCAGTGCACAGAGCAGTCCTGGTGCCTGGACCTGACGGACTAGTGCCCTTTCCACACAAGAGAGAATAAAATATCTGGGCCAGCACACTAGGGTCTGCGCTGGCACGATAGTGTGAAAAGGTTACGCCTGGCCCTACAATTTGGCCCCAACAACTCAACCCCAACCACCATCACGGGGAACTAAAAACTGGACAGGGAACAGAATCTTTACAAAGACAAGAAAAGTGGACATGATACAGAGCATTATAGGGACTGTAGTACATTGTGCAACACTACGGACGTGCACCTTTGAGTGTTCTTAACGTGTGGCGTGTTTTCCCCCATTTTTTGGGGGGTGGGTCACTTGTTAGTCCGCGTTCAAGCGACTTACAGCTTTTACTATGCAAACGCATGTCATTTTGTGCGTTGTCTTGGATTTGATCAAGTGTGTCCTTTTTTAGACGTAGCTCATTTTTGAGGAGTTTCTCTCTTTCGATTGAAAGATCAACCTGAACATGTGTATTATTGAAGTTGGAATCCCATTCGAGGTTAGAAGTGATTGTGACCTAGGTAGAGGTTCTTGACTGTAACACCTCGATCAAATCTTAGCGCGGAACAGGGGTCATTGTTACGTTCCTACACAAGTCCTCTAAAAGGGGAATTAATCAAATACAAACCATGATTATATTATTAATATATTAAATGTTTAATTCAGTTCAATGAAAAACATTACACTTGGTTGAAATGTCTACCTTTACAAAAGTAATCAAAGAATGCAACCAAAACGTATTAAGGTCTCAAGAAAATAGGTTCAAAATCCAGAAAGCAGTTACTGTTTTCTATTTGATGAACAGTCGTTATTTAAAAAAACGCTTTCAATTTTTTTCAGATGAACAAGGTCGGAGGCTGCTTACCATAGCCATACTATGGCTGTGTTTACACAGCCACAAGAACCCAAATCTGATTTTCGTTCTATATCTGATCTTTTTTGTCTACACTCAAGTTTTACATGTGACCCATATCAGATTTGCCCATTCACACCAGAGATCTGTATATAACGCTCATGTCTCCGTCATAACAATGGGAGTCGTTGTCCCAAAGGCAGGATGGCAGGCGACAACCTTAGGTCCAAAATAAGCCCATAGAAACGCTTTGGGCTTATTTTGGATAGATTTTTGGCAAGAGTGAAACCTCTCATTTTACCTCCTCTCTGCTCACACTGATGTAGCCTCTGAAGTAGCACACAGATGCAATTCTCATTTCCTGTCACTGTTCCTTTAAATATTAGGGTGGTTGTCATGGTCAAGGCAAATCATGGTAAAAAATTTAAAAAGTAACATTTCAGAGCAAAGAAATCTGATCTGAGCGTCCAGACAGAGGTCACATATGGAGGATCGGGTTTGTATCAGGATTCAGCTCCACATATGGAGATGGTATAAATCGGAAGTCAACAGATCTGATTCCATGTGGTCTTTTGCCGTTTACACGTTAGGGAAGAAGATCAGATAGGTATCAGATTTGCAAATAATTGGCAAAAGATCTGAATTGGGCTGCTTCTGTAAACGCAGCATAAAGGTGTCCAATTATGAACATCATGAATAAATCTCTAGACTACACATAGGGGCATTTGCTTGTTTAACCAAAAGACGACTATTTACACATTCATTTGTCAAGCAGTACTACAAGCAGTAAGCTAGTGATAGAGTGCGTCCAAAATGGCACCCTATTCCCTATATAGTGCACAACTTTGGACCAGGGCCCATAGGGGTCTGGTCGAAAGTAGTACACTATATAGGGAATAAGGTGCCTTTTTGGGACGGAGCCATACACACCTGTGAATTAGTGGGTTCCCGTAAGATATTCAGTCGAGATGAAGCCAATCGATATTGCGTAACCACAAAACATGAATTTACCTTAACCTGTTCCCCCACAGCTGGTTATTGAGCACACGATGAGTTTCATAAGAATTTCGAAAAGATAAAATGTCGACCTTCGAGTCAGCCATAGAGTATATAATTTGAATGATGTGTTCTGAATAGAGCTGTGTCACTGCACTCCGAACCAGACTAGAGCTCACCTGGAAAGAAGGGTCTAACAACTTCTGCACTCACACAGAGATAACTCCTACAAGTAAGAATACAAGTTAAAGTATACATTTAGGCTTCCTCGCAGAGGAATTGGCTGTTATGACCTGTTACCTCATTGCATGCTGAAATTGTTTATTCTTTTTCCTAAGGAAAAGGTATCGACAATATGTTAACATTCTATTCGAGATACTGTAGATTGTATAGACAAATACTGTACTTGCATGACAGGTCGAGGCCGACTGATTCACACGCACGGTTGGATGTTTTGACTTACTATTACATACTGGGCATATACGTTTTCAGATAAAAGAATATATCTATTAATTGTTTTTGGTTTGACGTGGTGTTTTTTTCTCCCAAGTTCAGGCATGTTTATGTTGGAAGATAAATTGTTTTGTGTATTTACAACCTCAATCAATTCATTATTCGCAACCAAATAACATCTTGAGATAATTTAAAAAGCAGTTAAATTTTTTTTATCCTAACACCTATTAAGGGCTAGATTCAATCCGTATCATGGAAGATCTGCATTATAGCACGATTGAAATTGAAAGGGCATTTCTTATTGAGCCAACATATGCAGTGTTTACCATGAATTTGCGAACGCAGAAACATTGCCTTTAAATTTCAATTGAGCTAGTGCGGATCTTCCTCTATAAGGATTGGCTTAAGTGTACAATTTAACACCCTTATACAAAGCACACATACAGTATAGTAGGAATATTCAAATAAAGCTGCAAAAAACAGTGTACCCCCATTTTGAAAGTTAATACTATTCATTCCTAGCTAGGAAAAGTTCCCTGAGGAAATATACTTAATATATTCTATAACTTCCAAACTATTTATGCCCAAGGGAGAAAAAACATAATCTCACGTCAATATTCAGAGTATACCATAATTTTGTTTGAGATGATTTCTCCTTGACTGACATAATAAAATATGCTGACAAATCCTACTGTGTATTTTACTCAACTTTCTCTAAACTAGGGCTGTCAAACTTAACTCCCAAGAGAGAGCGCATGTTCCCTTAATCCATGAGAAACAATATTTCATAATCCATCTGTTTGTCATAGTGGCAGGCTCATGCCTTTCTGTCAGAGCAGGCTGGTTGAGAAATAAATTCCATCCTCATTTCTCCCTACACCAGCCGCCACTGCTTTCTGAATGGCACGACAGCATGAGTGACACACACCAGGGAGGGGCTGTCACCGAAGAATGCCACTAAATTTCCAGTAATTAACAGTTTACAAAGTTTCAGTCGTTCTAGTGGCTACATTACCACAAATAAATGAGGAGCTTAGGAATTACCCAGAGTTACCCGCTCTCGTCAGGTTGGCCAGCTCTCATCAGGTCACAGTAAGTGACATTCAGCTTAAGATCACTGTGGAGCTCAGTTTGGCCATTCACACATGCAAACACACCCGACCTGGGCTCATATACATGCTTATTTAACCCTTTGTGTGTTAAATACTTATTTTCTCTGTATTTGAGTATTTTCTAATCATTTTGCCGAATCAACTACTTCTACTCAAAGTCTAAACTACTTTGCTTTATTATTATGAACTCAGTCGGTGTCTCAACTGTACAATAGTATAATACACAACGTGACATTTCTAAATCCTCTTGTGTAGGTCAGTCACTGACAGTCACTCAATGTCATCTTTTTTTCTTTTCAGATTGCTAGGGGTCTATAAATTGGGTCTATTCAATTTGTAAAGCTGAAGCGCTACAGATTTCGCAATAGAAATGTAAAGCATGTGCCCAACAGTCCTGACCACCAGGGGGCCCCCCATTGATTTTGTAATTCGCCCAGATATCATATGAACATATGTTGTAGAATTGCAGGAAATTAGCTTTGAAACTGTAACATTTGCACAATACTTTGTTTAACCTTGTGCATCTTTATTTAACCTCCCGGATTGAACTTTGTTACTTATTATCAAGGACAGATCAGCAGCATCCATGTTTCTCTTATGTATTTTGAATCAGAAATGACTTCACATGGATTCAATTTTCTCGGTGCACTCTATAAACAACTTGATCCCTCGAGGCTGCCGCCTGCCTACCTACGTACCTTCGTTTCCCCGCGCAGCGTCTGCCATTGTGTGTCAGTGCGGCACGAGAACCTTCCGCCTAAATGACCCGTCACTTTTTTCACCTGCCGAGTCACTTGGCTGCCTTCCGCTCATACTGTACGCTTGTCGCTGTCACCCCGACCTGCTTTTGGGATCTAATGTCTTTACCGCAGATCGTGTTCCCCCCCAGGTGGGCACTGCCCCCCCTGGCATCTGCCACTTTGCCCCTATTAGTTTTGGTAGGTGGTGATGGTGAGGGCTGTGGCAGGTGGTACTGGGTTGTGTGCCCATAACTCTCAACACAACAGCCCTGGGAGGGTGAAAAGGTTCAGCTGAAGGATGGCTTATAGTCTGGCTGTAAGGTGCCGTCTTGTTATTAGATACCTGTACCTGCTCGACTTCCACTACCTTTAAATTGCCCGATCAATACTAATGGCTTGTTAATGAAAGTGCTTTTTTATGGGCCCCTTGGCATGCAGAGGAAGCAATCAGGGACAGCATCTCTTGAAAGGTCGGCCAGGTGGCTCAACCTAAAACCAGGGTTATGTTCACTAGGCACGAAATGGAAGAAAGCAGAACGGAACCGGGAGGTACCATCTGAGCTGTAAGAAAGGCTGGTTCTCATTTTCCTTTGCAAAACGTTTCGCTACGATGCACCCTATGAACACGAACCAGTGAATAAGGTTCTCTTATATTACTTATATTGAACAAAAATATCAAACGCAACACGCAAGAATTTCAAAGATTTTACTGAGTTATAGTTCATAGATAGAAATCAGTCAATATCAATAAATCCATTAGGCCCTAATTTACAGATTTCAGATGACTGGGCAATGGGTGGGCCTGGCTCCCAAGTGGATGGGCCTGTTGGAGTCAGTTTATGGTAGAGAAATTAACATTAAATAATCTGGCAACAGCTCTGGTGGACATACCTGTAGTCAGCATGCCAATTGCAGGCTCCCTCAAAATTTGAGACATCTGTGGCATTGTGTTGTGTGACATTAACTGCACATTTTGGAGTGGCCTTTTATCGTCCCCAGTACAAGGTGCACCTGGGTAATGATCATGCTGTTTAATCAGCTTCTTGATATGCCACACCTGTCAGATAGATGAATTATCTTGGCAAAGGAGAACTGCTTGCTAACAGGGATGCAAACAAATTTGTGCACAACATTTGAGAGGAATACGCTTTTTGTGCGTATGGAACATTTCTGGGATCTTTTATTTCCAGGTCATGAAACATGGGACCAACACTTTACATGTTGCATTTATATTTTTGTTCAGTATAGACTAAAAAGTAACATGTTTGAGATTGCAATATTGTAGCAACATTAGGAACGTCCTTACAGTGTCATGTTGTCAGGAGCAGTACATGGTCACTGATAGGCCAATAACTGTGGCAGACAGACAGACACGTATCTGGCAGCGGGAAAAGACAAGGTTGTCCTGGAGAATACCCTCGGTGCAAAAAAACTGGGGGGATAGCTAAAAAAAAAAGTGAACAGTGAAGGGAGGGAGAAAAAGGACGAGTGATTCGGATAAAGCCCAACTGGCTCATATGTAATAAATTGGTGAAGTCCCTGAGAGAGTATCTAATTCAGTTTGTCAGGCCCTCAAAATATCTAGTTACCGTCACAAATAAAGCCAGTGAGTTTTTAGGCCCCAAATATCAAGATACCGTAACAATTAAAGCCAGGGAGTCTTTCCTTACCAACAGACAAGGAAATACCTCAAGTCAGGTCAAGTGGAAAAACTCCCTTACCTGGTAGAAATGCAGAGGCTCAAAAGGGATGTGTGTCTATTGAGCCTGGTGAGAGGTGAGATTTGGATGTTCCTTCTTGTTCGTTATCGTGTAGCTCCCCCCTCTGGAGTGGGAAAACGTAGACGTTGAGTGTGCATCCAAGGCAGCAATCGTCGCATCGGACTATGTAGTGTTTGCTGTCAGCAGAGCACACATCCTATCCATTTCACTGAATGTTTCACCTTTTTCCTCTGAACTCAGTTATGTTTTGTAGTATTATGATTGAGCCGAGCCGTGTGCAAATGTGTATGGCACATTGAAGTTGAATATGGGGGTAATTCTCCTTTAAAACAACTTAATTCTGCAGCTGTGCAATCAATATGTGCAGGGTCATGTAAGTGTCAGGCACGCAACGGAAAACAAAAGTGTTTCACTATACGAGTGACACGTTCCTCCTCGTTTCAATTGTTTTTGTTTTTCATTTGGGTGTGGTGTTTAAATAACATGACCCATACTTTCTGTGACCATTCATTACTGGATAGTATATCAACATATTGGGGCATTGTGAGATTTTTTTTTAGAGAAAGGGCATTGGCAAAATTAGAGCCTGTGTCCTTCTGGTCCATAAACCAGTGCTTGGACCACTGCGCCAGCAGGTGTCAGGGCGCCATTCCTGTTTTTAATATGAAGCTGTTGAGTTAGTGATTTAGAGTAGAAAACAATTGTGATTAGTTAATACTGTGGAAAAACAAAAGCTGCATTGGAATTCAAAATGTCAACCGTGTGTGTCACAAACCGCATCCAACGCCCACCATCTACGCTGATGCAAAAAATATAAACCAAACATGCAACAATTTAAAAGATTTTACTACAGTTCATGTAAAGAAATCAGTCAATTGAAATAAATTCATTAGGCCCGAAATGATGGATTTCACATAACTGGGCATATAGATATGCATCTGATGATAACAAATACCTTAATAATCAAATTAAAAAAAGATAGGGGCGTGGATCAGAAAACGAGTCACTACCTGGTGTGACCACTGTTGTCCCACTCCTCTTCAATGGGTATGCTAGATATTGGTCAACACTGGAACACGCTGTTGTACAAGTCTCTCTAGAGCATCCCAAACATGCTCAATGGGTGACATGTCTGGTGAGTATGCAGGCCATGGAAGAGCTGCAACATTTTTAGATTCCAGGAAGTGTGTACAGATCCTTGCGACAATGGGGCTGTGCATTATCATGCTGAAAAATTAGGTGATGGCGGCGGATGACTGGCACGACAATTGGCCTCAGGATCTTGTCACGGTATCTCTCTGTGCATTCAAATTGCCATCGATAAAATGCAGTTGTGTTTGTTGTCTGTAATTTATGCCTGCCCATACCATAACCCCACCACCAACATGGGGCACACTGTTCACAATGACGACATCAGGAAACTGTTCGCCCACATGACGTCATACACGTGGGTCTGCCATCTGCCATCATTACGGTTGAAACAGGGATTCATCCGTGAAGAGCACAGCGTGCAGCGAATTAATGGTGAGCATTTGCCCACTGAATTCGGTTACCACGCCAAACTGCAGTCATGTCAAGACCCTGGTGAGGACGATAAGCACCACAGTATGTGCAGAAATCCTTCGGTTGTGCAAACCCAAAGTTTCATCAGCTGTCCGGGTGGCTTGTCTCAGACGATCCCGCAGGTGAAGAAGCCGGATGTGGAGGTCCTGGGCTGGCGTGGTTACACATGGTCTGCGGTTACGAGGCCGGTTGGACGTACTGCCTAATTCTCTAAAACGACTTTGGAAGCAGCTTATGGTAGAGAAATTAACATTAAATTCTCTGGCAACAGCTCTGGGGGACATTCCTGAACATAGGTAATAGACCCATTTCCCGGCCGGCAGCTTATGCAAGTTAACAAACATGTAGTCCGATGGTTATCGTCTACAACGTCACAGATGTCTTCCGAGGATGAATTACCTAGCAAGATACCAAGCCAGCAAGGTAAAATATCACAAATAGAGCTTGATAAAGCCAGAAGAATAATACTCTCCTTGAACATAGTTATAGCCACCAGTCTTGTGTTTTCATAGTCATAACTATTAAGTTTGTCAAGGTCCCGACATCTGCGTGTAAATATTATGCTAGAGGGCTTTTTTTTTACACGAGAATGCGTGTGCATCACTCAAAGCTGACATTTGTTTGTAAACCAAAAATGTCTCTATTCAAAGAGAATAAAATAAGAACCAAAATCACAAGTGAAATGGTGAAGGTCGGGAATTACAATTACTCAATCTTCAAGCAAACTTGTTCTCGTATATATTTTTTTCAGTTGACCATGCCTAAATTGTTGTCTGCTCCAACCTTGTTTTGAAAGTCTTCCTTCCCACAAGCTTAATACTGAAAAGGCTTCTCCTTTGAGTGAGTAAATGTATGTCCTTGTAGCTGTTTATTCGTGATAAAGTGTTCTTGGCACAAAGTGCACGCAAATGGCTGCTCTTCTGTATGAAGGAGTTGATGGGATTTCAAACTACCCTTCAAAGTAAAGTGTTTGCTACAATCCGTGCAAGGATTCTGCTCTCCAGCGTGTACTCGCTAATGTCTTTTCAGAGTGGGGCATTTTTTCTTATGCTTCTTCAAATTAAATTTCAGCTTAAAAAAATGTCCACAGTCGCGGCACTGGTAAGGGAGTTGATCATGTTGGGACTTGAGGTGCTTTCTCATTAAATATGGACTGTTGAAAGTCTTGTTACACAAACAGCATTTTCTGGCTTTGGAGGAAGGCGTAAAATGGCACTTTGCCTTGTGTTCCCTCAAATTGAACTTCCTCTTGAAATGTTCTCCACAGTCGAGGCACTGGTAAGGGAGCTGGTCATGTTTGGAATTCAGGTGCTTTCTCATTAAATATGCACTATGGAAGATTTCATGACACACGTGGCACGTCCTGGCTTTGGAGGACTGTCTTGGGGTAGGACGAACATTAGAAGTGTCTGGGCTCTGGGCTGAAGTGCCATGGGCCTGGGATGTCTTATACTCAAAAGATGTTGTAGACATGTTATCCTCTTCCGGTTGAGCTGCCTCCTCACGCCCAATCTGCTGATGTTTTTGTAAATCCTTCTGATTCTCTAGAAAACTTGCTCTAGTATGTTTTTCCAGGTAACAACGCCTAAATTGTTGATGTCTGCTCCAACCTTGTTTCGTTTTGAAGGTTTTCCCACAAGCTGAACACTGAAAAGGCTTTTCCCTTGTGTGAGTAAACATATGTCTTTTTAGGTGTTTATTTGTGATAAAGCGTTGTGGGCACAAAGTGCACGCAAATGGCCGCTCTCCTGTATGAAGGCGTTGATGGATTTTCAGACTACCCTTGCAAGTAAAACATTTGCCACAATCCGTGCAAGGAAAAGGCTGCTCTCCTGTATGTACTTGCAAATGTCTTTTCAATCGGCACAGAGATGGGAAGTCTTTACCACATGTATCACATAGATAGGTTGAAGGCTGGGGGATATTTGTCTCATGTTCCCTTGGTGCCAGCGAGCTGCTGCCATCTGCTGGATCAACATCCCTTTGGTGCTGGTTTGGGTTGACTCCCTCACTTGACACCCTCGAGTCTTGCTGTTGTCTCTGAACGTGCTGCAGCGTTGATTGAGAAGTATTTTTAACACACAAAGGACACTTTCTGGAGCCCAAATGAATGTCAGAATGTTTCTGTAGTTCAGATTTGCTTTGGAATGTCTCCCCGCAAACAAGGCACACGTACGTACGTACATCATGTTGGAATTTCATATGTTTTCTCAGATTCTCTCCATTTTCAAACGTTTCATTACACAAAATACATGTTTCATAATGGTTGGCTATTGTGGAGGATTGCCCTTGAATTGTGAGAGCATTGGAGGTTGTTGGGTTCTGGGGTGTTGTGCTGAAGGACTGTGGTATCTCAATCCCATTTTCCACTATTAGAGTTGTGTTGGTCTCTGGGTGACCCCCCCTAGGAGCCTGCTGTTGGTTCACCTGGTTACACCTCTTAAGCTGAGAGAGCTTAAAAGTCTTACCACACTCACAACAAGTGAGGAGCCTTTTTGCCGCTGAGCAAACTTTTTCATGTTTCAGCAAGTGAGAATTTTTGTAGAAATGGTCTCCACAGCCGAGACACTGGTAAGGGAGCAAATCATGTTTGGATTTGAGGTGCTTTCTCATTAAATGTACACTAACAAAAGTCTTGTGACACGCACGACATGTTCTGGCCTTGGACAACTGTATTGGAGTGGGTTTATGGCACTCTTTCTGATGTTCTTTCAAATTAAACTTCTTCCTGAAGTTTTCTCCACAGTGGAGGCATTGGTAAGGGAGCTGAGCATGTTTGGAATTCAGGTGCTTTTTCATGAAATGTATAGTGTCAAAAGTTTTGTGACACAAACGGCACGTTCTGGCTCTGGAAGACTCCTTTCGAGTGGGAAGGACATTGGAAGTGTCGTCGGGCTGGGATGTCTCTTTCCCATCCTCAAAAGATGGCATCGAGGTGTTGTCCTCTTCAAATTGAGCTGGCTCTTCAAACACATTCTGCAGATGTTTCTGTAAGTCTTCCTGACGTTCAAAGCTTTGCAAACACTTGGTGCACTGGTAAGTGTGAGATCTCACGTGTTTTGTCAAATTGCTTGCGTCAATGAAAGTTTTGTCACACAGAGAGCAAGAGAGGAGACTCTTCGCCACCAAGCACTCTTTTTTATGCTCCTTCAAATGAAAGTTCCTTTGGAAATTTCCTCCACAGCCCGGGCACTGGTAAGGGAGTTGATCATGTTTGGATTTGAGGTGCTTTCTCATTAAATATGGACTGTCAAAAGTCTTGTTACACAAACTGCAATTTCTGGCTTTGGAAGACTGATCTGGAGTGGGACAAATGTTGGAAGTTGTTGTGCTCGCCGCCAAGCACAATTTCTTATGTTCCTTTAAATTAAACTTCCTCTTGAAATGTTCTCCACAGTCGCAGCACTGGTAAGGGAGCTGATCGTGTTTGGAATTCAGGTGCTTTCTCATTAAATATGCACTTTGGAAAGTTTCCTGACACACATGGCAAGTTCTGGCTTTGGAAAACTCTTTAAGATTGGGACGAACATTAGAAGTTGTTGGGCTCAGGGGCAAAGTGCCATTGGGCTGGGATGCCTCGATCCCATCCTCAAAAGATGTTGCAGACATGTTATCCTCTTCAAAAGATGCCGTAGACATGTTGTCCTCTTCTGGTTGAGTTGCCACCTCACATCCAATCTGTTGATGTTTGTGTAAGTCCTCCTGATGTTCAAAGCTTTGCAAACACTGGGTACACTGGTAAGGACTCTGCTCAGTATGAGATCTCATGTGTGCCGTCAAATCCTTTGCTCCAATGAAGGTCTTCCTACATAAGGAGCACATTTTGACCCGCTTGCTTCTAGTAGACTGCCCAATTACATGGGATAGGTCAGGGGCCAAAGAATACTGAGGCATACTGTCAAAAGGTTCTCTGTTCTGTCCACTGCACTCCTCTGAGTGAAAGTCCTTGATGTGGTGCAGTGTCTCTTCCTCTAGGCCTCTACCTAGAGTTGAAAATAAAAAATGGGGATCTCAAAACATGGCAAAATCTGTAAGTAAGGGTCAAACGGTTATAGATACACTGTCTGGCTAAGACATGCAAATTGCTTTAACTTTAGCAGCCATAGGTTTTATGCTATTAACAAAATTGCCAAATGTGTGACTTTTTGAACGTGCATTCCAAGGCAAGTGATTGAAGGGGAAGTACTTTAAAACTTAATGTCAGATGGTTTCTCCCCCTGATAGTCGTCTATGGGCCGGGATAAACTGTAAAACAGCCACCACAATCTCCAGCTAACTTTAGCCACCCTAGCTAAAAATCAATGGGGAGGGGTATCTGGTGCCTGATATACATGAGTTGGCCATTCTTTTCAACAGGCACCACATACCCCTACCACTCCCATTCATTGTTAGCAAGCGGTGACTGAAATTAGCTGAATTTTGTAGAAAACTGAACCATGGATTACAGTTTCTCCTGGCCTATAGTATACTTTCAGGGTGAGAAACCATCCGACATCACGTTGTAAAATACTGAGCTTACCATTAACTGATTATAAACGTTGAGCCAACTATCACTTTAAGACGCAGATTCTGTATAAAATTGAGAGCCTGAATCATAGCTAGGATGATGATTTTCCTACCAGCTTTCCTTTTCTTGGGAGCATCATCGTCTGAGGTTACACTGTCTTGTCTGAAAAATACCAAATTGAAGTAGCGTTATGATTGTAATGGAAGATTACCAGTAGCAATAATTGTTTCCAGTATAATAAATTCTTACTTAGTCTCTGGTGGTGGCTGTCCATTGGCATTCCTCTTACTTTCTGGTGATATGACCCATCCTGCTCTCTGTCCTTGGGATCGCCCTTTTTTAATTTGAAGCCTCTTTCTCCTCAATGTTGGACTCAATGTTGGAGAGGACACAGGTAACGGCATATCAGTCATGTCAAGTCGGTGCAGTAGCACCGTGGGCTGACGGAGCAGACAGGAAGTTGACAAACTAGAACTGTCCTGCACTTTCTGTTGGATGCTGTTAGGTTTTTGTATTGTTAGCCCACTGTCAGTTTGAGGTTGGTGAAAAGCTTCATCTAGTTCTCTCTCTCTTGCTGACTCTTTGTCAACTGTCTCGTGTTTAAGGTCTCCCTCAGTAGTTTCCTTGTGTATACACACCTCATCCGAACCTTGAATTTGTAAAGACAAAATCTCAACATTCAAATGTCTGTCTGAATGCACCCCTTCTACGCTCTTCACGTAATCTGACTCCAACAAAGGAAGCATTTCTGAATCGTTGTCAGATGAGGCTGGGCTTTGAATGTTTATATGTTCATATGTCAAAGGTTCCTCCATGGGTTCTGATTTGATCTCTGGGTCAGTTTGATCTGGAAAGATCACAACTGTCTTTAGTGGAGAGAGCGACAGCGATGAGAGGATGTAGTCGACCGAAGATGGAGCTGAGACAGGAAGACAAGGAAAGTCCATGTCAAACAAACCCTGGTTCATCTTTTTTAGTTTTAGGGACACAAACCAATGTCTTTTTATGGCATTGATAATAAACAACCAGCAGTTATATGATACTAGAGGTTGACAGATTAATCGGAATGGCCGATTTAATTAGGGCCGATTTCAAGTTTTCATAACAATCGGAAATCGGTATTTTTGGACACCGAGTTGGCCGTTGAATTTTTTTTTTTTTCCACATCTTTATTTCATCTTTATTTAACTAGGAAAATCAGCTAAGAAAACATTCTTATTTTCAATGACGGACTAGGAATGGTGGGTTAACTGCCTCGTTCAAGGGCAAAACGACAGAATTTCACCTTGTCAGCTCGGGGGATTCAATCTTGCAACCTTACAGTTAACTCGCCCAACGCTCTAACCACCTGCCTCTCATTGCACTCCATGAGGACACCGCCTGTTAAGCGAATGCAGTAAGCCAAGGTAAGTTGCTAGCATTAAACTTATCTTATAAAAAACAATCAATCAATCATAATCACATGGTTGATGATATTACTAGTTTATCTAGCGTGTCCTGCGTTGCATATAATCGATGCGGTGCGTATCCTTGCTACAAGGTGTACCTAACCATGAACATCAATGCCTTTCTTAAAATCAATACACAAAAGTATATATTTTTAAACCTGCATATTTAGCTGAAAGAAATCCAGGTTAGCAGGCAATATTAAACAGGTGAAATTGTGTCACTTCTCTTGCGTTCATTGCACGGAGTCAGTGTATATGCAACAGTTTGTGCTGCCTAATTTGACAGAATTTTACATAATTATGACATAACATTGAAGGTTGTGCAATGTAACAGGAATATTTAGACTAATGATGCCACCCATTAGATAAAATACGGAACGGTTCCGTATTTCACTGAAAGAATAAAGGTCTTGTTTTCGAGATGATAGTTTCCGGATTCGACCATATTAATGACCTAAGGCTCGTATTTCTGTGTGTTATGTTATAATTAAGTCTATGATTTGATAGAGCAGTCTGATTGAGCGGTGGAAGGCAGCAGCAGGCTCGTAAGCATTCATTCAAACAGCACTTTAGTGCGTTTTGCCAGCAGCTCTTCGTTGTGCGTCAAGCATTTGCGCTGTTTATGACTTCAAGCCTATCAAGTCCCGAGA
This sequence comes from Oncorhynchus kisutch, assembly GCF_002021735.2. Taxonomy (NCBI): domain Eukaryota; kingdom Metazoa; phylum Chordata; class Actinopteri; order Salmoniformes; family Salmonidae; genus Oncorhynchus; species Oncorhynchus kisutch. The sequence goes on from NC_034193.2 coordinate 25,250,944, forward strand.
TGAGGCTGGTGTAACCAATGTGAAATGGCTATTTAGTTAGTGGGGTGCGCGCTAATAGTGTTTCAAACGTCACTCGCTCTGAGACTTGGAGTGGTTGTTCCCCTTGCTCTGCATGGGTAACGCTGCTTCGAGGGTGGCTGTTGTCGTTGTGTTCCTGGTTCGAGCCCAGGGAGGAGCGAGGAGAGGGACGGAAGCTATACTGTTACACTGGCAATACTAAAGTGCCTATAAGAACATCCAATAGTCAAAGGTTAATGAAATACAAATGCTAGAGAGAGAAATAGTCCTATAATTCCCATAATAACTACAACCTAAAACTTCTTACCTGGGAATATTGAAGACACATGTTAAAAGGAACCACCAGCTTTCATATGTTCTGCGCAAGGAACTTAAACGTTAGCTTACATGGCACATATCGCACTTTTACTTTCTTCTCCAACACTTTGTTTTTGCATTATTTAAACCAAATTGAACATGTTTCATTATTTATTTGAGACTAAATTGATTTTATTTATGTATTATATTAAGTTAAAATAAGTGTTCATTGTTCATTCAGTATTGTTGTAATTGTCATTATTACATATATATAAAAATTGGCCGATTAATTGGTATCGGCTTTTTTTTCGTCCTCCAATAATCGGTATCGGTATCAGCGTTGAAAAATCATAATTGGTTGACCTCTATATGATATAGTAGTGAACGATAGTTACCGGAGTTGTAACTCCAATTCTATGAGTGGGGTGGAGCCCCATGAGGGAGCTCTGCTCCTAGTGGTTTGAATAGCCTGAGAGAAAATTATGCACAAACCTGCAGCCAATGGGAGCACAGGTGTCCCTATATAAGGGGACGCTTCCCCTCAATCAGCCTCCCAAAAAATGATCTTCTCCAAGACTGGGGGTTGGCAGGGCCTTAAGTCCTATGGGGCTCTGCTCCACTCATAGAACTGGAGATACCACTCCGGTAACTATCGTTCTATATCGTAGAGGGGAGCCCCATAGGGGAGCTCTGCTCCTAGTGGTTTAAGGTGGAGCGCAACGCTCCGAAATGTACTTTCCGCCGAGCATAACACTTCCAACTTAATGAAAAGGTCGGGCCCACCAATGGCTGCGACCACACTGTGTCACAATATACTGTGTCCTCAGTACAATCCGCCCCACTCAGTCCAGAGACATAGTCAATGGCTAGTGGGCAGATAAACAGAATATGAGCCTTACTAATCTGAACCAGGAGCTGGATGTTACTTCAATATCCTGTCAATATTCAATGATTAGTATTACAGTCCTATTAGACCAGTTACAGGAACTATTTCCCTCATCCTTCCGCCCAAACATAGTCATAGACCTATGGGCAGGTTAGAATACATGACCTCTACTGTATTGATCTCTCAGTCAGGAGTCATGTCACATAGTCACCCTAACAGGTAAAAGCGGACCTGAAGGAAACCAGTCCATCGGTCCTGCAGTTTTTCCACTTAGTTCCTCCAATCCGCTTTGCTGAGTACAGACTGATCCATGGTTAGAAGACATATCATACTGATTTCTCAGACGACATGACGACATGAGACCCAAGAGTGTCATGACCGAATGCGCCATCACTGTGTGATTCGGATGAAACCTTCGTAGGGCTAGCAACAGGGCAGCCCGACAAGGATCCGAAGTTCGAGCCTTCATAGTCACATAGTCTAGCTGCAATCCCAGGTAGACAATCCGATGACTGGGCCAAGGTGCACTCGTTCCCCAATTCACAGCAAACCCCCACACGCGTGCGATGAATCACAGTCTGTGTCGTGTGTGCGATCGCCAGCTCTGCTGATGAGGCGAGACCAGTAGGTCGTCTAGGTAGGCCACGTCCCTTATCCGCTGACGACGCGACGGTTCGATTGCCGCCTCCACGCATTTGGAAAAGGTGCGAGGTGCCAGGGTGAACCCGAATGGCATTCTCACATACTCGTACCCCTTGGGAGGCGAAACACAGAAACTTCCTGTGACGTGGATGTACCGGCACATGGAAGTACATGTCCTTTAGGTCTACGTTTATACAAAAGTCTGTTGTGGACACATTCCAGCAGATGCTTTGTCGTAAGCATTCGAAAGGGCCCTTTGTGGCTACACTCTCGTTGAGAATGTGTAGATCCAGTATTGGCCTCATTCCCCCCCCCCGTCTATTTTGGCACTAGGAAGTAGGGCGAATATAGCCCGTTGTTCCTTTGCTTGCGGGGATCTGCTGTGACCGCTCCTCCTTCGCCAAAAATTCCATAATCTCTGCAGTGAGAGCGGCGACTTTCTCTGGTGATTTCCTCACTGTTTCCACCACGCCCAAAAACGGGGGAGGAGTCACCCTTCACCAACGTCCCAGGCTGCTCTTTAACACCTCAGCCACATTACTCTTTGGTTGTCATGGAAAAGAGGTTCTCTTGTGACAAAAGTCAATTGGAACAGTCTTTATTATACAAACAACACGTTGGCTACTCCATCCCTATACAGTGGTGGGGAGGGGGGGATAGTGGGCACAATCGAACAGGGCGATGTGCTCTCCTCTATCCCTCGTCTCATCATGGCCGACCAGAAAAGGGGCCCACTCTCGTAGCGCTGTTGTCGTCTGTCGCCGGGCTAAGCTGTCTGGCACTAGACCCAGGTCTACATGTGACGGTAGAACTGGGTGGGTCTCTGGGTAGCAATCTTGCTCGTCCTGCACCTTTAGTAAAGCCAAATCCAGCCATTTCCCAGGAAACCAACAGGAAAAAAATTATCTGAGACGCTTCAATAAAAAGTTTGATTTACTGACGGTGCACACGTATTGCTATTTTCATCTACATCTCTACCTTGTCAGCCATTCCTTGGATCCATCTTGAGAACACAATGTAAACCAGTCCAAAAGCCTGTCCTCTCCTAATCCAGCTTCCCAACACGCTCCTTCTTTGGCGGTGACTCCGAAGAGGCCGTCGTTAGAGATGGGGGAGTTCAACAGCATGGCTTTGTCGGCCTCCTTCATGGCTGTCAGAGAAAGCCAGTGGTGTCGTTCCGCGACCACCATAGTGGCCATGGACCTCCCCGCACACACAGCCGACACTTGGGTGACGCTTCTTCTGTCTCTTCCTCTGACAGCCCAGTCTTACCCGTAGTGAGACGGGACAGAGAGGCTGCCAGGAGGGCTTCTCAACCAGCTGCGTTGTGAGTCGGTCCTTTGATGTGGGTAGAGAAACCTTCTTGGACGAGGGTCAGGAGCTCGAACTCGGGACGAGATACGCAGCCATGGCGCTCTCGAGCCTGGGGATCCCCTGGGAAATTCCCACTCGTCTGCTGTCCACTCTGGTGAATGGGATATAAGCTTTGGCCGGCGCGAGTGCCGTCAAAGGTGACTCTCATGAGCCCTCCACGTACTTTCTGAGCGAGGACATGGCAGGAGCCAATGGCTCCGCCACCCTTCTTGGCCGAGAATAGGGGCCGCCCTCCATCATATCCACCTCCGGGTTGGGGGGAATGGGGGGGCAGCTGGAGCTCTAGCCGGCTCGCAGCCCTCTCAATGAGCCCTGGAAACTAAGAGCGCAGAGAGGCCATGACGTGAGGGGGCTGCTGAGTAGTCAGAGTCCACCTTGTCCTCGCACAAGGATGAGAAAAATCTTGCAGTCTCCTGAGAGAGTTTTTTACCCAAATTCGGTCAGTGGAATGGAATGGAGTGTTCCGGAGAAACATCCATGCACCTACCAACATCCTCGTCATCTCCAGAAGCGGTGCAATCATATGATGCCTCAGAAACTGAGGCTGACATTGCGTCCTCTAGAGGAAAATCCTCCCTAAAAAATGCCCACTGCTGCTTCCTCTCCTTTAAAGAAAGGAGGGCGCAGCTAGGGCATTGTGGGAGATTTGTGAGGCTGCTCCTAGCGTGCTGTGACTCTAAGCACACGAAACACAGGTCGTGTGAGTCCACAGAGGAGCAGTGACACTGAGCTCTTAAAAGAGCTTTTGGGTTGGGTGCTCATTTAGATGGACAACGTTGAGACTTCGAAATCGACGGCGGGTTCGTCCTGAGACTTATCTTCTCGGCTTCTTCAGTCCGGTTCAAGTCGCTGAAGATAATGGGAGGCTGATTGAGGGGAAGCGTCCCTTTTATATAGGGACACCTGTGCTCCCATTGGTTGCAGGTGTGTGCATAATCTTCTCTCAGGCTATTCGCTGCCTAGGCAGCGGGGTAAACCACTAGGAGCAGAACTCCCCTATGGGGTGGAGCTCCACGATATAGAACAGTGAGTTCAGGTTTGCTTATTTTTATGTCATACATTAAAGCTCAGAGTAACGTAGCTCTTACCGTTGGTGTCCACATATTCATATGTGTTGTTTTGGTACTGGAGTAGGGTCTTCAAAGGCTTGGGGTGACACACAAACTGCACACAGTCCTCCAAGATAGAAGGGTCAGGTACAAACCAAGATGCAGTCTAATGGAAAGAGGAATGGCAATGATCCCCATTTCTATAATATCATCTGAATTCATATTTTATATGAAACCAGTTAATAGAAACGTCTCTCTATGGATGTTGCATTCTACCATAATTGGATCCAATGAATAGACATTTGGCATTGATATAATTTCAACATTTGGTTTAACCCATAGAGTTGGATAGAGGGCACATCTTTGCAGTGGCGGCATTGAGGGCTATCTGTATTGACAGTCTGTAAACAAACTGAAAGTATGTTTTCTGAATAGGTATAAAAGCCTACTTACCCAAAGTGGAACACTGTCACCTTTGGTCCAACCACTACCAACCGATTTGTATAGGATCCCTTTGTACAGTGATTGTTGTATGAAAGTAGACTGATGATGGCAATAACATCTTAGCATGGTACCTGTTGAAAGGTTGGTGTTGGAAGTAACTTCTCCAGCCTTGACAGGAACTCCCACACCAGACTCTGCAGTGCGGAGTCATACTTGAGGCCGAATTCCTCTGAATAAACATTCTAGAAAACCAACAAGAACATTATGTCCATGCTTTTGAATTAAAACAATGATCTACAATGCATGTGAAATGTGAATTTTTCTTTAGAAGGTTACCAAAATGTGAAAGGTATGAATATACCTTTCACATTTTGGTAACCTTCTAAAGAAAAATGTCACGAATAATTGACCAGCTACACAGTCAGTGACAACACTGACCTGGAAGAAGTGTTCCCTCTCAATTGGGTCTTCTAGCAGGCTTTGAATCAGCTTCAGGAAGTTGGATTCTGATGCCTCCACCTCTGGATCAGGAATCTACAGCAAGCATTGAACAGTCAGTCAATTTAACTAGCCAACGTTAAACAACAGCAAAGTTATCAGTCTTGATATTTCACTGAGTAGCAGCACTCACCTCCTTTTCCCTATGAGTGATGACACAGGATCTAAGCCTGTTCAGGTGTGGCTGGATGGTGTCGGGGTCAGCTAGGTGATCTGTGCGACACAACTCCAGAACCAGCTGATGGATTAAAAAAATACAATAAATTATTATGTACACCAACCTGCAAGTAAGAGACTATGGGATGTGTTCATTTGTTAAACAAATCAACATATATTTTATATCTTAGATTCTTCAAAGTAGCCACCCTTTGCCTTGAAGACAGCCTTGCACACTTTTAGCATTCTCTCAACCATTTTCACCTGGAATACTTTTCCAACAGTCTTGAAGGAGATCCTACATATGCTGGGCACTTGCTGGCTGCTTTTCCTTCATTCTGCGGTCCAACTCATCCCAAACCATATCAATTGGGTTGAGGTCAGGTGATTGTGGAAGCCAGGTCATCTGATGCAGCTCTCCATCACTCTCCTTTGTCAAATAGGCCTTACACAGCCTAGAGGTGTGTTTTGGGTCATTGTCGTGTTGAAAAACAAATTATAATCCCACTAAGCCCAAAACCAGATGGGATGACGTATCGCTGCAGAATGTGTCCTGAATTCAAAATAAGTGTGCCTTGAATTCTAAATAAATCACAGACAGTGTCACCAGCAAACCTCCCCCACACCATCACACCTCCTCCTCCATGCTTCACGGTGGGAACCACACATGCGGAGATCATCTGTTCACCTACTCTGCGTCTCACATCGACAAGGAGGTTGGAATCAAAAATCTCACATTTGAACTCATCAGACCAAAGGACAGATTTCCACCAGTCTAATGTCAATTTCTCATGTTTCTCGGCCCAAGCAAGTCTCTTCTTCTCATTGGTGTCCTTTAGTAGTGGTTTCTTTGCAGCAATTCGACCATGAAGGCCTGATTCATGCAGTCTCCCCTAAACAGATGATGTTGAGATGTGTCTGTTTACTTGAACTCTTTGAAGTATTTATTTGGGCTGCAATCTGAGGTGCAGTCAACTCTAATGAATCTGTCCTCTGCAGCAGAGGTAACTCTGGGTCTTCCTTTCCTGTGGCGGTTCTCATGAGAGCCAGTTTCATAATAGCACTTGATGGTTTTTGCAACTGCACTTGAAGAACCATTCAAAGTTCTTGACATTTTCCGGATTGACTGACATGTCTAAAAGTAATGAGGGACTGTCATTTCTTTTTGCTTATTTGAGCTGTTCTTGCCATAATGTGGACTTGGTCTTTTACCAAATAGAGCTATCTTCTGTATACCATCCTTACCTTGTCACAACACAAATGATTGGCTCAAATGCATTAAGGAGAAAATAAATTCCACAAATGAACTTTTAACAAGGCACACCTGTTAATTTAAATGAATTCCAGGTGACTGCCTCATGAAGCTGGTTGAGAGAATGCCAAGAGTGTGCAAAGCTGAATCTCAAATATAAAATAAACACTTTATTTGTTACTACAATATTCCATATGTTATTTCACCCCGTCTTCACTATTATTCTACAATGTAGAAAATAGTACAAATAAAGAAACACCCTGGAGTGAGTAGGTGTGTCCAAACATTTGACTGGTACTGTATATATGTATAACTTTAAGAGCTAGATTGCCTGTCATTGCAATTTGTTTATTTTCTTTTGAACTTGTTAGCATATTTAGCTAGCAGCCTCCCAGGAAATTCGCTATTACTTGTGCTCATTCTGTTAGCATTCTGGTAATAGACGCCCAATGTTTTTTTTGCGTTTTTGGAGCCCCCTTGTGTACTAAGCCAGTAATACTGTAAATCCCAGGGTGAGATGTATTTATTTAAAAAATGTATTTTACCTTTATTTAACTAGGCAAGTCAGTTAAGAACAAATTCTTATTTTCAATGACGGCCTAGGAACAGTGGGTTAACGGCCTTGTTCAGGGGCAGAACGACAGATTTATACCTTGTCAGCTTGAGGATTCGATCTTTCAACCTTTCGGTTACTAGTCCAACGCTCTAACCACTAGGCTACCAGGTGCCAATATGAGCATCTGAATACCTCCCAACCCTAATGTGTAGATGGGTGAGAAAAAAATCTATTTAATCCATTTTGAATTCAGGCTGTAACAACAAAATGTGGAAGTTAAGTTAAGAGGAATGAATACTTTCTGAAGGCACTGTATGTAGTTTGTGACCTCACCCCCTGTACTTGAACAAGTGTCCCATCCCTCCTCTCCTTTTCCATCCATGCCATCTCTCACCTGTGCCCGCAGCCCCATAATGAGTTGGACTCGCTCTCTGTAACTCATCAGATCAGGAACTACCTCCAACACAGTGGTGACAAACTCCTCCACCAAGCCATAGTCCATTATGTCTCTCCGCTGAACAACTTGCCACAGAGCTGCAGACGCCAGACGCAGTGGAGGAACAAAAAGACGCAAAGACGACAGTGGAAGAGGTCCATCTACAGAAACACAAATCCAGATAGTTAGCTAGATGACAAATACCTTTAGAAAATACTTATATGAAGATCATTTCATAATAATAAGCCATCTTTGATCGATTTTCTTGTTGTCAAACAAAGGCTTTGAAAAAATGATGTAAAATCATATTTATTGTATTTTTCTAGAGGCAATCTGCAGCCACTCTCAAATTCATGAACAGAGCTATGGATACAAGGCCTGACCAGCCATGACAAAATAAGTTTTAACCATGTGTTGCGGCTATACAGTATTTGTTTACAATTACATTTTATTACAAGCTTTTATTTTTTTAGTTCTGATGGAGTACGACAGTTGAACTAAGCTCATGAGGCATACATTATATTCTTCAAGAAGTCGGTTCAATTATTTGCATTCCATTTTGTTGCGCACACTTCAGTTTCTCTACAGATAAATCCGATACAGCCCAAACTGTGATGTCGTAGGGAGTTTCCAACATGCCAATTTTCAACATAGTTTAGCGCATAAAACGTGGTAATTAACTACAATGACCATTATCCATTGTGCATCTACTTGTCTTGTCTGTGTTTCTTTTATGCCTTCTACGGAAAAGACCAGAATGCGCGATCGTGAGGGGATATAGAGAGCAGCTGTTGTTTCGCGAGGTATCTCTACCTGAAAATACATGATCACAGTGATTGACAATTGGAATTCAACACTCATAAAAAGTCTTATTTACTTTGAAGAACTACAAAATAGTTATTTTGTCAGACTGCATAGGAATCTATAATATGCACAACTGAAATACTTTAGTAAAGTAATGTGAATAAATGATGGTTAATAAGTGATAAGCAGTAATGGGCAGTCACTACCATCATGGGACTTTTATGAATAGTTTATTCTGTGTTGTTACAGCATTCAACCTAAATCAAAAACCGTGATTTCTTTTAAAATAATCGATCCGCACTAATCGCTCAGCACTATTAAATTTAAAGTAAAAAAATAGAAAATAAATAAATCACAGATTGCCCCTTAAATACTCTTTGATGTAAAGTCCCCTGTTTAGGGAACCTGAGTGGTTCTGGAACTGTTTCCGACCTACATTTTCGCTTATAAATCTATCTGTGGACACCGTAGATCAAAATGTCTCACATTAAGCGGTAGCCCTGCGTCTCATGGATACAGGAGTTTGTCTCTTCTGCCTGTATGAAGCAGGATGTGAAATCTGACACCACTTGAAGATGGGATGTCCCTCGCACCATTTAATTTGCTCTTTCGACTATCCAACTCCTGGCTGAACCCTACGTCACAGCTACTAACAACGCATATGCCTGAAATCCTTACACCATAACGCAGCAGGAGAGTGGTTTCGTCGCTGTAGCATATTCAGAGGTCGATTTACTAAGGCTGTCCCCAACTAAAAAAATATTGTGTCAACCGAAAGTAGTCTGTTCTTTCGACCAATTGATTGCTCTAAATGTTTATACATTTATTTTTCCATTTGTAGACACACCCTATGTGTTTTAATAAAATCAACTATATGCATTGAGTTTGTATGATTCTTTAAGCTTAATTACTTTGCAGACAGAGTTCAGTGTGTCAAATCGGAGGGCATGCTGTCCGGTCCTCTGGCAGTCTCTATGGGGGTGCCACAGGGTTCAATTCTCGGGCCGACTCTTTTCTCTGTGTATATCAATGATGTTGCTCTTGCTGCGGGCGATTCCCTGATCCACCTCTACGCAGACGACACCATTCTATATACTTTCGGCCCGTCTTTGGACACTGTGCTATCTAACCTCCAAACAAGCTTCAATGCCATACAACACTCCTTCCGTGGCCTCCAACTGCTCTTAAACGCTAGTAAAACCAAATGCATGCTTTTCAACCGGTCGCTGCCTGCACCCGCATGCCCGACTAGCATCACCACCCTGGATGGTTCCGACCTAGAATATGTGGACGTCTATAAGTACCTAGGTGTCTGGCTAGACTGCAAACTCTCCTTCCAGACTCATATCAAACATCTCCAATCGAAAATCAAATCAAGAGTCGGCTTTCTATTCCGCAACAAAGCCTCCTTCACTCACACCGCCAAGCTTACCCTAGTAAAACTGACTATCCTACCGATCCTCGACTTCGGCGATGTCATCTACAAAATGGCTTCCAACACTCTACTCAGCAAACTGGATGCAGTCTATCACAGTGCCATCCGTTTTGTCACTAAAGCACCTTATACCACCCACCACTGCGACTTGTATGCTCTAGTCGGCTGGCCCTCGCTACATATTCGTCGCCAGACCCACTGGCTCCAGGTCATCTACAAGTCCATGCTAGGTAAAGCTCCGCCTTATCTCAGCTCACTGGTCACGATGGCAACACCCATCCGTAGCACGCGCTCCAGCAGGTGTATCTCACTGATCATCCCTAAAGCCAACACCTCATTTGGCCGCCTTTCGTTCCAGTAATCTGCTGCCTGTGACTGGAACGAATTGCAAAAATCGCTGAAGTTGGAGACTTTTATCTCCCTCACCAACTTCAAACATCAGCTATCTGAGCAGCTAACCGATCGCTGCAGCTGTACATAGTCTATTGGTAAATAGCCCACCCTTTTCACCTACCTCATCCCCATACTGTTTTTATTTATTTACTTTTCTGCTCTTCTGCACACCAATATCTCTACCCGTACATGACCATCTGATCATTTATCACTCCAGTGTTAATCTGCAAAATTGTAATTATTTGCCTACCTCCTCATGCCTTTTGCACACATTGTATATAGACCCCCCCTTTGTTTTCTACTGTGTTATTGACTTGTTAATTGTTTACTCCATGTGTAACTCTTTGTTGTATGCTCACACTGCTATGCTTTATCTTGGCCAGGTCGCAGTTGCAAATGAGAACTTGTTCTCAACTAGCCTACCTGGTTAAATAAAGGTGAAAAAAAACAACAAAAAAAAAACAAAAAAATACAGTTTGATGCCTCAAGAGGGCACCAGAGATCCAGATAACCAGAAGAAGAAAAAATACCTGACTCAACTATTCTCCTCCCGCTCCTGCTGGCTTTCGCAGATTCGGCCATTACTCTCCTGAAGTTGTCGGCAATAGGCTACACGAGGAGTCGGCAACCTTTCTCACGTGGAATGCCAATTTATCTTACCGTTTCTACCGATCTGTGTGCCAATTATGGTTTTGATATGCAAATTTGTGACACAGTTTCATTTAATTTATAATGATGTCTTCATACCTCAAAATCATTGTCATGTGCTTAATCAAAATTCTATCCAAATCTAAATGAAAAAGATACAAACCTAAAACATGACTTCTAATGCCATTGACAACTATGTAAAAATATATATATATAATATCCCACATAAAGTCAACAAATAAAAACATTGCAGCCTGCAGGTAGAAAATATCCTGATAAAAATAAATATTCTATAAATCACATTGGCTACACATGGCCTTTCTGCAACAAACTTGAAACATTGTATCAACTATTAACTTGGGTCAACCAAAGCTTGTGCTAGCAAAATTGCAACATAGTATAAAATATTCTGGGCTCTCAGAGTTTCCCATGCCAGTGAGCTCTGGACAGACACAGCTGTAGGCTATTTGAGCGAGGGATAAGAAGCCGTGCTTGACTTGGACAGGAGCTCACTGGAGCTGAGTACCAGCATTTCAAATGTTCTACTGCTTGAGCTCCTGTTCCTCTTTTAGAATATTAGCTCAAAAGTATCGTGGAGCTCATACACCTAAATATAAAGAGTACCAGCACCCAAAATGAGTACCAGAACCTATTTCATTCCAAGTCAAGCACTGATTCCACTGGATCAGAGCATGACAGGTCATTAGTGGTGGTGTGTTAAACCAATCAGAAATACTATCAGATCCCCAAATGGTTACATTTATATGCCTACATTTGCACACAGGCCAGGTAGCCTATAGACCTACATCTGTGCATGTGTGTACTTACTCAACACTGACAGGAGCACTCCAAAACAAAAGACAATGTATACATTTACATTACTCATAAATGGAATGAAATAAACCAAAACTTGTTTCTCACAAGTGTACCATAGGCTGTGCACTCTGCAAACAATGTGTTCACTCTGACAGTGAGAATGGGAAGGCTGAAATAATAATATTGAATGCATTAAAATAAATGACCATAACCAAAGTAACAAACATTGTAGATTAGAAATGATAGGAATTAACAGTAGATGTACTGCTGGTGATATATGGAATGGGGAATTGATATACACTAACAATCAAATGCAAACAATTCACACAAAGTTATGAAACAATAAATTGGCGAGAGAGAGCTCATTCTGGAGAGAGAAGTGCATTGTGCATCTGGGCGAATAGTCAATACAACGTCTACATTGGCCATGCAGAAGTCAGGGCATTCATACTTCTTGCGCTTCGCGGAGCAGTGGAGAGCTGTTGTCAAGGAAGTGAGTCTGTGTATTATACAGGATGTACCACTCCCACCTACTGTCAACCAATCAGGTCAATGCGGAGCTATACAGAGCCCTCCGTATTGTTACAAAATTTGGGAGGTGCATGGCGATGCAGTACAGAACTTGATTTGGCCTCTGCACGCCTCCACAATTATGGAGCCTCCGACCACATTTTCGAATCAAGCATAAATTGGCTTTTAGTCTAGGCCTCCGCAATGGATTAGTTCACTGAGATGGGCGCAACTATATGCATTTGTTTTAGTCGAGCATTAACAATCTTGGGCGACCAACAGCCTAACGACCAAACAATCGCCCAGTTGACTAATTGGGGTCAGCCCTAACATTTATATAGAGTAATCTAAAATAGATTTGAAACAAAAAACAACTTTGTCATTGACAGACAATATTAATATGAGATGAAAGGCGAGTTCCTAACTAGTTCAGGAAGCCAAGCTAGGGCTCTGTGAGAAGTTCACAGTAGTGGGGGCAAATGTAATCAAAATAGACCTTTCAAAAATAGGCACATTTCAAGCCATATTCATATAGAAATATAAAATATCTTATTTTCATAATTGTACTGTGTACTTGAGCGTGTGTCTTCACAAGTGACTACACCTCAGCAATTTTGTTTTTTAAATTTACCAGAAAGGTGAGATTTTTACCTTTCTTGGAGTACGCAGCATTACTAGTAATCGTTTATGGCCCTCATAAATCATGACTTTCGGCGATTACGTAAATTACATTTTTGATTACATTCAAGAGGTTTAAATAATATTGTACTACAGATCATTAATGGAAATAAAGCGCTAGCTATTTGCATCTGCAATTTTGCTCTATTGTTTTGTTGGTGTTTTATTTACCTTCTTCCTTAAGATGTTTTTGCATGTCGAGCTTCCAGTGTTAACTGTAGTGTATTACTTAACTGGCTTTTTTTGGAAACAAAATGTGCTAACGCCACTCCAGAGTTTACCAATAAAACCAGGAAGAAACAACGTTACTTCTTCTTTGAGATTTAGTTGGTGGGTCGCATCTAAATGTTAAAGTGCATACACCGCCACCTACTGTACTGGAGTGTGAGGCTAGTCACTGCCTACCTAACTACATAAAATGATCTTCATTATAGTCCTGTTCTTCTAAGAAAGTGAAATAGAGCCCTAGACACCTACTTCCCTCTCCCCACCCTACCACCCCAACCCTGTCCAGCCTTCTAACCCTTTCACACAATCTCTCCCTAACTATGTTATACAGTTCACAAAATATCAACACATGCGCCACTGTTTCCGCCACTAAACACTCATCACACAGACCTGTTTCATGTCTCCCTATCATCCATAACGTGGCATTTGTAGTTTACTCCACACAACTTCCTCTCTCCTACATCCCATACTCCCCACCTCTTCCTTGATTGACTGGTGTACGCAGTACAATTGCCTCCCCTTACTACTGGCATCGCACAACCTTTGCCAAAGATCGAGCCCTTTTACCCAGATCAAGGACTTCCCTGCGGTACCTGAATATCTACCACCTCTCTCCTCACCGCACTCTTAGCCACCACATCAGCCTTCTCATTACCCTCCATGGGCGGGAAACCAGCAAAAGCCTACCACCACTCCCATCCTCTCCAATCCCATTAACAGCACCATCATCTCCACAAACAAGTATCCCCTATCCGACCTGCTCGTCTTCACACTGCTCAACACTGCAGCTGAATCAGAGCAGATCACCACTGAGTGGATTCACCTCCTCCACCCATCTCAAACCTATAATCATGGCCAACAACTCGGCCGGCATACACTGACACATAATAAGTTAACCGCTTACAAACTCTAACATTGAAATCTTTGATATACACCCCTGCCCCCACCCCAGCCTGGATCCTTTGAACCATCTCTATATATCCTTAAAAACAAATTAACTGATGATCTATGTACAGTATCTCTCCACACACCGTCTCACATCCTCACCTCATTCTCTCCTACGCTCAATCATATCCACACGTGGTTTCGGAAATGTAATTCCCGGCCTTATCTCTCTCTCCCCCAGTCCATATTCTACCACTTTCTGCCCAATTGTCTTCCCGTACTCCCCCTGAATACCCACTCCTTGCTCCCAGCATTCCCCAGTAGCTGTGACTGCAGGATGTCCCTCTGAACTCCCTTTCAACCTTGCCCAGCAAGATTGTCCGCCTTATCCTCAGTGGCAGTTCCCCACTATCCACCTTCAATGCCTCAACAGAGGTCGTCCTGAAGGCACCCACACACAATCTCAGGGCCCTTAACTTTATCCTATCCAGGCGCTGTACTACCGTTTTGGCTGCCGATCCATATACAAACCAAAACTACTTGTCATCCATAGATGACAAGTAGTTTTGCAGTTCATTAAATGCTTGACTTGATACTACATTTTAGAAGCTGTAAACAAAATACTTTTTCTGAAAATATTTCTTAAATGGTTGCATTTAAAAGAGCACCTGGGGTTTGTGGTCTAGCCAAGCAAATTATGCAGACTCTTTGGAATTGGTCATATGGAATGTTCACTTTAGCCTTTTGGGGTGGAAGCTGTTTGCCCTCAGAATGGTATTCCCATCTGTAGGCTTCCTGAAGATTGATGTGTGCAAACAAACTTTTGTAATTTTTACTGATGTCAAGGTCCAACAAAATGAATGCTATCCTTGCTGTACTCCAGATAGTCTGATGTGAGGGTTAATGCTGTTAAGGTATTGGTGGAAGGAAATGCGATCATCTTCTGAGCCAGACCAGACCAGAACAAACATCAATATAGCATTCCCACCATATAATCCGGTCAAATAACTGGTTTTTAGAAGGGTCCAAAATGAAATAATTTACCTAAGTACAAACCAGTGTAGGAAGGGCTGTAGCTGGCTCCCATGGCACATCCTTTTGACTTGTATAAAAATACGGCCCTGAAAGACAAAGATGTTATGATTGAGTCCATTCAGTCAGTGAGACAATGAATTCTGTGGGAGGCATCTGTCTCAGGCCGAGTACTCAAGAAATGCTGCATAGCTGCCAATCCGTGTTTATGTTCAATGGTGGTGTATAGAGACTCCACATCCATGGTGGCTAAAAAGGAAGCTGTACGTATATTGTTCAATTCCTTAATTTTGTTCAACACATCAGTGGTGTCTTGAAGATTGGGAGTGACAGTAGAAAATGCTTAATAAAGTAATCAATGTACTTGGAGATGGGCTCTGTCAGACTTTCATTACCACTAATGACCGGTCTGCCTGGGAGGTTTAAGATTCTTGTGGACTTTCGGAAGAAGATAAAAAAAGAAGCCATACGCGGACTGCCATTGAAAATACATTTGAACTCATTGTCTGAAATGTGGCCATTCTCCTTAGCTTCTGTGAGGATCCCTTTCAATTCAGTTTTTAGGTCCTCTGTAGGGTTGAAGGTAAGAGATTGGTAGAATTCATCATTGTCTAATTGACGGCAGGCTTCTGTCACATGCGTTTACTCTACACCACTGAAGTGCCACCTTTGTCTGCTTTTTTAACCACAATCCGTCCATTTTTGGACAATGACTCAACTGCATCATTGTATTGAAATAACTCAGTAGCACAAATACTATCCAAAACCACAAAGAATACACACACTCTTATTGCTGATATTTATGTGGAAAATCTTTAAATTTGTACACGTACAAAATAAATAACATGGAGGGATAACCAAATTGACCATTGTGTACAAAATAATGGGTTTATTTCAATTAATCTTCAGCACATATTGCAGTTTGTAAATTCTATTCACAATGGGTTACTGAAGGCTAAACTACACTGCTCAAAAAAATAAAGGGAACACTTAAACAACACAATGTAACTCCAAGTCAATCACACTTCTGTGAAATCAAACTGTCCACTTAGGAAGCAACACTCATTGACAATACATTTCACATGCTGTTGTGCAAATGGAATAGACTACAGGTGAAAATTACAGGCATTTAGCAAGACACCCCCAATAAAGGAGTGGTTCTGCAGGTGGTGACCACAGACCACTTCTCAGTTCCTATGCTTCCTGGCTGATGTTTTGGTCACTTTTGAATGCTGGCGGTGCTTTCACTCTAGTGGTAGCATGAGACGGAGTCTACAACCCACACAAGTGGCTCAGGTAGTGCAGCTCAGCCAGGATGGCACATCAATGCGAGCTGTGGCAAGAAGGTTTGCTGTGTCTGTCAGCGTAGTGTCCAGAGCATGGAGGCGCTACCAGGAGACAGGCCAGTACATCAGGAGACGTGGAGGAGGCCGTAGGAGGGCAACAACTCAGCAGCAGGACCGCTACCTCCGCCTTTGTGCAAGGAGGAGCAGGAGGAGCACTGCCAGAGCCCTGCAAAATGACCTCCAGCAGGCCACAAATGTGCATGTGTCTGCTCAAACGGTCAGAAACAGACTCCATGAGGGTGGTATGAGGGCCCGACGTCCACAGGTGGGGGTTGTGCTTACAGCCCAACACCGTGCAGGACGTTTGGCATTTGCCAGAGAACACCAAGATTGGCAAATTTGCCACTGGCGCCCTGTGCTCTTCACAGATGAAAGCAGGTTCACATTGAGCACATGTGACAGACGTGACAGAGTCTGGAGACGCCGTGGAGAACGTTCTGCTGCCTGCAACATCCTCCAGCATGACCGGTTTGGCGGTGGGTCAGTCATGGTGTGGTATTTCTTTGGGGGGCCGCACAGCCCTCCATGTGCTCGCCAGAGGTAGCCTGACTGCCATTAGGTACCGAGATGAGATCCTCAGACCCCTAGTGAGACCATATGCTGGTGCGGTTGGCCCTGGGTTCCTCCTAATGCAAGACAATGCTAGACCTCATGTGGCTGGAATGTGTCAGCAGTTCCTGCAAGAGGAAGACATTGATGCTATAGACTGGCCCGCCCGTTCCCCAGACCTGAATCAAATTGAGCACATCTGGGACATCATGTCTCGCTCCATCCACCAACGCCACGTTGCACCACAGACTGTCCAGGAGTTGGCGGATGCTTTAGTCCAGGTCTGGGAGGAGATCCCTCAGGAGACCATCCACCACCTCATTAGGAGCATGCCCAGGCATTGTAGGGAGGTCATACAGGCACGTGGAGGCCACACACACTACTGAGCCTCATTTTGACTTGTTTTAAGGACATTACATCAAAGTTGGATCAGCCTGTAGTGTGGTTTTCCACTTTAATTTTGAGTGTGACTCCAAATCCAGACCTCCATGGGTTGATAAATTTGATTTCCATTGATAATTTTTGTGTGGTTTTGTTGTCAGCACATTCAACTATGTAAAGAAAAAAGTATTTCATAAGAATATTTCATTCATTCAGATCTAGGATGTGTAATTTTAGTGTTCCCTTTATTTTTTTGAGCAGTGTACAATGCTGAGAAGTAAATTTACTGAAACAGTCATTTAAAAAAAACATTTTCTCTGCATGTAAATACATTCAAGTCAAGAGAAAATTACCAGTGGTGGACAAAATACACAATTGTCATACTTGAGTAAAAGTAAAAGGTACCTTAATAGAAAATGACTCAAGTAAAAGTGAAAGTCACCCAGTAAAATACTACTTGGGTAAAAGTCTAAAAGTAAAAAGGTAAAATGTAATTGCTAAAATATAATTAAGTATCAAGAAAGTAAAAATCGTTTAAAATTCCTTATGTTAACAAACCAGGCGGCACGAATTTCTTGGATATTTATTTTACGCATAGCCAGGGGCACACTCAAACATAATTTACAAATGAAGCATTTGTGTTTAGTGAGTCCGCCAGTTCATAGACAGGTGGGATGTTTTCTAGATAAGTGTGTGAATTGGGGCATTTTCCTGTCCTGTTAAGCATTTAAAATGTAACGAGTGCTTTTGGGTGTCAGGGCAAATGTATGGAGTAAAAAGTACATTCTTTTCTTTTGTAATGTAGTGAAGTAAAAGTGGTAAAAAATATAAATAGTAAAGTACCGATACACAAAAAAGACTTAAAAATACATTAAAGTAATACTTAAGTACTTTACACCACAAAAAATTACATGTGGCATGACTAATAAAACACAGAAGATGCGTAATTGATTTGTAGCACAGGATGAACACATATACACCTGAGGCAGTAATGTTATCAATTCTCAACGAGGAATACAATCTAAAACGACACATTCATCATAATAATGAGTCAAAGTAAAAGTCATTTGCAGTACTAAAAGTTAATTCAGTAGAAAAATTTGGTGAGAAGGGGTTGCTGGTGTTACTTACTGGATTCGAGACCAGGTCTCCTGTGCACCACAAGACTGTGAAAAAGCACTCGTTACATTTTAGCCTGCTGAGCTTAAGCCTGCCCATCACCTTGTAAAACCAAGTCTTCAGGTCTCAGGCTGGGTTACTTAAATAGGAAAATGTACACACAACAGCTGGACTCAACTGACTACTCACTGTAAAAAAAAAGCTTTTGCACATCATATACACCGTTAAAATGTTTTGTTTTAAAACAATGTTTTTTCATATGTCTTTGCAGGTGTTTTTTTGTGAGATAGCTCAACTTGCATAAAGTGCATGCAAATGGCCGTTCTCCTGTATGAATCATTCGATGGGATTTCAGACTGGCCTCTGTAGAAAAACGTTTGCCGCAGTCTGTGCAAAGGAATGGCCGACCTTCTGTATGAATCAATCGATGGCGTTTCAGACTCCGCCTTCTGCTAAAACCTTTGCCACAGTCTCGGCAAGGGAAAGGGCGCTCTCCTGTGTGTGCTCTCATATGTTCTTTCATTCGAAACAGCATCAGGAAATCCTTACCACATATTTCACAAAGATAGGGTTTCTGAGTGGGGGGTGTATCGGAGGTTATAAGGTTTAAAGAGCTGTGGAACTGTGGAATCTCTGTCTCACTCTCCCTTGTTGCCAGAGAGCTGCTGCTATCTGCTGGATCAACATCCCTTTGGTGCTGGTTTGGATCGACTCCCTCATTTGACTCCCTCAAGTCTTGCTGTGGTCTCTGAAAGCACTCTTTTTTATGCTCCCTCAAATGAGAGTTCTTTATGAAATTTCCTCCACAGCCCAGGCACTGGTAAGGGAGCTGGCCATGTTGGGATTTGAGGTGCTTTCTCATAAAAAATGTACTGTCAAAAGTATTGTGACACAAGCGGCATGTTCTGGCTTTGACGGACTCCTTGGGTTGGAGACTTGGAGTGGGATGGCGCTCTTTCCTATGTGCTTTGAAATGAATCTTCCTCTTGAAATTCTCTCCACAGCAGAGGCACTGGTAAGGGAGCTGAGCATGTTTGGAATTCAGGTGCGTTCGCATTAAAGCTATACTGTTGAAAGTCTTGTGACACAGACGGCATGTTCTGGCTCTGAAAGAGTATAATTGATTGCGACGAACATTGGAAGTGTTGTGGGGCTGGGATGTCTCCATCTCCTCCTCAAAAGATGGTGTAAACGTGTTAACCTCTTCCAGTTGAGCTGTCTCCTCACGAGCATATTGCAGATGTTTCTGTAAGTTCTCCTGATGTTCAAAGCTTTGCAAACACTGGGTGCACTGGTAAGTGCATGATCTCCAGTGTGCTTTCAAATCGTGTCCTTTAATTAATGTTTTATTACACATCAAGCAAAAGTGGCGCCTCTTTGCAGCTAAGCACACTTCAGGTTCTTTCAAATTAGACCTTTTCTCGTGAGATCTCATGTGTGCGGTCAACCCCCTTGCTCCAATGAAGGTCTCCTTGCACAGAGAGCAAGAGAAGAGCTTTCTCACTGCCAAGCACACTTTTTTATGCTCCTTCAAATGACACCTTTCCTCAAACTTTTCTCCACAGCTGAGGCAGGAAAACATTGTGGGGCAGTTTTTCTTATGTTCCTTCAAATGACATTTCCTCTTAAAATGTTCTCCACAATCGCGGCACTGGTAAGGGAGCTGATCATGTTGGGATTTTAGGTGCTTTTTCATTAAATATGGGCTGCCGAAAGTCTTGTTACACAAATGGCATGTTCTGGCTTTGGATGACAGAGTGGGATGGCACTCTGCCTTATGTTCCCTCAAATGAAACTTTCTCTCAAATTGTTCTCCACAGTCAAGGCACTGGTAAATGAGCTGATCATGTTTGAAAATCATGTGCTTTCTCATTGTATATACGGTATAGAAAGTCTTGTGACACACGTGACATGTTCTGCATTTGGAGGACTGTCTGGATTTGGAGGACTGTCTTGGAGTGGGACAAACTTCGGAGGTTGTTGGGCTCAAGGGTGAAGTGCTATGGGGCTGGGATATCTCTATCCCATCCTCAAAAGATGTAGACATGTTAAGCTCTTCAAAAGACTGGTAAGGACTCTGCTCAGTGTGAGATCTCATGTGTGCCATCAAATCTTCTGCTTCAATAAAAGTCTTCCCACATAAAGAGCACATTTTGACACGCTTGCTTCTGTTAGATTTCCCCATTGTATAGGATGGGTCAGGCGTCAAAGAATACTGAGGTACACTCTTTATCCTCAATGTTGGACTCAATGTTGGAGAGGACACAGGTAACGGCATATCAGCAAGGTCAAGTCTGTGCAGCAGCACTGTGGGCTGAAGGAACAGGCAGGAAGTAGACAAGCTAGAACTCTCCTGTACTTCCGGTTGGCTGCTGTGAGGGTTTCTTTGGATTTTCAGCCTACTGTCAGTTTGAGGTTGGTGAAAATGGCTGTTCATTTCTGACTCGTTGACAGATGAGGCAGAGCTTAGAATGTTCATAAACCCCTGCATAGGATCTGATTTGATCTCTGTTTCAAAGATCTCAACTGTTTCTAGGAGCGAGAGTGACAGCGAGCTTTGGTTGTCACCCGAAGATAGAGCTGAGGACAAGAAAACACAAGTCTATATCAAAACATGCAAGTCAAACATTAGAAATGTTATATATCAAACCCAGATCCTACTTTTGTAGTTTTAGGACACAAATCAATGTCTTGACATTCACAAGGATGAAAACCTTAACTCCCTTTTTACATGTATTGAAAGCAGTAACTCCCTTCTATGTACTCTGAACATTTCATGACTCTAGGACTAAGAAAATGTATTCTAAATAGCTTCTGAAGATTCATAATTTTATGTTCGTTAATGGTAAATTATGGCATTTTTTTTCAATTTTCTGAAATAATCTGTTTTGGAGATAGAGGTTTCCTTCCGACAGCGACAAAAAAGCTCCACGTAACATAAATACAATGGATAGCGTTCTTTAAATTTTCTAAGTCTACCTCTTACCATTGTTGTCCAGATGTCTATATGGCTTGTGGTACTGGAGAAGGGTCTTCAATGGCTCAGGGTGACACACTGACTGCACGCACTCCTCTAGAACATAGTGGTCCGGTAGGAACCATGCCGCAGTCTATTGGAAAGAGGAATGACTTTAAAAGAGCATTAGACAAAAGTTATCATATGCATGCATTTTTTGGTATAAAAACATGCATGAAAGTAGGCTGATGGTTAATAACATGTTAGTATGGTACCTGATGAAGGGTTGGTGTCGGAAGCAGCTTCTCCAGCCAAGAAAGGAAGTCCCACACCAGACTCTGCAGTGTGGACTCATACTTGGGTCCAAATTCCTCTAGAAAAACAGTCTAAGAAGTAAACAAGAAGAAAATGGTCCATGCTTTTGAGTAATATTTTATGTTAACCTACTCCAAGTGAAAGAAAGATAGAACGCCACGTCTTTCTGAATAACTTATCAGCTACACAGTCAGTGACAACACTGACCTGGAAAAAGTGTTCCCTCTTAACTGGGTCTTCCAGCAGGCTTTGAATCAGCTTCAGGAAGTTGGATTTTGATGCCTCCACCTCTGGATCAGGAGTCTTCAGCAAGCATTACACACAGTCTGTCAATTTAACTAGCCAATGTATACCACCAGCAGAGTTATCAGTCATGATTGTACACTGAGTAGCAGCACTCACCTCATTTTTACTAAGAGTGATGATACAGGTCCTCATCCTGTTCAGGTGTGGCTGGATGGTCTTGGGGTCGACTAGCTGATCTGTACGACACAACTCCAGAACCAGCTGATAGAGTGAAAATTCAATTAAGTTACACATGCAAGTTAAGAGACTGTATGCATTATACGCCCTGTGCTACCCCATCCCTCCTCTCCCATCCGTCCCATCTCTCACCTGTGCCCGCAGCCCCATGATGAGTTGGACTCGCTCTCTATAACTCATCAGATCAGGAACTACCTCCAACACAGTGGTGACAAACTCCTCCACCAAGCCATTGTCCATTATGTCTCTCCGCTGAACAACTTGCCACAGAGCTGCAGACGCCAGACGCAGTGGAGGAACAAAAAGGAGCAAAGACGACAGTGGAAAAGGTCCATCTACACAAAGCACAAATTCAGAAAGTTAGCTTGATGTCAAAGACAACGTTAAGTAGATCCTAACAATGTCAACAATATTAGGTGGCCCTAACAACGTTAACAATGTTCGGTGTGCAAGCAGTTATAGGACTATTTGAGCTATGTGTGAAAATGTATTGACAAGTCCACTGAAAGAGTACATTTAATTACTATGAAGTGACATATTGTTGTTGTTTGTACTATGGCCTTGGTCGAAAAAAAAACACCTTTAACCTAGACTATAGCTAGTGTATAATAAGTGGTACTACACAGTAGAGGTCGACCGATTTTGATTTTACAGCGCTGATACTGATACCGATTATTGGAGGACAAAACAAAGCCGATACCGATTAATCGGCCGATTTTTATATATATGTAATAATGACAATTACAACAAGACTGAATGAACAATGAACACTTCTTTTAACTTAACTTACTAAATAAAATCAATTTAGTCTCAAATAAATAATGAAACATGTTCAATATGGTTTAAATAATGCAAAAACAAAGTGTTGGAGAAGAAAGTAAAAGTGCAATATGTGCCATGTAAAAAAGCTAACATTTAAGTTCCTTGCTCAGAACATGAGAATATATGAAAGCTGGTGGTTCCTTTTAACATGACTCAATCAGAGTCAGGTGATTCTCGTTGTCTCTGATTGGGAACCATATTTAGGTAGCCTGGGTTTCACTGTGTGTTTGTGGGTGATTGTTCCTGTCTCAGTGTTTTGTATTTCACCAGATGGGCTGTATACGTTTTCACGTTCCGTTCATTTTTTTTGTATTGATCGTGTTTTGTCTTCATTAAACATGTATCGAATTAACCACGCTGCATTTTGGTCTGACTCTCCTTCAACGGAAGAAAGCCGTAACAGAATCACCCACCACACCCGGACCGAGTGGCGTGGTAACAGGCAGCGACAGCAGGAGCAGCGAAAGGAGGAATGGACATGGGAGGACGTTATGGACAGCAGGAGTATGGAGTATACGACTTGGGAGGAAATAGACAGGTGGGCGGTCGACCCAGAGAGAGTGCCGGAGCCCACCTGGGATTCGCTGGAGCAGTGCGGAGAGGCGCTGGTATGAAGAGGCAGCACGGCGACGCGGATGGAAGCCTGAGAGTCACCCCCAAAAATGTATTGGGGGGGGCTCACAGGGAGTATGGCGATGCCAGGTAGGAGACCTGCGCAAACTCCCTGTGCTTACCGGGGGGCTAGAGAGACCGGGCAGGCACCGTGTTATGCTATGGAGCGCACGGTGTCTCCAGTGCGGGTGCATAGCCCGGTGCGGTACACACTGAGTTGACTGAGTTGACAAGGTGAAAATCTGTCGTTCTGCCTCTGAACGAGGCAGTTAACCCACCGTTCCTAGGCCGTCATTGAAAATAAGAATGTGTTCTTAACTGACTTGCCTAGTTAAATAAAGATTAAATAAAGGTGTACATTTTTTAAATAATAATTGGCCAAATCGGTGTCCAAAAACACTGATTTCTAACTGTTATGAAAATTTGAAATCGGCCCTAATTCATCGGCCATTCCAATTAATCGGTCGACCTCTAGTTTGAATGAATGATTATGAACCTGCTGGTGCCTACCACCGCTCAGTCAGACTGCTCTATCAAATATCAAATCATAGACTTAATGATAATATAAGAAACACAGAAATACGAGCCTTTGGTCATTAATATGGTAAAATCCGGAAACGATCATTTCGAAAACAAAACGTTCATTCTTTCAGTGAAATACGGAACCGTTACGTATTTTATAGAACGGGTGGCAACCCTAAGTCTAAATATCGCTGTTACATTACACAACCTTCAATGTTGTCATAATTATGTAAAATTTTGGTAAATTAATTACAGTCTTTGTTAGGAAGAAATGGTCTTCACACAGTTCGCAACGAGCCAGGCGACCCAAACTGATGCATATACCCTGACCAGTGTTGCCAACTCCTCAGAAAGGAAAGTAGCTATTGGCTAAGTCACTAAATGACGCCATCACCTAATTTGCATAATCGGCCATTGTGATGGGCGCTGTAGGAGAGAGGAATAACGTCGTGGGAGAGACAAAAAGTTAATAAAAAACACACTAAATATGTTTAGAACTACAAATGAACTTTCTTCTGTCGATTCGTGTTTGTCACAATTCCAACCCTCCTCATTTATCCGGGCTTGGGACCGGCAAAAGTGACCCAAAATATTATTTTTTTAGTTTAGTTTTCTTAATTTGGTTTGGTTTTTAACCTTGTGGTACACTTAGGAGCCTACAACAAGTCACAGTAAAACATGAACATTTTTAACTATAACATGTTTTACATTTGTTTTATAACAATCTAAATGGACCAAAAAGTGACAATAGAAAAAACTGTCAATGACAATGTGAGAAAATTATGGTAACTAGTCTGGCCCTAATTCAGGTTATTTTTTTCAAGATCCCCTCCACACACACACACACACACACACACACAGGCTGTGCTGGCTCACAGAAAGAGTGGGTCATCGTCATTTTGGTCAAGGCTCTCTATGGCAGGTTCAGCAACTGAGGTTCAGCAAGGAGCTTGGCTATTTTTTCTATTTCTCCAGGGCTCTTATTGTGCTTGAGTGTCCTCCACATTAAAAACTGACATGTACTGCAATTCTTCAATGTTGTCCGACAGTCTCATCCTCAACTCATTAGTGAGGGAAATGGTGAAGGCTACACACCGCTTTCAGGCATTGTTTCCATCCTCAGGCGCAAGGTGGAGCTCAGCTGCCTTTGACTCAAAAAGGTAACCAAGGTACGGTTTGGGACTGATGTATCCATCTATTGGCCCTTTGAGTACATCAACATTTGCCAGTGGATTCAGCACCCTGCTGCTCACAAACTTGATCAGGCTAACCAAGTTGTCAAGTAGCTTAAGAGGATCTACTTGCTCTCCCTCAAAAGCCTTGATGGCTAACTGTTCCTCAACCAGCACTGACTTCAAAAAAGTCAGATACAATGTTTTGAGGATCACTTTACATGGAGTATAAAACCTCAGCCATGGACTTGGTGATTGCGAAATGCAGCCTAAGCTCCTCCCACTGGTCCAAAATGCGTGAAACCGCAGGTTCAATGAAGAGCCAACGTGTGGCACACACCTTGGTTATCTGTAAAGGTTTCTCCCCACAGTTGATTGTCTCATATATGGCCATGTAGGCCTCTCTGCGCTTTGGAGACACTGAAAACCAGTTATAAGTCTCTCGTACCAAGTACTCCACACTACAGGGGATGGTGTCATTGGAAGCAGGACTTACAGCAAGCTGCAGAGAGTGGCGCACACAGCGAATAAGAACCAGATATGTGAAGCCATACTCCTCCTTCAGCACTTTATGGACCCCATTGTTAATCCCCATCATAACAGAGGCATTGTCAGTCCCTATCCCCAGGAGATTCTTTTTTAAGACCACACTTCGAGGAAAGCCACAACAGCAGAGGCTATAGATTTGGCATCGCCTCCCTCCAACTCAACAAGCCCCAGAAATGTTGATACAATTGTCTGCTTGGTGTCACTAATGTACCTTATCACAACCCCCAGGTACTGAGAAACACTTACATCTGTGGACTCATCGAGGAGGAGGCTGAAACGCTGGTCACCCACATCTGCGAGCAACTTTTTCAGAAAGTATGGTGCTAGAACACCATTAATCATTTCTGTGCACTTTGAAGTGGGTAGCAGCAGTGGCGTCTGAGAAAGCAGCTCTACATCCTTCTCCAATATGATCACATGCCAGCATGGAACAGTGTTCAGCGATAGCTAATGCCACGGTGGTCTCAGCCTTTTTTGCAGTAATTTTTTTTAACCATAAATGGCAGGCAGCTTGTTTTGGGTGGAACTGTTATAAGGCTTTGCCTTTTGAGTATGTTTTGAGTTGTCATGCGTTTTTTTACATCACTAAGTTTGGCGTAGAAATCAGCCTTACAATACAGGCAGTATGTCCGTGTATCATCTCCAATAAACGGCTTCAACCAGCTTTCGAATTCAGGGTTTGATTCCCACTCCTTTCTGTATTTTTCAGTGTACAGTTTAGACTAAGACATGATGAGCTAGCCAGCTAGATGTTTAGCTTATGTCACACAGAGGCACACAAACAGTGGACAAGGTGAGTAAGTGACTGAGTCAAATGCAGTGATTTATTTTAGACAAAAAACATTTTACATCCTGCCCTGAATGTAAGCCAGGGTGGGATCAGTCAGTGGTGGCTTCTCCCGCATGCGCGATTCATTTGCAATTTGGATGAGGAGGGGTGAACATCTCCTGCTCTCTGACTGCAGCTGGGAGGGACTGCTGCGGGAGGACTGTGAGTGCTTTGGGACAGCGTGGGGCCCACGGAGTAAGAACGATACGTGCTATCACAACAGAGTCTCCAATAACACCAGAAAAAGTTGCTAGATTTGTCACTAGTCAATTTTTTTGAAAATGTGTCTGTAGAGGGGTCTGAATACTGCTAAATATAGCGACAAAGTAGCTCAATTGGCGACACTGACTCTGCTTACACTGAACGCAAGAGAAGGCAGGCACCACATTATATGCAACGCAGGACAAGCTAGTTAAACTAGTAATCTCATCAACCATGTGTAGTTAACTAGTGATTATGTTAACATTGTTTTTTATAAAATAACTTTAATGCTAGCTAGCAATTTACCATGGCTCCTTTCAGTCTGCACTCGTAACAGGTGGTCAGCCTGCCACGCAGTCTCCTCGTGGATTGCAATATAATCGGCACCCAAAAATGCCTATTACACATTATGAAACCGTAAAATCGGCCATTCCGATTAATCGGTCGACATCTACTACACAGTTGTTAAAGTAATGTGTGACACTCGTTTTTGTTGGTGCATAGCTAGTTCTCAGACTGTAGGTTGCATTCTACCTTCTTCTCCCTTAAATTTTCAGCCATTAGCTTCTCTTACGACTGCCTCGTGTGAACGACAATTCCGACGCTTTGTTTTAACGTTTAGACACGTCAATAATCATAGCTTGTTATACGGCTTTCGAAACACACGGCCCTTTCGTGATAGGTAGCTAATTGCACAGGTGGGACTGCGGTTGAAAATGAGCCTGCTGGCTAAAACCGGCACTTTTACTGAAATGTTGATTAATGTGCACTGTCCCTGTAAAAATAAAAATAAACTCAACTCTTGTCTTTCGTAAACAAGCACTGTAACATGGAGATATATGGCCGTAAGGTGCGTATAATTTGTATTTTTTATTATTTCTTGCTGATATGAAAGATAAGGTCCTTATGCTTCCAAAACCACTTAATGTGCAGATTGAACTTCCGGACTCTTCACAAAATTCCCCCTTAGTAGAAGACGCTTCGTCCAATGAGTCATTGTGTAATGTAACATTAATGGAACAGAGTCATGGACTAGTGCATAGCTAGCTAACTTAGGCAACGTTAGTTTGTTTTTTGGAAAATATCTGCAGAGGTGGCCACTGCAACAACTGATACCGACAGGCTACCTATCCATTTACCGTTTTCCTCCGGGGGCTGGTTTTGCATTTTGAGGTCCCGGTGTCAGTGTACGGTAGTCTAGCCTAGAGTCAAGACTACGTAGGCAGCGTGTTTTGCAAATAAAAACCTGAGCTTTCTCATCCCACTACTCCAGATTCGAGAGCCTCGTTTCAGGACGGTGTGTGTAACCCGGATGTTCAGTTACACAACGCGGAAATACAGGATAGAGTCATTCGCCACACTGATAAGTGAAACAAACATCAAAAACAGTCATTTGAAAATTAAGGGCAAATACTACGACTGGAATCTAAATCGGTAAGAAAGAACACATTTCCCCTCTAAATAATAGTTTATCATATTTGTGTACCGTTCTTGTATGTGTTCTCTTTTTGTTATATTGTTTAAACAATATTGTTTTAACTGCATCGTTGCGAACGAGATCGTAAGTAAGCATTTCACGGTAAAGTCTACACCTGTTGTATTCGGCGCATGTGACAAATACGATTTGATACCTAGCTAGAGTAGTCAGCTAGCTAACTAGAAATGCTAGCGTAGTAGCGAGTAAGCTAGTAAAATGCACCAGCCATTGCTACTAGTCAACTATCTATCCATTTTCCACTTACTCACTGACTTGTTTTGTCATCTAAGTTAGCTAGCTAACGTATGACCTGTCTGTCATATGGTTGTTGAACTGGTTTGTTGTACTCTTAACTTAGGCAGTGCACTGAAACTCAACGTCCTAGTTGTTAGTTAGCTAGCGAACGTTACGCCAGTGACAGCTTGCTTTTGGACAGACACCGTTCGTGAACATAAATATAAACGCAACAATTTCAAAGATGTTGCTGAGTTAGTTAATTTAAGGAAATCAGTCAAATTAAATGAATTCATTAGGCCCCATGTTGGTCACAGATACCTTAAAGGTAGATGCGTGGATCAGAAAACCAGTCAGTATCTGCTGAGACCACCATTTGCTTCATGCAGCGCCACATATCTCCTTTGCAGAAAGTTGATCAGGCTTTGGAATATTGTCCCCACTCTTTAATGGCTGTGCGAAGTTGCTGGGTATTGGCGGGACCTGGAACAAACTGTCATACACGTCGATCCAGAGCATCCCACACATGATCAATCGGTGACATGTCTGGTGGGTATGCAGGAAAGGACATTTTCAGCTTCCAAGAATTGTGTACAGATCCTTGTGACATGGGGCCGTGCATTATATGGCAGAGGATGAATGGCACGACAATGGGTCTCAGGATCTTGCCACGGTATCTCAGTGCATTCGAATTGCCATCGATAAAATGTGTTCGTTGTCCATATTTTATGCCTGCCCATACCATAACCCCCCAGGCTACCATGGGTCACTCTGTTACAACGTTGACATCAGCAAACTAATCTGCCAGGGACTGCGGTTGAAAATTAGCTGGTTGGCTAAAACCGGCACTTTTACTGAAATGTTGATTAATGTGCACTGTCCCTGTAAAAATAAACTCGAACCGCTCGCCCACACAACACCATACACATGGTCTGCGGTTGTGAGGCCGGTTAGACATACTGCCAAATTTTCTAAAACGACATTGGAGGTGACCTTTTTCTCTGACAACAGCGCTGGTGGACATGCTTGCAGTTAGCATGCCAATTGCACGCCCCCTCAACTTGAGACATCTGTGGCATTGTGTTTTTTGACAAAACTGCACATTTTAGTGGCCTTTTATTGTCCCCAGCACAAGGTGTACCTGTGTAATGATCATGCTGTTTAATCAGCTTCTTGATATGCAACACTCGTCAGGTGGATGGATTATCTTAGCAAAGCAAATGCTCACTAACAGGTGTGTATACACATTTGTGTGCAAAATCTGAGCGAAATAAGCTTTTGTCCGTATGGAGCACTTCTGGTATCTTTTTATTTGAGCTCATGGAACATTGGACCAACACTTTACATGTTGTGTTTTTATATTTTTGTTCCGTGTACATAGATGGCATCAAACAGTAAAGTAAAGAGCAATGATGTAAATAAACGCTGGTTGCTGAAGCTATGTATTGGACATTGAGAGCCTTTGGAAGCCACCTGTCAGCCATATTGGCACTCCCCAGTAGGAGCAGTCCTCCATAGGAAATAATGGAATTCTATTCTACAAAATTACTTGTATTTATGTATTTTTATTGTAGTGGTGAACATAGCATTAGTAATCCCCCAAAAATATAATTTAAGTAAGAACTGACAGAATATAATTTAAAAGTATGCATTAAGGTGTCTGTAATAGAATACACATGGAAAAAACAAATGTGTAGACACTAATAAATTCATTTTTATAGCTTCCTAAATATATTTTACAATGGTGTAGGAGTTCCAAGATGGAGGTGCGGTGGTGTGAACACAGTGCCCCGGCTCTATCAGTCATCTAAATCATTGATAAAGAGTGCACATTATAGGGACATAGTTTGTACATGTTTTTTAGCCAGCCATGCAAAATCAGACTGACAAGATGCACCCCGTGGAGGTATTTCTGGACATAGTTTATAATGCTTTGGTTGAAATTGAATAGGCCAACTGCCTACCAGCACATTAACTGAAGAGGCTCTACTTCATATCTGCCAGTGTTTGCGTTATCAATATTGACACATCATGCCAGGAAGATATGGCCAATAGCAAGACTGCTCTCACATGAGGACCGGTGTGGTTTGCCTAACTTCCACTTCCACCTATACCTGCAGGGACTTTCCAGCCAGACTAACTGTGGTATTTTTTAAATTCTTCTACTTCTTGTCAGTAATCGTTTATCTATCTTTTCTCTACACCAACACCCCAGTTGCTGAACTTCTTCTCTTTACTTTGTCTGGTTTCTGGCGCCGCTCAGCTCAGCCCTTCTAACCTAATCCCCATCTGTGTCTGTGTTATACGGATCCCAACCGCTGCCCCCACGTTTCGGAATTCCACTGCCGCTCCAGACCCCCCCCTGCTGTCTCTCTTGGCGTGGCCAAGCCCCTCTCATTCAGGATAGCCTCTGCACAGCTCCATGGCGGGTCGTGGAGGACCGGCGCGACCCAACGGCCCGGCGGCAGGCAACAAGATCTGCCAGTTCAAGCTGGTGCTGCTGGGGGAATCGGCGGTGGGCAAGTCCAGCCTGGTGCTGCGCTTCGTCAAGGGCCAGTTTCAGGAGTACCAAGAGAGCACCATCGGAGGTGAGTTATTCACTGTGTGTATATATTTTTTTTTACTATTGGTTGTGCAGGCTATTTCTGGTGGTTTGATATGACCCACTGCAGGTTTCTCTATTCCATCAAGTGGTCTTTTATATCTGTGATATTTGGTTTTACTAGATCTCATTGCAAGAATGGCATCACCATATCATGGATATTTAAAAACAAAGCAAATGAGGTCAGACAAAAGGAAAAAGTGTAGGGTTGACACAAATTGCATTTATTTAACCATTATTTGACCTTTTGTAATCAACGCAATGTATGCTCAAGCAAGTCAATGTAGAGGACGATGCTACCGTAGTGGAGATGCCATTAACCTCCAAAAATGAAATGGATTAACACTGTAGAACAGCATTTCTGCCGGATATTAGCCTATCGTATGCAATTCACAATAGTAAGCTCCAGTCAACGATAGAGGGCACAGGAAATGACCGCAATGTTAGAATTGTTAGAGGGGTCAAAGATTGACATGCCTCATGGGTCCTCTTCACTGCTGGAGAAATGGGCCTTGTTCAAAAATGCTATCTTTCTTCCTCCCTTCTAGTAAGTAATCAATGATTTAATGACCCAGTCATGTCAGTGATTGGGCTCAATAAAGGGAGGTAGGAAGGAAGGATTGGAACGAGGCCATGGACTCTCTGTGCTGTCATGTGATTGTGGAATTCTAGTGTTTGTAGTTTACAGACATGGGATTAGCATTTCTCTTTGCAGTTCTGATCCGTAGAAGCAGCAGTGCTGTGCTCGTTAGGAAGTTAATCCTCCAACCTGTTTGGCAGGACATGGTTAAAAATCACAAATGATACCAAAAATACATACCAAAAAGAAATGCCCTTGCATAACATTATGAGCCTATTACAAAGTCCCTATTTGTTGATAGTATCCTTTTTATTATTATTTTATTAGTCACTGTTAGTCACTTAGTCACTGTGGACTATCAATAGAAGTCACGTTGATACTCATAGAATAAAAATGAATTTTTTACAACTTCCTAAGTCAGGGTGGTTTAACCTTCCAGACTTGGAATTGTATCAATTTGCCACCCAGGGCTTTTACTTGCGACATAGTTAAATGCGCTAAAGAGGAACAATGGGTACATATTGAAGATGTGCATGCTCGTCCTTATCTTTTCACGTGTCTATTTTCAAAGGATAAAGCAAAGAAAATGAACAACTTCATAGTTAAGAACACTTTAACCATATTGAAGAAGATTTGAACGTATTCTACAAGAACTAATATCACCCCCTAAAAAACACAACCCTTATGGAACAATCTCTGGATAGCTTTTCAGAATTCACAGATAAATTGTTTGTGTTTTTTTTT
Organism: Oncorhynchus kisutch; assembly: GCF_002021735.2. Taxonomy (NCBI): domain Eukaryota; kingdom Metazoa; phylum Chordata; class Actinopteri; order Salmoniformes; family Salmonidae; genus Oncorhynchus; species Oncorhynchus kisutch. The sequence continues at coordinate 25,283,474 of NC_034193.2, forward strand.
TTACCTGTGTGTGTAACGATTCAGTTCGTAGGCCTCCTCTAGCGTAGAGCAAATTGAGGAACTGCAACTGAAACCTTTCCCTACACTGGATAGGTTTTAAGTGCCCGTAATGACAAAACAAATGTTGACATTGAAGCGAGTGGGAGAGATTGACATGTCAACCCCGTGTCATGGCGCACTCAATTGCGGTGCAACGTTACTGATAGACGTGCAGGTATAAATGTATTAAGTGGAATAGACCTGCTTCTCTGTCATGTAGGAATAAAGTCTGCGCTATATAAGACACCTCCAAGAGTCATGAACACCGCTCTTTTTCCTCCCCTGACATATCCTCTTAACTTTTCTTCCCTCCCTTCCTCCATCTTACTATTTTCCAGCTGCCTTCCTCACACAGACTGTCTGCCTGGACGACACGACAGTCAAGTTTGAGATTTGGGACACGGCAGGCCAGGAGCGATACCACAGCCTGGCGCCCATGTACTACAGAGGAGCCCAGGCGGCAATTGTGGTCTACGACATCACCAACAGAGTGCGTAAATGCTCTTTATCTGTTACACCTTACAACTGTGTAGGCAAGGGCATCCAATTGAATTTTAATGACCAGTGAAACCAATAGTTTGGTTGTTTAAGAATATCAATTCTCAATGCTTTATGAGCTTAGTTCAACTCTCTTACCCTGTCATAACCTTTATATGTAAATGATGCATTCTGTGCCTTTTGCGTGTTTCACCAGGACACTTTTACGCGGGCAAAGAACTGGGTGAAGGAGCTGCAGAGACAAGCCAGCCCCAACATCGTCCTCTAGTCCTGCTCACTATACCTTATCCAACCTATTAGTTCCACCACCCACACATGCAATGACATCTCCTGGTTTCAACGATGTTTCTAGAGACAATATCTCTCTCTTCATCACTCAATACCTAGGTTTACCTCCACTGTATTCACATCCTACCATACATTTGTCTGTACATTATACCTTGATGCTATTTTATCGCCCCCAGAAACCTCCTTTTACTCTATGTTCCAGACGTTCTAGACGACCAATTCTCATAGCTTTTAGCCGTACCCTTATTCTACTCCTCCTATGTTCCTCTGGCGATGTAGAGGTGAATCCAGGCCCTGCAGTGCCTAGCTCCACTCCTATTCCCCAGGCGCTCTCTTTTGACGACTTCTGTAACCGTAATAGCCTTGGTTTCATGCATGTTAACATTAGAAGCCTCCTCCCTAAGTTTGTTCTATTCACTGCTTTAGCACACTCTGCCAACCCGGATGTTCTAGCTGTGTCTGAATCCTGGCTTAGGAAGACCACCAAAAATTCTGAAGTTTTAATTCCAAACTACAACATTTTCAGACAAGATAGAACTGCCAAAGGGGGCGGTGTTGCAATCTACTGCAAAGATAGCCTGCAGAGTTCTGTCCTACTATCCAGGTCTGTACCCAAACAATTTGAACTTCTACTTTTAAAAATCCACCTCTCTAAAAACAAGTCTCTCACCGTTGCCGCCTGCTATAGACCACCCTCTGCCCCCAGCTGTGCTCTGGACACCATATGTGAACTGATTGCCCCCCATCTATCTTCAGAGTTCGTGCTGCTAGGCGACCTAAACTGGAACATGTTTAACACCCCAGCCATCCTACAATCTAAACTTGATGCCCTCAATCTCACACAAATAATCAATGAACCTACCAGGTACCTCCCCAAAACCTTAAACACGGGCACCCTCATAGATATCATCCTAACCAACTTCCCCTCTAAATACACCTCTGCTGTCTTCAACCAAGATCTCAGCGATCACTGCCTCATTGCCTGCATCCGTAATGGGTCAGCGGTCAAACGACCTCCACTCATCACTGTAAAACGCTCCCTGAAACACTTCTGCGAGCAGGCCTTTCTAATCGACCTGGCCGGGGTATCCTGGAAGGATATTGATCTCATCCCGTCAGTAGAGGATGCCTGGATATTTTTTAAAAATGCCTTCCTAACCATCTTAAATAAACATGCCCCATTCAAGAAATTTAGAACCAGGAACAGATATAGCCCTTGGTTCTCCCCAGACCTGACTGCCCTTAACCAACACAAAAACATCCTATGGCGTTCTGCATTAGCATCGAACAGCCCCCGTGATATGCAGCTGTTCAGGGAAGCTAGAAATCATTATACACAGGCAGTTAGAAAAGCCAAGGCTAGCTTTTTCAAGCAGAAATTTGCTTCCTGCAACACTAACTCAAAAAAGTTCTGGGACACTGTAAAGTCCATGGAGAATAAGAACACCTCCTCCCAGCTGCCCACTGCACTGAAGATAGGAAACACTGTCACCACTGATAAATCCACCATAATTGAGAATTTCAATAAGCATTTTTCTACGGCTGGCCATGCTTTCCACCTGGCTACTCCTACCCCGGACAACAGCACTGCACCCCCAACAGCAACTCGCCCAAGCCTTCCCCATTTCTCCTTCTCCCAAATCCATTCAGCTGATGTTCTGAAAGAGCTGCAAAATCTGGACCCCTACAAATCAGCCGGGCTAGACAATCTGGACCCTTTCTTTCTAAAATTATCTGCCGAAATTGTTGCCACCCCTATTACTAGCCTGTTCAACCTCTCTTTCGTGTCGTCTGAGATTCCCAAAGATTGGAAAGCAGCTGCGGTCATCCCCCTCTTCAAAGGGGGGGACACTCTTGACCCAAACTGCTACAGACCTATATCTATCCTACCGTGCCTTTCTAAGGTCTTCGAAAGCCAAGTCAACAAACAGATTACCGACCATTTCGAATCTCACCATACCTTCTCTGCTATGCAATCTGGTTTCAGAGCTGGTCATGGGTGCACCTCAGCCACGCTCAAGGTCCTAAACGATATCTTAACCGCCATCGATAAGAAACATTACTGTGCAGCCGTATTCATTGATCTGGCCAAGGCTTTCGACTCTGTCAATCACCATATCCTCATCGGCAGACTCGACAGCCTTGGTTTCTCAAATGATTGCCTCGCCTGGTTCACCAACTACTTCTCTGATAGAGTTCAGTGTGTCAAGTCGGAGGGTCTGCTGTCCGGACCTCTGGCAGTCTCTATGGGGGTGCCACAGGGTTCAATTCTTGGACCGACTCTCTTCTCTGTATACATCAATGAGGTCGCTCTTGCTGCTGGTGAGTCCCTGATCCACCTCTACGCAGACGACACCATTCTGTATACTTCCGGCCCTTCTTTGGACACTGTGTTAACAACCCTCCAGGCAAGCTTCAATGCCATACAACTCTCCTTCCGTGGCCTCCAATTGCTCTTAAATACAAGTAAAACTAAATGCATGCTCTTCAACCGATCGCTACCTGCACCTACCCGCCTGTCCAACATCACTACTCTGGACGGCTCTGACTTAGAATACGTGGACAACTACAAATACTTAGGTGTCTGGTTAGACTGTAAACTCTCCTTCCAGACCCATATCAAACATCTCCAATCCAAAGTTAAATCTAGAATTGGCTTCCTATTTCGCAACAAAGCATCCTTCACTCATGCTGCCAAACATACCCTTGTAAAACTGACCATCCTACCAATCCTCGACTTTGGCGATGTCATTTACAAAATAGCCTCCAATACCCTACTCAACAAATTGGATGCAGTCTATCACAGTGCAATCCGTTTTATCACCAAAGCCCCATATACTACCCACCATTGCGACCTGTACGCTCTCGTTGGCTGGCCCTCGCTTCATACTCGTCGCCAAACCCACTGGCTCCATGTCATCTACAAGACCCTGCTAGGTAAAGTCCCCCCTTATCTCAGCTCGCTGGTCACCATAGCATCTCCCACCTGTAGCACACGCTCCAGCAGGTATATCTCTCTAGTCACCCCCAAGACCAATTCTTTCTTTGGCCGCCTCTCCTTCCAGTTCTCTGCTGCCAATGACTGGAACGAACTACAAAAATCTCTGAAACTGGAAACACTTATCTCCCTCACTAGCTTTAAGCACCAACTGTCAGAGCAGCTCACAGATTACTGCACCTGTACATAGCCCACCTATAATTTAGCCCAAACAACTACCTCTTTCCCAACTGTATTTAATTTTTATTTATTTATTTATTTTGCTCCTTTGCACCCCATTATTTTTTTATTTCTACTTTGCACATTCTTCCATTGCAAAACTACCATTCCAGTATTTTACTTGCTATATTGTATTTACTTTGCCATCATGGCCTTTTTTTGCCTTTACCTCCCTTCTCACCTCATTTGCTCACATTGTATATAGACTTGTTTATACTGCATTATTGACTGTATGTTTGTTTTTACTCCATGTGTAACTCTGTGTCGTTTTATCTGTCGAACTGCTTTGCTTTATCTTGGCCAGGTCGCAATTGTAAATGAGAACTTGTTCTCAACTTGCCTACCTGGTTAAATAAAGGTAAAATAAAAATAAATAAAAATCGCTCTGGCTGGGAACAAGGCCGACGTCGCTAACAAGAGAGCCGTTGATCTCCAGGTGAGAATAATTCCCACGCTGTGTGTGTTTCATTGATTGACAACATAACAAAACAGTTAGCATGATAATAACAACAAAATCAGATGCTGATGAATCAATTGTTACATAATTTTTTTTTTTGTCATAGTCCAAATGGTCTTCTACTATTTGGTGTGGTACTATGATAGTGTACATAAAAATAAATATATATATATAATATACATGCATACAGTTGAAGTCGGAAGCGCCATGCTCCAACAACTGAGCCACAAGTCACCATCAGTTGATTCTTGTAATGTCAATTCTGAAAATGCTTCCCTGTACCTACAGTTTAAGTCGGAGGTTTACATTCACCTTAGCCAAATACATTTAAACTCAGTTTTTCACAATTCCTGACATTTAATCCCAGTAAAAATGTCCTGTCTTAGGTCAGTCAGGATCACCACTTTATTTTAAGAATGTGAAATATCAGAATAATAGTAGAGTGATTTATTTCAGCTTTTATTTCTTTCATCACATTCCCAGTGGGTCAGAGGTTTACAAACGCACAATTAGTATTTGATAGCATTGCCTTTAAATTGTTTGACGTGGGTCAAAAGTTTCAGGTAGCCTTCCACAAGCTTCCCACAATAAATTGGGTGAATTTCAGCCCATTCCTCCTGACAGAGCTGGTGTAACTGAGTCAGGTTTGTAGGCCTCCTTGCTCGCACACGCTTTTTTAGTTCTGCCAACAGATTTTATTATAGGGTTGAGGTCAGGGCTTTGTGATGGCCACTCCAATACCTTGACTTTGTTGTCCTTAAGCCATTTTGCCACAACTTTGGAAGTATGCTTGGGGTCATTGTCTGTTTGGAAGACCCATTTGCGACCAAGCTTCAACTTCCTGACTGATGTCTAGAGATGTTGCTTCAATATATCCACATAATTTTCCTCCCTCACCCAAGCCTCCCCCTTTTTCCTCCAAACATAATGACGGTCATTAATGTTCAAATGGTTCTATTTTTGTTTCATCAGACCAGAGGACATTTCTCCAAAAAGTACTATCTTTGTCCCCATGTGCAGTTGCAAACCATAGTCTGGCTTTTTTATGGCGGTTTTGGGCTTCTTCCTTGCTGAGCGGCCTTTCAGGTTATGTCGATATAAGACTCATTTTACTGTGGATATAGACACTTTGGTACTCGTTTCCTCCAGCATCTTCACAAGGTTCTTTGCTGTTGTTCATCTCTAGGAGACAGAACGCGTCTCCTTCCTGAGCAGTATGACGGCTGTGTGGTCCTATGGTGTTTATACTTGCGTAGTATTGTTTGTACAAATGAACGTTGTACTGTCAGGCGTTTGGAAATTGCTCCCAAGGATGAATCAGACTTGTGGAGGTCTACAATTTTTTTGCTGAGGTCTTGGTTGATTTCTTTTGATTTTCCCCTGATGTCAAGCAAAGAGGCACTGAGTTTGAAGGTAGGCCTTGAAATACATCCAGAGGTACACCTCCAACTGACTCAGGCTAATTGACATAATTTATCAGAAGCTTCTAAAGCCATGACCTCATTTTCTGGAATTTCCGAGCTGTTTAAAGGCACAGTCAACTTAGTGTATGTAAACTTCTGACCCACTGGAATTGTGATACAGTGAAATAATCTGTCTGGAAACAATTGTTGGAAAAATTACATGTCATGCATAAAGTAGATGTCCTAAGTGACTTGCCAAAACTATAGTTTGTTAACAAGAAATTGGTGGAGTGGTTGAAAAACGAGTTATAATGACTCCAACCTAAGTGTATGTAAAGTTCATACTTCAACTGTATACACATACAGTGCTGTCGGAAAGTATTCAGACCCCTTAACTTTTTCCACATGCTGCTACATTACAGCCTTATTCTAAAATGGATTAAATAGTTTTTTTCTCCTCATCAATCTACACACTTACCCCATAATAACAAAGCAACAACTGTTTAAAAAAAAGAAGTTTAACATTTATAAACTGAAATCGCATTTACATAAGTATTCAGACCCTTTACTTAGTACTTTGTTGAAGCACCTCTGGCAGCGATACAGCCTTGAGTCTCCTTTTGGGTATGACGCTACAAACTTGGCACACCTGTATTTTTCTCTGCATGTCCTGTCAAGCTCAGTCAGGTTGGATGCGGAGCGTCGCTGCACAGCTATTTTCAGGTCTCTCCTGTTCAATCGGGTTCAAGTCCGGACTCTGACTGGGCCACTCAAGGTCATTCAGAGACTTGTACCAAAGCCACTGTGTCGTTCTCCCCAGTCTGAAGTCCTGAGCACTCTGGAGCAGATTTTCTGTACTTTGCTCCGTAAATATTTTCTTCGATCCTGACTAGTCTCCCAGTCCCTGCTGCTGAAAAACATCCCCACAGCATGGTGCTGCCACCACCATGCTTCACCGTAGGGATGGTATTAGCAAGATGATGAGCGGTACCTGGTTTCCTCCAGACGTGAAGCTTGGCATTCAGGCCAAAGAGTTCAAGCTTGGTTTCATCAGACCACAAAATCTTGTTTCTCACGGTCTGAGAGTTCTTTAGGTGCCTTTTGGGGAAACTCCAAGCGGGCTTTCATGTACTTTTTACTGAGAAGCTGTCTGGCCACTCTACCATACAGGCCTCTAAGAAGAGTCTGGGTGGTTCCAAACTTCTTCCATTTAAGAATGATTGAGGCCACTGTGTTCTTAGGAACCTTCAATGCTGCAGACTTTTGTTTTGGTACCCTTCCCCAGATCTGTGCCTTGACCAATCCTGTCTCTGAGCTCTACGGACCTCATGGCTTGTTTTTTTTCTTTCTCTGACATGCACTGTCAACTGTGGGACTTATATATATATATATATATATGTTTCTGCAACTTGGGAGTCCATTTTTGGGGTGTGTGCATATATATATATATGCACACACCCCAAAAATGGACTCCCAAGTTGCAGAAACATCTCAAGGATGCTCAATGGAAACAGGATGCACCAGAGCTCAATTTTTAGTCTCATAGCAAAGGGTCTGAATACTTATGTAAATAAGGTATTTCTGTTTTTTTGTAAACATTTTTAATACATTTGCAAAACATTTCTAAAAACCTGTTTTCCCTTTGTCATTATAGTGTATTGTGTGTGGCTTGAGGAGGAGAAATATTAATTTAATCCATTTTAGAAAATTGCCGTCACAAAATGTGGAAAAGGTGAAGGGGTGTGAATACTTTCTGAATGCACAGTATGTAAAACAACTTGTACTTGTCGTCCACATATTGTCATTTAGGGCCAGTTTCCTGGACACAGATTATGCCTTGTCCTGGGCTAAATAGCTTTTTAGTCCAGGTCTAAACTCAATCTGTGTCCAGGATACCCCCCCCCCCCCCCCCCCTTAGTGCTTAAGAACCTGTTATAGACCTTAATAATCCTCACGAATTCTGTAATAATAATAATATGATTGTCCTGTCTTTACAGGAAGCACAGGCCTATGCCGATGACAACAGTCTACTGTTCATGGAGACTTCAGCTAAGACTGCTATGAATGTCAACGAAATCTTCATGGCCATAGGTAAGGGCAACCATCTGCCCAGTGAGTCCCAACTTACTCACTCCAAGCACTATTGGCCTATAGTCCTCATTTAGTGATCACACAGAATGTATGATTACTATTCTATGGGTTTATCTAAATAGTCTAAATAGACCTCCACCCTTACATTGTTGCTACTTTGAAAACCCAGGCTCATAGGATGAATTCAAATTGGTGGATTCCTACTACATTTTACTTTAAATTTTTGTTACATAGAAAACGCTCTTATCCAGAGTGACTTACCGTCAATAACTACCAATACAATGCAAACAGGATAGGAATTGGCTTTCACTAGCCCAGATGGTGAGATCCACATTTTGGATGTTCTGTGTATCTGTTACTTCTGGGAGCACATGAACGCAGCATTAATGGCCCACTCTACTCTTCTCTACTCTCTGTCTTTGTAGCAAAGAAGCTGCCCAAGAACGAGGCTCAGGGCGCAGCCGGGGCAGGGGGCCGGGCCCGGGCAGGAGTGGACCTTCAGGAGCCCGCCCCCCAGGGCCGCAGCGGCCAATGCTGTGGCGGGAGCACTTAGCCAATATCCAATGAACTGACTGAACGAGCCCAGAACACAAATATTATCAAGACAACCAATCACGGCCTAGAGAGTAACGATGCGGGAACCGTTCTCACCCCCCCCTCCCAATCAAAAGGAGACCCTTTATAAAATTATAAGCTAGAGAACTTCAGTGTGACCCTCTCACATACTCTCTCTCCCTCTTTTACCCTCTATCCCTCTGCTGTACCTCCCATCTTCTCCCTCTCTCACTTTAATCTAATACTAACTGGATTATGTCTTAACGTTTTCTGTCCTTTTAAAAAAAACATTTTGTTGATGGATCATACCAACTGCTATTAGCCTTTTTGTTCAGGTGGCAGGTGCATGTCGCAAAGGTTAAGTTGTCTTTTCCTCTGAAAATCATTTTCTTCCTTCCATGTTGGTCTTCCACATCTGGAAGAGGGAAAATATGCTCCAAGGGGACAATGTGTCTTACGCTCTTTCTCCGGATCTGTCCATTTTGTAAATTAATATTAGCATTTGTTTATTATTACCACTGTTCTTTTGGCACGAGTGGGGGATGATTATATAGGACACACTTAATGTGGTTTCCGACACGTGTGACAAATTAAACCGTAACGCAGTGTGCATTTTTATCACCTAGTATACCAGACAGTCATTTTTAGCATCATGTTTTTGAATCTGTAAGATGAATATAAGAATACATTGTAAGACCTGGGGGAAAAACACATGGCAAGATTTTCTTGGCCAAAATGTACATTGTTAAAACGTTTATTCCCATTAACATAGTATAACAATCATTTGTTCACCACCAATCAAACACAAATGTTCTGTTGGGGGGGCAGCATGTGGTAGGCCAGCCTCCGACATGAGATTTAAATCATGTATATTGTTATCAAATAAACGTATCTTGTAGTTTGAGTTTAAAAAATACACTATTTGCTGAGTTGAAAGAGTAAGGAACCATGGTCCTTATTAGGGGAGAATTTAACATCGCCCACAGCACCCCATTGAACACAGCCAACTGACGAACCTGTGAAAAAGACGATAAGTAAATTGAACCCTCTTCTACATCACATGAAGACTGGACTATTACAGTATGTCTTGCGCAAACCCCTGCTTTCCTTCCTTGAAGCCTTTTTCTACTGGGTTAACACCTAGTGCTGAATCCTGACGACTTCAACTTTTGCACAGACCTGCCATTGACATCAATGAAACATTTTGTACAAACAAAATTATTGCAAAAAAGTAAGAGTGCATCCCTTCAAACATTCCTACGTACCATCTACAATGAACAAAAATATAAAGTTGCTGGATATTGGTGGGAACTGGAAAACGCTGTTTACACGTAACGATGCTTCGTGGGTGACTGTTGTTGATGTGTGCAGAGGGTCCCTGGTTCGCTCCCGGGTATGGGCGAGGGGGCGGTCTAAAGTTATACTGTTACAGTGGCATGTCTGAGTATGCAAGCCATGGAAGAACTGAGTACATTTTCAGCTTCCAGGAATTGTGTATGGAGCCGTACATTATCATGCTAAAAGATGAGGTGATGGTGGCGGATGAATCGCACGACTTTGGGCTTTAAAAATAAATAAAAAAACAGGCCTCACAATGGTCCTCAGGATCTCGTCACTGTATCTCTGCATTAAAATTGCCATTGATAAAATGCAATTTTGTCTGTAGCTTACGCCTGCCCATACCATAACCCCACCGCCACCATTTGGGCACTCTGTTCACAACGCTGACATTACGCGACGCCATCTGCCGAGTACAGTTGAAACCAGGATTCATCCGTGAAGAGCACACCTCTCACTTCTCCAGCATGCAAGTGGCCATCGAAGGTGAGCATTTCCCCACTGAAGTAGGTTGCGACACCGAACTGCAGTCAGGTCAAGATCCTGATGAGGACATGCAGATGAGCTTCCCTGAGATGGTTTCTGACAGTTTGTGAAGAAATTATTGCTGAGTTACAGTTCATATGACTGTAACTCAATAACTTTGAAATTGTTGCATGTTGTGTTTTATATTTTTGTTCAGTATAGTTATAGAGTGGATATTTTTTACTTTAAGAACCTCATTTTACTGAACAAAATTATAAATGCAACAATTTGAAAGATTTTGCTAAGTTATAGTTCATATAAGGAAATCAGTCAATTGAAATAAATTCATTAGGCCATAATCTATGGATTTCACATAAGGGCAGGGGCCCAGCCATGGGTGGGTCTGGGAGGGCATAGGCCCACCCACCACCCAATCAAAATGAGCTTTTCTTCACAAACGGGCTTAATGACAGACAGAAATAGTCCTCAGCACTTCACCACCCCTCCCCTCTGTTGATACCGCAGGTGAAGAAGCCGGATGTGGAGGTAATAGGCTGGTGTGGTTACACATGGGTTGGACATACTGCCAAATTCTCTAAAACGACGTTGGTAGAGAAATGAACAACCGTTCTGGTGGACATTCCTGAAGTCATCATGACAATTGAACGCTCCCTCAACTTGAGACATCTGTGGCATTGGGTTCTGTGACAAAACTGCAACAAAAAAATAGTCCCCAGTGTCATGTATTGGTGTGACCTACTGATATGACATCACCACGTAAGTAAAGGCATGCGGGGCTTGTTACACAGACGGTGATGGAGTAAAGACCTGTTGAAGTTTACCTCTTATTTTTTTCACCTTTATTTAACCAGGTAGGCAAGTTGAGAACAAGTTCTCATTTACAATTGCAAAGCATTTCGACACATACAACAACAGAGTTACACATGGAGTAAAACAAACATACAGTCAATAATACAGTAGAAAAATGTCTGGTTGGTGAAATTCAGTATAATATCCTAACTTGGCTGAAAGTTGAAGCATAGGTTGAACTATGGCGACGAGGATGATGTTTAAAAACGATAGTTAAATCTGAATTGATTCTGGGACCACGAGTAACATAGTAGATGACAGTACATTGAGCATTTTGAAAGCCAAGGAAATCCATTGCCGTTCTTCACTGACAGATAAAAAGGGATTTTCACCAGTGGAAGCCGCTGAGGGGAGAACGGCTCATAATAGTGGCTGGAACAGAGCGAATGGAATGGCGGCAAATCATGCGTATGATGTATGTGATACCATTCCACCTATTTCACTCCAGCCATTACCATGAGCCCGTCCTCCCCAATTAAGGTGCCACCAACCTCCTGTGGTTTTCACACGCCAAATAAACATAGGCAAGCGCAGGAAACAGGCTGAATTCACTGTGATATGTGAACGGGGAGAGCAGTTTCTAGAGAAACACATTGCCATTAAATTGGGTGTGCTAAAAGTGGGTGTTACCACATCAGCAGTGAGCGAGTGACAGGTATTTAAACAAAACAAAGGTAAAACAACAGTAGATCAACCTACATAATAAAATATGACACCAGTTGCACAGGCCCTTAGGCGTGTACCTTTCCACCTGAGAGAAGCTGTAGAGGAAAAAGATTGAGGAACTACAAAACATGGACTTAATCGAGAGAATGGATGGTGAATCTGGTAGTGGTAGTGCCAAAACTGGACGGCGACATAAAACTGTTTCTGGAAATGAGACACGTGAACACAGCAATCATACGTGGCAGGTGCATGATCCCTACAGTAGACTAACTTGCAAGGAATAAATGGGTCTGTCATGTTCAGAAACTAGATCTTAAATGGAGCTAACATCAACTAGAGTCAAGAGGCATAATGAAGTTTGCAGTGCATAATGGGATATACAGATATAAAAGACTCATATTTTGAGTTTCATCGGCGAGTGAGTAGTATCAACAGGAAATCACAACAGCACTGGCAGGCATCGAGGGGGTGGAGAACATATCAGATGACACCATTGTCCATGACCAGTGGCAACCTGCTGCTCTCAACAGGTTGGAGAACTGTGGGCTGACTCTCAACTCAGTTTTTGGACAGACTGGTGTTTAGGGGCATGTTACTCTCACAGAAGGGCATTGGGCCCACACCTGAAAGGGAGCCTGAGACTGCATCAGAGGTTCGTTGCTTTCTAGGGTTAGTGGGATACATCAGTAGGTTCATTCCCAGGTTCTCTACACTCTCAGAGCCTCTGCGGAAGTTGACCAAGAAGGACACACCACTTTGGACCGGAATAGAATGCATTTCAGACAAAGCAAAACTAGCTGAAGCCGAGACATTTGTGTACTTTGACAAAGATTGCAAATACAAAAGTAACAGCAGACGTAGGACCAGAGGGCCTAGGAGCTGTGCACGTGTCTGTCAGAGTGTGAACGCGGATATTCACAAACTGAGTGTGAGTTCCTTGCATTGGTTGGGGCTTGTGAAAGGCCTTGTGCCTGATCATAACGCGTTGGAGGCTATTTTACAATCCTCGCTCAAAGCCATGCGCTCGCATGGAACGATGGGTGCTGAGACTCCAACCCTATGACTTTCGCCTTGTCCACATACCAGGGAAAATCGACATCGCTGACCCTCTGTCTTGTCTAATTGGAGGGACTGCAGTGAAAGACACACACACACACACATGGAGCAGAGGAGTATGTAAGATTTGTGGCTGTGAACGCAACTCGAAATGCAATGACCTCAAGGGAAGTGGAGGAAGCATCGGCAGATGAAGAGCTAAGAGAGGTGAGAAATGCTATTCAGCGTGGGTGTTCTGAGACATGCCAGGCATATGCACCTATAGCAATTGAACTGTGTGTAATTGGACAATTAGTCCTAAGGGGAACCTGCATTGTTTTGCCGCATGCACTTCATGTGAGGGCTCTAGCCTTAGCTCACAAGGGACATTTGGGCATTGTAGGCACAAAACAACATCTCAGGAGTAAAGTATGGTGGCCTGCCATGGACAAGGCTGCAGAGAGACATGTCAAGTCATGCCATGGTTGCCAGATTGTATGAAGACCAGATGTGCCAGATCCACAGTGCTACCTGGCAGGACGTCGCCACGGACCTATTGGGTCCACTACCAATAGGACACTCAATACTAGTAGTTGTAGACTATTACAGCAGATATTATGAATATGATGTCATACAATCGACCAATGCAGAAAAGGTGATTGATGGTCTGGAGAAGATTTTCAGTCGTCATGGTCTACCATTAACGATTCGATTTGATTGCGACCCACGGTACATATCATCCCAGTTCCAGAACTTCTGACAGGAAAATGGGATATAGCATGTAAAAAAAATGGGCATAGGCAAGTGAAGTGAAGTGGAGCGGCAAAATGCTTCCCTCATGAAAAGGATTCACATTGCACAAGCTGAGGGGCTGGACTGAAAGCGGAAGCTACGCGAGTACATCGCAGTCTACAGGTCCATTGATCACCATGATGCTGAGCAGAAAGGGAAATCCAAGATCTATGCAGAGACAGGCACTCTGACGTGGACATTGGAGACCAGGTTCTCCTAAAATGGGACAAAACGGACAAGTTCACAACCTTCAGCGAGAGACCTCACACTGTGATCAATAAAGAGGGAAACAACATGGTTGTTCAATCTCCAACCGGAGCCAGGTATTCCAGGAATACAACATTCGTGAAGAGGTATACAATTGAGGAGCCAGATCCACAACCAAAGGACACCACACAACTGAAAGAGACTGGAACAGAGTCCTACTCTGAGACATTACATGGTCTCTGGTTTGGACTCTGTCTGTGAGGGATCACCAGAAAGACCACAGAGACCCATGCCAGTCAGGCCTCACAGACAAATTAAACTGCCACATAAGTTAACATGACTTTGTCATTAAATAATGATCCTGTCTGGCAAGGAAGATCTGAAGAAACTGAAAAATGACATGTACAAAGGACTAATGCGAAGACTCATTGAGTTATGTTGTGAAAAAGATGCAGAATGTTTTGTTAGTTAAACATTTTTTATACTGTTTTGCTTAGAAGTAAGCTAAAAAGGAAAGTCCATTAGGAGAACAGAAATGATAAGACATTAAACATATTTTAGTTGTTTATTAGTAACACAAAGTGTTACCTGCTATATAGGTAAAGAATGAGTGTTGTTGTGTAAGTCAGGTTGACATTGAAGTTCATATCCAAGTAAAGGGGGATGTTGTGTATTGATACCCCATAATGATAATGCAAAAACAGTTATTTTATTTTATATTTTTACATGAAATATCACATTTACATAAGAATTCAGACCCTTTACTCAGTACTTTGTTGAAGCACTTTTGGCAGCGATTTCAGCCTTGAGGCTTCTTGGGTATGATGATGCAAGCTTGGCACACCTGTATTTGGGGAGTTTCTCCCATTCTTCTATGCAGATCCTCTCAAGCTCTGTCAGGCACAGTTATTTTCAGGTCTCTCCAGAGATGTTTGATCGGGTTCAAGTCCGGGTTCTGGCTGGGCCACTCAAGGACATTCAGAGACTTGTCCCGAAGCTACATCTGTGTTGTTTTGGTTGTGTGCTTAGGGTTGTTGTCCTGTTGGAAGGTGAACCTTCGCCCCAGTCTGAAGTCCTTAGTGCTCTGGAGCAGGTTTTCATCAAGGGTCTCTCTGTACTTTGCTCTGTTTATCTTTCCCTCAATCCTGACTAGTCTCCCAGTCCCTGCCGCTAAAAAATATCCCCACAGCATGATGCTGTCACCACCATGCTTCACCTTAGGGATGGTGCCAGGTTTCCACCAGACGCTTGGCATTCAGGCCAAAGAGTTCAATCTTGGTTTCATCAGACCAGAGAATATTGTTTCTCATGGTCTGAGACTCCTTTAGGTGCCTTTTGGCAAACTCCAAGCGGGCTATCATGTGCCTTTATCTGAGAATTGGCTTCTGTCTGGCCTGATTGTGTGTGCATATGCCTGATTGTGTGTGCATAGATGGAGAACCTTCCAGAAGGACAACCATCTCCACAGAGGAACTCTGTCAGAGTGACCATCGGGTTCTTGGTCACCTCCCTGACCAAGGCCCTTCTCCCCCGATTGCTCAGTTTAGCAGGGCAGCCAGCTTTATGAAAAGTCTAGGTGGTTCCAAACTTCTTCAATTTAAGAATGATTGAGGCCACTGTGTTCTTGGGGACATTCAATGCTGCAGAAATGTTTTGGTACCCTTCCCCAGGTCTGTGCCTCGACACAATCCTGTCTTGGAGCTCTATGGACAATTCCTTCGACCTCGTGGTTTGGTTTTTTCTCTGACATGCACTGTCAACCATGGGACCTTACATAAACAGGTGTGTGCCTTTACAAATCATGTCCAATCAATTGAATTTACCACAGGTGGACTCCAATCAAGTTGTAGAAACATCTCAAGGATGATCAATGGAAACAGGATGCTCCTGAGCTCAATTTCGAGTCTCATTGCAAAGGGTCAGAATGCTTATTTAAATAAGGTTTGTTTTTTAGTTTAAATACATTTAGCCTAGGCTACTACACAAGTGAAGAGCAAAAAAAGGCAAATGCTTGCCATTTTTAATATTGATAACTGATGATCAATGAGACCCACCCCGCTGGCTGCTACACTAATTTGCCAATCTAATTTTTTTTTAGCTGATTGAGTTACTGCTGATGCAGAACCAAATTTCTAAATTGTCCCTTATGTATTCTATTATTCTAACTCTCAACAGTAATTTAGGACCCGAACAATATCCACCCCCCAAAAAATGTGAAATATATTTTTGAATTGGTCCACTGGCCGCCAGTTGCCCATTCCTGCTTTAAAGTATTTAAAACGGTTGGATTACTTTGGGAATTTCGGTTAGCAGCAACAATATGATAAATGCCTTCAATGGCATTAGCCTACTTTATTTGAATATTTACATAATTTTGTGATATTCATTCCCGCATGAATTATATATGAACCATCCAGTTGTGGTTAAGAAAACGTTCATGCATAGTGGTGGGCTTTGGGATGTGATGGGCGAAGCTACATGCATCACAATGTTTAGAACTGCCATGACAACCCTCCCACTCTGTCAGAATTCGTCATTCTCTTTGCTCTTGTTTTCCTTAATAGGATGTCGGTGGGCGGAGCCGGGAGGGTCGTCAGCGAAATGGGACACACCTGGGCTCGGGTGTGTCCCGGGATAAATACACCTCTTCCCCATTCTTTGGGGGAGACTCCATGCAGACACTGATAGATTTTGGTTGTGGAATTTTTGTGGCCGTTTTGGTTGTTTACTTTGGTACTCTTCAACACCCCTCATTATCACATTTATGCACGCAAACACTCACTAACACTACTGATTACCGACTACACACACACCATTGTTAATTGTACTTGGTTTACTTTAGTTAATACATATATTTTGTTATTCCTTATCTCCACGTTGTCTCCCTTTTTGTTACAAACTTCGAGCCAGTTCGTGACACATATCAACCATCGTTATGAAGCATCAAATCTCATGGGCCCACATTGCATTCGCCGGACATAGCTACGACTAGTCTTACTTTTGGTTGGTGCAACAACAGATGTAAATTCTGATCATAGTCAGATGTAGTAGCTACGCCCGACCTAACATTTAAATCCCAACTTTTCCCCCCCCAACTGGTGCAACCAGCCCCTGATTGGTGAACCACTGATCCATTCACAGCTCTTTGTCTGTTGGCAAAGTTAGGGACAACCACACCCACACACACATACAAACAATGCTTTTAACATAGGCCTACCATGTTTTCAACTTACATATTTTGCGTTTACATTGGCAGCCCAAATATTCAATTTTTTCCACCAATTGGTATTCTGACCAATCACATCAGATCTTTTCACATCAGATATTTTCCGAGCTGATCTGATTGGTCAAAAGACCAATTTGTGGGAAGAAAATATCAGAATTGGGCTTCCTGTGTAAGCACAGCCTTTGACATACATGATAACATTGTGCATTTCCAACTCCATGGTTTCCATCCTCTCCATCTACGTTGTTATGCGCAGGTCAGTGTCAGAGGTTCTGGTTTTCTTCCACTCCTGCTTCAGCCTGTAGTCCCTCTGCCCACTCTGCTCTCTCAGGGTGAGGCTCCTGTTCAGGCTGGTGGCCATCTCCTGCATGCCTTGGGCCAGGTCTCTCTGCAGGGGACCCAGGCCCTCCTCCAGCATGAGCATGATCTCTTCCTTGGCCACAGTCCACTTGGAAGGGATCTTTTGCTGCTCTTGCGGGACAAGTGCAGGCAGTGCGGGCCCAGCGGTTCTCACCTCCCTGGGGCTCCAGTTGCCCATGTGGGTATTCACAGAGGCAGCGAGTTCGGGAGAGACCTGGAGCTTAAAAAAAACAAATACTATATGATCATATATCCGGCAAAGTCACTGAATTTATAAATAATTGCTCTGAAATTGCTGCACATAGTCTAGATATTACAATGACTCTGATCTTGTATCTTGCGTTCTATGATAATGTTATTACTCCGCGTCTTGACGTCATAAAATAATTGGCACCCAAGATTATGCATGTACAGTGCCTTGCGAAAGTATTCGGCCCCCTTGAACTTTGCGACCTTTTGCCACATTTCAGGCTTCAAACATAAAGATATAAAACTGTATTTTTTTGTGAAGAATCAACAACAAGTGGGACACAATCATGAAGTGGAACGACATTTATTGGATATTTCAAACTTTTTTAACAAATCAAAAACTGAAAAATTGGGCGTGCAAAATTATTCAGCCCCTTTACTTTCAGTGCAGCAAACTCTCTCCAGAAGTTCAGTGAGGATCTCTGAATGATCCAATGTTGACCTAAATGACTAATGATGATAAATACAATCCACCTGTGTGTAATCAAGTCTCCTTATAAATGCACCTGCACTGTGATAGTCTCAGAGGTTCGTTAAAAGCGCAGAGAGCATTCTGAAGAACAAGGAACACACCAGGCAGGTCCGAGATACTGTTGTGAAGAAGTTTAAAGCCGGATTTGGATACAAAAAGATTTCCCAAGCTTTAAACATCCCAAGGAGCACTGTGCAAGCGATAATATTGAAATGGAAGGAGTATCAGACCACTGCAAATCTACCAAGACCTGTCCGTCCCTCTAAACTTTCAGCTCATACAAGGAGAAGACTGATCAGAGATGCAGCCAAGAGGCCCATGATCACTCTGGATGAACTGCAGAGATCTACAGCTGAGGTGGGAGACTCTGTCCATAGGACAACAATCAGTCGTATATTGCACAAATCTGGCCTTTATGGAAGAGTGGCAAGAAGAAAGCCATTTCTTAAAGATATCCATAAAAAGTGTTGTTTAAAGTTTGCCACAAGCCACCTGGGAGACACACCAAACATGTGGAAGAAGGTGCTCTGGTCAGATGAAACCAAAATTGAACTTTTTGGCAACAATGCAAAAAGTTATGTTTGGCGTAAAAGCAACACAGCTCATCACCGTGAACACACCATCCCCACTGTCAAACATGGTGGTGGCAGCATCATGGTTTGGGCCTGCTTTTCTTCAGCAGGGACAGGGAAGATGGTTAAAATTGATGGGAAGATGGATGGAGCCAAATACAGGACCATTCTGGAAGAAAACCTGATGGAGTCTGCAAAAGATCTGAGACTGGGACGGAGATTTGTCTTCCAACAAGACAATGATCCAAAACATAAAGCAAAATCTACAATGGAATGGTTCAAAAATAAACATATCCAGGTGTTAGAATGGCCAAGTCAAAGTCCAGACCTGAATCCAATCGAGAATCTGTGGAAAGAACTGAAAACTGCTGTTCACAAATGCTCTCCATCCAATCTCACTGAGCTAGAGCTGTTTTGCAAGGAGGAATGGGAAAAAATGTCAGTCTCTCGATGTGCAAAACTGATAGAGACATACCCCAAGCGACTTACAGCTGTAATCGCAGCAAAAGGTGGCGCTACAAAGTATTAACTTAAGGGGGCTGAATAATTTTGCACGCCCAATTTTTCCGTTTTTTATTTGTTAAAAAAGTTTGAAATATCCAATAAATGTTGTTCCACTTAATGATTGTGTCCCACTTGTTGTTGATTCTTCACAAAAAAATACAGTTTTATATCTTTATGTTTGAAGCCTGAAATGTGGCAAAAGGTCGCAAAGTTCAAAGGGGCCGAATACTTTCGCAAGGGACTGTATCTCAAATTATAGCCTACTTGAACATTAGGCCTAATTGTTATCATGTCCATAAATGTAACCTATTTGACCAGTAGATGGCACCAGTAGGCCTAGATATTCTTTCAAATACTGTCAATATCCTATTACATTTGGCTTTTGTTTTGCCATTTTTCCCTTCAGTAAAATGGCACAATTGAACTCATACACTAAACGAGACTCACTCAATGAATGAGAAATAAAAATATATAAAAAGACAAACATTTGATTATGTCACCAAACTATAAATTGTCAGGATTCTCAACCCATAATCTGGGATGGCAGTGTTGCAGACAGGTTTTAAAAACAAAAGTATTGCACTATATAGGGAATAGGGTGTCATATGGGACACAACCAGTGTCTTGCAGGTTACCTGCCGATTCACAGTAAGGAAGCAATTCCATTTTGTTCTCCTGGTTATTCTACTGAGCTTTTTTTTTTTAGGTAAAGTGTCCCAAGGATAATGTAGTACGCCCTAATGCAGTGGGTTTCGATGAACACTGGCCTTTTAATAGAACCACCTGGTTGAGATTGGAGGTCAATTAACTTAAGAAATGCATGGTTTTTCACACGGATTTTCATACACACATAGTTGGTACTGTAAGGGGACTGTAAATGGGATTGCCATTGTGGACTAATGACAGTGTGTACCCAGTAATCAAATCAAACATCCCATTTATAGAAGACTACTCTTCTACTGTTGTTTTGTTATCAACATGAATAACACATTTACTAGAAATGTATGATATGTTTAACTATTTCTTAGTCAAGGCTTGTAAGTGTTTATACTTGTGATTGATATGTGTGTAAGGTTAATCTGTTATTTATGGGGAAATGTACCATGAGTTGTCACAGTGTGTATGATTTGTGCATCGTTTCACATAAGCGTAGAGCTATGGTTTAGCACCACTATTAAGCAGAGACGGGGGTGCGTCCCAAATGGGACCTTATTCCCTATATAGTTCACTACTTTCAGCCAGGACCCCATAGGGAGGATGGTCAAAAGTTGTGCACCGTGTAAGGAATAGGGTGCCATTTGGGACGCAGACAGGGTCAGCAGCACAGACAGGTAGACAACAACTTTGGGAGAAAAGCATAGGGATTATTATAAGGTGTGTAAGGTGTGTTTAACAACAAGGTACAACAAATACTCTCAAGATTTTAAATGAGAAAGGGTGGCACATGTCTTCTAAATTGTCTGACCATTTTTCTGATTGGGATGCATCAGACACACACAGACACACACAGCAGCACTGTCAAAGGCCGTGCCCCTCGTAAATTATTTCTCATTTGGTGTGCTGTCAATCGAGACACATTAGAAAAGGAACCCATTTCAGAAAAGGAACACATTTCATACTGCAGCTGTGAATTACAGTGGTAGAGGAGGCCTGATAAGCAATGAGTCTGACTGTCCTTGGAAAATAGATAGAAGATTGTGCCCTGAAAATAAATGTAGGCCACCTACAATATAGGCTGTACTTTTAGCTTCAATTATACCCCCCCCCCCCCCCCCCCCCCCCCAACAACAGGGCTTTATTGCAGATTTAGAGAACTAGAATGTTATTTTCGTTGGTGTACTCCATCACCCTCTAAACCAAGTGCAGGAAAAGATTTGATCTATCCATAGTTTTTTTTACAGGGAAATGGGTTTGAGGAAAATAATGATGACTTTGAAGATTCCCTATATTCCTCTGTTAAGAATAAAACAATTTACAGCGAGCTTCACTCCACATCTAGATATGCCAATCAAACCAGTTCTGTCAGGCTTGCAAATCCTCCTTCGGAGTGACACGAGTGAAAACCCATTTTTCATATGATTTTGCTATACGGACACAGAATATAGGAATGCCAAGGGCATTGGGAGAATGAAGGTTGTGCCGTTCTCCCTTAGAAGTTGATAACGCACTGCAGCCACACAATTTAAGATCTGGGCTATGCTTTTGGTTATATGTGGAATAAAACATAGAACAGTACCGTAACAGGATGGAAGTCTTTTACAAAGAGAGAACATGGATGTCAGTTGAAAATAGCAGTTATATTTTGGATGAATCACTTAGAGGGTGACGAAGGTCGACATAGCAGGGATAATCTATTCAAATCTCAGCTTTAAGGACTGCTGGATCAACTCCTCAGCACTGCTGGTTTCCAGTCTTCCCCTTTAATCAGGGACGGATTCAGACCCGGGACACCAGGGTGTCAGAAGGACACACACCGTAGCAAAACATTTTGCAACATCCTTATTGTCCAGGTAGTCCCTGTTTCAGTCTGTTTTCTTCATTTTGTTGCCTAATGAGTAGGAATGTGATTAGGGATGTGAGTGGACTCTAGCTAATTAATGATACAAATAAATCATCAGTAGGCCTACTGGAGGGATTTTAAAGCTTCCAACATATCACAAATTTGATCCAATTAATGCTATTTCCATTTATGCACTCAATCTTTACTGTATACTGGCACTCATACTCTCCTGTTCACCAATGTACCTCTTATCTCCATATCCCCACACAGAATAACTTGCAAAAACTACTTCAAGACATGCATAGTGGAAGGTCTTCCCATTGAGGACATTTGCTGCTGGCTCATATTGACAGCAGAATGTTGGTAAGAATACCATGCATGCACCTCCCCTATGGGCATCTGACAGTGCACAGTCCTTATCCACCAAGTTTGAAAACAGACAACAAACAGACAACCTAGTGCTTCAAGCATTCAACTGTACACAGTGGACCTCATGTATCAGTCATGAGCAGCACCAATTCGTATGTAAATTGTTCGTAGCCCCTATAACCAATTTCTTTTGACAAGCATTTCTGCATTCACTCATTTTCGCAGTTTGAGCAGGTAAAGAAACTATTTCTGAGGTCAGGTGTAGGACAAATGTGTTTAATCTTGAATGGATTTGTGTATACATTTTTTGCCCCCACTTTAAACTAAGTACAACTTATAAAGGCTTTATATAGCATACATAAATGCTTTATAAGTGCTACATAAATACTTCACAAATCATCTATAAGTGTATGTCATACTCTATAAACAGAATCAGAGCAGAATGTAACATTTGGTAGTTCACACTACAGTGGGAATGGTTATGTCACCCTTTATACACCATTTATAGCGCATGACATATGCTTATAGATGATTTGTGAAGCATTGATGTAGTGCTTATTAAGCCGTTATGTATGCTATATAAATCCTTTATAAGTTGTACTTTTTAATAAGAACAAATATATGTATTTAAGGCCCAGTGTTATTACATTTCAAACATGGCAAACATTCAACATTCAGTGTTGAATTTCCGGGTGAACTTTGAAGGCAGTGATGGATGGGATCAGCCTGCACAGTCCACACCGCAAAGGCTGTTACTGTGGCAACCAGGTAAATTGGGATGTAAGGGGGTGGGGGTGCAGCCAGCTTGTGATCAAGATAAGCCTTTGGCGAAATAGGACTGAGAAGGAACATGGCCCCTAATGAAAACACTCAAGATAATGGCCATGCGCAAGACAGACCGTCTCTTTGATGCACACAAACCATGTTGTTGATTGAACTAGAATCCAGCAGACTCAAAATTAGAGGCTTTACTCTCCCTGCAATACTCCCAGGGTTATATCTCATGGGTGAATTCAGTTGAGAAAAGTAAACAAGTCTGCTTCCCTGAGTATGAGTGTACTTTATAGACACACACACACACACACACACACACACTTATTTATATATACACTACCGTTCAAAAGTTTGGGGTCACTTAGAAATGCCCTTGTTTTTCAAAGAAAAGCTCATTTTTTGTCCATTAAAATAACATCAAATTGATCAGAAATACAGTTTAGACATTGTTAATGTTGTAAATGACTATTGTAGCTGGAAACTGATTATTTTTAATGGAATATCTACGTAGGTGTACTGAGGCCCATTATCAGCAACCATCACTCCTGTGTTCCAATGGCACGTTGTGTTAGCTAATCCAAGTTTATCATTTTAAAAGGCTATTTGATCATTAGAAAACCCTTTTGCAATTATGTTAGCACAGCTGAAAACTGTTGTTCTGATTAAGGAAGCATTAAAACATTTACAACATTAACAATGTCTACACTGAATTTCTGATCAATTTGAAGTTATTTTAATAGACAAAAAATTTGCTTTTCTTTCAAAAACAAGGACAAAGTGTATATACACAGTACCAGTCTAAAACAAGGACAAAGGACAAAGTGTATATACACAGTACCAGTCTAAAGTTTGGACACACCTACTCATTCAAGGGATTTTCTTTCTTTTACTATGTTCTACATTGTAGAATAATAGTGAAGACATCAAAACTATGATATAACACTACCTAAATTCTATCAGCATATTGACTGTAGCACTCGTGCTGGTTAAACACTTCTAACATCCGCGATGCATACAAGGCCCTCCCCTGCCCTCCTTTCGGCAAATCTGACCACGATTCCATTTTACTCCTCCCTTCCTATAGGCAGAAACTCAAACAGGATGTACCCGTGCTAAGGACTATTCAACGCTGGTCTGATCAATCGGAAACCACGCTTCAAGATTGTTTTGATCACGTGGACTGGGACAGGTTCCGGGTAGCCTCAGAGAGAAATATTGTTATATACGCTGATTCGTTGAGTGAGATTATAAGGAAGTGCATAGGAGATGTTGTACCTACTGTAACTTGTGATGTATGGCAGGTCAGCCACCAGGGGGAGACTCGTCGAGGCCTGGTGACAGACGGAGTATACATCACGAGGTGATGGCTCCATCTGCTGGACGTGCTAGGTCTCGACGGGCACGGGGCTGATTGGGGATTGGTGAGTAATAAAGGGCTGATTGCTCACCAGCTGTACAAGTCCCATAAAGCTGCCAGAAGGGCAGCACACAGGGGAGAGACTGGGGGAGGAAAGGACTCCCAGAGGTAACAGGAGGGAGTTCAGTTTTTGATCCCCACCGGATACAGCAAGACCCGGAGTCCAGAAGACGGTATCCCAGAGAGGGTCTCTTAGGGGAGACCTATTATTTTCTTTTGGACTTTTATTTTAATAAACACCTTTGAAACTGAGCTAATCCTACCCTGTCCGTGTCTGATCTGTGTAAATGTTTTGACCCCACCCCCTGGTCTGCCACAAACTATTAAAACCTACTCTAACCAGAAACCATGGATAGATGGCGGAATTCGCGCAAAACTGCTTTGATTATAATACAGTGCCACCGACGCGGCCCGCTACCGAGGACTGTGGGCTCTCCTTCTCCGTGGGTGACATGAGTAAGACATTTAAATGTGTTAACCTTCGCAAGGCTGCCGGACCAGACGGCATCCCTAGCCGGTCCTCAGAGCATGCGCAGACCAGCTGTCTGGTGCGTTTACGGACATATTCAATCTCTCCCTATCCCAGTTTGCTGTCCCCACATTCTTCAAGATGGGCACCATTGTTCCTGTACCCAAGAAGGCAAAGGTAACTGAACTAAATGACTATCGCCCCGTAGCACTCACTTCTGTCATCATGAAGTGCTTTGAGAGGCTAGTCAAGGATAATATCACCTCCACCTTACCTGTCACCCTAGACCCACCCTAGACCCACCCTAGACCCCTAGACCCAATTCACACTGCACTCTGCCCTATCCCATCTGGACAAGAGGAATACCTACGTAAGAATGATGTTCATTGACTATAGCTCAGCATTCAACACCATAGGACCCTCCAAGCTCATCATTAAGCTTGAGGCCCTGGGTCTCAACTCCGCCCTGTGCAATTGAGTCCTGGACTTCCTGATGGGCCGCCCCCAGGTGGTGAAGGTAGGAAACAACATCTCCACTTCGCTGATCCTCAACACTGGGGCCCCACATGTCACGACTTCCGCCGATGTTGGCTCCCCTGCCTGTTCGGGCGGTGCTCGGCGGTCGTCGTCACCGACCTACTAGCCGCTACCGATCCCTTTTTTGTTGTCTGTTTGTTTTGTCTTATTAGTTGCACCTGTGTCCGTTTGTGTGTGCTTGATGGGCTTCCTTATTTAAAGTAAATTTACCCGCCCTTGTTTTGTGAGGGATTAATTTTGTGTTACGTGTGTGCGTTAGTTAGGTGTGTTCGTGTTCTGGATCTGGTACCC
This sequence comes from Oncorhynchus kisutch, assembly GCF_002021735.2. Lineage (NCBI taxonomy): Eukaryota > Metazoa > Chordata > Actinopteri > Salmoniformes > Salmonidae > Oncorhynchus > Oncorhynchus kisutch. The sequence goes on from NC_034193.2 coordinate 25,309,135, forward strand.
TGTGTTTTGGGTGGTCCATATATTTCCGCGCCCTGTTTTGTGGGCTTGTTTGTTTGTGACGGATTAAAGTGCACTTTTTCCCTGTGGAACTCTCTGCGCCTGATTCCTTCTTCACACACCTAGTCAAGCGTGACACCACAAGGATGCGTGCTCAGCCCTCTCCTGTACTCCCTGTTCACCCATGACTGCGTGGCCATGCCCGCCTCCAACTCAATCATCAAATTTGCAGACGACACAACAGTAGTGGGCTTGATTACCAACAATGACGAGACAGCCTACAGGGAGGAGGTGAGGGCACTCGGAGTGTTGTGTCAGGATAACAACCTCTCACTCAACATCAACAAAACAAATGCGATGATTGTGGACTTCAGGAAACAGCAGAGGGAGCACCCCCATCAAATCAAATGTATTTATATAGCCCTTCTTACATCAGCTGATATATCAAAGTGCTGTACAGAAACCCCGCCTAAAACCCCAAACAGCAAGCAATGCAGGTGTAGAAGCAGGGTCGCTAGGAAAAACTCCCTAAAAAGGCCAAAACCTAGGATGAAACCTAGAGACGAACCAGGCTATGAGGGGTGGCCAGTCCTCTTCTGGCTGTGCCGGGTGGAGATTATAACAGAACATGGCCAAGATGTTCAAATGTTCATAAATGACCAGCATGGTCAAATAATAATAATCACAGTAGTTGTCGAGGGTGCAACAAGTCAGCACCTCAGGAGGAAATGTCAGTTGCCTTTTCATAGCCGATCATTGAGAGTTTCTCTACCGCTCCTGCTGAAAACAGAGTTGAAAACAACAGGTCTGGGACAGGTGGCACGTCTCTGGTGAACAGGTCAGGCTTCCATAGCCGCTGGCAGAACAGTTGAAATTGGAGCAGCAGCACGA